>NC_091453.1:41712434-42312434 GCF_964237555.1 Oryctolagus cuniculus | reverse complement strand
TGGCAAGAGCCTCAGATGATTGCTGACATCATAAATAAGAGTGTCAATTCTTAAATCAACAATGGGAGTCACTGGGTACATGCTCCCCATGTAGGATCTCTGTCCTTAATGTGCTTTACTATGAAACTTAAAGACAACATTACTAGTTGAACAATACCCCAAACTTGTGCGGTTGTGTGAAGGCAGCCTGTTGAAATCCTTGCTTAGTATATACTAAGTTGATTTCTGTATATGAAAGTAATTGAAAATGAAACTCAATGAAGAGCAGGATGGGAGAGTGAGTGGGAGAGGGAAGGGTCACAGGAGGGAGGGAGGTTGGGGGGAAGCCACAACAATACAAAAGTTGCACTTTGTAAATTCACATTTATTAAATAAAAAGAAATAAACACATGATTAACTCAATGTTAAGAAAGAGTTCAACAAATAGTATGACAGATAGAAAAAAAGAAAAACTCATTCTCAACAGTCAAGACCAAAGCTGTTCAATCATTGCTTCTCAAAGTGTCAATCTCAATTTTACAGATTTTCTTTTAGATGCTCTGTTAGTTGTCACAGATCAAGGAAAACATGTGGTATTAGTATATTGGGAGTGTCTTATTTCACTCAGTATATTTTTCAGTTTCATTCATTTTTGTTGCAAATGAATGAATTTCATTGTTTTTATCCATTGTGTAGTATACAACAGAGTATATATCCCATAATTTCCTTATCCAGTCTTTAGTTGAAGGGCATTTAGGTCAATTCCATGTCTTAGCTATTGTGAATGCAGCTTTAATAAACATCAAGGTACAGATTACATTTTTCATTTGCTGATTCCGTTTCCATTAGGTAAATTCCCAGGAGTGAAATGGCTGGGGCCTGTGGTAGGTCTATATTCAGATTTCTGAGGTATCTCCAAACGCTCTTTCATAGTGGCTTTACAAGTTTACATTCCCACCAGCAATGGATTCGGGTACCTTTTGCCTCATATTCTCATCAGACTTTGCTGCTTGTTGATTTCTGTATGAAAGCAATTCTAACTGGAATGAGGTGAAACCTCACTGTGTTCTTTTTAAAGATTTATTGAACTTATTTGAAAGACAGAGTTACAGAGAGAGGTAGAGACAGAGATAGAGGTCTTGCACCTGATGGTTAACTCCCCAGATGGCTGCAATGCCTAGAGCTGTGCTGATCCGAAGCCAGGAACTTCTTCAGGGTCTCCCACATGGGTGCAGCTTCCCAAGGACTTAGGCCATATTCTATTTTTCCCAGGCCATAGCAGAGAGCTGTATAGGAAGAAGAGCAGCTAGGACTAGAAGTGCCATCCATCTTTTTTTTTTCACCATTACTAGGCTGCTTTTATTATAACTGCCTTGAAGCATGTCTTGAGACCTTGTATTGTGATGCCTCTGGCTTTGTTTTTGTTCTATAATATTGCTTTAGCTATGCAAGGGCTCCTGTGTTTCTTGAACATTATTCTAGATCTTAGAAGAATGTCTTTGCTATTTTGATTGGTATCACATTGAATTTGTAAATTGCTTTTAGAATAATGGACAATTTGATGATATTGCTTCTTATAATTCATGAACATGGATTTTTTTCCATTTTGTGTCTTCTAATTCATTTTTAATGTTTTATAATTCACATCATAAAGATCTTTGGCATTGTTGGTTAAATTTACTCCATGCTATTGTGAATGGGAATGATCTGAGAAGTTCTTTCTAAAACATGCCATTGTGTATACAATCCGTGTATACAAAGGCTGTTTTAATGCCTGTGTATTGGTTGTATAACCTCCTACTTTACCAAACTCTTCCATGAGTTCACATAATCTCTTGGAGGAGTCTTTTGGATCCATCTGCAAATAGAGATGTCATCTGCAAATAGAGATAGTTTGACTTTCTCTTTACCAATTTGTGTCCCTTGATTTCTTTTTCTGGCTAATGGCTCTGGTTGAATCTTCCAGGATTATACTGAATAGCAATGTTGAGCGTGGGCATCCTTGTCCAGTTCCAGATCTCAGTGAGAATGCTTCTAACTTTTCCTCATTCAAAGGGATGCTGACTATATTTTTGTCATAAATTTCCTTGATTGTGTCAAGAGATTTTCCTCTGTACTCAATTTGCTCGGTTTTCATCATGAAAGGGTGTTGTATTTTATCAAATGCTTTCTCTGCATATAGAGATTTGGTTTTTGTTCTTAAATTTGTTAATGTGATGTATCACATTGATTGATTTGCAAATATTGACCCATCCATGCATTCCAAGGATAAATTCCAGTTGGTCTGGGTGAATAATCTTTAGATGTGTTGTTGGATTCCATGGACTAGAATTTTATTAAGGATTTTTGCATCTATTTGATTTAGGGAAATTGGTGTGTAGTTCCTTTCTCTATTGTGTCTTTTTTCTGTGTTTAGAATTGAAGGTGATGCTGGCTTCATAGAAAGATTTTGTGAAAATTCCCTCTCTTTCAATTGTTTTGAATAACTTGAGAAGAATTGATATTAGTTCTAATTAAAATGTCTGTTAAAATTCAGCAGTGAAGCCATCAGGACCTCGGCTTTTCTTTATTGAGAGGGTCTTTATTACTGATTCAATTTTCATCTTGGAAATTTGGCTGTTTAAGTTTTCTATGTATTCATTGCTCAATGTAGCTAGGTTGTTTGTTTCCAGGAACCTGTCCATTTCATTTATGTTTCCAGCTTGTTGACATGCAGCTCTTTGTATTAATTTCTTGTTATTCACTTTATGGTGTTTGTTGCTACATTTCCTTTTTCATCTCTAGTTTTATCAATTTGCATCTTTCTTTTGGTTAGTTGCCCAATTATGTGTCAATTTTATGTTTTTTTAAAAAACAGCTCTTTTTTTACAGGCAGTGTGGACAGTGAGAAAGAGAGACAGAGAGAAAGGTCTTCCATTGCCATTGGTTCACCCTCCAATGGCCGCCACAGAGATCGCACTGCATCTGGTGCACCGTGCTTATCCAAAGGCAGGAGCCAGATGGTTATTCTGGTCTCCCATGGGGTGCAGGACCCAAGCACTTGGGCCATCCTCCACTGAAATCCCTGGCCACAGTGGAGAGCTGCTCTGGATGAGGTGTACCAGAACAGTATTAGCACCCTGACCGGGACTAGAACCCAGTGTGCTCACATGAGAAAATTCTTACAAACCATGATAAATAAGACAAGTATGAAATAGCCAAAGAAATTTAATAGTCCTTTGTGATATTGGGCTTGATTTAGTCACAAGGAAACCGGCTGTTTCCAGATTCATCCACCCCTCCCAGCTGAATGGCTTTGGAAACTAATTGAATTCACCTGAAAATCGCCATCAAACTTGATTGGGGGGAGTTAATTATCGGTCCCCTCTGCAAAAGGGTTCCATTTCTTTTTCCAAATCACAAAAACTCATCTTGGTCGTGCTGCCTGTAGATTTCCAACCATGACACTCCAATTGGTAGTTTTTTTATTTCATAATGGCTACTCTTTCTGAACTCTTGTTTGTATTGCGTCAGAATAAAAAATTTGGGAAGGAAGAAGGCAAAACCAACTCAGACCAGAAACCATTTAGGAAATTGCTGCTCAAGAAACCAAAATTGGCTGAGGCACCCAAAACAATGACAGAAAACCAGAATTGGAGCAAGGCGACAGCTGTGCCCTGATTGAAAAAGACCATTCCTTCCGAGTCTTGAACTCCATATTCCAGCCTCAAAATCTAAGCTCACATCAGAAAATTCATACAAACCATGATAAATAAGAAGAATGTGAAAAAGCCAAAGAAATACCAGAGTCATTTGTTATATTGGGCTTGATTTAGTCACAAGGAAACCGGCTGTTTGCGGATTCATCCACCACTCCCAGTTGACCAGCTTTGAAAACTAATTGAATGCACCTGAAAATCGCCATCAAACTTGATTTGGGGGGAATTAATTATTGGTCCCCTCTGCTAAAGTGTTCCATTTCTTTTTCCAAAACACAAAAACTCATCTTGGTCATGCTGTCTGTACATTTCCAACCATGACAAGCCAACTGGTTGTGTTTTTTATTTCACAATGTATCCTCTGTCTAAACTCTTTATTGTTTTGCGTCATCACACAAAATTTGGGAAGGAAGATGGCAAAGCCAACTCAGACTCAGAAGTCATTTAGGAAATTGCCGCTCATGAAACCAAAAGTCCGCTGAGGCACCCAAAACAATGACAGAAAGCCAGAAATGCAGCAAGCCAACAACTGTGCCCTAATTGAAAAAGACCATTCCTTCTGTGTCTTGAACTCCATATTCCAGCCTCAAAATCAAAGCTCACATCAGAAAATTCATTACAAACAATGATGAATAAGAACAAAGGGAAAAAAGCCAAAGAAATGCAAGAGTCCTTTGTGATGTAGGTCTTGATTTAGTCACAAGGAAATCGGTTGCTTCTGGATTCATCCACCCCTCTCGGCTGAATGGCTTTGGAAACTAATTGAATTCACCTGAAAATCGCCATCAAACTGATTGGGGGGAGTTAATCATCGGTCCCCTCTGCAAAAGGGTTCCATTTCTTTTTCCAAATCACAAAAACTCATCTTGGTCGTGCTGCCTGTAGATTTCCAACCATGACACTCCAATTGGTAGTTTTTTTTATTTCATAATGGCTACTCTTTCTGAACTCTTGTTTGTATTGCGTCAGAATAAAAAATTTGGGAAGGAAGAAGGCAAAACCAACTCAGACCAGAAACCATTTAGGAAATTGCTGCTCAAGAAACCAAAATTGGCTGAGGCACCCAAAACAATGACAGAAAACCAGAATTGGAGCAAGGCAACAGCTGTGCCCTGATTGAAAAAGACCATTCCTTCCGAGTCTTGAACTCCATATTCCAGCCTCAAAATCTAAGCTCACATCAGAAAATTCATGCAAACCATGATAAATAAGAAGAATGTGAAAAAGCCAAAGAAATACCAGAGTCATTTGTTATATTGGGTTTGATTTAGTCACAAGGAAACCGGCTGTTTGCGGATTCATCCACCACTCCCAGTTGACCAGCTTTGAAAACTAATTGAATGCACCTGAAAATCGCCATCAAACTTGATTTGGGGGGAATTAATTATTGGTCCCCTCTGCTAAAGTGTTCCATTTCTTTTTCCAAAACACAAAAACTCATCTTGGTCATGCTGTCTGTACATTTCCAACCATGACAAGCCAACTGGTTGTGTTTTTTATTTCACAATGTATCCTCTGTCTAAACTCTTTATTGTTTTGCGTCATCACACAAAATTTGGGAAGGAAGATGGCAAAGCCAACTCAGACTCAGAAGTCATTTAGGAAATTGCCGCTCATGAAACCAAAAGTCCGCTGAGGCACCCAAAACAATGACAGAAAGCCAGAAATGCAGCAAGCCAACAACTGTGCCCTAATTGAAAAAGACCATTCCTTCTGTGTCTTGAACTCCATATTCCAGCCTCAAAATCAAAGCTCACATCAGAAAATTCATTACAAACAATGATGAATAAGAACAAAGGGAAAAAAGCCAAAGAAATGCAAGAGTCCTTTGTGATGTAGGTCTTGATTTAGTCACAAGGAAATCGGTTGCTTCTGGATTCATCCACCCCTCTCGGCTGACTGGCTTTGGGAAACTAATTGAATTCCCCTGAAAATCGCCGTCAAACTTGAATTGGGGAGAATCAATTATCGGTTCCCTCTGCAAAACTATACCATTTCTTTTTCCAAAACACAAAAACACATCTTGGTTGTGTTGCCTGTAGGTTTCTAAACATGAAACCGCAATATTTTTTTTTTTTAATTTCACAATGGATCCTCTGTCTAAACTCTTGTTTGTATTGCGTCAGAATACGAAATTTGGAAAGGAAGAAGGCAAAACCATCTCAGACACCGAAATCATTTAGGAAATTGCCGCTCAAGAACCCAAAAGTCGGCTGAGGCACCCAAAACAATGACAGAAAGCCAGAATTGCAGCAAGCCAACAGCTGTGCCCTGATTGAAAAAGACCATTCCTTCCGTGTCTTGAACTCCATATTCAGCCTCAAAATCAAAGCTCACATCAGAAAATTCATTAAAAAACATGATAAAGAAGGCAAATGTGAAAAAAGCCAAAGAAATGCAAGATTCCTTTGTGATATTGGGCTTGATTTAGTAAAAGGAAACCGGCTGTTTCCGGATTCATCCACCGGTCCCAGCTGACTGGCTTTGGAAAACTAATTGAATTCACCTGCAAATCGCTGTAATACTTGATTTTGGGGGAAATAATTATCGGTCCCCTCTGCAAAAGGGTTCCATTTCTCTTTCCAAAACACAAAAAATCATCTTGGTCGTGCTACCTGTAGATTTCTAAGCATGACACACCAATTAGTTGGTTTTTTTTTTTTTATTTCATAATGGATCGTCTGTCTAAATTCTTGTTTGTTCTGCATCAGAATACAAAATTTGGGAAGGAAGAATGCAAAACTTGATTTGGGGGGAAATACTTATATGTCCCTTCTGCGAAAGGGTTCCATTTCTTTTTTCCAAAACACAAAAACTCTTATTTGTCGTGCTTTCTGTGGATTTCTATGCATCACACGCCAATAGGTTGTGTTTTTTATTTCATAATGGGTCCTCTGTCTAAACGCTAGTTTGTATTGCGTCAGAATACAAAATTTAGGAAGGAAGAAGGCAAAACCAATTAAGACCCGGAAGTCATTTAGGAAATTGCCGCTCAAGAAACCAAGAGTTGGCTGAGGCACCCAAAACAATGACAGAAAGCCAGAATTGGAGCAAGCCAACAGCTGTGCCCGGATTGAAAAAGACCATTCCTTCTGTGTCTTGAACCTCATATTCCAGCCTCAAAATCAAAGCTCACATCAGAAAATTCATTACACATTATAATAAATAAGAAAAAAGCCAAAGAAATTCAAGAGTCCTTTGTGATATTGGGCTTGATTTAGTCACAAGGAATCCTGCTGTTTCCGGATTCATCCACCCCTCCCAGCTGACTGGCTTTGGAAAACTAATTGTTTCACCTGAAAATTGCCCTCAGACTTGATTTGGGGGGAATGGATTATTGGTCCCCTTTGCGAAAGGGTTCCATTTCTTTTTCAAAACACAAAAACTCATCTTGGTCGTACTTCCTGTAGATTTCTAAGAATGACACACCAAATGGTTGTGTTTTTTTTTTTTTCATAATGGATCCTCTGTCTAAACTCTTGTTTGTATTGTGTCAGAATGGAAAAGTTTGGAAGGAAGAAGGTAAACCCAACTCAGAGGGAGAACTCATTTAGGAAATAGCCCCTCAAGATTCCAAAAGTTGGCTGAGGCAGCCAAAACAATGACAGAAAGCCAGAATTGCACCAAGCCAACAAAGTGCCCTGATTGAAAAAGACCATTCCTGCGGTGTCTTGAACTCCATATTCCAGCCTCAAAACCAAAGCTCACATCAGAAAATTCATTACATCCAAGATAAATAAGAAAAATGTGAAAAACCATCCAAAGAATTGCAAGAGTCCTTTGTGATATTGGGCTTGATTTAGTCACAAGGAAACCGGCTGTTTCCCGATTCATCCACCCGTCCCAGCAGACTGCCTTTGGACAACTGATTGAATTCACCTGAAAATCGCCATCAAACGTGATTTGGGGGGAATTAATTATTGGTCCCCTCTGCAAAAGGGTTCCATTTCTTTGTCCAAAACAAAAAATCTCATCTTGGTCGTGCCGCCTGTAGATTTCTAGGCATGACACACCAATTGGTTGTGTTTTTTATTTCATAATGGATCCGCTGTCTAAACTCTTGTTTGTATTTCGTCAGAATACAAAATTTGGGATGGAAGAAGTGAAAACCAACACAGACAAAGAAATCATTGAGGAAATTACCGCTCAAGAGTCCAAAAGTCGGCTGAGGCACTCAAAACAATGACAGAAAGCCAGAATTGGAGCAAACCAACAGCTGTGCACTGATTGAAAAATACCATTCCTTCTGTGCCTTGAACTCAATATTCCAGCCTCGAAAACAAATCACACATGAGAAAATTCATTACACACCATGATAAATAAGAAAAATATGAAAAAAGCCAAACAAAAGCAAAAGTCCTTTGTGATATTGGGCTTGATTTAGTCACAAGGAAACCGGCTGTTTCTGGATTCATCCAGGCCTCCCAGCTGACTGGCTTTGGAAAACTAATTGAATTCTCCTGAAAATCGCCGTCACAGTTGATTTGAGGGAAAATACTTATCGGTTCCTTCTGCAAAAAGGTTCCATTTCTTTTTCCAAAACACAAAATCTCATCTTGGTCGTGCTGCCTCTAGGTTTCTAAACAGGAAACCGCAATTTTTTTTCTTAATTTCATAATGGATGCTCTTACTGAAATCTTGTTTGTATTGCTTCAAAATACAAAATTTGGGAAGGAAGAAAGGCAAAACCAACTCAGACCGAGAAATCATTTAGGAAATTGCTGCTCAAGAAACCAAAAGTCGGCTGAGGCACCCAAAACAATGACAGAAAGCCAGAATTGGAGCAAGCCAACAGCTGTGCCCTGATTGAAAAAGACCATTCCTTCCGCGTCTTGAACTCCATATTCCAGCCTCAAAACCAAAGCTCACATCAGAAAATTCATTATAAACCATGATAAATAAGAAAAATGTGAAAAACCATGCAAAGAAATGCAAGAGTCCTTTGTGATATTGGGCTTGATTTAGTCACAAGGAAACTGTCTGTTTCCGGATTCATCCACCCCTCCCAGCTAACTACTTTGGAAAACTAATTGTATTCACCTGAATATCAAAGTAAAACTTGATTTGGAGGGAATTAATTAACGGTCCCCACTGTAAAAGGATTGCATTTCTTTTTCCAAAACACAAAAACTCATCTTGGTCATGTATAATCTAGGTTTCCAAACATGAATGTGCATTTTTTTAAAATTTTATAATGCATCCTCTGACTAAACTTCTTTGTATTGCGTCAGAATACAAAATTTGGGAAGGAAGAAAGCAAAACCAACTCAGACCCAGAAATCATTGAGGAAACTGCCTCTCAAAAAACCAAAACTCGGCTGAGGCACCCAAAACAATGACAGAAATCCAGAATTGGAGCAAGCCAACAGCTGTGCCCTGATTGAAAATGACCGTTCCTTCCGTGTCTTGAACTCCATATTCCAGCCTCAAAATCAAACTCACATCAGAAAATTCATTACAAAATATGATAAATTAGACAAATGTGTAAAAGTCAAAGAAATGCAAGATTCCTTTGTGATTTAGGGCTTGATTTAGTCACAAGGAAACCGGCTGTTTCCGGATTCATCCACCCCTCCCAGCTGACTGGCTTTGGAAAACTAATTGAATTCACCTGAAAAAAGCCGTCAAACTTGATTTGGGTGAAATGCTTATGGGTTCATTCTGCTAAAGTGTTCCATTTCTTTTTCGAAAACACAAAAAGTCATCTTTATCGTGCTGCCTCTAGATTTTTTAGGCATGACACACCAATTGGTTGTGTTTTTTATTTCACAATGGATGCTCTGTCTAAACTCTTGTTTGTATTGCGTCAGAATACAAAATTTGGTCAATGTCCTCCCGGCAATTTCCTAAATGATTTCTGGGTCTGAGTTGGTTTTGCCTTCTTCCTTCCCAAATTCTGTATTCTGACGCAATAAAAACAAGAGTTTAGAAAGCAGAATTAATATGATATTTAAAAAAACCTTGGCGTGTCATGCTTAGAAATCTACAGGCAGCACGACCAAGATGAGTTTTTGTGTTTTGGAAAAAGAAATGGAACACTTTTGCAGAGGGGACCGATAACTATTTCCCCCCAAATCAATTTGACGGCGATTTTCAGGTGAATTCATTTAGTTTTCCAAAGGCAGTCACCTGGGAGGGGTGGAAGAATCCGGAAACAGCCAGTTTTCTTATGACTAAATCAAGCCCAATATCACAAAGGACTTGTGCATTTCTTAGGCTTTTTTCTATTTTTCTTATTTATCATGATTGTAATGAACTTTCTAATGTGAGCTTTGATTTTTAAGGCTGGTATATGGAGTTCAAGATTTGGAAGGAATGGTCTTTTTCAATCAGGGCATAGCTGTTGGCTTGCTCCAATTCTGGCTTTCTGTCATTGGTTTGGGTGCCTCAGCCAACTTTTGGTTTCTTAAGCTGCAATTTCCTAGATGATTTCCAAAGGCAGTCACCTGTGAGCGGTGGATGAATCCGGAAACAGCCGGTTTCCCCCCAAATCATGTTTGAGGGGGATATTCAGGTGAATTCAATTAGTTTTCCAAAGCCAGTCATCTGGGAGTGGGGGATGAATCCGGAAACAGCCGGTTTCCTTGTGACTAAATCAAGCGCAACATCACAAAGGACTCTTGCATTTCTTTGGCTTTTTCCCATTTTTCTTATTTATCATGGTTTGTAATGAATTTTCTGATGTGAGCTTTGATTTTCAGGCTGGAATATGGAGTTCAAGACACCGCAGGAATGGCCTTTTCAATCAGGGCACAGCTGTTGGCTTGCTCCAATTCTGGCGTTCTGTCATTGGTTTCTGTGCCTCAGCCGACTTTTGGTTTCTTGAGTGGCCATTTCCTGAATGATTTCTGGGTCTGAGTTGGTTTTGCCTTCTTCCTTCCCATATTTTGTATTCTGATGCAATACAAACAAGAGTTTGGAAAGCAGATTTACTATGATATATATAAAAAAAAAAAACATTGGCGTTTCATGCTTAGAAATCTACAGGCAGCACGACCAAGAGGAGTTTTTGTGTTTTGGAAAAAGAAATGGAACGCTTTTACAGTGGGGACCGATAATTACTTCCTCCCCAATCAAGTTTTACTTCAATTTTCAGGTGAATTCAATGAGTAGTCCAAAGCCAGTCAGCTGGGAGGGGTGGATGAATCCGGAAACAGCCGGATTTCCCCTAAATGAAGTTTGACGGCGATTTTCAGGCGAATTCAATTAGTTTTCCAAAGCCAGTCAGCTGGGAGTTGTGCATGAATCCAGAAACAGCCGGTTTCCTTGTGACTAATTCAAGCCCAATATCACAAAGACTCTTGCATTTCTTAGGCTTTTTCTCATTTTTCTTATTTATCATGGTTTGTGATGAATTTTCTGATGTGAGCTTTGATTTTGAGACTGGAATATGGAGTTCAAGACACGGAAGGAATGGTCTTTTTCAATCAGGGCACAGCTGTTGCCTTGCTCCAATTCTGGCTTTCTGTCATTGTTTTGGGTGCCTCAGCTGACTTTTGGTTTCTTGAGTGGCAATTTCCTGAATGATTTCTAGGTCTGATGGTTTTGCCTTCATTCTTCCCAAATTTTGTATTCTGACGAAATAGATACAAGAGTTTAGAAAGCAGATTTAATATGATAGATAAAAAAAAAAATGGCGTGTCATGCTTAGAAATCTCCAGGCAGCACGACCAAGATGAGTGTTTGTGTTTTGTAAAAAGAAATGGAACACTTTTGCAGAGGGGACCGATAAGTATTTCTGCCCAAATCAATTTTCTCGGCAGGACAATTCAGAATCCCGAGAGAACATGCTATTTCTGTTTGTAAACATGATATTGGATCCACTTGCCGAACAGAAAGATTCTGCCTTCTTCCAAAACCAATTTGATGGTGATTTTTGTATGCATTTCATCCGAATTCCACGACACTCTGTCCGGATATGCCTGGAGGAAAGCAGAAATATCCGGTGTGTTGTGGCTATCTCAATCCAAAATCTTGCTAAGCCTCTGTGTTTGTTTGTGTTTTCTGGGCTTTATCTACAGACTTGATGGTTTTGAATGCATTTTAGCATGTAAATTCTTGTTGTCTGATGGTATCCACTAATGGGTTGCATATGGAGTCAATTCCTCCACAAATTCGAGTTTTCTAAGCAAAAAACTTCAGAAACCCAAGAAAACATGGTACTTCTGTTTGTAAACATGACATTGGATCCACTTCCAAACAAAAGATTTTGCTTTTCACCAAAACCACTTTGACGGAGATTTTTTTGTTAAATTTCATCCGAATTCCACAACACTTAGTCCGGATATGCCTGGATGAAAGCAGAAATATCCGGTGTATTGGGGCTATCTCAATCCCAGATCTTGCTACAGCCTCTCTGTTTGTTTGGTTTTCTGAGTTTATCTATGGACTTGACGGTTTGGAATGCATTTTACCATGGAGCATTTTGTTTTCTGCTGGCAAAAGCTAATGGGTTCCACATGGAGTCAATTCCTCCACACATTCGAGTTTTCTTGGCAAAGCAATTCAGAATCCTCAGAAAACATGCTATTTCTTTTTGTAAACATGATATTGGATCCACTTGCCGAACACAAAGATTCCGCTTTTCTCCCAAACAACTTTGACAGTGATTTTTTGGATGCATTTCACCCGAATTCCACAACAGTTTGTCTGGGTATGCCTGGAGGAAAGCAGAAATATCCGGTGTGTTGTGGCTATCTCAATCCCAGATCTTGCGACGGCCTCTGTGTTTGTTTGTGTTTCCTGGGCTTTATCTACGGACTTCACGTTTTTGAATGCATTTTAGCATGTAACTTTTTGGTTTCCGCCGGCAAACGCCAATGGGTTCCACATGGAGTGAATTCCTCCACAGATTCGAGTTTTCTAGCCAAAAAGATTCAGAAACCCGAGAAAACATGCTATTTCTGTTTGTAAACATGACATTGGATCCACTTGCCGAACAGAAAGATTGTGCTTTTCTCCAAAACCACTTGACGGTGATTTTTTTGGTTAAATTTCACCCGATTTCCACAACACTTTGTCCGATATGCCTGGAAGAAAGCAGAAATATCCGGTGTGTTGTGGCTATCTTCATCCCAGATCTTCCTACAGCCTCTCTGTTTGTTTCTGTTTTCTGGGCTTTTTCAACGTACTTGAAGGTTTTGAATGCATTTTAGCATGTAAATTTTTGTTTTCTTCCAGCAAACGCCAATGGTTTCCACATGGAGTCAATTCCTCCACACATTCTAGTTTTCTAGGCAGAGAGCCTCCGATTCCCGAGAAAACATGCTATTTCTGTTTGTAAACATGACATTGGATCCACTTGCCGAACAGAAAGACTGTGCTTTTCTCTAAAACCACTTAGACGGTGATTTTTTGATTAAATTTCACCCGAATTCCACAACATATTTTCCGGATATGCCTGGAGGACAGCAGAAGTATCCGGTGTGTTGTGGCTATCTCAATCCCAGAACTTGCTGCAGCCTCTGTGTTTCTTTCTGTTTTCTGTGCTTTGTCTACGTATTTTACGGTTTTGAATGCATTTTAGCATGTAACCTTTTTTTTCTGGCAGTAAACGCCAATGTGTTCCACATGGAGTCAATTCCTCCAAACTTTCGAGTTTTCGTGGCAAAACAATTCAGAATCCCGAGAAAACATGCTATTTCTGTTTGTAAACATGACATTGGATCCACGTGCCAAACAGAAAGTTTGTGCTTTTCTCCAAAATCACTTTGACGGTGTATTTTTGGTTAAATTTCACCCGAATTCCACAACACTTTGTCCGGATATGCCTGGAGGAAAGCAGAAATATCCGGTGTGTTGTGGCTATCTCAATCCCAGATCTTGCTACAGCATCTCTGTTTGTTTGTGTTTTCTGGGCTTTATCTACGGACTTGACGGTTTTGAATGCATTTTAGCATGTAATTTTTAGTTTTCTGCCGGCAAATGCTAATGGGTTCCACATGGAGTCCATTCCTCCACACTTCGAGTTTTCTCTGAAGAACAATTCAGAATCCCAAGAAAACATGCTATTTATGTTTGTAAACATGACATTGGATGCACTTGCCAAACAGAGAGATTGTGCTTTTGTCCAAAACCACTTTGACGGTGATTTTTTGGATGCATTTCTCCCGAATTCCCAACACTTTGTCCGGATATGCCTGGATGAAAGGAGAAATATCCGGTGTGTTGTGGCTATCTCAATCCCAGATCTTGCTACAGCCTCTATATTTGTTTGTGTTTTCTGGCCTTACTTTCCTACTTTATCCATTTGAATGCATTTTACAATGTAACTTTTTGGTTTCTGCCTGCAAATGCTAATGGGTTCCACATGGAATGAATTCCTCCACAAATTCGAGTTTTCAAGGCAAAAAGCTTCAGAAACCCGAGAAAATATGCTACTTCTGTTTGTAAATATGACATTGGATCCACTTGCCGAACAAAAGATTGTGATTTTCTCCAAAACCACTTTGACGGTGAATTTTTGGTTAAATTTCACCCAAATTCCACAACACTTTGTCCGCATATGCCTGGAGGAAAGCAGAAATATCCGGTGTGTTGTGGCTATCTCAATCCCAGATCTTGCTACAGCCTCTGTGTTTGTTTGTGTTTTCTGGCCTTTATCTGTGGACTTGACATTTTTGAATGCATTTTAGCATGTAATGTTTTGTTTTCTGCCGGCAAACGCTAATGGGTTCCACATGGAGTCAATTCCTCCACACATTTGAGTTTTCTAGACAGAGAGCCTAAGAATCACAAGAAAACATGCTATTTCTGTTTCTTAAGATGACATTACATGCACTTGCCGAAGAGAAAGGTTATGCTTTTCTCCAAAACCACTTTGACGGCGATTTTTTGATTAAACTTCACCCTAATTCCACAACAATTTGTCCGGATATTCCTGGATGAAAGCAGAAATATCCGGTGTGTTGTGGCTATCTCAATCCCAGATCTTGCTACAGTCTCTGTGCTCGTTTGTGTTTTCTGGGCTTTATCTACGGACTTGTCAGTTTTGAATGCATTTTAGAATGTAACTTTTAGTTTTCTGCCTGCAAACGCTAATGGGTTCCAAATGGAGTCAATTCCTCCACACATTCGAGTTTTCTAGGCAGAGAGCCTCAGAATCCCGAGAAAATATGCTATTTCTGTTTGTCAACATCACATTGGATCCACTTTTCGAACAGAAAGGTTGTTCTTTTCTCCAAAACCACTTTGACAGTGAATTTTGTTTAAATTTCACCCGAAATCAACAACACTTTGTCCGGATATGCCTGGAGGAGAGCAGAAATATCCGGTGTGTTGATATCTCAATCCCAGATCTTGCTACAGCCTCTCTGTTTGTTTGTGTTTTCTGGGCTTTATCTACGGAATGGACGGTTTTGAATGCATTTTAGCATGTAAATTTTGTTTTCTCCTGGCAAATGCTAATGGGTTCCACATGGAGTCAATTCCTCCACACATTCGAGTTTTCTCGGCAGAACAATTCAGAATCCCGAGAAAACATGCTATTTCTGTTTGTAAACATGACATTGGATCCATTTGCCGAGCAGAAATTTGTGCTTTTCTTCAAAAACACTTTCATGGTGATTTCTTGGTTGCATTTCACCCGAATTCCACAACATGTTGTCCGGATATGCCTGGAGGAAAAAGCTGAAATATCCGGTGTGTTGTGGCTATCTCAATCCCAGATCTTGCTACGGCCTCTATATTTGTTTGTGTTTTCTGGGCTTTATCTACCTACTTTATCCTTTTGAATGCATTTTAGCATGTAACTTTTAGTTTTCTGCTGGAACCTTAATGGGTTCCACATGGAGTCAATTCCTCCACACATTAGTGTTTTCTCAGAAGAACAATTCAGAATCCCGAGAAAACATGCTATTTCAGTTTGTAAACATGACATTTGGTCCACTTGCCGAACAGAAAGATTATGCTTTTCTCCAAAACCACTTTGATGGTGATTTTTTGGTTAAATATCTCCCGAATTCCACAACACATTTCCGGATATGGCTGGAGGAAAGCAGAAATACCCGGTGTGCTGTGTCTATCTCAATCCCAGATCTTGCTACAGCCTCTGTGTTTCTTTGTGTTTTCTGGGATTTATCTATGGACTTGAAGTTTTGAATGCATTTTAGCATGTAACGTTTTGTTTTCTGACGGCAAACGCTAATGAGTTCCACATGGAGTCAATTCCTCCACACATTCGAGTTTTCAAGGCAAAAAGCTTCAGAAACCTGAGAAAACATGCTATTTCTGTTTGTAAACATGATATTGGATCCACTTGCCGAACAAAAGATTGTGCTTTTCTCCAAAACCACTTTGACGGTGATTTTTTGGTTGATTTTCACCCGAATTCCACAACACTTTGTCCGGATATGCCTGGAGGAAAGCAGAAATATCCGGTGTGTTGTGGCTATCTCAATCCCAGATCTTGCTACAGCCTCTGTGTTTGTGTTTTCTGGGATTCATCTACAGAGTTGTAGTTTTGAATGCATTTTAGAATGTAACTTTTAGTTTTCTGCCTGCAAACGCTAATGGGTTCCAAATGGAGTCAATTCCTCCACACATTCGAGTTTTCTAGGCAGAGAGCCTCAGAATCCCGAGAAAATATGCTATTTCTGTTTGTCAACATCACATTGGATCCAGTTTTCAAACAGAAAGGTTGTTCTTTTCTCCAAAACCACTTTGACAGTGATTTTTGTTTAAATTTCACCTGAAATATACAACACTTTGTCCAGATATGCCTGGAGGAGAGCAGAAATATCCGGTGTGTTGGGGCTATCTCAATCCCAGATCTTGCTACAGCCTCTCTGTTTGTTTGTGTTTTCTGGGCTTTATCTAAGGACTGGACGGTTATGAATGCATTTTAGCATGTAAATTTTGTTTTCTCCTGGCAAACGCTAATGGGTTCCACATGGAGTCAATTCCTCCACACATTCGAGTTTTCTCGGCAGAACAATTCAGAATCCCGAGAAAACATGCTATTTCTGTTTGTAAACATGACATTGGATCCATTTGCCGAGCAGAAATTTTTGCTTTTCTACAAAACCACTTTCATGGTGATTTCTTGGTTGCATTTCACCCGAATTCCACAACACGTTGTCCGATAAGCCTGGAGGAAAGCTGAAATATCCGGTGTGTTGTGGCTATCTCAATCCCAGATCTTGCTACGGCCTCTATATTTGTTTGTGTTTTCTGGGCTTTATCTACCTACTATATACTTTTGAATGCATTTTATCATGCAACATTTAGTTTTCTGCTGGAAACGCTAACGGATTCCACATGGAATAAATTCCTCCACACATTAGTGTTTTCTCAGAAGAACAATTCAGAATCCCAAGAAAACAAGCTATTTCAGTTTGTAACATGACATTGGATCCACTTGCTGAGCAGAAAAATTGTGCTTTTCTCCAAAAACACTTTGATGGTGATTTTTTGGTTAAATATCTCCCGAATTCCACAACACATTTCCGGATATGGCTGGAGGAAAGCAGAAATATCAAGTGTGCTGTGGCTATCTCAATCCCCAGATCTTGCTACAGCCTCTGTGTTTCTTTGTGTTTTCTGGGCTTTATCTATGGACTTGACGATTTTGAATGCATTTTAGCATGTAACGTTTTGTTTTCTGCCGGCAAACGCCAATGGGTTCCACATGGAGTCAATTCCTCCACACATTCGAGTTTTCTAGGCAGAGAGCTTCAGAATCCCAAGAAAACATGCTATTTCTGTTTGTAAACATGACATTGGATCCACTTGCCGAACAAAAGATTGTGCTTTTCTCCAAAACCACTTTGACGGTGATTTTTTGGTTAAATTTCACCCGATCCACAACACTTTGTCTGGATATGCCTGGATGAAAGCAGAAATATCCGGTGTGTTGTGGCTATCTCAATCCCAGATCTTGCTACGGCCTCTATATTTGTTTGTGTTTTTGGGCTTTATCTACCTACTATATACTTTTGAATGCATTTTATCATGCAACATTTAGTTTTCTGCTGGAAACGCTAACGGGTTCCACATGGAATAAATTCCTCCACACATTAGTGTTTTCTCAGAAGAACAATTCAGAATCCCAAGAAAACAAGCTATTTCAGTTTGTAACATGACATTGGATCCACTTGCTGAGCAGAAAAATTGTGCTTTTCTCCAAAAACACTTTGATGGTGATTTTTTGGTTAAATATCTCCCGAATTCCACAACACATTTCCGGATATGGCTGGAGGAAAGCAGAAATATCAAGTGTGCTGTGGCTATCTCAATCCCCAGATCTTGCTACAGCCTCTGTGTTTCTTTGTGTTTTCTGGGCTTTATCTATGGACTTGACGATTTTGAATGCATTTTAGCATGTAACGTTTTGTTTTCTGCCGGCAAACGCCAATGGGTTCCACATGGAGTCAATTCCTCCACACATTCGAGTTTTCTAGGCAGAGAGCTTCAGAATCCCAAGAAAACATGCTATTTCTGTTTGTAAACATGACATTGGATCCACTTGCCGAACAAAAGATTGTGCTTTTCTCCAAAACCACTTTGACGGTGATTTTTTGGTTAAATTTCACCCGATCCACAACACTTTGTCTGGATATGCCTGGATGAAAGCAGAAATATCCGGTGTGTTGTGGCTATCTCAATCCCAGATCTTGCTACAGCCTCTGTGTTTGTGTTTTCTGGGCTTTATCTACATAATTGATAGTTTTGAATGCATTTTAGCATGTAAGATTTGTTTCTGCTGGCAAACACTAATGGGTTTCACACGGATTCCATTCCTCCACACATTCGATTTTTCTAGGCAGAGAGCCTCAGAATCCGGAGAAAACATGCTATTTCTGTTTGTAAACATGACATTGGATCCACTTGCTGAACAGAAATGTTGTGCTTCCCTCCAAAACCACTTTGACGGGGAGTTTTTGGTAAAATTTCACCCGAATTGCACAACACGTTGTCCGGATATGCCTGGATGAAAGCAGAAATATCCGGTGTGTTGTGGCTATCTCAGTCCCATATCTTGCTACAGCCTCTTTGTTTTCTGTGCTCTAATAACTTACTTGACGGTTTTGAATGCTTTTTAGCATGTAACGTTTTGTTTTCTGAGGGTAAACGCTGATGGGTTCCACATGCAGTAAATTCCTCCACACATTCGAGTTTTCTAGGCAGAGAGCTTCCTAATCCCGAGAAAACATGCTATTTCTGTTTGTAAACATGACATTGGATCCACTTGCCGAACAGAAAGATTGTGCTTTTCTCCAAAACCACTTTGACGCTGATTTTTCGGTTAAATTTCACCCGAATTCCACAACACTTTGTCCGGATATGCCTGGAGGAAAGCAGAAATCTCCGGTGTGTTGTGGCTATCTCAATCCCCGAACTTTCTACAGCCTCTCTGTTTTTGTTTTCTGGGCTTTATCTACGGACTTGACGGTTTTGGATGCATTTTATCATGTAACTTTTAGTTTTCTTCCGGAAAACGCTGATGGGTTCCACATGGAGTCAACTCCTCCACACACTTGAGTATTCTAGGCAGAGAGCCTCAGAATCCCGAGTAAACATGCTATTTCTCTTTGTAAACATGACATTGCATACACTTGACGAACAGAAATATTCCGCTTTTCTCCAAAACCGCTTTGGCGGTGATTTTTTGGTAAATTTCACCGAATTCCACAATACCTGGTCCGGATATGCCTGAATGAAAGCAGAAATATCCGGTGTGTTGTGGCTATCTCAATCCCAGATCTTGCTACAGCTTCTCTGTTTGTGTTTTCTGGGCTTTATCTATGGACTTGATGATTTTGAATGCATTTTAGCATGTAACTTTTTGTTTTCTGCCGGCAAACGCTGATGGGTTCCACATGGAATCAATTCCTCCACACATTCGAGTTTTCTAGGCAGAGAGCTACAGAATCCCGAGAAAACATGCTATTTTTGTTTGTAAACATGACATTGGAACCACTTACCGAACAGAAAGTTTGTACTTTTATCCCATACAACTTTGACAGTGGTTTTTTGGATGCATTTCACCCGAATTCCACAACAGTTTGTCCGGATATGCCTGGAGGAAAGCAGAAATATCCAGTGTGTTGTGGCTATCTCAATCCCAGATCTTGCTACAGCCTCTGTGTTTCCTTGTGTTTTCTGGGTTTTATCTACGGACTTGATGGTTTTGAATGCATTTTAGCATGTAACGTTTTGTTTTCTTAGGGTAAACGCTGATGGGTTCCACATGGAGTCAATTACACCACACATTCGAGTTTTCTACGTAGTACAATTCAGAATCCCAAGAAAACATGCTATTTCTGTTTGCAAACATGACATTGGACCCACTTGCCGAACAGAAAGATTGTGCTTCTCTCCAAAACCACTTTGACGGTGATTTTTTTTGTTAAATATCTCCCGAATTCCACAACACATTGTCCGGATATGGCTGAGGAAAGCAGAAATATCCAGTGTGTTGTGGCTATCTCAATCCCAGATCTTGCTACAGCCTCTGTGTTTCTTTGTGTTTTCTGGGCTTCATGTACGGACTTGACGGTTTGAATGCATTTTAGCTTGTAACTTTTTGTTTTCTGCAGGTAAACGCTGATGGGTTCCACATGGAGTCAACTCCTCCACACATTCGAGTTTTCTAGACAGATAGCATCAGAATCCCAAGAAAACATGCGATTCCTGTTTGTAAACATGACATTGGATCCACTTGCCAAACAGAAAGTTTGTGCTTTTTTCCAAAACCACTTTGACGGGGAGTTTTTGGTTAAATTTCACCCGAATTCCACAACACTTTTTCTGGATTTGCCTGGCTGAAAGCAGAAATATCCGGTGTGTTGTGGCTATCTCAATCCCAGATCTTGCTACAGCCTCTCTGTTTGTTTGTGTTTTCTGGGCTTTATCTATGGACTTGACGATTTTGAATGCATTTTAGCATGTAACTTTTTGTTTTCTGCTGGCAAACGCTAATGGGTTCCACATGGAGTCCATTCCTCCACACTTCAAGTTTTATAGGTAGAGAGCTTCATAATGCAGAGAAAACATGCTATTTCTGTATGTAAACATGACAGTGGATCCACTTGCAGAACAGAAAGATTGTGCTTTTCTCCAAAACCACTTTGAGGCAGTTTGTGGTTAAATTTCACCGAATTCCACAATACCTGGTCCGGATATGCCTGGATGAAAGCAGAAATATCCGGTTTGTTGTGGCTATCTCAATCCCACATCTTGCTATGGCCTCTGTGTTTCCCTGTGTTTTCTGGGCTTTGTCTACGGACTTCACGGTTTTGAATGCATTTTAGCATGTAACTTTTTGTTTTCTCCCGGCAAACGCTAATGGGTTCCACATGGAGTCAATTCCTCCACACATTAGAGTTTTCTCGGAAGAACAATTCAGAATCCCGAGAATACATGCAATTTCTGTTTGTAAGCATGACATTGGATCAACTCTAATGTGTGGAGAAATTTACTCCATGTACTTTTTGTTTTTTGCTGGCAAACGCTAATGGGTTCCACATGGAGTCAATTCCTCCACACATTAGATTTTCTCGGAAAAACAATTCAAAATCCCGAGAAAACATGCTATTTCTGTTTGTAAACATGACATTGGATCCACTTGCCGAACAGAAAGATTGTGCTTTTCTCCAAAACCACTTTGACCCTGATTTGTGTTTGCATTTTACCCGAATTCCACAACACTTTGTCCGGATATGCCTGGATGAAAGCAGAAATATCCGGTGTGTTGTGGCTATCACAATCCCAGATCTTGCTACAGCCTTTGTGTTTGTTTGTGTTTTCCGGGCTTTATCTAGAGCCTTGACGGTTTTGAATGCATTTTAGCATGTAACTTTTCGTTTTCTGCAGGCAAACGTTAATGGGTTCCACATGGAGTCCATTCCTCCACACTTCGAGTTTTCTAGGCAGAGAGCTTCAGAATCCTGAGAAAACATGCTATTTCTGTTTGTAAAGATGCCATTGGATCCACTTGCCAAACAGAAAGATTCTGCTTTTCTCCAAAACCACTTTGACGGGGAGTTTTTGGTTAAATTTCACCTGAATTCCTCAACACTTTGTCCGGATATGCCTGGAGGAAAGCAGCAATATCCGGTGTTGTGTGGCTATCTCAATCCCAGATCTTGCTACAGCCTCTATGTTTGTTTGTGTTTTCTGAGATTTATCTATCGACTAGATGGTTTTTAATACATTTTACCATGGAGCTTTTTGTTTTCTGCTGGCAAACGCTAATGGGTTTCACATGGAGTCCATTCCTCACAAATTCGTGTTTTCTAGGTAGAGAACTTCAGAATCCCGAGAAAACATGCTATTTCTGTTTGTAAACATGACATTGGATCCACTTGCTGAACAGAAAGATTGTGCTTTTCTCCAAAACCACTTTGACCCTGATTTTTCTGTTAAATTTCACCCGAATTCCACAACACTTTGTCCGGATAATCCTGGAGGAAAGCAGAAATATCTGGTGTGTTGTGGCTATCTCAATCCCAGATCTTGCTACAGCCTCTCTGTTTGTTTGTGTTTTCTGGGCTTTATCTACGGACTTGACGGTTTTGAATGCATTTTAGCACGTAACTTTTTGTTTTCTGCTCGAAAAGGCTAATTGATTCCACATGGATTCAAATCCTCCACGCATTCGAGTTTTCCAGGCAGAAATCTTCAGAAACACGATAAACAATGATATTTGTGTTTGTAAACATGACATTGGATGCATTTACCGAACAGAAAGATTACCGTTTTCTCCAAAAGCCCTTTAATGTTGATTTTTTGGTTAAATTTCTCCCGAACTCCACAGAAATTTGTTCAGATATGCCTGGATGAAAGCAGAACTACCTGGTGTGTTGTGGCTACCTCAATCCCAGATCTTTGTACAGCCTCTGTGTTTGTTTGTGTTTTCTGGACATGATCTACGGACTTTACTTTTTTGAATGCATACTGGCATGCAAGCTTGTGTTTTCTGCCGGCAAACAATAATGGATTCTACATGGAGTCAAATCCTCCACACATTCGAGTTTTTCAGGCAGAAAGCTTCAGAAACCCGAGAAAACATGATGTTTGTCTATGTAAACATGACATTGGATGCACTTGCAGAACAGAAAGATTGTGCTTTTCTATAAAACCACTTTTAAGGTGATTTTTTGGTTAAATTTCACCAGAATTCCTCAACACTTTGTCCGGATATGCCTTGATGAAAGCAGATCTTGCTACAGCCTCTGTGTTTGTTTGTGTTCTCTGGACATTATCTATGGACTTGCTGGTTTTGAATGCATTTTAGCATGTAACTTTTTATTTTCTCCTGGCAAACACTACTTGGTTACCCATGGAGTCAAATCCTGCACATATTTGAGTTTTTTAGGCCGAAAGATTCAGAAACATGAGAAAATATGATATTTGTGTTTGTAAACATGACATTGGATGCATTTGCTGAACAGAAATATTGTGCTTTTCTTCAAAACCACTTTGACGGTGATTTTATGGTTAAACTTCACCCAAATTCCACAGTAATTTTTCCGGATACACGTGAATGAAAGCACAAATATCCAGTGTTGTGGCTATCTCAATCCCAGATCTTGCTTCAGCCTGTGTGTTTGTTTGTGTTTTCTGGACATTATCTATGGACTTGCTGGTTTTGAATGCATTTTAACATGAAACTTTTTGTTTTGTGACGGCAAATGCTAATGGTTCCACATAGAATCATATCCTCGACACATTCGAGTTTTCCAGGCAAAAAGCTTCAAAAACCTAAGAAAACATGATATTTGTCTTTGTAAACATGACATTGGATGCATTTGCCGAACAAAAAGATTGTGCTTTTCTCCAAAACCACTTTGATGGTGATTTTTTGGTCAAATTTCACCTGCAAACGACAGCAATTTTCCAGATATACCTGGATGAAAGCAGAAATATCTGGTGTGTTGTGGCTATCTAAATCCCAGATCTTGCTACAGCCTCTGTATTTGTTTGTGTTTTCTGGGAATTATCTATGAACTTTACGGTTTTGAATGCATTTTAGCATGAAACTTTTCTTTTCTGCAGACAAACGTTAATGATTCCACATGGAATCAAATGCTCGAAAGATTTGAGTTTTCCAGGCAGAAAGCTTCAGAAGCCCGAGAAAACATGATATTTGTGTGTGTAAACATGACATTGGATGCATTTGCTGAACAGAAAGATTGTGCGTTTCTCCAAAACAACTTTGACGGTGATTTTTTGGTTAAATTTCAGCCAAATCCCACAGAAATTTGTCCAGATATGCCTGGATGAAAGCAGAAATATCCGGTGTGTTGTGGCTATCTCAATCCCAGATCTTGCTACAGCCTCTCTGTTTCTTTGTGTTTTCTGGGCATTATCTACGGACTTGATGGTTTTGAATGCATTTTAACAAGTAACTTTTTGTTTTCCCTCGGCAAACGCTAATGGGTTCCACATGGAGTCAATTCCTCCACACATTTGAGTTTTCTCAGAAGAACAATTCAGAATCCCGAGAAAACATGCTATTTCTGCTGGTAAACATGCATTGGATCCACTTGCCGAACAGAAAGTTTCCGCTTTTCTCCAAAACCATTTTGACGGTGATTTTTTTGGTTGCATTTCAACCGAATTTCACAACACTTTCTCCGGATATGCCTGGAGGAAAGCAGAAATATCCGGTGTGTTGTGGCTATCTCAATCCCAGATCTTGCTACAGCCTCTCTGTTTGTTTGTGTTTTATGGGCTTTATCTACGGACTTGACGGTTTTGAAAGCATTTGAGCATGTAACTTTTTCTTTTCTTCCTGGAAAACGCTAATGGGTTCCACATGGAGTCAATTCCTCCACACATTCGAGTTTTCTCGGAAGAACAATTCAGAATCCCAAGAAAGCATGCTATTTCTGTTTGTAAACATGACATTGGATCCACTTGCCGAACAGAAAGATTGTGCTTTTCTCCAAAACCACTTTGACGGTGATTTTTCGTGGAATTTCACCCAAATTCCACAACAGTTTGTCCAGATATGCCTGGATAAAAGCACAACTGTCTGGTGTGTTGTGGCTATCTCAATCCCAGATCTTTCTGCATCCTCTGTGTTTGTATGTGTTTTCTGGACATTATCTACAGACTTGAAGTTTTCAATGCATTTTACCATATAACTTTTTATTTTCTGCCGGGAAACAGCCTCTGTGTTTGTTTTGGTTTTCTTTACATTATCTACGGACTTTAAGGTTTTGAATTCATTTTAGCACGTAACTTTTTGTTTTCTACCGGCAAACACTAATTGGTTCCACATGGAGTCACAGCCTCCACACATTCGAGTTTTCCAGGCAGAAAGCTTCAGAAACCGGATAAAGAATGATATTTCTGTTTGTAAACATGACATTGGATCCACTTGCCGAACAGAAAGATTGTGCTTTTCTCCAAAACCACTTTGACGGTGATTTTTCGTGGAATTTCACCCAAATTCCACAACAGTTTGTCCGGATATGCCTGGATAAAAGCACAACTGTCTGGTGTGTTGTGGCTATCTCAATCCCAGATCTTTCTGCATCCTCTGTGTTTGTATGTGTTTTCTGGACATTATCTACAGACTTGAAGTTTTCAATGCATTTTACCATATAACTTTTTATTTTCTGCCGGGAAACAGCCTCTGTGTTTGTTTTGGTTTTCTTTACATTATCTACGGACTTTAAGGTTTTGAATTCATTTTAGCACGTAACTTTTTGTTTTCTACCGGCAAACACTAATTGGTTCCACATGGAGTCACAGCCTCCACACATTCGAGTTTTCCAGGCAGAAAGCTTCAGAAACCGGATAAAGAATGATATTTCTGTTTGTAAACATGACATTGGATACATTTGCCGAACAGAAAATTGTGCTTTTCTCCAAAACCAGTTTGACGGTGATTTTTTGGTTAAATTTCACCCAAATTTCACCATACTTTGGATATTCCTGGATGAAAGCAGAAATATGCGGTGTGTTGTGGCTATCTCAATCCCAGATCTTGGTACAGCCTCTGTGTTTGTTTGTCTTTTTCTGGACATGATCTATGGACTTTACTTTTTTGAATGCATTCTAGCATATAACCTTGTGTTTTCTGCCGGCATTATGAAAAAAAAAAACAGAACGAATTGGCGTTTCATGATTAGAAATCTACAGGCAACATGAGGAAGAGGAGTTTTTTTGTTTTGGAAAATGAAATGGAAACCTTTTGCTGAGCGGACAGATATTAATTCCCTCCAAATCGAGAGTGAGTGCAATTTTCAGGTTAATTCAATTAGAATTCCACAGCCAGTCTGCTGGGAGGGGTGGATGAATCAGGAACAGCCAGTTTCTTTGTGCCAAATCAAGGCAAATCTCACTAAGGACTTTTGGATTTCTTTGGCGTTTTTCACATTTTTTTAATTTATGATGGTTTGTAATGAATATTCTAATGTGAGCTTTGGTTTTGAGGCTGGAAAAATTAGTTCAGGGCATGGGAGGTTTGCTCTTTTTCAATCAGGGCACAATTGTTGGCTTCCTCCAATTCTGGCTTTCTGTCATGGTTTTGGGTGCCTCAGCCGATTTTTGGTTTCTTGAGTGGCAATTTCCTAAATTGCTTCTGGGACTGAGTTTGTTTTGCCTTCTTCCCAAAATTTGTATTCTGATGCAATACAAACAAGAGTTTAGACAGAGTTGCCATTATGAAAAAAAACACAAGGAATTGGCGTTTCATGCTTAGAAATCTACAGGCAACACGACCAAGAGGACTTTTGTGCTTTGGAAAATGAAATGGAACCCTGTTACTGAGCGGACAGATATTAATTCCCTCCAAATCGAGTGTGAGTGCAAATTTTAGTTTAATTAAATCAGAATTCCACAGCCAGTCAGCTGGGAGGGGTGGATGAATCTGGAAACAGCCAGTTTCCTTGTGACTAAATCAAGCCCAATGTCACTAAGGACTCTTGGATTTCTTGGGTTTTTATATATTTTTCTTATTTATCATGGTTTGTAATGAATTTTCTGATGTGAACTTTAGATTTGAGGCTGGAATATGCAGTTGAAGGCACGGGAGGAATGGTCTTTTCAAGCAGGCCATTTCTGTCATGGTTTTCGGTGCCTCATTCTATTTTTGGTTTCTTGAGCGTCAATTTCCTAAAGTGTTTCTGGGTCTGAGTTTGTTTTGCCTTCTTCCTACCCAAAATTTGTATTCTGACGCAATACAAACAGGAGTTTAGACAGAGTGCCATTACGAAATAAAAACACAATGTATTTGCATTTCATGCTTAAAGATCTACAGAAAACATAACCTAGAGGAGTTTTTCTGTTTTGGAAAATGAATCGGAACCCTTTTGCTGAGGTGACAGATATTAATTCCCTTCAAATCAAGTGTGAGTGCAATTTTCAGGTTAATTAAAATAGAGTTCCATTTCTTTGGCTTTTTTATATTTTTGTTATTTATCATGGTTTGTAATGAATTTTCCGATGTGAGCATTGGATTTGAGGATAGAATATGGAGTTCAGGGCACGGGAGGAATTGTCTTTTCAATCACGGCATTTCTTTCATGTTTTTGGGTACCTCAGTCAATTTTTGGTTTCTTGAGTGGCAATATCCTAAATTGCTTCTGGGTCTGAGTTTGTTTTGCCTTCTTCCTCCCCAAAATTTGTATTCTGATGCAATACAAACAAGAGTTTAGACAGAGTATCCATTAGGATATGCAAAAACTACAAATTTGTGATTCATGCTTAGAAATCTACAGGCTACATGAGCAAGAGGTTTTTTTTGTGTTTTGGAAAATGAAATGGAAGCCTTTTCCTGAGGGGACAGATATTAATGCCCTCCAAATCGAGTGTGAGTGCGGTTTTCAGGTTAATTCAATCAGAATTCCACAGCCAGTTTGCTGGGAGGCATGGATGAATATGGGAACAGACCGTTTCCTTGTGCTTAATCAAGGCCAATATTACTAAGTACCCTAGGATTTCTTTGGTTTTTTCACATATTTCTTATTTATCATGGTTTGTAATGAATTTTCTAATGTGAGCTTTGGTTTTGAGGCTGGAAGAATTAGTTCAGGGCATAGGAGATTTGCTCTTTTTCAACCAGGGCACAACTTTTGACTTGCTCTAATTCTGCTTTCTGTCATGGTTTTGGGTGCCTCACCCGATTTTTGGTTTCTTGAGCGGAAATCTCCTAAATTGCTTCTGAGTCTGAGTTTGTTTTACCTTCTTCCTTCCCAAAATTTGTATTCTGATGCAGTAAAAACAAGAGTTTAGACAGAGTATACATTAGGATATAAAAAACACAACATTGGCGTTTCATGCTTAGAAATCTCCAGGCAACACGACCAAAAGGAGTTTTTGATTTTTAGAAAATGAAATGGAAATCTTTTGCTGAGGTGACGGATATTATTCCCTCCAAATCGAGTGTGAGTGCAGTTTTCAGGTTAATTCAATCAGAATTTCACACCCAGGCAGCTGGGAGGGGTAGATGAATCTGGAAACAGCCAGTTACCTTGTGCCTAATCAAGGCCAATATCACTTAGAACTCTTGGATTCCTTTGGCTTTTTTCACATTTCTTTTATTTATCATGGTTTGTAATGAATTTTCTAATGTGAGCTTTGGTTTTGAGGCTGGAAGAATTAGTTCAGGGCATGGGAGGTTTGCTCTTTTTCAATCAGGGCACAATTGTTGGCTTGCTCCATTTCTGGCTTTCTGTCATGGATTTGGGTGCCTCAGCGAATGTTTGGTTTTTTGAGCAGCAATTTACTAAATTGCTTCAGTGTCTGAAGTTGCTTTGCCTTCTTCCTTCCCAAATCTGGTATTCTGACGCAATACAAACAAGAGTTTAGACAGAGTTGCCATTATGAAAAAAAAAACACAACGAATTGGCATTTCATGCTTAGAAATCTAAAGGCAACATGACCAAGAGGAGTTTTTGTGTTTTGGAAAATGAAGTGGAACCCTTTGCTGAGGGGCAGATATTAATTCCCTCCAAATCAAGTGCGAGTGCAATTTTCAGGTGAATTCAATTAGTTTTCCAAAGCCAGTCAGCTGGGAGGGGTGGATGAATCTGGAAATAGCCAGTATCCTTCTGCCTAAATCAAGCCCAATATCACAAAGGACTCTTGAATTTCTTTGGTTTTTACATAGTTTTCTTATTTATCATGGTTTGTAATGAATTTTCTGATGTTAGCTTTGGATTTGAGGCTGGAAAGGGAGTTCAGGGCACGGAAGGAATGGTCTTTTCAATCAGGGCATTTCTGTCATGGTTTTGGGTACCTCAGTCAATTTTTTTGTTTCTTGATCAGCAATTTCATAAACTGTTTCTGGGTCTGAGTTTGTTTTGTCTTCTTTCTTCTCAAAATTTGTATTCTGATGCAATACAAACAAGAGTTTAGACAGAGTGCAATTATGAAATAAAAAGACAACGAATTTGCGTTTCATGCTTATAAATCTACAGAAAACATGACCAAGAGGAGTTTTGTATTTTGCAAAATGAAATACAACACGTTTGCTGAGGGGACAGATATTAATTTCCTCCAAATCGAGTGTGAGTGCAATTTTCAGTTTAATTCAATCAGAATTGCACAGTCAGTCAGCAGGGAGGTGTGGGTGAATCCAGAAACAGCAGTTTCCTTGTGACTAAATCAAGCCCAATATCACTAAGGACTCTTGAATTTCTTTGTTTTTTCATATTTTTCTTATTTATCATAGTTTGTAATGAATTTTCCAATGTGAGCTTTGGATTTGAGGCTGAAACATGGAGTTCAGGGCACGGGAGGAATGGAATTTTCAATCTGGGCATCTCAGTCATGGTTTTGGGTGCCTCAGCCTATTTTTGGTACCTTACTGGCAATTTCCTAAAGTGTTTCTGGTTCTGAGTTTATTTTGCCTTATTCCTTCCTAATTTTTGTATTCCAACACAATACAAACAAGAGTTTAGACAGAGTATCCATTAGGATATAAAAAAACACAAAAATTGGCATTTCATGCTTAGAATTCTAAAGGCAACATGACCAAGAGGTGTTTTGGAAAATGAAATGGAACCTTTTTCTGAGGGGATGGATATGAAGTCCCTCCAAAGCGAGTGAGAGTGCGGTTTTCAGGTTAATTTAATCAGAATTCTACAGCCAGTCAGCTGGGAGGGGTGGGTGTATCAGGAACAGCCAGTTTCCTTGTGCCTAATCAAGGCCAATATCACTAAGGACTCTTGGATTTCTTTGGCTTTTTTCACATTTTTCTTATTTATCATGGTTTGTAATGAATATTCTAATGTGAGCTTTGGTTTTGAGGCTGGAAGATTTAGTTCAGGGCATGGGAGGTTTGCGCTTTTTCAATCAGGGCACAACTGTTGGCTTGCTCCAATCCTGGCTTTCTGTCATTGTTTTGGGTGCCTCAGCCGACTTTTGGTTTCTTGAGCGGCAATTTTCTAAATGTTTCAGGGTCTGAGTTTGTTTTGCCGTCTCCCTTCCCAAATTTTGTATTCTGATTCAATACAAACACGATTTTAGACAGAGTATCCTTTATGAAATAAAAAAAAACCAACAAATTGGTGTTTCATATTTAGAGATCTACAGGCAACATGACCAAGAGGAGTATTTGTGTTTTTGGAAAATTAAATGGAACCCTTTTGCTGAGGGGCATAAAATCATTTCCTCCAAATCGAGTGTGAGTGCGGTTTTCAGTTTAATTTAATCAGAATTCCACAGCTGGGAGGGGTGGATGAATCCGGAAACAGCGAGTTTCCTTCTGACTAAATCAAGGACAATATCACTAGGAACTCTTGGATTTGTTTTTTTTTTTCATATTGTTCATATTTATCATACTTTGTAATGAATTTTCTGCTGTGAGTTTTGGATTTGAGGCTGGAATATGCAGTTCAGGGCACGGGAGGAATGATACTTTCAATCAGGACATTTCTGTCATGGTATTGTGTGCCTCAGCTGATTTTTGGTTTCTTGAGTAGCAATTTCATAAAGTGCTTCTGGGTCTGAGTTTGTTTTGCCTTCTTCCTTCCCAAAATTTGAATATTGACGTAATACAAACAAGAGTTTAGACAGAGTTTCCATTATGAAAAAAAACACAACAAATTGGCATTTCATGATTAGAAATCTACAGGCAACACGACCAAGAGGAGTTTTTATCTTTTTGAAAATCAAACGGAAACCTTATGCTGAGTGGACATACATTAATTCCCTCCAAAGCGAGTGTGAGTGCAATATTCAGGTTAATTAAAACAGAATTCCACAGCCATTCAGCTGCGAGGGGTGGATGAATCCAGAATCAGCAGTTTCCTTGTGACTAAATCAAGCCCAATATCACTAAGGACTCTTGGATTTGTTTGGTTTTTTCATATTTTTCTTATTTATCATATTTTGTTATGAATTTTCTGATGAGAGCTTTGGATTTGTGGCTGAAATATGGAGTTCAGGGCCAGGGAGAAATGGTCTTTTCAAGCAGGGCATTTCTGTTCTAGTTTTGGGTGCCTCAGCCAATTTTTGGTTTCTTGAGCAGCAATTTCCTAAATTGCCTCTGGGTCTGAGTTTGTTTTGCCTTCTTCCTTCCCAATTTTTTATTCCAACGAAATACAAACAAGAGTTTAGACAGAGTATCCTTCATGAAATAAAAAACACAAAAATTACCATTTCATGCTTAGAAATCTAAAGGCAACATGACCAAGAGTAGTTTTTGTGCTTTGGAAAATGAAATGGAACCCTTTTGTTGAGGTGACAGATAATCATTCCCTCCGAATTGAGTGTGAGTGCGGTTTTCAGGTTAATTCAATCAGAAAAACTTGATGGTATAACATTTAACAGTACTTGAAAACATTACAAGCTATTTTATCAGGAGATGTTAGAAATATACAATTTTGTATTATATCAAATATCAGAAAGAATCATATATACACATGTGTGTATGCAAAATGTACAAGGCATATCTGAAAGTGTATCCTTATTCATTTATTTTTATTTCAAACACACACGTGCACAGAGAGAGAGAGAGAGAGAGGGCGAGAGAGACGTAGAAAGAGGGAATGAGAGATAAAGAAAGAGAAAGAGAGAAGGAGAGAGAGAGAGAAATAGACACAGAAGCATAGAAATCCCATAGTATTCTTTACTCCATAAACACCTAAACAATGAAGGCTGTGCCAGGCTGGGTATCTTCGGGTGATGACAGAGACTCACCTGCAGTTTCCTAACATATGTATTAGCAGGAAGCTGGAATTAGGAGCAGATTCAGGGCATAAACACACACAATCTATATGGAATTCAGGTGATGACAGAGGTATATTTTCTAAAATTTTATTGATTTGTTTTCATTTTGATTCAAATGGAGAGAGAGATGAGGGAGAGTGGGAATATTTCATTTTCCAATTAATTCCCCAAAAAATCACTTCATCAAAAACTATACCAGGATACTGAAATTTAATCTGGACACCCATTTGGGAGGTAGGGATTCAAATATTTTAGCCATCAACTACTGCCTCCCAGGACACATAATCAGAGGAAATGGAGAAAAAGGAGAGGAGTGAGACTCAAACTCAAGCAGTCTGATAGGGTATGTGGGTATTCAAAATGGCAACTTAAGCTAGTGACAAACACTCACCATCTTAGTAACCAGGAAATTGTTCATGTTCTATGTCTCCTTTATTTATGTACATGATTTTGAGTCCGGTTCACTTGCATGTCCTAACTACTGACTGCATTCCCCTACTGACGCCTAAGCCTTTCATCCCATCTGAGGAGAGATAAAAGCTCAGCACTGAGCTAATACATTCTTCAAGATGTTTGCCGAATTAACAATTCTCAATTTTTAAACTGAAAGCAGTAGTTATTATTTATATTCTATTTTACAAATATCAAGAGAATAGATTTACTGTAATTCAAAAACAATTCTAAGAATACAAGGATATATATATATATATGATTACTTCCATTTTTAGAGAGTATATTCAGATATAAAATAAATATTTCAAAACAAAAAAGCAAAAGTACTAGGATTTTAAACCAGATGACTTTAAAAATGAGAAAGTGGGAGGGGTTTAGAAAAAAAACCATTTTGATGTTTTGGCCAAGGCTAGCTCATAGTAATACCTTATACAAGTAAATGGAGTAATGAATAACGAGGCTTTCATTTTAGACATGTTCAGCATAAATTCACATTGGATAGCTACAAATAAGTATTCAATGGGGAATAGCAACTATGTTCTGAAACCTGTAGGAGAGGCTACCCTGGGAAGGAAGCAGGAATGTCATATCCAAGAGGGTCAAATCTGTAAAGAACCACAAGATGTTGTGAATGGGAGAGTGTATGTAATACTTGGATGTGTAATACTGAGAAGAAAGTAGAATTATGTTAGCTAGGAACTAGTTTAGAAGCAAAGCAGAAAGAACTTGAACCAGCCTAAATATGAGTGTCCACATTGTAGGCAGTGGTATACCCATTATACCACAGTTCTGTCCCCACTATTGTCTTTCTTAGCTTACTTCACTCACTTTGTGTCTTTCTACCTGCCAAATACATAATTTACTTTATTGCATAAAAAATTCAAGTACAGGGGCCAGCACTGAGGCTCACTTGGTTAATCCACCACCTGCAGCACTGGCATCCCATATGGGCACTGGGTTCTAATCCCAGTTGCCCCTCTTCCAGTACAGCCTCTGCTCCTACCCAGGAGGGCAGTGGAGGATTGCCCAAGTGCTTTGGCCCCTGCACCTGCATGGGAGACCAGGAGGAAGTACCTGGCCCCTGGCTTCAGATGGGCGCAGCGTCAGCCGCGGCAGCCATTTGGGGAGTGAACCAAGGGAAGGAAGACCTTTCTCTCTCTCTCTCTCTCTCTCTCTTTCTCTCTCTCTCTCACTGTCTAACTCTATCTGTCAAATAAATAATAAAACAAAACAAATTCAACTACAGAAAACTCTTTCAATAGCATAAAGTAATAATGAAGAAAGGAATGATTTACCTTAAGATATTATTTTGAAAAGGCAGCAATGCAACATGAATCTATAGACAGGCTGGGAGAATGGTATGGAGAGCTCTTTAAGGACTTGCCATGGGAGCTGGCATTGAGAAATAACAAGTTTAGCTACCATCCGCAAGGCTGGCATCTCATATGGATGGAGCTTTCAGTCCTAGCAACTCAACTTACAATCCAAGCCTTTGAAAATGTGCCAGGAAAAGCATTGGGAGATGGGCCATTGCATTGGGTGGGAGACCCAGATGAATCTCTTGCCTCCTGGCTTTAATATTGCTTAACCTTGGCCATTGTGACTCTTAGGGGAGTGAACCACCAGATGTAAGATTCTCAGATTCATTCTCCCCATCTTTTATTTTTGCAACTCTGACCCCTTGAAAATAAAGCAATAAATCCTAAAAAAAAAACCTAACTGCTACAGATTCTGTTCCCTACACATTCCTATTCCTGCCCATGAATTCCATTCAGCCTCCAAGAAACTATTAGGAACCACACTCTTCAAGAAATTCACCCACAAAAAATAATATTCAGTAATTTGTTTTCTTATCACTAGGTAACTTTTTCCTAGTTTTTTTTTTTAATTTTTAAAAATATTTATTTATTTAAAAGTCAGAGTTATACAGAGTGATGAGAGGTAGAGAGAGAGAGAGAAAGGTCTTCCATCTGATGGTTCACTTCTCAATTGGCCACAATGGCTGGAGCTGTGCCAATCCCAAGCCAAGAGCCAGGAGATTTTTCTGGGTCTCCCACACAAGTGCACGGGGCCTAGAACTTGGGCCATACTCTACTGATTTCCCAGCACAAAGTAGAGAACTGGATCAGAAGTGGAACAGCCAAGGCTGGCGCCATGACTCAATAGGCTAATCCTCTGCCTGTGGCACTGGCACCCTGGGTTCTAGTCCCAGTCAGGGTGCCGGATTTTGTCCAGCTGTCTGCTGTGGCTCGGGAGTGCAGTGGAGGATGGCCCATGTCCTTGGGCCCTGCACCCGCATAGGAGACCGGGAGATGCACTTGGCTCCTGGCTTTGGAGCAGCCATTCTCACTGTCTAACTCTGCCTGTCAAAAAAACAAACAGGCGGAGCCAAGATGGCGGAATAGTGAGGGCGCGCAATGATAGTCCGGGAAAAGATAGTTTAATAAAAGTGGAGTTACTGTAGCCACAGGAAAAGGCTCAGGAAAAAATTGCAGAGGAAACTCTCCCGGATCTAGTGGAGGTGACACTGAGGACCTACGGGGAGAGCAAGGTCGCCCACTGTTTGGAAGCCGAGCAGCAGGAGCCACGCCACTGCAGAGGCAGAAGCTGAGCCCCAGAAGTCATGCCACCACAGAAGCTACGCCGCAGAGTCTGCGGGCCAGCACTGGAAGGGGAGGTGAGATAAAATCCTTGGTAACCCAAGACATTGGCGGGGAAAGGCAGAAAGAGCCTACAGGGAACGAAAGCCCCACTGGGGAAAGCTCACCAGGTGGACTGGAGGAGAGATAAAATGAACAAATAAGGGGAACTGGCATGGACATTAACCTCTCTCTCCACTCACCTTACAAAGCCGAGCAAGACAAAGAGCTGGCGCCATTTTGCATATGTAAAGAGGCGCTGGCCATTAGCCAAGCAGAAAAACCTGACTCTGGTGGGGAGAAATGACAGGAGGTTAAGACCTAGTTAGTGAAAGTGAGGAGCTAAAGAACTGAGACTGTGAAAATCTGAGGGGAGGGCAAGAGAACTCACCGAGTACACAAACTCGGTAAATTAGGTAAACTGGGGAGAGACTATTGAGAAATTTGAGACCACACTGAGGGCTCTATAAATCTTTGTGTGGTCCCAGGGGTAACCAGACAAATACCCACAGGGGCCAGATTTCATACATCAACTACCCTCAATTCCACTCAGCTGTGTGGAATTACTTCCCCACTGAGTCAGAAAAAAAAGGAGAGTGAGAGAGAGCGAGCAAGCGAGAGAACAATCTGGGTGAGTCATCTTTGGCACACCCTTATCCCCGAAGAGCCAAACAGAGCTCTCTGGCCACACCCATCACAGCCTCTAAGGATCCATCAAAAGCAGACAGTCCACTTAATCTAGAGTCACTATATAATGAGAAGAAACCAAATATCTCCAATATGCCAAACAACAAATGCAGAAACCGAGGTAACAAGAACAAGGAAGACACTATGACACCCCCAAATGAAATAGACACCCCAATTCAAGATTATGAAGATGATGAGATAGAAGAAATGCAACAAGCAGATCTCAAAAATTGATAAGAACATTAAGAAGTTCTCAAAAACAAAGTCTTGAACTACAGAAATCCTTAATGGACAAGATAGAAAATCTCTCTCGTGAAAATGAAATGTAAAGGAGGAATCAAAATGAAATGAAACAACTAGTAGAACATGAAACTGTGATAGTGATGAGAAATCATAATGAAATGAAGAACTGAATTGATCAAGTGACAAACACACTAGAGAGCCTTAAAACAGAATTGGTGAAGCAGAAGAGAGAATATTGGACTTAGAAGACAGAGCACAGGAAAATTTAGAGTCAAACCAAAGAAAAGAAGAGGAAATTAGAAATCTTAAAAATATTGTCGGGAATCTTCAAGATACCATTAAAAAAACCAACATTCGAGTTCTAGGAGTTCCTGAAGGCATGGAGAGGGAGAAAGGATTAGAAGGCCGTTTTAGTGAGATATTAGCAGAAAATTTCCCAGGTTTGGAGAAGGACAGAGACATCCTAGTACAGGAAGCTCATAGAACCCCTAATAAACATGACCAAAAGAGATCCTCACCACGTCACGTTGTAATTAAACTCACCGCAGTGAAACATAAAGAAAAGATCCTAAAATGTGCAAGAGAGAAACGTCAGATTACTCGCAGAGGATCTCCAATCAGACTCACAGCTGACTTCTCATCAGAAACCCTACAAGCTAGGAGGGAATGGCGAGATATAGCCCAGGTACTAAGAGAGAAAAACTGGCAGCCCAGAATATTATACCCTGCAAAGAGCTCATTTGTGAATGAAGGTGAAATGAAGACCTTTCACAGCAAACAGAAGTTGAAAGAATTTGTTGCCACTCGTCCAGCTCTGCAAAAGATGCTTAAATATGTGTTACGCACCAAAACACAGAAACACGGTCATCAATATGAAAGAAGGTAAACGAAGGAAACCTCACAGCAAAAGATCACAGGAAGTTCAAAACATATATTAGAAAATATCTTCGGCAAATGGCAGGGCTAAGTTACTGCTTAGCAATAGTCACATTGAACGTTAATGGCCTGAACTGTCCAGTTAAAAGACACCGATTGGCTGACAGGGTAAAGGAACAAAATCCATCTATTCGCTGCTTACAAGAAACACATCTTTCCAGCAAAGATGCATACAGACTGAAAGTGAAAGGCTGCAAAAAGATATACCATGCCAGCAGAATTGAAAAAAAGAGCAGGCGTAGCCATCTCAATATCAGTCAACATAAACTTTACCACAAAAACTGTTAAGAGATACAAAGAGGGGCACTATATAATGATCAAGGGATCAATTCAACAGGAAGATATAACGATAATCAATGTATATGCACCTAATTACAGGGCACTAGTTTATTTAAAAGATTTGTTAAAGGACTTAAAGGGAAACTTAGACCCCAATACACTAGTACTGGGGGACTTCAATACTCCACTCTCAGAAATAGACAGATCAACAAGACAGAAGATCAACAAGGAGAGAGTAGATTTAAATGACACTATAGCCTAAATGGATCTAACAGATATATACAGAACTTTCCATCCTACACAGAAAGCATTTACATTCTTCTCAGCAGTACATGGAACCTTCTCTAGGATTGACCACATACTAGGCCATAAAGCAAGTCTCAGCAAATTCAAAAGAATTCGAATCATACCATGCAGCTTCTCAGACCATAAAGGAATGAAGTTGGAAATCAGCAACTCAGGAATCCCTACAACGTAAACAAACATATGGAGATTGAACAACATGCTCCTGAATGAACAATGGGTCATAGAAGAAATCAAAAGAGAAATCAAAAACTTTCTGGAAGTAAATGAGGATAACAGCACAACATACCAAAACTTATGGGACACAGCAAAAGCAGTGTTAAGAGGAAAGTTTATATCAATAGGTGCCTACATCAAGAAATTGGAAAGGCACCAAATAGATGAGCTTTCAATGCATCTCATGAATCTAGAAAACCTGCAGCAAACCAGACCCAAATCTAGTAGGAGAAGAGAAATACTTAAATTCAGAGAAGAAATCAACAGGATTAAATCCAAAAAAATTTACAAAAATTCAGCCAAACGAGGAGCTGGTTTTTTTTGAAAAAATAAACAAAATTGACACACCATTGGCCCAACTAACTAAAAAAAGAAAAGACCCAAATCAATAAAATCAGAGATTATAATGGAAATGTAAAACAGACACCACAGAAATAAAAAGAATAATCAGAAATTACTACAAGGTCTTGTATGCCAGCAAACAGGGAAATATATCATAAACGGATAGATTCCTGGACACATGCAACCTACCTAAATTGAACCAGGAAGACATCGAAAACCTAAACAGACCCATAACTGAGACAGAAATTGAAACAGTAATAAAGGCCCCCCCAACAAAGAAAAGCCCAGGACCAGATGGATTCGCTCCTGAATTCTACCAGACATTTAAAGAAGAACTGACTCCAATTCTTCTCAAACTATTCAGAGCAATGTAAAAAGAGGGAATCCTCCCAAATTCTTTCTATGAAGCCAGCATCACCTTAATTCCTAAGCCGGAAAAAGATGCAGCATTGAAAGAGAATTTCAGACCAATATCCCTGATGAACATAGATGCAAAAATCCTCCATAAAATTCTTGCCAATAGAATGCAACAACACATGAGAAAGATCATCCACCCAGAACAAGTGGGATTTATACCTGGTATGCAAGGATGGTTTAATGTGTGCAAAACAATCAATGTGATACACCACATTAACAGACTGCAGAAGAAATACCATATGATTATTTCAATAGACGCTGAGAAGGCATTTGATAAAATACAACACCATTTCATGATGAAAACTCTAAGCAAACTGGGTATGGAAGGAACACTCCTCAATACAAAGCAATTTATGAAAAACCCAGGGCCAACATCCTATTGAATGGGGAAGAGTTGGAAGCATTTCCACTGAGATCTGGTACCAGACAGGAATGCCCACTCTCACCATTGCTAGTCAATATAGTTCTGGAAGTTTTAGTCAGAGCTATTAGGCAAGAAAATGAAATTAAAAGGTTACAAATTGGGAAAGAAGAACTCAAACTATCCCTCTATGCAGACGATATGATTCTTTATTTAGGGGACCCAAAGAACTCTACTAAGAGACTATTGGAACTCATAGAAGAGTTTGGCAAAGTAGCAGGATATAAAATCAATGCACAAAAATCAACAGCCTTTGTATACACAGGCAATGCCATGGCTGAGGAAGAAATTCTAAGATCAATCCCATTCACAATAGCTACAAAAACAATCAAATACTTTGGAATAAACTTAACCAAGGATGTTAAGGATCTCTACGATGAAAATTACAAAACCTTAAAGAAAGAAATAGAAGAGGATACCAAAAAATGGAAAAATGTCCCATGCTCATGCATTGGAAGAATCAATATCATCAAAATGTCCATTCTCCCAAAAGCAATTTATACATTCAATGCAATACCAATCAAGATACTGAAAACCTTCTTCTAAGATCTGGAAAAAATGATGCTGAAATTCATATGAAGACACAGGAGACCTCGAATATCTTAAGCAATCTTGTACAACAAAAACAAAGCCAGAGGCATCACAATACCAGATTTCAGTACATACTAGAGGGCAGTTCTTATCAAAAGAGGATGGTACTGGTACAGAAACAGATGGATAGACCAATGGAACAGAATAGAAACAGCACAAATCAATCCAAACTTCTACAGCCAACTTATATTTGATCAAGGATCCAAAACCAATCCCTGGAGTAAGGACAGTCTATTCAATAAATGGTGCTAGGAAAATTGGATTTCCACATGGTTAATCATGAAGCAAGACCCCTACATTTCACCTTACACAAAAATCCACTCAACATGGATTAAAGACTAAAATCTATGACCCGACACCATCAAAGTTTTAGAGAGCATTGGAGAAACCCTGCAAGATATAGGTACTGGCAAAGAATTTTTGGAATTTACCCCAGATGCACAGGCAGTCAAAGCCAAAATTAACATTTGGGATTACATCAAATTGAGAAGTTTCTGTGCTTAAAAAGAAACAGTCATGAAAGTGAAGAGGCAACCGAAAGAATGGGAAAAGTATTTGAAAACTATGCAACAGATAAAGGGTTGATAACAAGAATCTACAAAGACATCAAGAAACTCCACAAAAACAAAACAAACAACCCACTTAAGAGATGGGCCAAGGACCTCAACAGACATTTTCCAAAGAAGAAATCCAAATGGCAAACAGACATATGAAAAAATGTTCAAAATCACTAGCAATCAGGGAAATGCAAATCAAAACCACAATGAGGTTTACCTCACCTCGATGAGAATGGTTCACATTCAGAAATCTACCAACAATAGATGCTGGAGATGATATGGGTAAAAAGGGACACTAACCCACTGTTGGTGGGAATGCAAACTGGGAAGCCACTATGGAAGTCAGTCTGGAGATTCCTCAGAAATCTGAATATAACCCTACCATTAAACCCAGCCATCCCACTCCTTGGAATTTACCCAAAGGAAATTAAATTGACAGACAAACAAGCTGTCTGCACATTAATGTTTATTGCAGCTCAATTCACAATAGCTAGGACCTGGAACAAACTCAAATGCCCATCAACAGTAGACTGGATAAAGAAATTATGGGACATGTACTCTATAGAATACTATCCAGCATTCAAAAACAACGAAACCCAGTCTTTTGCAACAAGATGCAGAAGTCTAGAAAACATTATGCTGAGTGAACTAAGCCAGGCCCAAAGGGACAAATATTATATGGTCCCCCTGATCGGCGACAACTTACTGAACACCTAAGAGGAAAAATGCTGTAGTAAAATGGAAAATATGGGAAACAGTGACTTGATCAGCTCTTGTCCTGACTGTTGATGTACAATGTAATACATTATCCATGTTAGTATTTTTTTTGTTCTAGTAAAATTGGTTGAAATCTGTAATTAACACAGAACTATCTTAGGTGATTAAATTTTAACTGAAAAGTGATCCCTCTTAGGAATTTGGAAAACATTATGCTGAGTGTAATAAGCCAGTTCCAAAGGGACAATTATCATATGTTCTCCTGGATTGGTGACAACTAACCCAGCACAAAAAAAGGAAACCTTTTTATGTGAAATAACACTATGAGAAGTCGTGTCTTGTTCAGCCCTAACCCTGATTGTTGATGAACAACTTAATATGTTATCCCTCTTAGTAATTTTTTGTTTGTTCTACTTAATACTTTAGGTTGAATACTGTAATCAATACACAGTTATTCTTAAGTGTTGAAACTTAACTGAAAAGTGATCACTGTTAAATATAAGAGTGGGAATAAGAGAGGGAAGAGATGTGCAATTTGGGACATACCTAAGCTGAATTGCCCCAAATGGTAGAGTTAGAAACATACCAGGGGATTCCAACTCAATCCCATCAATGTGGCATGTACAAATGCTATTCACTAGTCCAAGTGATCAATTTCTGTTCACAATTGATCATAATGATAGGACTAAGAGCCAAAGGGATCACATAAACAAGACTAGTGTCTGCAAATACTAACTGAGAAAATAAAAAAGGGAGAGAATGATCCAATATGGGAAGCGAGATACACAGCAGACCCATAGAATGACAGATGTTCTAAACAGCACTCTGGCCTCAGAATCACCCCTTAAAGCATGCGGATCTGCTTGAAAAGCCCATGAGAGTATTTCAGGCATGGAAAGCCAAGACACTGTGGCAAAAAAATGACCTAAATGAAAGATCTCCGTGAATGAGATCCCAGTGGAAAGAACAGGTCATAAAAGAAGGAGGTACCTTTTTCTGAAGCGAGGAGAGAACTTCCTTTCTGACTACAGCCTTGCCTAAATATGATCAGAGTCAGTGAACTCAAAAGTCTTCCATAGCCTTGGCAACTCATGACAAGAGCTTAGGGAGATTACTGACGGCATAAACAAGTGTGTCGATTTGTTAAGTCAACAACAGGAAAGACTGTGCACTTACTCCCCATGTTGGATCTCTGTCCTTATCAGGCTGTATGTTGTGATTTAAAGCTATAACTAGTACTCAAACAGTATTTTTCACTTTGTGTTTCTATGTGGGTGCAAACTGTTGAAATCTTTACTTAATATATGCTAAACTGACCTTCTGTATATAAAGAGAATTGAAAATTAATCTTGATGTGAATGGAAGGGGAGAGGGAGTGGGAAAGGGGAGGGTTGCGGGTGGGAGGGAAGTTTTGGGGGGGAAGCAATTGTACTACATAAGCTGTACTTTGGAAATTTATATTCATTAAATAAAAGTTAAAAAATTCTAATGTCTGCTAATGCTAACAGATAGAATATAAAAGGGAGAGAACGATCCAATATGGGGTTTGGGATACACAGCAGACTCATAGCATGGCAGATGTCTTTACCAACATTCTGGCCTCAGAATCAGCCCATAAGGAATTTGGATCGGGCTGAATAGCCCATGAGAGTATTTTAGGCATGGAAAGACAAGACACTCTGGCAAAAAAACGACCTAAATGAGAATTATCTGTGAGCGAGATCCCAGTAGGAAGAACAGGCCATCAAAGAAGAGGTGCCTTTCTCTTAAGGGAGGAGAGAACTTCCACTTTCACTATGACCTTGCCTAAATAAGATTGGAGTTGATGAACTCAAAATGCTTCCATAGCCTTGGCAACTCATGACAAGAGCCTAGGGAGATTACTGATGCCATAAACAATAGTGTCAATTTATTAAGTCAACAACAGGAATCGCTGCACTTACTCCCCATGTAGGATCTCTGTCCTTAATGTGCTGAACATTGTGATTTAATGCTATAACTAGTAATAAAACAGTATTTTTCACTTTGTGTTTCTATGTGGGTGGAAACTGTTGAAATCTTCACTTAATATATACTAAATTGAGCTCCTGTATATAAAGAGAATTGAAAATGAATCTTGATGTGACTGGAATGGGAGAGGGAGTGGGAGATGGGAGGGTTGCGGGTGGGAGGGAAATATGGGGGGGAAAAGCCATTGTAATCCATAAGCTGTACTTTTTTTACTAAATAAAATTAAAAAAAAAAAACAAACGAACAACAAAAAAAAGAGTGGAACAGCCAGGTCTCAAACCAGCAACCATTTGAGATGCCAGCACTTCAGGCCAGGGCATTAACCCACTGTGCCACAGTGCTGGCCACAACTTTTTACTAGTTCAGTGTATATTACTATGTTTGTTAAACCACCTCTGCTATATCATCGATAAGACCAATAAATACAAATTCAGGCTTTATGTTTTACAATAATTTAGGAGATTCTATGTTCCAATTTGAATAGCATGATAAACATGTTACTGTTATAGCATCACAGAGACTGGAAATAAATTTGATATCAGGTTTGATACTTCTAATGCTTTATAATCCTGACAATTTTATGTTGTCAAATATTTATTTCATGATTTTAATAAAATACACTCATAAAGCTGCTATATCGCAATATAACGCAAACAAAAATAAACAACTTACTGGTGGTGTGTTCATTTTCTTTGGCCTTGGAAACATGTAGTGGGAATTAGGACTGTACCTGGATGAAAAGAAAAATGGAAACGTGAGAGAACTGGTGTGATTTGCTCCTATACTCACAGCAATATCATGATGAAGTGAATACAAAATACCAAATTCATTAGCTGTAGAAAAAAAGACCAATCAGCTTCCCTCAGTAGGAACAGTGCTTTACACATGACAAGGGCCAAGGAAGACATCCTTGAAAGAGCACCAACAGTGACTTGATCAGCTCTTGTCCTGACTGTTGATGTACAATGTAATACTTTATCCATTTTAGCATTTTTTGTTCTAGTACTACTGGTTGAACTCTGTAATTAACACACAATTATTCTTAGGTGATTAAATTTAACTGAAAAGTGATCCCTGTTAGGAATTTGGAAAACAGTATGATGAGTGAAATAAGCCAGTCCCAAAGGGACAAATATCATATGGTCTCCCTGATCGGTGACAACTAACTGAACACCATAAAGGAAACCTGTTAAAGAGAAATGAACACTATGAGAAACGGTGACTTGATCAGCCCTTACTTTGACTGATATGAACAACTTAATACGGTATCCCTCTTAGTATTTTTTGTTTGTTCTACTTAATACTTTTTGTTGAATACTGTAATCAATACACAGTTATTCTTAAGTGTTGAAACTTAACTGAAGAGTGATCACTATTAAATATAAGAGTGGGAATAAGAGAGGGAAGAGATGTGCAATTCGTGATGTGCTCAAGCTGAATTGTCCCAAATGGTAGAGTTAGAAGCATACCATAGGATTCCAATTCAATCCCATCAAGGAGGCATGTACCAATGCCATCTGCTAGTCCCAGTGATCAATTTCTGATCACAATTGATCATAATGATAGGACTAAGAGCCAAAGGAATACATAAACAAGACTAGTGTCTGCAAATACTAACTGACAGAATAAAAAGAGGAGAGAACGATCCAACATGGGAAGTGAGATACACAGCAGACTCATAGAATGGCAGATGTCCTAAACAGCACTCTGGCCTCAGAATCACCCCTTAAAGCACGCGGATCTGCCTGAAAAGCCCATGAGAGTATTTCAGGCATGGAAAGCCAAGACATTCTAGCAAAAAAAAAGACCTAAATGAAAGATCTCCATGAGTGAGATCCCAGTGGAAAGAACAGGTCATCAAAGCAAGAGGTACCTTTCTCTGAAGGGAGGAGAGAACTTCCTTTCTGACTACAACATTGCCTAAATATGATCAGAGTCAGTGAACTCAAAAGTCTTCCATAGCCTTGCCAGCTCATGACAAGAGCCTACGTGATTACTGACGCCATAACTAAGAGTGTCAATTTGTTAAGTCAACAACAGGAGTCACGGTGCACTTACTCCTCATGTAGGATCCCTGTCTCTAATGTGCTGAACATTGCAATTAATGCTATAACTAGTACTCAAACAGTGATAAAGCACAAGTAATCCTTATGTTAAAAGAAACATGTGCTTGCTACTTAATTTGTATAAATGTTACTCCCAAGAAGCAATTTGTTATTTTAAGAATGCTTGTGAGTCAAGTTGCAAAATAGCACAGAAAGATACAAATGCTGTCACTAAAATCTACCCTATAGAAAAATACTTGGGTGATGTTAACTATTGTTCTGTTCCTACAAATATACTTCATGGTACTTCATATTGTTAGTTTCACTAGAACATATTTTGATGTTATACACTGAAAATTCTATAGAATATATTCTTCTTGTAACCAGGGTATTTTTGTCCACAGTTCTGTAGAAAAATGAATATAACACATATTTATTATACTATATCTTTATAGTAATTATTGCAAAAGACACCTTCCAGTTTCCAAATATTCATGTAGTTCTTCCCTAAAAGTTCTAGGAATTTCTGAAGTTTTGGAAAGATGGGATGGATTAGAGGACCTTTTTAGTGAAATAATAACAGAAAACTTCCCTAATTTGGAGAATTAAAGGGACATTTAAGTATGAGGAGCACATAGAACTCCTAAAAGTTATGCCCAGAAAATATATTCACCATGATAGATTATAATCAAACTTTCCAGAGTAAAACATAAAGAAAAGATTCTAAAAGCTTCACAAGAGAAACACTAGATTTATTTCAGGGATCTCCAGTTAGACTCCGAGCAGACTTCTCATCAGAAATCCTACACACTAGGAGGGTATATCACTATTATAAATGCATATGCACCTAATTACAGGGCACCTGGCTATTTAAAACAAATGTTAAAGGAACAAAAGGGAGACATAGATTCAAACATAACAGTAATGGGGGACTTCAATACCCCACATTCAGGGATGGACAGATCTACCAGACAGAAATTCAGCAAGGAAACTGCAGAGGTAAACAACACTATAGACTAAATGGATCTAATAGATATCTAGAGAAATTTTCACCTTACAGTTCCAGAATACATATGATTCTCAGGAGTGTATGGAACTTTTTCTAGGATTGACCACATACTAAGCCATAAAGCAAACATCAGCAAATTCCAAAAAAAAAAAAAAATCGAAATCATACTACGCTTCTTCTCACACCACAATGCAATGATGCTGGAATTCAGCAAATTGACAATCTCTGAAACATATGCAAACATATGGGGACTGAACAATATGCTCCAGAATAAACAGTGGGTCATAGAAGAAATTAAAATTGAAAAAAAATTTCTGGAAACAAATGAAGCAACAATAAAATATCAAAACTTATGGTGTACAGCAAAAGCAATGTTAAGAGGAAAGTTTGTAACAATGGATGCCGATATCAAGAAACTGGAAATACACCAAATAAATGAGCTATCAACACATGTCAAGGATCTAGAAAATGAGCAAACAAAACCCAAAACTAATAGGAGAAAAGAAATATCAAAATTAGAGAGGAAATTTAAAAAATGAATCCCAAAAACAATATAATAGATCAGCAAAATAAAGAGCTCTGGCCAGCGCCGCGGCTCAATAGGCTACTCCTCCACCTAGCGGAACCAGCACACCGGGTTCTAGTCCTGGTCGGGGTGCCAGATTCTGTTCTGGTTACCCCTCTTCCAGACCAGCTCTCCACTGTGGCCATGGAGTGCAGTGGAGGATGGCCCAAGTGCTTGGGTCCTGCACCACATGGGAGACCAGGATAAGCACCTGGCTCCAGCCTTCGGATCAGCGTGGTGCACTGGCTGCAGTGCGCTAGCTGTGGCAGCCATTGGAGGGCGAACCAACGGCAACAGAAGACCTTTCTCTCTGTCCACTCTGAACAGCTTTGGTCTTGACTGTTGAGAAAGAGTTTTTTTTTTTCTATCTGTAATACTATTTGTTGAACTCTTTCTTAACATTGAGTTAATCATGTATTTATTTTATTATTTAATAAATGTGAATTTACAAAGTAGCATGCTGTTTTGATTATAATTGCCCTGTACTATATTTTGAAATCTGGTATTCTGATGACTCCAGCTCTGTTTTGGTTGTATAAGACTCGTTTATCTATTTGAGGTTTCCTACGCCTCAATATATGTTTCTACATGAATATCAGCAACATTTTTCTAGGTCTGATAAGAATGTGTTTGATATTTTCATTGGTATCACATTGAATCTGTAAATTGCTTTTGGAAGAATGGACATTTTGATGATACTGATTCTTCCAATCAGTGAGCATGGAATATTTTCCATTTGTTTTGGTATCCTCTTCTAGTTCTTTAAGATTTTGTAATTCTCATTATAGAAATGTTTGACATCCTTGGTTAAGTGTTTTCCAAGGTATTTGGCTTTTTCTGGTAGCTGTTGTGAATGGGATTGACCTTAAAAGTTATTTCTCAGTTCTGGCAGTGTCTGTATACAAAGGCTGTTGATTTTTATGTATTGATTTTATATCCTGCTACTTTTTCATATTTGTCTATGAGTTCCAATAGTCTCTTAGTGGAGTTCTTTGGATCCCTTAAATAAAGAGTCACGTTGTCTGCAAAGATGGATAGTTTGACATTTTCCTTCCCTTTTTGTACCCCTTTCAATTTCTGTTTCTTGACTAATGGCTTGGCTAGAACTTCTAGTGCTACATTGAATAGCAATGGTGAGATTTGGCATCCCTGTCTGGAACTGGATCTCAGTGGAAATGCTTCCAACTATTCCCCATTCAATAGGTTGCTGGCCGCGGGTTTTTCATAAATTGCCTTAATTGTGTTGAGGAATGTTCCTTCTATACACAATTTGGTTAGAGTTTTCATCATGAAATGGTTTTGTAATTTATCAAATGCATTCTCTGCATCTATTGAGATAATATATGATTTTTCTTCTGCAGATTGTTAATGTGGTGTATCACATTGATTGATTTGTGAATGTTGAACCATCCCTGCATACAAGGATAAATCCCACTTGGTCGGGTTGGATGATCTTTCTAATTTGTTGTTGGATTATTTTGGCTTGAATTTTGTTGAGTATTTTTTGTATGTTCTTTAGAGAAATTGGTGTGTAATTATCTTTCTCTGCTATATCTTTTTCAGGTTTAGGAATTAAGTGATGCTGGCTTTGTAGAAAGAATTTGGGAGGATTCCCTCTCTGTCAATTGTTTTGAATACCTTGAGAAGAATTGGAGTTATTTCTTCTGTAAATGTCTGATAGAATTCAGCAGTGAATCTCTCTTGTCCTGGGCTTTTCTCTGTTGGGAGGGCCTTTATTACTGATTCAATTTCTTTTTTTTAAACTTTTATTTAATGAATATAAATTTCCAAAGTACAGAATATTGATTACAATGGCTTCCCCCCCATAACTTCCATCCAACCCTGAACCCTCCCCTTATCCACTCCCTCTCCCCTTCCATTCATATCAAGATTCATTTTCGATTCTCTTTACATACAGAACATCAGTTGAGCATACATTAAGTAAAGATTTCAACAGTTTGCTCCCACACAGAAACATAAAGTGAAAAATACTGTTTGAGTACTAGTTATAGCATTAGATCTCAATGTACAGCACACTAAGGATAAAGATCCTACATGAGCAGTAAGTGCACAGTGACTCCTGTTGTTGACTTAACAAATTGACACTCTTGATTATGGCATCAGTAATCACCCTAGGCTCTTGTCATGAGTTGCCAAGGCTATGGAAGCCCCCTGAGTTCACTGACTCTGATCATTTTTAGACAAGGCCATGGTCAAAGTGGAAGTTCTCTCCTCCCCTCAGAGAAAGGTACCTCCTTCTTTGATGGCCCATTCCTTCCACTGGGATCTCACTCGTGGAGATTTTTCATTTAGGATTTTTTTTCCAAGAGTGTCTTGGCTTTCCATGCCTGAAATACTCTCATGGGCATTTCAGCCGGATCCGCATGCCTTAAGGGCTGATTATGAGGCCAGAGTGCAGTTAAGACATTTGCCATTCTATGGGTCTGCTGTGTATCTCACTTCCCATGTTGGATCATTCTCTCCCTTTTTGATTCTATCAGCTAGTATTTGCAGACACTATTCTTGTTTATGTGATCCCTTTGGTTCTCAGTCCTATCATTACGATCAATTGTGAACAGAATTTGATCACTGGAACTAGTGAGATGGCATTGGTTCATGCCACCTCGATGGGACTGAATTAGAATCCCCTGGTATGTTTCTACCTCTACTGTTTGAGGTAAGTCAGCTTGAGCAAGTCCGGAATTGCACAACTCTTCCCTCTCTTATTCCCAATCTTATATTTAACAGCAATCACTTTTCAGTTGTTTCAGCACTTAAGAAGAATTGTGTATTGATTACAGTATTCAACCAAAAGTATTAAGTAGAACAAACAAAAAAAATACTAAGAGGGATAACATATTAAGCTGCTCATCAACAGTCAGGGTGTGGGCTGATCAAGTCTCCGTTTCTCATAGTGTTCATTTCACTTTAACAGGTTTCCTTTTTGGTGCTCAGTTAGTTGTCACCTATCAAGGAGAACAAGTGGTATTTTTCCCTTTAGGATTGGCTTATTTCACTCAGCATAATTTTTGAAATTCCTAACAGGGATCACTTTTCAGTTAAAATTTAAATGCCTAAGAATAATTGTGTGCTAATTACAGAGTTCAACCAATGGTACTAGAACAAAAAAAAAATACTAAAATGGATAAAGTATTACATTGTACATCAACAGTCAGGACAAGAGCTGATCAAGTCACTGTTTCTCATAGTGTCCATTTCACTTCAACAAGGTTCCCCTTTGGTGCTCAGTTAGTTGTCGCCACTCAGGGAGAACATATGATATTTGTCCCTTTTGGACTGGCATAATTCACTCAGCATGATGTTTTCCAAATTCCTCAATCTTGTTGCAAATGACTGGGTTTCATTGTTTTTGACTGCTGGATAGTATTCTATAGAGTACATGTCCCATAATTTCTTTATCCAGTCTACTGTTGATGGGCATTTGGGTTGGTTCCAGGTCTTAGCTATTGTGAATTGAGCTGCAACAAACATTAATGTGCAGACTGCTTTTTTGTTTGCCAATTTAATTTCCTTTGGGTAAATTCCAAGGAGTGGGATGGCTGGGTTGAATGGTAGGGTTATCTTCAGGTTTCTGAGGAATCGCCAGACTGACTTGCATAGTGGCTTAACCAGTTTGCATTCCCACCAACAGTGGGTTAGTGTCCCTTTTTCCCCACATCCTCTCCAGCATCTATTGTTGGTAGATTTCTGAATGTGAGCCATTCTAACAGAGGTGAGGTGGAACCTCATTGTGGTTTTGATTTGCATTTCCCTGACTGCTAATGATCTTGAACATTTTTTCATGTGTCTGTTGGCCATTTGTATTTCCTCTTTTGAAAAATGTCTGTTGAGGTCCTTGGCCCATCTCCTAGGTGGGTTGTTTGTTTTGATGTTGTGGAGTTTCTTGATGTCTTTGTAGATTCTTGTTATCAACCCTTTATCAGTTGCATAGTTTTCAAATATATTTTCCCATTCTGTCGGTTGTCTCTTGACTTTCCTGACTGTTTCTTTTGCAGTACAGAAACTTCTCAATTTGATGCAATCCCAAATGTTAATTTTGGCTTTGACTGCCTGTGCTTATGGGGTGCTTTCCAAGAAGTCATTGTCGGTACCTATATATTTCAGGGTTTTTCCAATGCTCTCTATTAATTTGATGGTGTCAGGTCGTAGATTTAAGTCTTTAATGCATGTTGAGTGAATTTTTGTGTAAGGTGAAAGGTAGGGGTCTTGCTTCATGATTCTGCACGTGGAAATCCAGTTTTCCCAGCACCATTTATTGAATAGACTGTCCTTATTCCAGGGATTGGTTTTGGATCCTTGATCAAATATAAGTTGGCTGTAGATACTTGGGTTGATTTCTGGTGTTTCAATTCTGTTCCATTGGTCTATCCATCTGTTTCTGTACCAGTACCATGCTGTTTTGATTACAACTGCCCTGTACTATGTCCTGAAATCTGGTATTGTGATGCCTCCGGCTTTGTTTTTGTTGTACAAGATTGCTTTAGCTATTCGAGGTCTCCTGTGTCCCCATATAAATTTCAGCATCATATTTTCTAGATCTGAGAAGAAGGTCTACGGTATCTTGATTGGTATTGCATTGAATGTATAAATTGCTTTTGGTAGAATGGACATTTTGATGAAATTGCTTCTTCCAGTCCTTGAGCATGTCAGATTTTTCCATTTCTTGGTATCCTCTTCTATTTCTTTCTTTAAGGTTTTGTAATTTTCATCGTGGAGATCTTTAACATCCTTGGTTAAGTTTATTCCAAGGTATTTGATTGTTTTTGTAGCTATTGTGAATGGGATTGATTTCAGAATTTCTTCCTCAGCCATGGCATTGCCTGTGTATACAAAGGCTGTTGATTTTTGTGCATTGATTTTATATCCTGCCACTTTGCCAAACTCTTCTATGAGTTCCAATAGTCTCTTAGTAGAGTTCTTTGGGTCCCCTTAATAAAGAATCATATAATCTGCAAAGAGGGATAGTTTGAGTTCTTCCTTCCCAATTTATATCCCTTTAATTTCTTTTTCTTGCTTAATAGCTCTAACTAGAACCTCCAGAACTATATTGAATAGCAGTGGTGAGAGTGGGCATCCCTGTGTGGTACCAGATCTCAGTGGAAATGCTTCCAACTTTTCCCCATTCAATAGGATGTTGGCTGTGGGTTTTTCATAGATTGCTTTGATTGTATTGAGGAATGTTCCTTCCAAACCCAGTTTGCTTAGAATTTTCATCATGAAATGGTGTTGTATTTTATCAAATGCTTTCTCAGCGTCTATTGAGATAATCATATGGTTTTTCTTCTGCAGTCTGTTAATGTGGTGTATCACATTGATTGTCTTGCGTACATTAAACCATCACTGCATACCAGGGATAAATCCCACTTGGTCTGGGTAGGTGATCTTTCTGATGTATTGTTGCATTCTATTGGCAAGAATTTTATTGAGGATTTTTGCATCAATGTTCATCAGGGATATTGGTCTGTAGTACTCTTTCAATGCTGCATCATTTTCCGGCTTAGGAATTAAGGTGATGCTGGCTTCATAGAAAGAATTTGGGAGGACTCCCTCTTTTTCAATTGTTCTGAATAGTATGAGAGGAATTGGAGTTAGTTCTTCTTTAAATCTCTGGTAGAATTCAGCAGTGAATCCATCTGGTCCTGGGCTTTTCTTTGTTGGGAGGGCCTTTATTACTGTTTCAATTTCTGTCTCAGTTATGGGTCTGTTTAGGTTTTCGATGTCTTCCTGGTTCAATTTAGGTAGGTTGCATGTGTCCAGGAATCTATCCATTTCTGATAGGTTTCCCTGTTTGCTGGCATACAAGTCCTTGTAGTAATTTCTGATTATTCTTTTTATTTCTGTGGTGTCTGTTGTTACGTTTCCTTTTTTATCTCTGATTTTATTGATTTGGGTCTTTTCTTTTTTTAGTTAGTTGGGCCAATGGGGTGTCAATTTTGTTTATTTTTTCAAAAAACAGCTCCTCGTTTGGCTGATTTTTTGTAATGTTTTTTTTTATTCAATCCTGTTGATTTCTTCTCTGATTTTAAGTATTTCTCTTCTCCTACTAGATTTGGGTCTGGTTTGCTGTAGTTTTTCTAGATCCATGAGGGGAATTGAAAGCTCATCTATTTGGTGCCTTTCCAATTTCTTGATGTAGGCACCTATTGATATAAACTTTCCTCTTAACACTGCTTTTGCTGCGTCCCATAAGTTTTGGTATGTTGTGCTGTTATCCTCATTTACTTCCAGAAATTTTTTGATTTCTCGTTTAATTTTTTCTATGACCCATTGTTCATTCAGGAGCATGTTGTTCAATCTCCATGTGTTTGCGTATGCTCTAGGGATTCCTGAGTTGCTAATTTCCAACTTCATTCCTTTATGGTCTGAGAAGCTGCATGGTATGATTCGAATTCTTTTGAATTTGCTGAGACTTGCTTTATGGCCTAGTATGTGGTCAGTCCTAGAGAAGGTTCCATGTACTGCTGAGAAGAATGTAAAATCTTTAGCTGTAGGATTGAAAGTTCTGTATATATCTGTTAGATCCATTTGGGCTATAGTGTCATTTAAATCTACTGTATCCTTGTTGATCTTCTGTCCTGTTGATCTGTCTATTTCTGAGAGTGGAGTATTGAAGTCCCCCAGTACTATTGTATTGGGGTGTAAATCTCCCTTTAAGTCCCTTAACAAATCTTTTAGATAAACCGGTGCCCTGTAGGTAGGTGCATATACATTGATAATTGTTAAATCTTCTTGTTGTATTGATCCCTTAATCATTATATAGTGTCCCTCTTTGCCTCTCTTGACAGTTTTTGTGGTAAAGTTTATGTTGTCCGATATTAGCCCGCTCTTTGTTCATTTCTGTTGGCACGGTATAGCTTTTTCCAGCCTGTCACTTTCAGTCTGTATGGATCTTTGTTGGAAAGATGTGTTTCTTGTAAGCAGCAAATAGATGGGTTTTGTTCCTTAAGCCAATCAGCCAATCGGTGTCTTTTAACTGGACAGTTCAGGCCATTAACGTTCAATGTGACTATTGCTAAAGCAGTAACATAGCCCTGTCATTTGCTGAAGATATTTTCTAATATATGTTTTGAACTTCCTGTGATCTTTTGCTGTGAGGATTCCTTCGTTTACCTTCTTTCATATTGATGACCGTGTTTCTGTGTTTTGGTGCGTAACACATATTTAAGCGTCTTTTGCAGAGCTGGACGAGTGGCAACAAATTCTTTCATTTTCTGTTTGCTGTGAAAGGCCTTTATTTCACCTTCATTCACAAATGAGATCTTTGCAGGATATAATATTCTGGGCTGTCTGTTGTTCTCTCTTAGTACCTGGGCTATATCTCGCCATTCCTTCCTAGCTTGTAGGGTTTCTGATGAGAAGTCAGCTGTGAGTCTGATTGGAGATCCTCTGCGAGTAATCTGACATTTCTCTCTTGCACATTTTAGGATCTTTTCTTTATGTTTCACTGTGGTAAGTTTAATTACAACGTGACGTGGTGAGGATCTCTTTTGGTCATGTTTATTAGGGGTTCTGTGAGCTTCCTGTACTAGGATTTCTCTGTCCTTCTCCAAACCTGGGAAATTTTCTGCTAATATCTCACTAAAACGGCCTTCTAATCCTTTCTCCCTCTCCATGCCTTCAGGAACTCCTAGATCCCGAATGTTGTTTTTTTTAATAGTATCCTGCAGTTTCCTGACAATATGTTTTAGATTTCTAATTTCCTCATCTTTTCTGTGGTCTGACAGTATTCTTTCCTGTTCTCTGCCTTCTAAGTCCGAAATTCTCTCTTCTGCTTCACCCATTCTGTTCGTAAGGCTCTCTATTGTGTTTTTCATTTGATCTATTGAATTCTTCCCTTCATTATGATTTCTCATCACTATCGCAGTTTCCTGTTGTACTAGTTGTTTCGTTTCATTTTGATTCCTCCTTTATATTTCATTTTCACGAGAGAGATTTTCTATCTTGTCCATTAAGGATTTCTGTAGTTCAAGAATTTGTTTTTGAGAACTTCTTAATGTTCTTATCAATTTTTTGAGATCTACTTCTTGCATTTCTTCTAACTCATCATCTTCATAATCTTGAATTGGGGTGTCTTTTTTATTTGGGGGCGTCATGGTGACTTCCTTGTTTTAATGCCTCGGTTTTTGCGTTTGTTATTTGGCATATTGGAGATATTTGGTTTCTTCACTGTGGTGCTTTTTCTTATTATACTTTTACTCTAGATTAAGTGGAATGTCTGTTTTTGATGCAGCCTTAGAGGCCTGAGATGGGTGTGGCATGAGAGCTCTGTTTGGTGTGCCAAAGGTGACACTCAGAGATTAGGCGTGGTAGATCTCTCTCTCTCTCTCTTTCTTTCTTGTTTGATTCAATAGGGAAGTAATTCCGCACAGCTGAACGAAGTTGGAGGTAGTTAGCAGGCAAATGATATACCCAGAGGAGCCAGAGATCACAAGCTCTTTCCCAAGGACCACACAGGGAATCTGTTCTGCCCTCAGGGTGGGCTTAGTTTCTCCTTCAGTCTCCCACTGGGTTGCCAAAGTTATGGAATTGTAGCATCTCTGGAGAGTACTCACGTGAATTCTGTGAGTTCTCTCCCCCATCGTCTCTTTTTTCACAGTCTCAGTTCAGTAGCACCACAAATTCACTAGGTCCTAATCTCCTGTTAATTCACCCCGCCCAGAGTCAGGTTTTTCTGCTAGGCTCAGGGCCGGTGCAGACCTGAGGTCGCTCTGCTTATGACGTATGTCCAAGATGGCACCTGCTCTTTGTCTTGCTCGCCCTTGAGAGGTGAGCGGAGAGAGAAAAACCCGTGTCTGTACCAGTCACCTTTTTTTTCTCTCTCTCTCTCTCTTCGAGTTAGCCTGGTGACTTGAGGGTCATTCCCTCAAGTCTCCTCTCTCTGCTTGCCTGCCAGTGTCTCAGGCTATTGAGGTTCCGCTCACCTCGCGTTCCAGCGCTGGTGTGTTGAGTCTGCCGCTGGTGTCCCAAACTGTGGGCTCCCATGCTCTCCACGCAGGTCCACTGTGAATCACACGTTCTGGAAGAGTTTCTTCTGCTGTTTCCTCCCCTACTCTTCCTTGAACCTGCAGTATCTCCATTTTTTTAAACTGTCTCTCCCCAGACTATCAGTGTGCTCCCTTCCTATTCTGCCATCTTGACTCCTCACATATTTTCCCAAACCCTGATTCAATTTCTGACTTTGTTATGGGTCATTTTTGGTTTTCTATGTTTCTTGCTTCAATTTTTGTAGGTCGTATATGTCCAGGAATCTATCCATTTCTGACAGATTTCCCTGATTGCAGGCATACAACTCTTTGTAGAAATTTATAATGACTCTTGTTATTTCTGTGGTGTCCGTTGTTACATTTCCTTTTCATGTCTAATTTTATTGATTTGTGTCTTCTCTCTCCTTTATTTGGTTAATTGGGCCATTGGTGAGTCAATTTTGTTTTTTTTTTTTCAAAAAATCCTTTCAACATTTTTCTTCTCTTTTGTAATTTTTTTGGATTCAATTTTGGTGATTTTCTCTCTAATCTTTATTATTTCTTTTGTCCTACTAGTTTTGAGTTTGGTTTGCTGTAGTTTTTCTAGATCATTGAGATGCATTGATAGCTCATTTATGTGGTGCCTTTCCAATTTCTTGATGTAGGCACCTATTGCTATAAACTACCTCTTAACACTGCTTTTGCTGTAGCCCATACGTTTTGATATGTTGTGTTGTTATCTTCATTTGCTTCCTGAGAGTTTTTGATTTCTCTTTTGATTTGTTCTATGACCCAGTGTTCATTCAGGAGCATGCTGACATTCTCCATGTGTTTACTTATGCTCTAGAGAATCCTGAGTTGCTGATTTCCAGCTTCATTCCATTGTGGTCTGAGATGTATGGTATGATTTTTATTTATTTATTTTTTTTTTGCTGAGACTTGCTTTTTGGCCTAATATGTGGTCTATCCTAGAGAAAGTCCCATGCACTAGTGAGAAGAATGTGTATTCTGTAACATTAGGATGACTATTTCTGTACATATCTCTTAGATCTGTTTGTTCTCTAGTGTTAATTAAATCTGCTGTTTCCTTGTTGATTTCTGTCTGGTTGATCTGTCCATTGCTAAAAGTGGAACATTGAAGCCCCCAATATTATTGTATTGGAGTCTAAGTCTCCATTTAAGTTCCTTAACATATCTTTTAAATAAACCAGTGCCCTGTAATTAGGTGAATATACATTTATAATAGTTACATCTTCCTGTTGAATTGATAACTTAATCATTTTATAGTGCCTCTCTTTGTCTCTCTTAATATTTTTTGTGTTAAAGTCTATTTTTTCTGCTATTAAGGTGGCTACCTCAGCTCTTTTTTGGTTTCTTTTGGCATGGGATATCTTTTTCCAACCTTTCACTTTCAGTCTGCATGCATCTTTGTTGGAAAGATGTGTTTCTTGTAAGCAGCAAATAGATGGGTGTTGTGTTTTAATCCATTCAGCCAGTCTGTGTCTTTTATTTTAAACTTTTATTTAATGAATATAAATTTCTGAAGTACAGCTTATGGATTACAATGGTTCCCCCCCATAACTTTCCTCCCACCTGCAACCCTCCTCTCCTCTCTCCCACTCCCTCTCCCCTTCCATTCACATCAAGCTTCATTTTCAATTATCTTTGTATGCGTAAGATCAATTTAGCATATATCAAGCAAAGATTTCAACAGTTTACACCCACACAGAAATAGAATGTGTAAAATACTGTTTGAGCACTAGTTATAGCATTAAATCAAAATGTACAGCACATTTAGGACAGAGATCCTACATGACGAGCCAGTGCACAGTGACTTCTGTTGTTGACTTAACAAATTGAAATCGTTGTTCATGACATTAGTAATCACCCTCGGCTCTTGTCAGGAGTTGACGAGACTATGGAGGCTTTTTCAGTTTTCCGACTCTGTGGTGACACATTCATTCTGTTTGTTATGAAAGCCTTTTATTTCATCTTTATTCCCAAATGAGACCTTTGCAGGGTATAATAGGATGACTGTATTTTCTCTAAGTCTTGGGCTATATCTCACCATTCTCTCCCAGCTTGCAGGGTTTCTGATTAGAAGTCTGATATGAATCTAATTGGAGATCCTTGAAAGTAATCAGGCATTTCTCTTTTGCACATTTTAGAATCTTTTTCCTATGCTTCACTGTGGTGAGTTTGATTACAATGTGTTGTGTTGATGATCTTTTCTGGTCATGTCTGTTGGAAGTTCACTGGTATTTTGCTTATAAAAGGCCTAACACTTCCTCTCTCTCCATAACTTCAGAAACTACTAGAAACCAAAATCTTGTTTTTTATATATTGTATCCTATAGATTCTTAAGAATATGTTTTAGATTTCTGATTTTCTCTTGCAGACTTTATCTAAACTGTATACTTTTCTGTGCTCTGTCTTCTAAGTCTGATATTCTCTCTTCTGCCTGATTTGGATTTAATGTTCTGAAAAGCATTTTTATTTGTTCTGTTGAATTCTTCATTTTCATTTTGTTTTCTCTTCAATATCTTGATTTCATGTTCTATTGAGTTTTTTAATTTCATTTTTATTCCTCCGTATAAATTAAATAGGCAACCAAAAAAAATCTTTCTGCACATTAATGTTTATTGCAGCTCCATTCACAACAGCTAATACCTGGAATCAACCCAAATGCCCATCAACAGTAGACTGGATAAAGAAATTATCGGACATGTACTCTATAGAATACTATCCAGCAGTCAAAAACAACGAAATCCGGTCATTTGCAACATGATGGAGAAATCTGGAAAACATTATGCTGAGTGAATTAAGCCAGACCCAAAGGGACAAATATCATATGTTCTCCCTGATCAGCGACAACTAACTGAGCACCAAAGGGGAAACATCTTGAAGTAAAATGGACCCTATGAGAAACAGTGACTTGATCAGCTCTTGTCCTGACTGTTGATGTACAATGTAATACTTTATCCATTTTAGTATTTTTTGTTCTGGTACTACTGGTTGAACTCTGTAATTAACACACAATAATTCTTAGGTATTTAAATTTTAACTGAAGAGTGAGCCTTGTTAAATATAAGAGTGGGAACAAGAGAGGGAGGAGATGTACAATTTGGGACATGCTCAATCAGACTTGCCCTAAATGGTGGAGTTAGAAATGTTCCACGGGATTCCAATTCAATCCCATTAAGGTGGCATGTACCAATGCCATCTCACTAGTCCAAGTGATCAACTTCAGTTCACAATTGATCACACTGCTAGGTCTAAGAGTGAAAGCGATCACATAAACAAGAGTAGTGTCTGCTAATACTAGCTGACAGAATCAAAAAGGGAGAGAATGATCCAACATGAGAAGCGGGATATACAGCAGACTCATAGAATGGCAGAGGTCCTAAATAGCACTCTTACCTCAAAATCAGCACTTAAGGCATTCGGATGTGGCTGAAGTGCCCATGCGAGTATTTTAGGCATGGAAAGCCAAGACACTCTGGGAAAATAAAGAAGACCTAAATGAAAGATGTCTGTGAGTGAGATTCCAGTGAAAAGATTGGGGCCATCAAAGAAGGAGATACCTTTCTCTGAAGGGAGGAGAGAACTTCCACTTTGACTATGACCCTGTCAGAATAAGATCGAAGTTGGTGAACCCAAAATGCTTTCATAGCCTTGGCAACTCATGGCTAGAACCTAGGGAGATTACTGACGCCATAAAGAAGAGTGTCAATTTGTTAAGTCAACAACAGGAGTTACTGTGTACTTACTTCTCATGTGGGATCTGTCCTTAGTGTGCTGTCCAAAGTGAAGTAATGCTATAACTAGTACTGAAGCTGTATTTTTACACTTTGCGTTTCTGTGTAGGTGTAAACTGATGAAATCTTTATTTAATATGTACTGAATCGATCTTCTGTATATAAAGATAATTGAAAATGAATCTTGATGTGAATGGAATGGGAGAGAGAGCAGGAGATTGGAGGGGTGCGAGTGGGAGGGAAATTATGGGGGGAGCCTATGTAATACATAATGTGTACTTTGGTAATTTATGTTTACTAAATAAAAATAACAAAAGGATTTTAATTTTTTGAGAGATTTTCTTTCATGTTCTCCATGGATTTTAGTAGTCCCTGCTTTTGCTTTTGATTACTTCTGCATAATCTTATCATCAATTTTTGGAATTCTATTTTTTGCATTTCTTCTATCTCATTATCTTCATAATCTTGTAGTGAAGTGTTCTGTTCTTCTGGAAGCATGATGTTGTCTTCCTTATTCTTGTCTCTTGGGTTGTTGCATTTGTTGTTCAGCATTTGTGGAGGTAATCATTGGTTTCTTTCTTTTTTTCCCCACTTTGGAAGCTTTTGTCATTGTACTATGACTCTATAGATAAGTGGAATGTCTGCTTTCAGTGAATGTCTAGAGGCTTGTAGTGGATGTAGCCAGAGATCTCTGTTCAGTTCCCTAGTGTAACGGGCATGCCTAAGTTGATACTCTCAGGTTTGACATGGTAAATCTTCATTCCCTTTTTTTAATCAGAAGGGAATTATTTCTGCTCAGCTGAACTCTTCTCTTTGATGGAGTCCAGTGCCTGAGCACTAGCCAAAGTGGATATAATATTCCTCTGCTCTGTCCCAAGAACCGCAAAAAGGATCTGTGAAATCCACAGTATAAGTTATGATTTTCCAGCAATGACTCTCACCAGGTGTCCAGGACTTCTGGAGCTTGTTGTGTCCCACTGAGACTGCTCAAAGTCTCATCCACACCATGAGTTCTCCCCCACACACTCATTTTTTTCCACAGTCCCGGTTCTGAAGCTTCACACTTTCACAAGCTCCTAACCTTCTGTTATTTCTCCCCACTGGAGTCAGGAATCTCCATTTGGCTGATTGCCGGGCACAGAAATGAGCTGGTGCAGCTGTTATGTATGTCCAAATTGGCGCGTGCTCTATTGGCTTGTATGGCTTTGTAAGCTGATCAGAGAGAAATGTGTTCATACTCTCCTTTTTTATCTCTCTCTCCTCTAGTTAGGCAGTGCACTTCCCCTCACATAGCTTCAAACCTCACTTCCTCTAAGGTCTTTCTACTGCTTTTTCACCAGAGTCTCAGGCTACTGCCGTCTTGTCTCACCTCACTTTGCAGTGATTGTGCATAGTCTCTTGGATATTGGAGTCCTGAGCCATGGGTGCCCATGCCCTCCATGTAGTAGAGTTTCCTCTGCCATTTTTCACAACTCGTCCCCAAGACTACCACTTTTTTCAAACTATTTTCCCCTGGGCTAGAGAAATAAGCTCCCTCCCTATTCTGCTATCTTGTAACCACCACTGGCTTGCCAATAGGCTTCTTCTAAAGGGAATACGTAGATTGGCAGTGACAGCAAGCAGAAAGTAAGGTCACTGTGTACTTCCTACCTCCTGTTAGCAGGTGGCTTCCTCTATGACCAACATCCTGCATGCAGAGCATGTTGGCTACAGCTAAAGAACAACATTCGCAATGATCATCACCCAAAGCCGCAACCCCATGGGAGACCTGGATTCTCAGATATGTTATATCTACTTGGCTCAGTTTTGGTAGGTTATATGTATCCACAAATAAAGAATTTTTTTATTTTTTTCATTTATCCTTGTTAATATAAATTAGTGATGCCTATTATATCTGTGACATGCATTGTAGTTTCCCCTTCTTTGATTTTATTTACTTGAACCTAGTTTTTATAACCTAGTGAAAGGATTGTTTCTTCTATTAAAAATAAAAGCTTTATTTTGCTTACCTTTAATGTTAACATTCCATTTATTACCTATGCTATTAATTTCGTCTTGTATTAGGCTTATTCTTGTTTCCGAGGACTCTTGAGATGGATACTTAGGTTGTTTATTGGAAATCTTTCTGTTTAGATGTTTGGCCATGGCAATGCCTGTGTATAGAAAGGCTATTGACTTTTGTGTGTTAATATTATATTCTGCTACTTTAACAAAGTTTTTTATGAATTCTAATCATCTACTAGTGGACTCTTTCGGCTTCCCTATATTGAGAACCATGTCCTTTTCAAATAGGAATATCTGAATTCCCACTTTTTAATTTGTATCCCTTTGATTTCCTCTCTTATCTAATGGTTATGTCTAAAACTTCAAGGTGTATATTGTTTGTCTTTTTAAACAATAAAATTATGAACTGAATTAATAGAAACATACATGATGAGGCAACAGAGGTATAGGACTAAATATTTTTAATGATGGTTCTGAAATGACTAGTGTTTGTGGCACACATTAGTTTACAATGGGATTGGCCACTGCTTCCAATGCTGGCCCTCTCTATTGTAGTGTTACTTTGTGTATATTCTATTAATGAACCTGGGAAGGCAATGGAACATGAACCAAATGCTTTGGAATGTGCCCATATAGCAGATGTAAATAAAATTACTTGCTCCTGGCTCTGTCCTCGCCAAAACCTGTTTATTTTAGCATCTTGGGAAGTGAGCCAAGAAAAAGATGCTTCATGTGTCTGTGTCTCTGTTTTTGTCTTTCATTTCTCTGCCTTTCAAATAATTAGATATTTAAAAAGAAAAGGCTAAATTCAGTTAATAATCCTTGAGGTTATTTTTATTAGCTAGACTCACTCTTTGCTCATCACTCCCTTTATTTATACCACTTGGACTGTATAATCTTCTGTATTCAGGACAAATTCATCACTACAGCTTGCTTATTGACTCAGAAGAGTCAGACAAAGGAGTGGCTTATGATTAGCCAATTTTTGGTGAGTATGATGTTCACAATTTTTTCTCATATTGGAGTTTCCCTTGGAAACTATATCTCCATTCCCAGAAGGAACAACTCCTGTTGGCTGAGGTGTCTGATGAACAAAGAGAGCAAATTCCTGGAAAGGACATATAAACTCACAAAGTCCATGGTGCTGAGCTAGCTCATTATTCCCTGAAATTTCATTTTTATCTCAAGCAATATGAAATTGACACCTATTTTTTCATCATGTACTAGTTTCTGAGCTCTGAGATGAGGGAACCTAGGCTTGGAAGCTCAAGTTTAAGGTTCCCACATTTTTAGAATATCACTTAGGACAATGGCAGTACAGAGAAAACACAGGAATTTGAACAGGGAAAATCATATCTGTGCAATAAAGGAAACCAGGGAGAGGTTGTGGGCCTAAAACCAGTACACTGTCTTACTCCCACTGAAGTTCACATTAGCCATGGCCATTCCCTGTTAGAGAAGAACAACAGTGGCAGAAGAGGCTCTATGGAATTCTTGTGTTGATATCTTGCATGATTTATAGAAGAAACTAGCAAACAGAGAAAGTGAAGATCTGACTCTCAGAGCAATAAATAAAGATTTGATAGATCATCAGATGAATGTATAGAGAAATGGATTTCAAGAGTTTTGGAACTTTTGTTTTGTGCAATGAATTTAAATGCACCCACAGTAAGACTCAATATTTTATTCTAGTAATTGTACTATAGTTTTATGAATTCTGGAATATTACCCATGAATACACACTAATTATTTGATTAGGTCACAGCAAATATCTTTGGATGGATTAGATATAAGTTGCCATAGGAATATTAGCTTCTTGTTTAAGTATCTTAAAGTAGACTAGTTTCCTGTTTTCCATATTTTATACCTGTATCTGGAACAAGCAGATATGTGTTTAGAAATACAGTATAATTATCAAAATTGAAAACAAAGGGAAAGCAAATAATAATCATCATAAAACCTCTTCCCACATTTGAATTTATCCATTTTTTAACATTTATTTAGTAAGTATAAATTTCTAAATACAGTTTATGGATTACAATGGCTTCCCTCATAGCTTCCCTCCCACCTACAGCCCTCCCATCTCCTGCTGCGTCTCCCATTCCATTCACATCAAGATTCATTTTCAATTATCTTTATGTACAGATCAATTTAGTCTATATTAAGTAAAGATTTCAACAGTTTTCACCCACACAGAACAATTAAGTGTAAAATATTGTTTGAGTACTAATTATAGCATTAATTCACATTGAACAACACATAAAGGACAGAGATCTACATGAGGAGTAAGTACACAGTGACTCCTGTTGTGAACTTAAAAAATTGACACTCTTGTTTAAGGCATCAGTAATCGCCCTAGGCTCTAGTCATGAGTTGCCAAGGCTATGAAAGCCTTTTGAGTTCACTGCCTTCGATCTTATGTCAACAAGGTCATAGTCAAAGTGGAAGTTCTCTCCTCTCTTCAGAGAATGGTACCTCCTTCTTTGATGGCCCCGTTTTTCCACTGGGATCTCACTCACAGAGATCTACCCTTTAGGTTTTTTTTTGCCAGAGTGTCTTGGCTTTCCATGCCTAACATACTCTCATGGGTTCTTCAGCCAGGTCCGAATGCCTTAAGGGCTGATTCTGAGGCCAGGGTGCTGTTCAGGACATCTGCCTTTCTGAGTCTGCTGTGTACCCCACGTCCCATGTTGGATCGTTCTCTCCCTTTTTAATTCTATCTGTTAGTATTAGCAGACACTACTCTTGTTTATGTGATCCCTTTGACTTGTAGGCCTATCAGTATGATCAATTGTGAACTGAAGTTGATCACTTGGACTAGTAAGATGGCATTTGTACATGTCACAATGATGGGATTGAATTGGAATCCCGTGGCATGTTTCTAACTCCACCATTTGAGGCAAGTCCGATTGAGCATGTCACAAATTGTACATCTCCTCCCTCTCTTATTCCCACTATTACATTTAAAAGAGATCCCTTTTCAGTTGAATTTAAATACCTAAGAATAATTGTGTGTTAATTAAAGAGTTCAACCAATAGTTTTAAGTAGATCAGAAAAGTACTTAAAGTGATAAAGTTTTAACTTGTAGATTAACAGTAAGGATAAGAGCTGATCAAGTCACTGTGTCTTATAGTATCCATTTCACTTCACCATGTTTCCTGTTTGCTGCTCAATTAGTTGTCACCAATCAGGGAGAACCTATGATATTTGTCCTTTGGGACTTGCTTAATTCACTGAGCATGATGTTTTCTAGATTCCTCCGTTTTGTTGCAAATGATCGGATTTCGTTGTTTTTTTACTGCTGTATAGTATTCTATGGAGTACATGCCCCATAATTTCTTTATCCAGTCTGCTGTTGATGGACATTTGGGTTGATTCCAGGTTCTAGCTATTGTGAATTGAGCTGAAATAAGAATTCATCTATTTTTAACACATGCCTTTCAACTATGAGTTTGAAACCCTAAAATTTAACCACTAGAGTTCCACTTCATTAGTGTGTGTTTGAAGATGAATTCTTTTGCATCATGCATTTTATCTTGAGAGTGAAGCAATTACTGAGGAAACATACAAATCATTCTTCTTGGTTCTTTTTATATCTCAAAGAAACATTTTATTTAATGAGTACAAATCTCATCAGTACAACTTTAGGAATATAGTGATTCTTCTCACTATGCTGCCCTCCCTCCTCCACTCTCACCCCACTCCTCCTCCCTTGCTCATTCCAAGATCCATTATCCTTTAAGATACAATTTTGTTTAACTTTATACATAGAAGACCAACTTTTACAAAGTAGATTTCAACAATTTACACGTACGAACAAACACACACAGAAAAACACACACACAAAGCGAGAACTAGTTTTACAGTTAATTCTCATAATAGAGTTCATTGCGGACAAAAGTCCTTTATGGAGAGTATGTGTACAGTGACTCCTGTTGTTAATTTAACAAATAACACTCTTATGTATGATATCAGTGATCACCCAAAACTCTTGTCATCAGCTGCCTAGGTTATAGAAGCTACAAAGGCTATAGTAGCCTCTGTATCCAAAATCTGTATCAGTATCTAGACAAGTCCACAAGCAAAGTTGAAGTACTCTCCACCTGTCAAACAAAAGTACATCCTTCTTTTATGGCCACTTCTTTCCACTGGGGTCTCTCTCAAGAGATCCTTTAGGTAGAACATTTATTTACCACGTTGTCTTGGCTTTTGATGCTTGAATTTCTCTCATGTGACTTTAACCTGACCAGAATGCCTTATGGGCTGATTCTGAGGACAGAGTGTTATTTAATGTGATTCTCATTCTATGTGTCTGCTCTGTGAACTACTTCCCATGTTGGAATATTCTCTCCTTTTTAATTCTGCTTATTTTTACCAGAAATTTTATATTATTTATATGATCCATTTAACATGTAATCCTATCTATATTATCAATTTAACACTTAATATGTTCACTTTAACAATTAAGATGACATTTTTTACTATCCAGTTTGATGGGATTTGAGGTCCCATACCACAATTTTAAACTGTACCTTTAGAAGTAATCTGTAGGAAAGTATGCAGGACAATAGAGCTTCACAGTAACAAAATTCCTCTTTCCTGTGTTATTCCAAACATTATGCTTAATGAGATTTATTTTCAATTGACTTTATAAACCTTGACTGTGATACAGCCTTGACTAAACAAGTTCGGAGTTGGTGAACTCAAGGGGCTCCCATAGCCTAGACAGCTCATGGCAAGAGCCTCAGATGATTGCTGACATCATAAATAAGAGTGCCAATTGTTAAATCAACAATGGGAGTCACTGGGTACATGCTCCCCATGTAGGATCTCTGTCCTTAATGTGCTTTACTATGAAACTTGAAGACAACATTACTAGTTGAACAATACCCTATACCTTGTGCGGTTGTGTGAAGGCAGCCTGTTGAAATCCTTGCTTAGTATATACTAAGTTGATTTCTGTATATGAAGGTAACTGAAAATGAATCTCAATGAAGAGCAGGATGGGAGAGGGAGTGGGAGAGGGAAAGGTCACAGGAGGGAGGGAGGTTAGGGGGAAGCCACAACAATACAAAAGTTGCACTTTGTAAATTCACATTTATTAAATAAAAAAAACACATGATTAACTCAATGTTAAGAAAGAGTTCAACAAATTTTATGACAGATAGAAAAAAAGAAAAACTCATTCTCAACAGTCAAGACCAAAGCTGTTCAATCATTGCTTCTCAAAGTGTCAATCTCAATTTTACAGATTTTCTTTTAGATGCTCTGTTAGTTGTCACAGATCAAGGAAAACATGTAGTATTAGTATATTGGGAGTGTCTTATTTCACTCAGTATGTTTTTCAGGTTCATTCATTTTGTTGCAAATGAATGGATTTCATTGATTTTATCCATTGTGTAGTATACAATAGAGTATATATCCCATAATTTCCTTATCCAGTCTTTAGTTGAAGGACATTTAGGTCAATTCCATGTCTTAGCTATTGTGAATGCAGCTTTAATAAACATCGAGGTACAGATAACATTTTTCATTTGCTGATTCCATTTCCATTGGGTAAATTCCCAGGAGTGAAATGGCTGGGGCCTGTGGTAGGTCTATATCCAGATTTCTGAGGTATCTCCAAACGGTCTTTCATAGTGGCTTTACAGGTTTACATTCCCACCAGCAATGGGTTGGGGTACCTTTTGCCTCACATTCTCATCAGCATTTGCTGCTTGTTGATTTCTGTATGAAAGCAATTCTAACTGGAATGAGGTGAAACCTCACTGTGTTCCTTTTAAAGATTTATTGAATTTATTTGAAAGACAGAGTTACAGAGAGAGATAGAGACAGAGATAAAGGTCTTGCACCTGATGGTTCACTCCCCAGATGGCTGCAATGCCTAGAGCTGTGCTGATCCGAAGCCAAGAACTTCTTCAGGGTCTCCCACATGGGTGCAGGTTCCCAAGGACTTAGGCCATATTCTGTTTCTTCCCAGGTCATAGCAGAGAGCTGTATAGGAAGAGGAGCAGCTGGGACTAAAACCGGCAATTATATGGGATGCCTGCACTTCAGGCCAGGGATTTAACCCACTGCACCACAGTGCCAGCCACATCACTGTGGTTTTACTTTGCATTTCCTTGATGGCTAGTGATTCTAGACATTTTTTTATTTGTCTCTTTGCCATCTGGATTTCCTATTTTGAAAAATATCTATTTAAATGCTTGGCCTATTGCTTCATTGGGTTGTTTGTTTCATTGTTGTGGAGTTTCTTGAACTCTTTATATATCCTGGTTATAAATCTTTCATCAGCTGCATAGTTTACAAATAATTTCTCCCATTCTATCAGTTGCCTCTTCACTTTCTGAGTGTAATCCCATTTGTTAATTATGGCTTTGATTGCCAGTGCCTCTGGTTTCTTTTCTAAGAACTCTTTGCCTGAGCCAATTATCTTGCTGGCTTTCCCCAATGTTCTTTAATAATATGGGGTTATCAGTTAATAGATTTATGTCTTTGTTCATTTTGAATGGGTTTTTGTGTATGGTGTAAAGTAGGGGTTTTGCTTCATATTTTTGCATGGGGAAATCCAGTTTTCCCAGCACCACTTGCTGAAGAAACTGTCCTTACTCCAGGGATGTGTTTATGCTCTTTGGTTGAATATAAGTTGGTTGAAGTTGCTTGGATTGACTTCTGGTGTTTTTTGTTTATTTGTTTGTTTGTTTGTTTTGTCTATCCATCATTTTTTTTCACCAATACTAGGCTGCTTTTATTATAACTGCCTTGAAGCATGTCTTGAGACCTTGTATTGTGATGCCTCTGGCGTTGTTTTTGTTCTATAATATTGCTTTAGCTATGCAAGGCCTCCTGTGTTTCTTGATCATTATTCTAGATCTTAGAAGAATGTCTTTGCTATTTTGATTGGTATCACATTGAATTTGTAAAATGCTTTTAGAATAATGGACAGTTTGATGATATTGCTTCTTATAATTCATGAACATGGATTTTTTTTCCATTTTGTGTCTTCTATTTCTTTTTTAATGTTTTATAATTCACATCATAAAGATCTTTGGCATTGTTGGTTAAATTTACTCCATGCTATTGTGAATGGGAATGATCTGAGAAGTTCTTTCTAAAACATCCCATTGTGTATACAATCTGTGTATACAAAGGCTGTTTTAATGCCTGTGTATTGGTTGTATATCCTCCTACTTTACCAAACTCTTCCATGAGTTCACAAAATCTCTTGGAGGAGTCTTTTGGATCCATCTGCAAATAGAGATGTCATCTGCAAATAGAGATAGTTTGACTTTCTCTTTACCAATTTGTGTCCCTTGATTTCTTTTTCTGGCTAATGGCTCTGGTTAAATCTTCCAGGATTATACTGAATAGCAATGTTGAGCGTGGGCATCCTTGTCCAGTTCCAGATCTCAGTGAGAATGCTTCTAACTTTTCCTCATTCAAAGGGATGCTGACTATATTTTTGTCATAAATTTCCTTGATTGTGTCAAGAGATTTTCCTCTGTACTCAATTTGCTCAGTTTTCATCATGAAAGGGTGTTGTATTTTATCAAATGCTTTCTCTGCATATAGAGATTTGGTTTTTGTTCTTAAATTTGTTAATGTGATGTATCACATTCATTGATTTGCAAATATTGAGACATCCATGCATACCAAGGATAAATTCCAGTTGGTCTGGATGAATGATCTTTAGATGTGTTGTTGTAGGATTTCATGGACTAGAATTTTATCAAGGAGTTTTGCATCTATTTGATTTAGGGAAATTGGTGTGTAGTCCCTTTCTCTATTGTGTCTTTTTTCCGTGTTTAGAATTGAAGGTGATCTTCGGTTCATAGAAAGATTTTGTGAAAATTCCCTCTCTTTCAATTGTTTTGAATAACTTGAGAAGAATTGATATTAGTTCTAATTAAAATGTCTGTTAAAATTCAGCAGTGAAGCCATCAGGACCTCGGCTTTTCTTTATTGAGAGGGTCTTTATTACTGATTCAATTTTCATCTTGGAAATTTGGCTGTTTAAGTTTTCTATGTATTTATTGCTCAATGTAGCTAGGTTGTTTGTTTCCAGGAACCTGTCCATTTCATTTATGTTTCCAGCTTGTTGACATGCAGCTCTTTGTATTAATTTCTTGTTATTCACTTTATGGTGTCTGTTGCTACATTTCCTTTTTCATCTCTAGTTTTATCAATTTGCATCTTTCTTTTGGTTAGTTGCCCAATTATGTGTCAATTTTATTTAAAAAAGAAAAAAACAGCTTTTTTTTTTTACAGGCAGTGTGGACAGTGAGAAAGAGAGATAGAGAGAAAGGTCTTCCGTTGCCATTGGTTCACCCTCCAATGTGTGCCACAGCCAGCCCACTGCATCTGGTGCACCGTGCTGATCCAAAGGCAGGAGCCAGGTGTTTATCGTGGTCTCCCATGTGGTACAGGACCCAAGCACTTGGGCCATCCTCCACTGCACTCCCTGGCCACAGTGGAGAGCTGGTCTGGAAGAGGGGTAACCAGAACAGAAACCGGCACCCTGACCGGGACTAGAATCCGGTGTGCTCACATCAGAAAATTCATTACAAACCATGATAAATAAGACAAATATGAAAAAGCCAAAGACATGCAATAGTCCTTTGTGATATGGGCTTGATTTAATCACAAGGAAACCGGCTGTTTCCAGATTCGTCCACCCCACCTAGCTGACTGGCTTTGGAAAACTAATTGAATTCACCTGAAAATCCCCGTCAAAATTCATTGGGGGGAATTAATTATTGGTCCCCTCTGCAAAAGGGTTCCATTTCTTTTTCCAAAACACAAAAACTCATCTTGGCCGTGCTGCTTGTAGATTTCCTAGCATGAAACGCCAATTGGTAGTTTTTTTTATTTCATAATGTCTACTCTTTCTGAACTCTTGTTTGTATTGTGTCAGAATAAAAAATTTGGGAAGGAAGAAGGCAAAACCAACTCAGACCCAGAATCCATTTAAGAAATTGCCGCTCAAGAACCCAAGTCGGCTGAGGCACCCAAAACAATGACAGAAAGCCAGAATTGGAGCAAGCCAACAGCTGTGCCCTGATTGAAAAAGACCATTCCTTCCGTGTCTTGAACTCCATGTTCCATCCTAAAAATCAAAGTTCACCTCAGAAAATTCATTGCAAACCATGATAAATAAGACAAATGTGAAAAAGCCAAGAAATGCAAGAGTACTTTGTGATACCGGACTTGATTTAGTCACAAGGAAACCGGCTGTTTCCGGAATCATCCACCTCTCCCAGCTGACTGGCTTTGGAAAACTAATTGAATTCACCGAAAAGCAAAGTAAAACTTGATTTGGGGGGAATTAATTATCGGTCCCCTCCGTAAAAGGGTTCCATTTCTTTTTCCAAAACACAAAAACTCATCTTTGTCGAGTTGCCTGTAGATTTTTAAAATGAAACCAAATTTTTTTTTAAATTTCATAATGGCTACCCTTTCTGAACCCTTGTTTGTATTGCATCAGAATACAAAATTTTGGAAGGAAGAAGCCAAAACAGACTCAGACCCAGAAACCAATTAGGAAATTGCCGCTCAAGAAACCAAAAGTCGGCTGAGGCACTGAAAACAATGACAGAAAGCCAGAAATGGAGCAAGCCAACAGCTGTGCCCTGATTGAAAAAGACCATTCCTTCCGTGTCTTGAACTCCATATTCCAGCCTCATAATCAAAGCTCACATCAGAAAATTCATTACAAATCACGATAAATAAGACGAATGTGAAAAAGCCAAAGAAATGCCAGACTCCTTTGTGATATTGTGCTTGATTTAGTCACAAGAAAACCGGCTGTTTGCGGATTCATCCACCCCTCCCAGTTGTCCGGCTTTGGTAAACTAATTGAATTCACCTGAAAATCGCTGTCAAACTTGATTTGGGGGGAATTAATTATTGGTCCCCTCTGCTAAAGTGTTCCATTTCTTTTTCCAAAACACAAAAACTTATCTTGGTCATGCTGACTGTAGATTTCCAAGCATGACACACCAATTGGTTGTGTTTTTTTTATTTCATAATGGATCCTCTGTCAAAACTCTTGTTTGTTTTGCGTCCGAACACAAAATTTGGGAAGGAAGATGGCAAAACCAACTCAGACTCAGAAGTCATTTGGGAAATTTCTGCTCAAGAAACCAAAAGTCAGCTGAGGCACACAAAACAATGACAGAAAGCCAGAATTGGAGCAAACCAATAACTGTGCCCTGATTGAATAAGACCATTCCTTCCGTGTCTTGAACTCCATATTCCAGCCTCAAAATCAAAGCTCACGTCAGAAAATTCATACAAACCATGAGAAATAAGACAAATGTGAAAAAAGCCAAAGAAATGCAAGAGTCCTTTGTGATATTGGCTTGATTTAGTCACAAGGAAACAGGCTGTTTCCGGATTCATCCACCCCACACAGCTGACTGGCTTTGGGAAACTAATTGAATTCACCTGAAAATCACAGTCCAACTTCATTTCGGGGGAATTAATTATTGGTCCCCTGTGCTAAAGGGTTCCATTTCTTTTTCCAAAACACAAAAACAAATCTTGGTCATGTTGCCGGTAGGTTTCTAAACGTGAAACCGCAATTTTTTTTTTTTAATTTCATAATGGATCCTCTGTCTAAACTCTTGTTTGTATAGCGTCACAATACGAAATTTGTGAAGGAAGAAGGCAAAACCATCTCAGACACAGAAATCATTTAGGAAAATCCCGCTCCAGAAACCAAAACTAATTTAATTCAACTGAAAGTCGCCGTCAAACTTGATTTCGGGGAAATTAATTATCGGTCCCCTACGCAAAAGGGATCCATTTCTTTTTCCAAAACACAAAAACTCATCTTGGTCGTACTGCCTGTAGATTTCTAACCATGGCACGCCAATTGGTTGTGTTTTTTTTATTTCATAATGGATATTCTGTCTAAACTCTTGTTTATTTTCTGTCAGAATACAAAATTTGGGACAGAAGAAAGCAATACCAACTCAGACCCAGAAACCATGTAGGAACTTGCTGCTCAAGAAACCAAAAGTCTGCTTAGGCCCCCAAAACAATGACAGAAAGCCAGAATTGCAGCAAGCCAACAGCTCTGCCCTGATTTAAAAAGACCATTCCTTCCGTTTCTTGAACTCCTTGTTCCAGCCTCAAAATCAAAGCTCACATCAGAAAATTCATTACAAACCATGATAAATGAGACAAATGGGAAAAAAGCCAAAGAAATGCAAGAGTCCTTCGTGATTTTGGGGTTGATTTAGTCACAAGGAAACCGGTTGTTTCCGGATTCTTCCACCCCTCCCAGCTGACTGGCTTTGGAAAACTAATTGAATTCACCTGAAAATCAAAGTAAAACTTGATTTGGAGGGAAACCGGCTGTTACCGGATTCATCCACCCTTCCCAGCTGACTGGCTTGGAAAAGTATTTGAATTCACCTGAAAATCACCATCAAACTTGATTTGGGAGGAAATAATTATCGGTCGCCTCTGCAAAGGGTTCCATTTCTTTTTCTAAAACACAAAAACTCATCTTTGTCATGCTGCCTGTAGATTTCTAAGCAGGACACACAATTGATTGTGTTTTTTATTTCATAATGGATCCTCCATATAACTCTTGTTTGTATTGCGTAAGAATACAAAATTTGGGAAGGAAGATGGCAAAACCAAGTCAGACCCTGAAATCATTGTGAAAATTGCTGCTCAAGAAACCAAAAGTCGGCTGAGGCACCCAAAACAATGACAGAAAGCCAGAAATGGAGCAAGCCAACAGCTGTGCCCTGATTGAAAAAGACCATTCCTTCTGTGTCTTGAACTCCGTATTCCAGCCTCAAAACCAAAGCTCACATCAGAAAATTCATTACAAACCATGATAAATAAGAAAAATGTGAAAAATGCCAAGGAAATGCAAGAGTACTATGTGATATTGGGCTTGATTTAGTCACAAGGAAAACGGCTGTTTCCGGATTCATCCACCCTTCCCAGCTGACTGGCTTTGATAAACTAATTGAATTCACGTGAAAATTGCCGTCAAACTTGATTTGGGGGGAATTAATTATAGGTCCCCTCTGCAAAAGGGTTCCATTTCTTTTGCCAAAACACAAAACCTCATCTTGGTTGTGCTGCCTGTAGATTTCTAAGCATGACATGCCAATTGGTTGTGTTTTTTATTTCATAAGGGATCCTCTGTCTAAACTCTTTTTTGTATTGCACCAGAATACAAAAATTTGGGAAGGAAGATGGCAAAACCAACTCAGACCCAGAAATCATTTAGGAAATTGCCGCTCAAGAAACCAAAAGTCAGCTGAGGCACCCAAGACAATGACAGAAAGCCAGAATTGGAGCAAGCCAACAGCTGTGCCCTGATTGAAAAAGACCATTCCTTCCGTGTCTTGAACTCCATATTCCAGCCTCAAAATCAAAGCTCACATCAGAAAATTCATTGCAAACCATGATAAATAAGACAAATGTGAAAAAAGCCAAAGAAATGCAAACGTCCTTTGTGATGTTGGGCTTGATCCAGTCACAAGGAAACAGGCTTTTTCCGGATTCATCCACACTTCCCAGCTGACTGGCTTTGGAAAACTCATTGAATTCACCTGAAAATCGGCATCAAACTTGATTTGGGGGAAACCGGCTGTTTCCGGATTCATCCACCCCTCGCAGCTGACTGGCTTTGGAAAACTAATTGAATTCAACTGAAAGTCGCCGTCAAACTTGATTTCGGGTGAATTAATTATCGGTCCCCTCCGCAAAAGGGATCCATTTCTTTTTCCAAAACACAAAAGCTCATCTTGGTCGTACTGCCTGTAGATTTCTAACAATGGCTCGCCAATTGGTTGTGTTTTTTATTTCATAATGGATATTCTGTCTAAACTCTTGTGTATTTTGCGTCAGAATACAAAATTTGGGACAGAAGAAAGCAATACCAACTCAGACCCAGAAACCATGTAGGAACTTGCCGCTCAAGAAACCAAAAGTCTGCTTAGGGACCCAAAACAATGATAGAAAGCCAGAATTGGAGCAAGCCAACAGCTGTGCCCTGATTGAAAAAGACCATTCCTTCCGTGTCTTGAACTCCATATTTCAGCCTCAAAATCAAAGCTCACATCAGAAAATTCATTACAAACCATGATAAATAAGACAAATGTGAAAAAGCCAAAGAAATGCAAGAGTCCTTCGTGATATTGGGCTTGATTTAGTCACAAGGAAACAGGCTGTTTCCGGATTCATCCACCCCTACCAGCTGACTGGCTTTGGAAAACTAATTGAATTCACCTGAAAATCAAAGTAAAACTTCATTTGAGGGAATTAATAATTGGTCCCCTCTACAAAAGTGTTCCATTTCTTTTTCCAAAACACAAAACTCATCTTGGTTGTGCTGCCTGTATATTTCTCATCATGACATGCCAATTGGTTGTGTTTTCCATTTCATAGTCGCTGCTCTTTCTGAACTCTTGTTTGTATTGCGTCAGAATACACAATTTGGGAAGGAAGAAGGCAAAACCAACTCAGACCCAGAAACCAATTAGGAAATTGCCGCTCAAGAAGCCAAAAGTCGGCTGAGGCACCCAAAACAATGACAGAAAGCCCAAATTGGAGCAACCCAACAGCTGTGCCCTGATTGAAAAAGACTATTCCTTCCGTGTCTTGAACTCCATTTTCCAGCCTCAAATTCAAAGCTCACATCAGAAAATTCATTACAAACCATGATAAATAAGACAAATGTGAAAAAAGCCAAAGAAATGCAAGAGTCCTTTGTGATATTGGGCTAGATTTAGTCACAAGAAAACCGGCTGTTTCTGGATTCATCCACCCCTCCCAGCTGACTGGCTTTGGAAAGCTAATTGAATTCACCTGAAAATCACTGTCAAACTTGATTTGGGGGGAATTAATAATCGTTCCCCTCTGCAAAAGGGTTCCATTTCTTTTTCCAAAACACAAAAACTCATCTTGGTCGTGCTGCCTGTAGATTTCTTTTTTTTTTGGATTTTATTTAAATTTCATTTAATGCATATAAATTTCCAAAGTACACAATATTCATTACAATAACTTCCCCCCATAACGTCCCTCCAACCCGCAACCCTCCCCTTATCCAATCCCTCTCCACTTCCATTCATGTCAAGATTCATATTCGATTCTCTTTATATACAGAAGATCAGTTTAGCATACATTAACTAAAGATTTCAACAGTTTGCTCCTGCACAGAAACATAAGTGAAAAATACTGTTTGAGTACTAGTTATAGCATTAAATCTCAATGTACAGCACACTAAGGACAAAGATCCTACCTGAGGAGTAAGTGCACAGTGACTCCTGTTGTTGACTTAAAGAATTGACACTCTCGTTTATGGCATCAGTAATCACCCTAGGCTCTTGTCATGAGTTGCCAAGGCTATGGAAGCCCCCTGGGTTCACTGACTCTGATCATTTTTAGACAAGGCCATGGTCAAAGTGGAAGTTCTCTCCTCCCCTCAGAGAAAGGTACCTCCTTCTTTGATGACCTGTTCTTTCCACTGGGATCTCACTCGTGGAGCTCTTTCATTTAGGTTTTTTTCCCCCCAGAGTGTCTTGGCTTTCCATGCCTGAAATACTCTCATGGGCATTTCAGCCGGATCCACATGCCTTAAGGGCTGATTCTGAGGCTAGAGTGCTGTTAGGACATTTGCCATTCTATGGGTCTGCTGTGTATCTCACAACCCATGTTGGACAATTCTCTCCCTTTTTGATTCTATCAGCTAGTATTTGCAGACATTATTCTTATTTATGTGATCCCTTTGGTTCTTAGTCCTATCATTATGATCAGTTGTGAACAGAAATTGATCACTGGGACTAGTGAGATGGCATTGATACATGCCACCTCGATGGGATTGAATTCGAATCACCTGGTATGTTTGTAACTCTACTGTTTGAGGTAAGTCAGCTTGAGCATGTCCCGAATTGCACATCTCTTCCCTCTCTTATTCCCACTCTTATATTTAACAGCAATCACTTTTCAGTTGTTTCAGCACTTAAGAAGAATTATGTATTGATTACAGTATTCAACCAAAACTTATAAGTAGAACAAACAAAAAAAATACTAAGAGGGATAACATATTAAGTTGCTCATCAACAGTCATGGTGAGGGCTGATCAAGTCACCGTTTCTCATAGTGTTCATTTCATTTTAACAGGTTTCCTTTTTGGTGCTCAGTTAGTTGTCACCTATCAAGGAGACAAGTGGTATTTGTCTCTTTGGGATTGGCTTATTTCACTCAACATAATGTTTTCCAAATTCCTAACAGGGATCACTTTGCAGTTAAAACTTAAACACCTAAGAATAATTGTGTGCTAATTACAGAGTTCAACCAATGGTACTAGAACAAAAAAAAGTACTAAAATGGATAAAGTATTACAATGTACATCAACCGTCAGGACAAGAGTTGATCAAGTCACTGTTTCTCACAGTGTCCGTTTCACTTCAACAAGTTTCCCCTTTGGTGCTCAGTTAGTTGACGCCACTCAGGGAGAACATATGATATTTGTCCCTTTTGGACTGGCTTAATTCACTCAGCATGATGTTTTCCAAATTCCTATATCTTGTTGCAAATGACTGGGTTTCGTTGTTTTTGACTGCTGGATAGTATTCTATAGAGTACATGTCCCATAATTTCTTTATCCAGTCTACTGTTGATGGGCATTTGGGTTGGTTCCAGCTCTTAGCTATTGTGAATTGAGCTGCAACAAACATTAATGTGCAGACTGCTTTTTTGTTTGCCAATTTAATTTCCTTTGGGTAAATTCCAAGGAGTGTGATGGCTGGGTTAATGGTAGGGTTATCTTCAGGTTTCTGAGGAATCTCCAGATTGACTTCCATAGTGGCTTAACCAGTTTGCATTCCCACCAACAGTGGGTTAGTGTCCCTTTTTCCCCACATCCTCTCCAGCATCTATTGTTGGTAGATTTCTGAATGTGAGTCATTCTAAGTGGGGTGAGAAGGAACCTCATTGTGGTTTTGATTTGCATTTCCCTGATTGCTAGTGATCTTGAACATTTTTTTCATGTGCCTGTTGGCCATTTGTATTTCCACTTTTGAAAAATGGCTGTTAAGGTCCTTGGCCCATCTCTTAAGTGGGTTGTTTGATTTGATCTTGTAGAGTTTCTTGATTTCTTTGTAGATTCTGGTTATCAACCCTTTATCAGTTGCATAGTTTTCAAATATATTTTTCCATTCTGTCGGTTGTCTCTTCACTTTCCTGACTGTTTCTTTTGCAGTACAGAAACTTCTCAATTTGATGCAATCTCAAATGTTAATTTTGACTTTGACTGCCTGTGCTTCTGGGGAGTTTTCCAAGAAGTCATTGCCGGTACCTATATCTTTCAGGGTTTTTCCAATGCTCTCTAATAATTTGATGGTATCAGGTCGTATATAGACAAGATAGAAAAGCATGACACAACAATTGGTTCTGTTTTCCATTTCATAATGGATCCTCTTTCTAAAATCTTGTTTGTATTGTGTCAGAATACAAAATTTGGGAAGGAAGAAGGCAAAACCAACTCAGACCCAGAAATCATTTAGGAAATTGCCGCTCAAGAAGCCAAAAGTCTGCTGAGGCACCCAAAACAATGACAGAAAACCAGAATTGGAGCAAGCCAACAGCTGTGTCCTGATTGAAAAAGACCATTCCTTCCGTGTCTTGAACTCCATATTCCAGCCTCAAAACCAAAGCTCACATCAGAAAATTCATTACAAACCATGATAAATAAGAAAAATGTGAAAAAGCCAAAGAAATGCAAGAGTCCTTTGTGATATTGATCTTGATTTATTCACAAGGAAACCGGCTGTTTCCAGATTCATCCACCCCACCCAGCTTACTGGCTTTGATAAACTAATTGAATTCACCTGAAAATCGCCGTCAAAGTTCATTTGTGGGGAAACCGGCTGTTTCCTTATTCATCCACCCCTCCCAGCTGACTGTTTTTGGAAAACTAATTGAATTCACCTGAAAGTCGAAGTAAAACTTGATTTGGGGGGAATTAATTATCAGTCCCCTCTGCAAAAGTGTTCCATTTCTTTTTCCAAAACACAAAAACTCATCTTAGTCGTGCTGCCTGTAGATTTCTAAGGATGACACGCCGATTTTTTTTTTCTACCATATTAAATCTGCTTGCTAAACTCTTGTTTGTATTGTGTCAGAATACAACATTTGGGAAGGAAGAAGGCAAAATGAACTCAGACCCAGAAATCATTTAGGAAATTTCTGCTCAAGAAACCAAAGTAGGCTGAGGCACCCAAAACTACTAAGAGGGATAATGTATTAAGTTGTTCATTAACAGTCAGGGCTATGCTGATCAAGTCACCATTTCCCATAGTGTCCATTTCACTTCAACAGGTTTCCTTTTTGGTGTTCAGTCAGTTGTCAGTGATCAGGGCGAACACATGGTATTTGTCCCTTTGGGACTGGCTTATTTCACTCAGCATGATGTGTTCCAGATTCCTCCATTTTGTTGCAAACTTGATTTGGGGGAAATTTTTTGAAAATTTTGAAAAAAACCCATTCCTTCCGTGTATTGAACTCCATATTCCAGCCTCAAAATCAAAGCTCACATCAGAAAATTCATTACAAACCTTGATAAATAAGAAAAATGTGAAAAAAGCCAAAGAAATGCAAGAGTCCTTTGTCATTTAGTACTTGATTTAGTCAAAAGGAAACCGCCTTTTTCCGGATTCATCCACCCCTCCCAGCTGACTGGCTTTGAAAACTAATTGAATCTACCGAAAATCGCCAGCGAACTTGATTTGGGGAGAATCAATTATCGGTCCACTCCTCAAAAAGGTTCCATTTCTTTTTCCAAAACACAAAAACTCATCTTGGTCGGGCTGCCTGCAGATTTCTAAGCATGACACACCAATTGGTTGTGTTTTTTATTTAATAATTGATCCTCTGTCTAAACTCTTGTTGTTTTGCATCAGAATACACAATTTGGGAAGGAAGAAGGCAAAACAAACTCAGACCCAGAAAACAATTAGAAAATTGCCGCTGAAGAAACCAAAAGTCGGCTGAGGCACACAAAACAATGACAGAAAGCCAGAATTGCAGCAAGCCAACAGCTCTGCCCTGATTGAAAAAGACCATTCCTATCGTGTCTGGAACTCCATATTCCAGCCTCAAAATCAAAGCACATATCAGAAAATTCATTACAAACCATGATAAATAAGAAAAATGTGAAAAAGCCAAAGAAATGCAAGACTGCTTTAGATTATTTGGCTTGATTTAGCCACAAGGAAACCGGCTGTTTCTGGATTCATCCACCCCTCCCAGCTGACTGGCTTTGGAAAACTAATTGAATTCACCTGAAAATCCCCGTCAAACTTGATTTGGGGGAAAATACTTACCGGTTCCTTCTGCAAAAGGGTTCCATTTCTTTTTCCAAAACACAAAAACTCATCTTGGTCATGCTGCCTGTAGATTTCTAAGCATGACACGCCAATTGGTTGTTTTTTTATTTCATAATGGATCCTCTGTCTAAATTCTTGTTGTTTTGCGTCAGAATACACAATTTGGGAAGGAAGAAGGGAAAACAAACTCAGACCCAGAAAACAATTAGAAAATTGCCACTCAAGAAACCAAAAGTCAGCTGAGGCACCTGAAACAATGACAGAAAGCCAGAATTGCAGCAAGCCAACAGCTGTGCCCTGAGTGAAAAAGACCATTCCTTCCATGTCTTGAACTCCATATTCCAGCCTCAAAATCAAAGCTCACATCAGAAAATTCATTACAAACCATGATAAATAAGAAAAATGTGAAAAAAGCCAAAGAAATGCAAGAGTCATTCGTGAACTTGGGCTTGATTTAGTCATAAGGAAACCGGCTGTTTACAGCTTCATCCACCACTCCCCCAACTTGCTGGCTTAGGAAAGAAATTGACCACCTGAAAATCGCTGTAAAAATTGATTTGGGGGGAAATACTTATCGGTCTCCTCTGCAAAAGGGTTCCATTTCTTTTTCCAAAACACAAAAACTCATCTTGGTCATGCTGCTTGCAGATTTCTAAGCATGACACGCCAACTGGTTGTTTTTTTATTTCATAATGGATCCTCTGTCTAAACTCTTGTTTGTTTTGCGTCAGAATACAAAATTTGGGAAGGAAGAAGGCAAAACCAACTCAGACCCAGAAACCCTGTAGGAAATTGCCGCTCAAGAAACCAAAAGTCAGCTGAGGCACCCAAAACAGTGACAGAAAGCCAGAATTGGGGCAAGCCAACAGCTGTGCCCTAATTTAAAATGACCATTCCTTCCGTGTTTTGAACTCCATATTCCAGCCTCAAAATCAAAGCTCACATCAGAAAATTCATTACAAACCATGATAAATGAGAGAAATGTGAAAAAGCCAAAGAAATGCAAGAGTCCTTTGTGATATTGGGCTTGATTTAGTCACAAGGAAACAGGCTGTTTCCGGATTCATCCACCCCACCCAGCTTACTGGCTTTGGAAAACTAATTGAATTCACCGAAAAATCGCTGTCAGACTAGTTTTGGGGGAAAATACATATCGGTTCCTTCTGCAAAATGGTTCCATCTCTTTTTCCAAAACACAAAAAGTCATCTTGTCCTGTTGCCTCTAGGTTTCTAAAAATGAAACTGCAATTTTTTTTTTTAATTTCATAATGGATTCTCTTTCTGAACTCTTGTTTCTATTGCATCAGAATACAAAATTTGGGAAGGAAGAAGGCAAAACCAACTCAGACCCAGAAACCCTGTAGGAAATTGCCTCTCAAAAAACCAAAAGTCGGCTGAGGAACGCAAAACAATGACAGAAATCTAGAATTGGAGCAAGCCAACAGCTAAGCCCTGATTGAAAAAGAACATCCCTTCCGAGTCTTAAACTCCATATTCCAGCCCCAAAATCAAAGCTCACATCAGAAAACTCATTACAAACCATGACAAATAAGACAAATTGGAAAAAGACAAAGAAATGCAAGAGTCCTTTGTGATATTGTGCTTGATTTAGTCAGAAGTAAACCTTTTTCCCATTTGTCTTATTTATCATGGTTTGTAATGAATTTTCTGATGTGAGCTTTGATTCTGAGGCTGCAATATGGAGTTCAAGACACGGAACGAATGGTCTTTTTCAATCAGGGCACAGCTGTTGGCTTGCTCCAATTCTGGCTTTCTGTCATTGTTTTGGGTGCCTCAGCTGACTTTTGGTTTCTTGAGTGACAATTTTGTAAATGATTTCTGGGTCTGAGTTGGTTTTCCCTTCTTCCTTCCCAAATTTTGTATTTCCACACAATACAAACAAGAGTTTGGACAGAGGATCCATTATGAAATAAAAAACACAACCAATTGGCGTGTCATGCTTAGAAATCTACAGGCAACAAAACCAAGATGAGTTTTTGCATTTCGGAAAAATAAATGGAACCCTTTTGCAGAAGGGACCGATAATTATTTCCCCCCAAATCAAGTTTAACGGCGATATTCAGGTGAATTCAATTAGTTTTCGAAAGCCAGTCAGCTGGGAGGGGTGGATGATTCCTGGAACAGCCGATTTCCTTGTGACTAAATCAAGCCCAATATCACAAAGGACTCTTGCATTTCTTAGGATTTTTCCCATTTTTCTTATTTATCATGGTTTGTAATGAACTTTCTGATGTGAGCTTTGATTTTGAGGCTGGAAAATGGAGTTCAAGACACGGAAGGAATGATCATTTTCAATCAGGTCACAGCTGTTGGCTTGCTCCAATTCTGGCTTTTTGTCATTGTTTTGGGTGCCTCAGCCGACTTTTGGTTTCTTCAGCAGCAGTTTCCTAAATTATTTCTGGGTCTGAGTTGGTTTTGTCTTCTTCCTTCCCAAATTTTGTATTCTGACGCAATACAAACAAGAATTTAGAAAGCAGATTTAATATGATATATATATATATATATATATATATAAAAACATTGATGTGTCATGCTTAGAAATCTACAGGCAGCACCACCAAGATGAGTTTTTGGTTTTGGAAAAAGAAATGGAACCCTTTTGCACAGGGGACCGATAATTAATTCCCCCCAAATCAAGTTTTACTTTGATTTTCAGTTGAATTCAATAAGTTTTCCAAAGGCAGACAACTGGGAGGGGTGGATTAATCCGGAAACATCCGGTTTCCTTGTGACTAAATCAAGCCAAATATCACAAAGGACTCTTGCATTTCTTTGGCTATTTCACATTTGTCTTAATTATCATGGTTTGAAATGAATTTTTGGATGTGAGGTTTGACTTTGACGCTGGAATATGGAGTTCAAGACACAGAAGGAATGGTCATTTTCAATCAGGGCACAGGTGTTGGGTTGCTCCAATTCTTGCTTTCTGTCATTGTTTTGGGTGCCTCAGCCTACTTTGGTTTCTTGAGCGGCAATTTCCTAAATGATTTCTGGGTCTGAGTTGGTTTTGCCTTCTTCCTTCCCAAATTTTGTATACTGACGCAATACAAAGAAGAGTGTAGAAAGCAGATTTAATATGATATATATAACAAAAAAAAAATTGGCGTGTCATGCTTAGAAAATATAGGCAGCACTACCAAGATGAGTTTTTGTGTTTTGGAAAAAGAAATGGAACACTTTTGCAGAGGGGACTGATAATTAATTCCCCCCAAATCAAGTTTTACTTCGACTTTCAGGTGAATTCAATTAGTTTTCCAAAAACAGTCAGCTGGGAGGGGTGGATGAATAAGGAAACAGCCGGTTTCCCCCCAAATGAAGTTTGATTGCAATTTTCAGGTGAATTCAATTAGTTTTCCAAAGCCAGTCAGCTGTGTGGGGTGGATGAATCCGGAAACAACCAGTTTCCTTGTGACTAAATCAAGCCCAGTATCACAAAGGGCTCTTGCATTTCTTTGGCTTTTTTCCCATTTTTCTTGTTTATCATGGTTTGTGATGAATTTTCTGATGTGAGCTTTGATTTTGAGGCAGGAATATGGAGTTCAAGACACGGAAGAAATGGTCTTTTTCAATCAGGGCACAGCTGTTTGCTTGCTTCAATTCTGGCTTTTTGTCATTGTTTTGGGTGCCTAGGCGACTTTTGGTTTCTTGAGAGGCAATTTCCTAAATGATTTATGGGTGTGAGTTGGTTTTGTCTTCTTCCTTCCCAAATTTTGTATTCTGATGCATACAAACAAGAGTTTAGACAGAGGATCCATTGTGAATTAAAAAACAATACCAATTGTCGTGTCAAGCTTAGAAATCTGAAGGCAACACGACCAAGATGAGTTTTTGCATTTTAGAAAAAGAAATGGAACCCTTTTGCAGAAGGAACCGATAAGTATTTCCCCCGAAATCAAGTTTGACGGCGATATTCAGGTGAATTCAATTAGTTTCCCAAAGGCAGTCAGCTGGGAGGGGTGGATTAATCCGGAAAAGCCGTTTTCCTTGTGACTAAATCAAGCCCAATATCACAAAGGACTCTTGCAATTCTTGGGACTTTTCCAATGTTTTTTTTTTATTTATCGTGGTTTGTAATGAATTTTCTGATGTGAGCTTTGATTTTGAGGCAGGAATATGGAGTTCAAGACACGGAAGGAATGGTCTTTTTCAATCAGGGCACAACTGTTTGCTTGCTCCGATTCTGGCTTTCTGTCATTGTTTTGGGTGCCTCAGCTGACTTTTGGTTTCTTGAGAGGCAATTTCCTAAATGATTTATGGGTCTGAGTTGGTTTTGTCTTCTTCCTTCCCAAACTTTGTATTCTGACGCATACACACAAGAGTTTAGACAGAGGATCCATTGTGAATTAAAAAACAAAACCAATTGTCGTGTCAAGCTTAGAAATCTACAGGCAACACGACCAAGATGAGTTTTTGCATTTTGGAAAAAGAAATGGAATCCTTTTGCAGAAGGGAATGATAAGTATTTCGCCCGAAATCAAGTTTGACGGCGATATTCAGGTGAATTCAATTAGTTTCCCAAAGGCAGTCAGCTAGGAGTGGTGGATTAATCCGGAAAAGCCGTTTTCCTTGTGACTAAATCAAGCCCAATATCACAAAGGGCTCTTGCATTTCTTAGGATTTTCCAATTTTTTTTTTTTTTATTTATCATGGTTTGTAATGAATTTTCTGATGTGAGCTTTGATTTTGAGGCTGGAATATGGAGTTCAAGACACGGAAGAAATGGTCTTTTTCAATCAGGGCACAGCTGTTTGCTTGCTCCAATTCTGGCTTTTTGTGATTGTTTTGGGTGCCTCAGCCGACTTTTGGTTTCTTGAGCAGCAGTTTCCTAAATGATTTCTGGGTCTGAGTTGGTTTTGTCTTCTTCCTTCCCAAACTTTGTATTCTGACGCATACACACAAGAGTTTAGACAGAGGATCCATTGTGAATTAAAAAACAAAACCAATTGTCGTGTCAAGCTTAGAAATCTACAGGCAACACGACCAAGATGAGTTTTTGCATTTTGGAAAAAGAAATGGAACCCTTTTGCAGAAGGGAACGATAAGTATTTCGCCCGAAATCAAGTTTGACGGCGATATTCAGGTGAATTCAATTAGTTTCCCAAAGGCAGTCAGCTAGGAGTGGTGGATTAATCCGGAAAAGCCGTTTTCCTTGTGACTAAATCAAGCCCAATATCACAAAGGGCTCTTGCATTTCTTAGGATTTTTCCAATTTTTTTTTTTTTATTTATCATGGTTTGTAATGAATTTTCTGATGTGAGCTTTGATTTTGAGGCTGGAATATGGAGTTCAAGACACGGAAGAAATGGTCTTTTTCAATCAGGGCACAGCTGTTGGCTTGCTCCAATTCTGGCTTTTTGTGATTGTTTTGGGTGCCTCAGCCGACTTTTGGTTTCTTGAGCAGCAGTTTCCTAAATGATTTCTGGGTCTGAGTTGGTTTTGTCTTCTTCCTTCCCAAACTTTGTATTCTGACGCATACACACAAGAGTTTAGACAGAGGATCCATTGTGAATTAAAAAACAAAACCAATTTTCGTGTCAAGCTTAGAAATCTACAGGCAACACGACCAAGATGAGTTTTTGCATTTTGGAAAAAGAAATGGAACCCTTTTGCAGAGGGGACCGATAATTAATTCCCCCAAAATCTAGTTTTACTTCGACTTTCAGGTGAATTCAATTAGTTTTCCAATGGCAGTCAGCGGGGAGGGGTGGATGAATAACGAAACAGCCTGTTTCCCTCAAATGAAGTTTGACGGCAATTTAAAGGTGAATTCAATTAATAGTCCAAAGCCAGAAGATGGGAGGGGTGGATGAATCCGGAAACAACCAGTTTCCTTGTGACTAAATCAAGCCCAGTATCACAAAGGACTCTTGCATTTCTTTGGCTTTTTTCCCATTTTTCTTATTTATCAAGGTTTGTAATGAATTTTCTGATGTGAGCTTTGATTTTGAGGCTGGTATATGGAGTTCAAGACACGGAAGGAATGGTCTTTTTCAATCAAGGCACAGCTGTTGGCTTGCTCCAATTCTGGCTTTCTGTCATTGTTTTGGGTGCCTCAGCCGACTTTTGGTTTCTTGAGCGGCAATTTCCTACATGCTTTCTGGTTCTGAGTTGGTTTTACCTTCTTCCTTCCCAAATTTTGCATTCTGATGCAATACAAACAAGAGTTTAGACAGAGGATCCATTATGATATAAAAAACACAACCAATTGGTGTGTCATGGTTAGAAATCTAGAGTCAGCATGACCAAGATGAGTTTTTGCATTTTCGAAAAAGAAATGGAACCCTTTTGCAGAAGGGACCGATAAGTACTTGCCCGAAAATCAAGTTTGACGGCGATTTTCAGGTGAATTTAATTAGTTTTCCAAAGCCAGTCAGCTGGGAGGGGTGGATGGATCCGGAAACAGCCGGTTTCCACCCAAATGAAGTTTGATGGTGATTTTCAGGTGAATTCAATTAGTTTTCCAAAAGCAGTCAGCTGTGTGGGGTGGATGAATCTGGAAACAGCCAGTTTCCTTGTGACTAAATCAAGCCCAATATCAGAAAGGATTCTTGCACTTCTTTGGCTTTTTTCATATTTCTCTCATTTATCATGGTTTGTAATGAATTTTCTGATGTGAGCTTTGATTCTGAGGCTGGAATATGGAGTTTAAGACACAGAAGGAATGATCATTTTCAATCAGGTCACAGCTGTTGGCTTGCTCCAATTCTGGCTTACTGTCATTGTTTTGGGTGCCTCAGCTGAGTTTTGGTTTCTTGAGCAGCAATTTTCTTTTTTTTTTTTTTTTTTTTTTTTTTTAACTTTTATTTAATGAATATACGTTTCCAAAGTACGAATAATGGATTACTATGGCTTCCCCCCCATACCGTCCCTCCCACCCACAACCCTCCCCTTTCCCACTCCCTCTCCCCTTCCATTCACATCAAGATTCATTTTCGATTATCTTAATATACAGAAGATCAGCTTAGTATACATTAAGTAAGGATTTCAACAGTTTGCTCCCACACAGAAACATAAAGTGAAAAATAATAGATGATTTTTTTTTAATGATGATGAAATCAGATCAGACCTATTGTCATGTTTAATCCCAGTGAGAGTCAAGTTGGGAGTTGATAGTTTCTTTTCTTTTCTTTTCTTTTTTCTTTTTTTTTTTTTTTACAGAGGATCAGTTTAGTATGCATTAAGTAAAGATTTCAACAGTTTGCACCCCCATAGAAACACAAAGTGAAATATATTATTTGAGTACTCGTTATAGCATTAAATCTTAATGCACAGCACATTAAGGACAGAGATCCTACATGAGGAGTAAGTGCACAGTGACTCCTGTTGTTGACTTTACCAATTGACACTCCTGTCTATGGCATCAGTAATCTCCCTATGCTCCAGTCATGAGTTTCCAAGGCTATGGAAGCCCCTTGAGTTCTCCGACTCTTATCTTGTTTAGACAAGGTCATAGTCAAAGTGGAGGTTCTCTCCTCCCTTCAGAGAAAGGTACCTCCTTCTTTGAAGACCTGTTCTTTCCACTGAGATCTCACTCACAGAGATCTTTTTGCCAGAGTGTCTTGGCTTTCCATGCCTGAAATACTCTCATGGGCTTTTCAGCCAGATCTGAATGCCTTTAGGGCTGATTCTGAGGCCAGAGTGCTATTTAGGGCATCTGCCATTCTATGAGTCTGCTGAGTATCTCACTTCCCATGTTGGATCACTCTCCCCTTTATTTATTCTATCGGTTAGTGTTAGCAGGTACTAGACTTGCTTATGTGCTCCCTTTGACTCTTAGTCCTTTCATTATGATCAATTGCGAACTGAAATTGATCACTTGGACTAGTGAGATGGCATTGGTACATGCCACCTTGATGGGATTAAATTGGAGTCCCCTGGTATGTTTCTAACTCTACCATTTGGGGCAAGTCAGCTTGAGCATGTCCCAAATTATATATCTCTTCCCTCTCTTATTCCCACTCTTATGTTTAACAGGGATCACATTTCAGTTAAATTTCAACACTTAAGAATAACTGTGTATTAATTACAGAATTAAATCAGTCATATTAAGTAGAACAGACAAAAAAACTACTAAGAGGGATAATGTATTAAGTTGTTCATTAACAGTCAGGGCTATGCTGATCAAGTCACCGTTTCCCATAGTGTCCCTTTCACTTCAACAAGTTTCCTTTTTGGTGTTCAGTCAGTTGTCACCGATCAGGGAGAACATATGGTATTTGTCCCTTTGGGACTGGCTTATTTCACTCAGCATGATGTGTTCCAGATTCCTCCATTTTGTTGCAAATGACTGGATTTCGTTGTTTCTTACTGCAGTATAGTATTCTAAAGAGTACATATCCCATAATTTCTTTATCCAGTCTACCGTTGATGGGCATTTAGGTTGGTTCCAGGTCTTAGCTATTGTGAATTGTGCTGCAATAAACATTAGGCTGCAGACCGCTTTTTTGTTTGCCAATTTAAATTCCTTTGGGTAAATTCCAAGGAGTGGGATGGCTGGGTCGAACGGTAGGGTTATCTTCAGGTTTCTGAGGAATCTCCAGACTGACTTCCATAGTGGCTTGACCAGTTTGCATTCCCACCAACAGTGGGTTAGTGTCCCTTTTTCCCCACATCCTCGCCAGCATCTGTTGTTGGTAGATTTCTGAATGTGAGCCATTCTAACCGGGGTGAGGTGGAACCTCATTGTGGTTTTGATTTGCATTTCTCTGATTGCTAATGACCTTGAACATTTTTTCATGTGCCTGTTGGCCATTTGGATTTCCTCTTTTGAAAAATGTCTATTGAGGTCCTTGGCCCATCTCTTAATTGGGTTGTTGGTTTTGTTTTTGTGGAGTTTCTTGATCTCTTTGTAGATTCTGGTTATTAACCCTTTATCTGTTGCATAGTTTGCAAATATTTTTTCCCATTCTGACGGTTGTCTCTTCACTCTCCTGACTGTTTCTTTTGCAGTACAGAAACTTCTCAATTTGATGCAATCCCAATAGTTAATTTTGGCTTTGACTGCCTGTGCCTCCCGGGTCTTTTCCAGAAACTCTTTGCCTGTGCCAATATCTTGAAGGGTTTCTCCAATGTTCTCTAGTAACTTGATGGTGTCAGGTCGTAGATTTAGGTCTTTAATCCATGTTGAGTGGATTTTTGTGTAAGGTGTAAGGTAGGGGTCTTGCTTCATGATTCTGCACGTGGAAATCCAATTTTCCCAGCACCATTTATTGAATAGACTGTCCTTGCTCAAGGAATTAGTTTTAGATCCTTGATCAAATATAAGTTGGCTGTAGATGTTTGGGTTGATTTCTGGTATTTCAATTCTGTTCCATTGGTCTATCCTTCTGTTTCTGTACCAGTACCATGCTGTTTTGATTACAACTGCCCTGTAGTATGTCCTGAAATCTGGTATTGTGATGCCTCCGGCTTTGTTTTTGTTGTACAAGATTGCTTTAGCTATTCGAGGTCTCTTGTGCCTCCATATAAATTTCAGCACCAATTTTTCCAGATCTGAGAAGAAGGTCTTCGGTATCTTGATTGGTATTGCATTGAATCTATAAATTGCTTTTGGGAGAATGGACATTTTGATGATATTGATTCTTCCAATCCATGAGCATGGAAGATTTTTCCATTTCTTGGTATCCTCTTCTATTTCTTTCTTTAAGGTTTTGTAATTTTCATCATAGAGATCTTTAACGTCCTTGGTTAAGTTTATTCCAAGGTATTTGATTATTTTTGTAGCTATTGTGAATGGGATTGATCTTAGAATTTCTTCCTCAGCCATGGCATTGTCTGTGTATACAAAGGCTGTTGATTTTTGTGCATTGATTTTATACCCTGCTACTTTGCCAAACTCTTCTATGAGTTCCAATAGTCTCTTGGTAGAGTTCTTTGGGTCCCCTAAATAAAGAATCATGTCATCTGCAAAGAGGGATAGTTTGAGTTCTTCCTTCCCAATTTGTATCCCTTTAATTTCTTTTTCTTGCCTAATAGCTCTGGCTAGAACCTCCAGAACTATATTGAATAGCAGTGGTGAGAGTGGACATCCCTGTCTGGTTCCAGATCTCAGTGGAAATGCTTCCAACTTTTCCCCATTCAATAGGATGTTGGCTGTGGGTTTTTCATAGATTGCTTTGATTGTATTGAGGAATGTTCCTTCCAAACCCAGTTTGCTTAGAGTTTTCATCATGAACGGGTGTTGTATTTTATCAAATGCTTTCTCGGCATCTATTGAGAGAATCATATGGTTTTTCTTCTGCAGTCTGTTAATGTGGTGTATCACATTGATTGTCTTGCGCACATTAAACCATCCCTGCATACCAGGGATAAATCCCACTTGGTCTGGGTGGATGATCTTTCTGATGTGTTGTTGCATTCTATTGGCGAGAATTTTATTGAGGATTTTTGCATCAATGTTCATCAGGGATATTGGTCTGTAATTCTCTTTCAGTGCTGCATCTTTTCCCGGCTTAGGAATTAAGGTGATGCTGGCTTCATAGAAAGAATTTGGGAGGATTCCCTCTTCTTCAATTGTTCTGAATAGTTTGAGAAGAATTGGAGTTAGTTCTTCTTTAAATGTCTGGTAGAATTCAGCAGTGAATCCATCTGGTCCTGGGCTTTTCTTTGTTGGGAGGGCCTTTATTACTGTTTCAATTTCTGTCTCAGTTATGGGTCTGTTTAGGTTTTCGATGTCTTCCTGGTTCAATTTAGGTAGGTTGCATGTGTCCAGGAATCTATCCATTTCTGATAGGTTTCCCTGTTTGCTGGCATACAAGTCCTTGTAGTAATTTCTGATGATTCTTTTTATTTCTGTGGTGTCTGTTGTTACATTTCCTTTTTCATCTCTGATTTTATTGATTTGGGTCTTTTCTCTTCTTTTTTTAGTTAGTTGGGCCAATGGGGTGTCAATTTTGTTTATTTTTTCAAAAAACCAGCTCCTCGTTTGGCTGATTTTTTGTAATGTTTTTCTTGATTCAATCCTGTTTATTTCTTCTCTGATTTTAATTATTTCTCTTCTCCTACTAGATTTGGGTCTGGTTTGCTGTAGGTTTTCTAGATCCTTGAGGTGAATAGAAAGCTCATCTATTTGGTGCCTTTCCAATTTCTTGATATAGGCACCTATTGATATAAACTTTCCTCTTAACACTGCTTTTGCTGCGTCCCATAAGTTTTGGTATGTTGTGCTGTTATCCTCATTTACTTCCAGAAAGTTTTTGATTTCTCTTTTGATTTCTTCTATGACCCATTGTTCATTCAGGAGCATGTTGTTCAATCTCCATGTGTTTGCGTATGCTCTAGGGATTCCTGAGTTGTTCATTTCCAACTTCATTCCTTTGTGGTCTGAGAAGCTGCATGGTATGATTCTAATTCTTTTGAATTTGCTGAGACTTGCTTTATGGCCTAGTATGTGGTCAATCCTAGAGAAGGTTCCATGTACTGCTGAGAAGAATGTATAATCTTTAGCTGTAGGATTGAAAGTTCTGTATATATCTGTTAGATCCATTTGGGCTATAGTGTCGTTTAAATCTACTGTATCCTTGTTGATCTTCTGTCCTATTGATCTGTCTATTTCTGAGAGTGGAGTATTGAAGTCCCCCAGTACTATTGTATTGGGGTCTAAGTCTCCCTTTAAGTCCGTTAACAAATCTTTTAGATAAACCGGTGCCCTGTAGTTAGGTGCATATACATTGATAATTGTTATATCTTCCTGTTGAATTGATCCCTTAATCATTATGTAGTGTCCCTCTTTGTCTCTCTTAATGGTTTTTGTGGTAAAGTTTATGGTGTCTGATATTAAGATGGCTACGCCTGCTCTTTTTTCATTTCTGTTGGCATGGTATATCTTTTTCCAGCCTTTCACTTTCAGTCTGTATGGATCTTTGTTGGAAAGATGTGTTTCTTGTAAGCAGCAAATAGATGGGTTTTGTTTTTTAACCCAATCAGCCAAACGGTGTCTTTTAACTGGACAGTTCAGGCCATTCACGTTCAATGTGACTAATGATAAGTGGTAACTTTGCCCTGCCATTTGCCAAAGATAAGTTCTAATATATGCTTTGAATTCCCTGTGATCTTTTGCTGTGAGCTTTCCTTCCTTGGTTTCCTTCCTTTACCTTCTTTCATATTGATGACCGTGTTTCTTTGTTTCTGTGTGTAACACATCTTTAAGCATCTTTTGCAGGGCTGGACGAGTGGCAACAAATTCTTTCAATTTCTGTTTGTTATGAAAAGTCTTTATTTCACCTTCATTCACAAATGATAGCTTTGCAGGATATAATATTCTGGGCTGGCAGTTGTTCTCTCTTAGTACCTGGGCTATATCTTGCCATTCCCTCCTAGCTTGTAGAGTTTCTGATGAGAAGTCAGCTGTGAGTCTGATTGGAGATCCTCTGAGAGTAATCTGACGTTTCTCTCTTGCACATTTTAGGATCTTTTCTTTATGTTTCACTGTGGAGAGTTTAATTACAACGTGCCGTGGTGAGGGTCTCTTTTGGTCGTGTTTATTAGGGGTTCTGTGAGCTTCCTGTACTAGGATTTCTCTGTCCTTCTCCAAACCTGGGAAATTTTCTGCTAATATCTCACTAAAAAGGCCTTCTAATCCTTTCTCCCTCTCCATGCCTTCAGGAACTCCTAGAACCCGAATGTTGGGTTTTTTAATAGTATCCTGAAGATTCCCGACAATATGTTTTAGATTCCTAATTTCCTCTTCTTTTCTTTGGTCTGACTGTATCCTTTGCTGTTCTCTGTCTTCTAAGTCCGATATTCTCTCTTCTGCTTCTCCCATTCTGTTTGTAAGGCTCTCTATTGTGTTTTTCATTTGATCTATTGAATTCTTCACTTCAGTCACTATCCCAGTTTCCTGTTGTACTAGTTGTTTCGTTTCATTTTGATTCCTCCTTAATATTTCATTTTCACGAGAGAGATTTTCTATCTTGTCCATTAAGGATTTCTGTAGTTCAAGAATTTGTTTTTGAGAACTTCTTAATGTTCTTATCAATTTTTTGAGATCTGCTTCTTGCATTTCTTCTATGTCATCATCCTCATAATCTTGAATTGGGGTGTCTTTTTCATTTGAGGGCTTCATGGTGACTTCCTTGTTTTTATTACCTTGGTTTTTGCGTTTGTTATTTGTCATATTGGAGATATTTGGTTTCTTCACTGTGGTGCTTTTTCTTGTTATACTATGACTCTAGATTAAGTGGACTATCTGTTTTTGATGGAGCCTTAGGGCTTGAGATGGGTGTGGCCTGAGAGCTCTGTTTGGTGTGCCAAAGGTGACACTCCCAGGTTAGGCGTGGTAAACCTCTCTCTCTCTCTCTCTCTCTCTCTCTCTTTTTTTTGATTCAACAGGGAAGTTATTCTGCACAGCTGAACAAAGTTGGAGGTAGTTAGCAGGCAAATGATATACCCACAGGAGCCAGAGATCAGAAGCTCTTTCCCAAGGACCACACAGGGAATCTGTTCGGCCCTTAGAGTGGGCTCAAATTCTCCTTCAGTCTCCCACTGGGTTGCCAAAGTTACGGAATTGTAGCGTCTCTGGAGAGTGCTCACGTGAATTCCGTGAGTTCTCTCCCCCACCGTCTCTTTTTTCACAGTCTCAGTTCAGTAGCACCATAAATTTACTAAGTCCTAATCTCCTGTTAATTCGCCCCACCCAGAGTCAGGTTTTACTGCTAGGCTCAGGGCCGGTGCAGACCTGAGGTCGCTCTGCTTATGACGTATGTCCAAGATGGCGCCTGCTCTTTGTCTTGCTCGCCCTTGAGAGGTGAGCGGAGAGAGAGAAACCCGTGTCCATACCAGTCACCTTTTTTTTTTTTTCCCTCTCTCTCTCTTCCAGTTAGCTTGGTGAAGTCCCCCCCGCCCCGGGGGTCGTTCCCTCTAGTCTCCTCTCTCCGCTTGCCTGCCGGTGTCTCGGGTTATTGAGGTTCGGCTCACCTCGCGTTCCAGCGCTGGTGTGTTGAGTCTGCCGCTGATGTCCCGAACTGTGGGCTCCCACGCTCTCCACGCAGGTCTGCTCCCCTTCCAGCGCCGATGTGTGGACTCGGAGCCCTGGACTTCCCAAGTCTCCCCGCTGTTGCACTCCCCTTCGAGCACTTGCGCGCAGCTCAGTCCCGTGGCTCGGCTTCCGCGGCTCCGTCCCGCGGCTCGGTCCTGTGGTTCGGCTTTCGCGCGCGGTGGGCGACCTTGTTCTCCCAGTAGGTCCTCCGATTCACGCCCACTGGATCCAGAAGAGTTTTGTCTGCAATATTTTCCTGGTTCTTTTTTCTGAGGCTACCGTAACTCCCCTTTTATTAAACTAAATTTTCCCGGACTATCGGTGCGCGCCCTCACTATTCCGCCATCTTGGCTCCGCCCCCCCAGCAATTTTCTAAATTATTTCTGGGTCAGAGTTGGTTTTGCCTTCTTCCATCCCAAATTTTATATTCTGACGCAATACAAACAAGAGTTTAGAAAGCAGATTTAATATGATATATACAAAAAAAAAAAAACATTGGCGTGTCATGGTTAGAAATCTAGAGTCATCACAACCAAGATGAGTTTTTGTGTTTTCGAAAAAGAAATGGAACCCTTTTGCAGAGGGGACCGATAAGTAATTCGCCCGAAATCAAGTTTGATATCGATTTTCCAGTGAATTCAAAAACTTTTCCAAAGGCAGTCAGCTTGGAGGGGTGGATGAATCCGGAAACAGACTGTTTCCACCCAAATGAAGTTTCACAGCGATTTTCAGGTGAATTCAATTAGTTTTACAAAGCCAGTCAGCTGGGAGGGGTGGATGAATCCGGAAACAGCCTGTTTCCTTGTGACTAAATCAAGCCCAATATCACAAAGGACTCTTGCATTTCTTTGGCTTTTTTCACATTTGTCTTAATTATCATGGTTTGTAATGAATTTTCTGATGTGAGCTTTGATTTTGAGGCTGCAATATGAAGTTCAAGACACGGAAAGAATGGTCTTTTTCAATCAGGGCACAGCTGTTGGCTTGCTCCAATTCTGGCTTTCTGTCAATGTTTTGGGTGCCTCAGCCGACTTTTGGTTTCTTGAGCGGCAATTTCCTAAATGATTTCTGAATCAGAGTTGCTTTTGCCTTCTTCCTTCCCAAATTTTGTATTCTGATGCAATACAAACAAGAGTTTAGAAAGCAGATTTAATATGATAAAAAAAAAACATTGGCATGTCATGCTTAGAAATCTACAGGCAGCACGACCACAATGAGTGTTTGTGTTTTGGAGAAAGAAATGGAACCCTTTTGCAGAGGGGACCGATAATTAATTCCCCCCAAATCAAGTTTGATGTCGGTTTTCAGGTGAATTCAAATAGTTTTCCAAAGGCAGTCAGCTGGGAGCGGTGGATGAATCCGGATAAATCCGGTTTCCTTATTACTAAATCAAGGCCAATATCACAAAGGACTCTTGCATTTTTTGGCTTGTTCCCATTTCTCTCATTTATCATGATTTGTAATGAATTTTCTATGTGAGCTTTGATTTTGAGGCAGGAATATGGAGTTCAAGACATGGAAGGAATGGTCTTTTTCAATGAGGGCACAGCTGTTGGCTTGCTCCAATTCTGGCTTTTTGTCATTGTTTTGGGTGCCTCAACCGAGTTTCGGTTTCTTGAGCAGCAATTTCCTAAATGATTTCTGGATCAGAGTTGGTTTTGCCTTCTTCCTTCCCAAATTTTATATTCTTACGCTATACAACAAGAGTTTAGAAAGCAAATTTAATATGATATATGCAAAAAAAAAAACATTACGTGTCATGGTTAGAAATCTAGAGTCAGCACGACCAAAATGAGTTTTTTGTGTTTTGGAAAAAGAAATGGAACACTTTTGCAGAGGGGACCGATAATTAATTCCCCCGAAATCAAGTTTGATGTCGGTTTTCAGGTGAATTCAAATAGTTTTCCAAAGGCAGTCAGCTGGGAGCGGTGGTGAATCCGGATAAATCCGGTTTCCTTGTTACTAAATCAAGGCCAATATCACAAAGGACTCTTGCATTTTTTGGCTTTTTCCCATTTCTCTCATTTATCATGATTTGTAATGAATTTTCTGATGTGAGCTTTGATTTTGAGGCTGCAATATGGAGTTCAAAACACGGAAGGAATGGTCTTTTTCAATGAGGGCACAGCTGTTGGCTTGCTCCAATTCTGGCTTTCTGTCATTGTTTTGGGTGCCTCAGCCGACTTTTGGTTTCTTGAGCGGCAATTCCTAAATGATTTCTGGGTCTGAGTTGGTTTTGCCTTCTTCCTTCCCAAATTGTGTATTCTGACGCAATACAAACAAGAGTTTAGAAAGTAGATTTAATATGATATAAAAATAATCATTGGCGTGTCATGCTTAGAAATCTAGAGTCAGCATGACCAAGATGAGTTTTTGTGTTTTGGAAAAAGAAATGGAACCCTTTTAGAGGGGACTGATAATTAATTCCCCCCAAATCAAGTTTTACTTCGACTTTCAGGTGAATTCAAATAGTTTTCCAAAGGCATTCAGCTGGGAGGGGTGGATGAATCCAGAAATAGCCGGTTTTTCTTGTGACTAAATCAAGCCCAATATCACAAAGGACTCTTGCATTTCTTTGGCTTTTTCACATTTCTCTCATTTATCATGGTTTGTAATGAATTTTCTGATGTGAGCTTTGTTTCTGAGGAAGGAATATGGAGTTCAAGACACGGAAGGAATGGTCTTTTTCAATCAGGGCACAGCTGTTGGCTTGCTCCAATTCTGGCTTTTTGTCATTGTTTTGGGTGCCTCAGCCGACTTTTGGTTTCTTGAGAGGCAATTACCTAAATGATTTCTGGCTGTGATTTGGTTTTGCCTTCTTCCTTCCCAAATTTTGTATTCTGATGCAATATAAAGAAGAGTTTAGACTGAGGATCCATTGTGAAATAAAAAACAACCAATTGTCGTGTCATGGTTAGAAATCTACAGGCAATACAAAAAAGATGAGTTTTTGCATTTTGGAAAAAGAAATGGAAATCTTTTGCAGAAGGGACCGACAAGTATTTCCCCACAAATCAAGTTTGCCGGCGATTTTCAGGTGAATTCACTTAGTTTTCCAAAGCCCGTCAGCTGGGATGGGTGGATGAATCTGGAAACAGCTGGTTTCCTTGTGACTAAATCAAGCCCTAAATCACAAAGGAATCTTGCATTTCTTTGGCTTTTTCCAATTTTTCTTATTTATCATGGTTTGTAATGAATTTTCTGATGTGAGCTTTGATTTTGAGGCTGGAATATGAAGTTCAAGACACGGAAGAAATGGTCTTTTTCAATCAGGGCACAGCTGTTGGCTTGCTCCAATTCTGGCTTTTTGTCATTGTTTTGGGGGCCTCAGCTGACTTTTGGTTTCTTGAGCTGCAATTTCCTACATGGTTTCTGGGTCTGAGTTGCTTTTGCCTTCTTCCTTCCCAAATTGTGTATTCTGACGCAATACAAACAAGAGTTTAGAAGGCAGATTTAATATGATATATATATAAAAAAAATTGGCGTGTCATGCTTAGAAATCTACAGGCAGCATGACCAAGATGAGTTTTTGTGTTTTGGAAAAAGAAATGGAACCCTTTTGCAGAGGGGACCGATAATTAATTCCCCCCAAATCTAGTTTTACTTCGACTTTCAGGTGAATTCAATTAGTTTTCCAAAGGCAGTCAGCTGGGAGGGGTGGATGAATAACGAAACAGCCTGTTTCCCCCAAATGAAGTTTGACGGCAATTTTCAGGTGAATTCAATTAGTAGTCCAAAGCCAGCAGCTGGGAGGGGTGGATGAATCCGGAAACAGCCAGTTTCCTTGTGACTAAATCAAGCCCAGTATCACAAATTTTCTGATGTGAGCTTTGATTTTGAGGCTGGTATATGGAGTTCAAGACACGGAAGGAATGGTCTTTTTCAATCAGGGCACAGCTGTTGGCTTGCTCCAATTCTGGCTTTCTGTCATTGTTTTGGGTGCCTCAGCCGACTTTTGGTTTCTTGAGCGGAATTTTGCTACATGATTTCTGGGTCTGAGTTGGTTTTGCCTTCTTCCTTCCCAAATTGTGTATTCTGACGCAATACAAAGAAGAGTTTAGACAGATGATCCATTATGAGATAAAAAACACAACCATTTGGCGTGTCATGCTTAGAAATCTACAGGCAACACGAGCAAGAGTAGTTTTTGTGTTTTGGAAAAAGAAATGGAACCCTTTTGCTGAGCGGACAGATATTAATTCCCTCCAAATTCAGTGTGAGTGTAATTTTCAGGTTAATTAAAACAGAATTACACAGCCACTCACCTGGGAGGGTTGGATGAATCCGGAAACAGTAGTTTCCTTTTGTCTAACCAAGCACAATAAATCTAAGGACTTAGATTTCTTTGGTTTTTTCATATTTTTATTTATCATTTTTGATAAATAATGTTTGTAATGAATTTTCTGATGTGAGCATTGGATTTGTGGCTGGACTGTGGAGTTCAGGGCACGGGAGGAATGGTATTTTCAATAAGGGCATTTCTGACATGGTTTTGAGTGCCTCAGTCGATTTTTTGTTTCTTGAGTGGCAATTTGCTAAAGTGCTTCTGGGTCTGAGTTTGTTTTGCCTTCTTCCTTCCCAAAATTAGTATTCTGACGCCATACAAACAAGAGTTTAGACAGAGAATCCATTAGGATATAAAAAACACAACAATTGGTGTGTCATGCTTAGATATCTACAGGCAACATGACCAAGAGGAGTTTTTGTGTTTTGGTAAATGAAATGGAAACCTTTTGCCTATTGGACAGATATTAATTCCCACCAATTCGAGTGTGAGCGTAGTTTTCTGGTTAATTCAATCAGAATTCCACAGCCAGTCTGTTGGGAGGGGTGGATGAATCCGGGAACATCTAGGATCCTTGTTCCTAATCAAGCCCAATATCACTATGGACCTTTGGATTTCTTTTTTTTTGTCATATTTTTCTTGTTTATCATGGTTTGTAATGAATTTTCTGATGTGAGTATTGGATTTGATGCTGGAATATGGAGATCAGGCATGGGAGGAATGGTCTTTTCAATCAGGGCATTTCTGTCCTGGTTTTGGGTACCTCACTCGATTTTTTGTTTCTTGAGCGGCAATTTCCTAAAGTGCTTCTGGGTCTGAGCTTGTTTTGCCTTCTCCTTTCCCAAATTATGTATTCTGATGCAATACAAAGAAGATTTTGGAAAGAGTATCCTTTATGAAATAAAAAACACAACAAATTTGTGTTTGATGTTTTGAAATCTACGGGCAACCTGACCAATAGGAATATTTGTGTTTTGGAAAATTAAATGGAACGCATTTGCTGAGGGGACAGATATTAATTCCCTCCAAATCGAGTGTGAGTTACTTTTCAGGTTAATTTAATCAGAATTCCACAGCCAGTCAGCAGGGAGGGGTGGATGAATCCGGAAACAGCCAGTTTCCTTGTGACTAAATCAAGCCCAATATCACTAAGTGCTCTTGGATTTTTTTCGAATTTTCATATTTTTCTTATTTATCATAATTTGCAATGCATTTTCTGATGTGAGCTTTGGATTTGAGGCTTGAATATGGAGTTCAGGGCACGGGAGGAATGGTCTTTTCAATCAGGGCATTTCTGTCATGGTTTTGGGTGCCTCAGCCAATGTTTGGTTTCTTGAGTGGTAATTTCCTAAATTGCCTCTGGCTCTGAGTTTGTTTTGCCTTCTTCCTTCCCAATTTTTGTTTTGCAATGAAATACAAACAAGAGTTTAGACAGAGTATCCATTAGGATATAAAAAAAATCAGCTTTTATGTTTAAATCTACAGGCAACATGAGCAAGAGGAGTTTTTTTGTTTTGGAAAATGACATGGAACCCTGTTACTGAGGGCACAGATATTAATTCCTTCCAAAACGAGTGTGAGTGCGGTTTTCACATTAATTAAATTATTATTCCACAGCCAGTCTGCTGGGAGGGGTGGTTGAATCGGGAATAGCCAGTTTCCTTGTGCCAAATCAAGGCAAATCTCACTAAGGACTGTTGGATTTCTTTGGCGTTTTTCACATTTTTCTTTTTTATCATGCTTTGTAATGAATTTTCTAATGTGAGCTTTGGTTTTGAGCCTGGAAGAATAAGTTCAGGGCATGGAAGGCTTGGTCTTTTTCAATCAGGGCACAACTGTTGGCTTGCTCCAATTCTGGTTTCTGTCATGGTTTTCGGTGCCTCAGCCGATATTTGGTTTCTTGCGCAGCAATTTCCTAAATTGCTTCTGGGTCTGTTTGTTTTGCCTTCTGCCTTCCCAAAATTTGTATTCTGACACAATACAAACAAGAGTTTAGACAGAGTGCCATTACGAAATAAAAACACAATGAATTTGCATTTCATGCTTAAAGATCTACAGAAAACATAACCTAGAGGAGTTTTTGTGTTTTGGAATTCTTTTGCTGAGCGGACAGATATAAATTCCCTCCAAATCGAGTGTAAGTGCAATTTTCAGGTTAATTAAAATAGAATTCCACAGCCTGTCAGCTGGGAGGGATGGATGAATCCGGAAACAGTAGTTTCCTTGTGACTAACTAAGCCCAATAAATCTAAGGACTATCGGATTTCTTTTGTTTTTTTTTTTCATATTTTTGTTATTTATCATAGTTTGTAATGAATTTTCTGATGTGAGCATTGGATTTGAGGATGGAATATGGAATTCAGGGCACGGGAGGAATTGTCTTTTCAATCACGGCATTTCTGTCATATTTTTGGGTACCTAAGTTGATTTTTGGTTTCTTGAGAGGCAATTTCCTAAAGTGTTTCTGGGTCTGAGTTTGTTTTGCCTTCTTCCTTCCCAAAATTTGTATTCTGATGCAATAAAAACAAGAGTTTAGACAGAGTATACATTAGTATATAAAAAAAACAACATTGGCGTTTCATGCTTAGAAATCTCCAGGCACCATGACCAAAAGGAGTTTTTGTGTTTTAGAAAATGAAATGGAACTCTTTTGCTGAGGGGACAGATATTAATTCCCTCCAAATCGAGTGTGAGTGCAGTTTTCAGGTTAATTCAATCAGAATTTCACAGCCAGTCAGCTGGGAGGGGTAGATGAATCTGGAAACAGCCAGTTTCCTTGTGCCTAATCAAGTCCAATATCACTTAGAATTCTTGGATACCTTTGGCTTTTTTCACATTTTTCTTATTTATCATGGTTTCTAATGAATTTTCTAATGTGAGCTTTGGTTTTGAGGCTGGAAGAATTAGTTCAGGGCATGGGAGGTTTGGTCTTTTTCAATCTGGTCACAACTGTTGGCTTGCTCCAATTCTGGCATTCTGTCATGGTTTTGGGTGCCTCAGCCAAAGTTTGGTTTCTTGAGCAGCAATTTACTAAATTGCTTCTGTGTCTGAATTTGCTTTGCCTTCTTCCTTCCCAAATTTGGTATTCTTACGCAATACAAACAAGAGTTTAGACAGAGTTGCCATTATGAAAAAAAAAACACAATGAATTGGCATTTCATGCTTAGAAATCTAAAGCAAAATGACCAAGAGGAGTTTTTGTGTTTTGGAAAATGAAGTGGAACCCTTTGCTGAGGGGCAGATATTAATTCCATCCAAATCAAGTGTGAGTGCAATTTTCAGGTTAATTCAATCAGAATCCAACAGCCACTCAGCTGGGAGGGGTGGATGAATCTGGAAACAGCCAGTATCTTTCTGACTAAATCAAGCACAATATCACTAAGGCTCTTGGATTTCTTTGGTTTTTACATATTTTTCTTATGTATCATGGTTTGTAATGAATTTTTTGATGTGAGCTTTTGATTTGAGGCTGGAATATGGAGTTCAGGGCACGGGAGGAATGGTCTTTTCAATCAGGGCATTTCTGTCAAGGTTTTGGGTGCCTCAGTCAATTTTTTGTTTCTTAATCAGCAATTTTCTAATCTGCTTCTGGGTCTGAGTTTCTTTTGCCTTCTTCCTTCCCAAAATTTGTATTCTGATGCAATACAAACAAGAGTTTAGACAGAGTGCCATTATGAAATATAGAGACAACGAATTTGCATTTCATGCTTATAAATCTACAGAAAACATGACCTAGAGGAGTTTTTGATTTTGCAAAATGAAATACAACACTTTTGCTGAGGGGACAGATATTAATTCCCTCCAAATCGAGTGTGAGTGCAGTTTTCAGTTTAATTCAATCAGAATTGCACAGTCAGTCAGCAGGGAGTGGTGGATGAATCCAGAAACAGCAGTTTCCTTGTGACTAAATCAAGCCCAATATCACTAAGGACTCTTGGATTTCTTTGGTTTTTCATAGTTTTTATTTATCATAGTTTGTAATGAATTTTCTGATGTGAGCATTGGATTTGAGGCTGGAACATGGAGTTCAGGGCAGGGGAGGAATGGAATTTTCAATCTGGGCATTTCAGTCGTGGTTTTGGGTGCCTCAGCCGATTTTTGGTACCTTAGCAGCAATTTCCTAAAGTGTTTCTGGTTCTGAGTTTATTTTGCCTTATTCCTTCTTAATTTTTGTATTCCAATGCAATACAAACAAGAGTTTAGACAGAGAATCCATTAGGATATTAAAAAACACAAATATTGGCGTTTCATGCTTAGAATTCTAAAGGCAACATGACCAAGAGATGTTTTGGAAAATGAAATGGAACCCTTTTGCTGAGGGGATGGATATTAATTCCCTCCAAAGCGAGTGAGAGTGCGGTTTTCAGGTTAATTTAATCAGAATTCCACAGCCAGTCAGCTGGGAGGGGTGGATGAATCGGGAATAGCCAGTTTCCTTGTGCCTAATCAAGGCCAATATCACTAAGGTCTCTTGGATTTCTTTGGCTTTTTTTCACATTTTTCTTATTTATCATGGTTTGTAATGAATTTCCTAATGTGAGCTTTGGTTTTGAGGCTGGAGAATTAGTTCAGGGCATGGGAGGTTTGCGCTTTTTCAATCAGGGCACAACTGTTGGTTTTCTCCAATTCTGGCTTTCTGTCATGGTTTTGGGTGCCTCAGCTCACTTTTGGTTTATTGAGTGGCAATTTCCTAAAGTGCTTTTGGGTCTGAGTTTGTTTTGCCTTCTTCCTTCCCAAATTTTGTATTCTGATGCAATACAAACAAGATTTTAGACAGAGTATCCTTTATGAAATAAAAAAAAAAAATTCGTGTTTCATATTTAGAGATCTACAGGCAACATGACCAAGAGGAGTTTTTGTGTTTTGGAAAATTAAATGGAACCCTTTTGCTGAGGGGACATAAAATCATTCCCTCCAAATCGAGTGTGAGTGCAGTTTTCAGTATAATTTAATCAGAATTCCACAGCCAGTCAGCTGGGAGGGGTGGATGAATCGGGAATAGCCAGTTTCCTTGTGCCTAATCAAGGCCAATATCACTAAGGTCTCTTGGATTTCTTTGGCTTTTTCCACATTTTTCTTATTTATCATGGTTTGTAATGAATTTTCTAATGTGAGCTTTGGTTTTGAGGCTGGAAGAATTAGTTCAGGGCATGGGAGGTTTGCGCTTTTTCAATCAGGGCACAACTGTTGGTTTTCTCCAATTCTGGCTTTCTGTCATGGTTTTGGGTGCCTCAGCTCACTTTTGGTTTATTGAGTGGCAATTTCCTAAAGTGCTTCTGGGTCTGAGTTTGTTTTGCCTTCTCCCTTCCCAAATTTTGTATTCTGATTCAATACAAACAAGATTTTGGACAGAGTATCCTTTCTGAAATAAAAAAAAAAACAACAACAAATTCGTGTTTCATATTTAGAGATCTACAGGCAACATGACCAAGAGGAGTTTTTGTGTTTTGGAAAATTAAACGGAACCCTTTTGCTGAGAGGACATAAAATCATTCCCTCCAAATCGAGTGTGAGTGCGGTTTTCAGTATAATTTAATCAGAATTCCACAGCCAGTCAGCTGGGAGGGGTGGATGAATCCGGAAACAGCGACTTTCCTTCTGACTAAATCAAGGCCAATATCACTAAGGAAACTTGGATTTGTTTTTTTTTTTTCATATTGTTCTTATTTATCATAATTTGTAGTGAATTTTCTTATGTGAGCTTTGGATTTGAGGCTGGAATATGCAGTTCAGGGAACGGGAGGAATGGTACTTTCAATCAGGGCATTTCTGTCATGGTATTGGGTGCCTCAGCTGATTTTTGCTTTCTTGAGTAGCAATTTCCTAAAGTGCTTCTGGGTCTGAGTTTCTTTTGCCTTCTTCCTTCCCAAATTTGTTTTCTGATGCAATACAAACAAGAGTTTAGACAGAGTTGCCATTATGAAAAAAAACACAAGGAATTGGCGTTTCATCCTTAGAAATCAACAGGCAACACGACCAAGAGGAGTTTTTGTGTTTTGGAAAATAAAAACAGCAGGTTTCCTTGTGCCAATCAAGCCCAATATCACTAAGGACTCTTGGATTTCTTTCTTTCTTTCTTTCTTTCTTTCTTTCTTTCTTTCTTTAGGTTAATTTTCACCCGAATTCCACAACATTTTGTCCGGATGTGCCTGGAGGAAAGCAGAAATATCCAGTGTGTTGTGGCTATCTCAATCCCAGATCTTGCTACAGCCTCTGTGTTTCTTTGTGTTTTATGGGCTTTATATACGGACTTGACAGTTTTGAAAGCATTTTAGCATGTAACTTTTTCTTTTCTTCCTGGAAAACGTTAATGGGTTCTACATGGATTCAATTCCTCCACACATTCGAGTTTTCTCAGAAGAACAGTTCAGAATCCCGAGAAAACATGCTATTTCTGTTTGTAAACATGACATTGGATCCACTTGCCGAACAGAAAGATTGTGCTTTTCTCCAATACCACTTTGACGGTGATTTTTCGGTGAAATTTCACCCAAATTCCACAACACTTTGTCCGGATATGCCTGGATAAAAGCAGAACTATCTGGTGTGTTGTGGCTATCTTAATCCCAAATCTTTCTGCATCCTCTGTGTTTGTATGTGTTTTCTGGACATTATCTACAGACTTGAAGTTTTCAATGCACTTTACCATATAACTTTTTATTTTCTGCCGGGAAACAGCCTCTGTGTTTGTTTTGGTTTTCTTTACATTATCTATGGACTTTACGGTTTTGAATTCATTTTAGCATTTTTGTTTTCTACTGGCAAACACTAATTGGTTCCACATGGAGTCACAGCCTCCACACATTCGAGTTTTCCAGGCAGAAAGCTTCAGAAACCGGATAAAGAATGATATTTCTGTTTGTAAACATGACATTGGATACATTTGCCGAACAGAAAATTGTGCTTTTCTCCAAAACCAGTTTGACGGTGATTTTTTCGTTAAATTTCACCCGAATTTCACCATACTTTGGATATTCCTGGATGAAAGCAGAAATATGCGGTGTGTTGTGGCTATCTCAATCCAGATCTTGCTACAGCCTCTGTATTTGTTTGTCTTTTTCTGGACATGATCTATGGACTTTACTTTTTTGAATGCATTCTAGCATGTAACCTTTTGTTTTCTGCCGGCATTATGAAGAAAAACACAATGAATTGGCGTTTCATGCTTACAAATCTACAGGCAACATGAGCAAGAGGAGTTTTTGTGTTTTGGAAAATGAAATGGAAACCTTTTGCTGAGCGGACAGATATTAATTCCCTCCAAATCGAGAGTGAGTGCAATTTTCGGGTTAATTAAAACAGAATTCCACCGCCAGTCAGCTGGGAGGGGTGGATAATTCTTGAAACAGTAGTTTCCTTGTGACTAAGCAAGCCCAATATCACTAAGGACTCTTGGATTTCTTTGTTTTTTTTTTTTCATATTGTTCTTATTTATCATAGTTTGTAATGAATTTTCTGATGTGAGCTTTGGATTTGAGGCTGGAATATGGAGTTCAGGGCACGGGAGTAATGGTATTTTCAATCAGGGCATTTCTGTCATGGTTTTGGGTGCCTTAGCCAATTTTTGATTTCTTGAGCAGCAATATCCTAAATTGCTTCTGGGTCTGAGTTTTTTTTTTGCATTCTTCCTTCCCAATTTTGTATTCCACGCAATACAAAAAAGATTTTAGACAGAGTATCCTTTAGGATATGAAAAATACAACAAATTGGCGTTTCATCTGTAGAAATCTACAGGAAACATGAGCAAGAGTTTTTCCGTTTTGGAAAATGGAATGGAACACTTTTGCTGAGCATACAGATATTAATTCCCTGAAAATTGAGTGTGAGTGCAATTTTCAGATTAATTAAAACAGAATTCCGCAGCCACTCACCTGGGAGGGGTGGATGAATCCAAAAACAGTACATTCCTTGTGACTAACCAAGCACAATAAATCTAAGGACTTAGATTTCTTTGGTTTTTTCATATTTTTGTTATTTATCATTTTTGATAAATAATGTTTGTAATGAATTTTCTGATGTGAGCATTGGATTTGTGGCTGGAATGTGGAGTTCAGGGCACGGGAGGAATGGTATTTTCAATAAGGGCATTTCTGACATGGTTTTGGGTGCCTCAGTCGATTTTTTGTTTCTTGAGTGGCAATTTCCTAAAGTGCTTCTGGGTCTGAGTTTGTTTTGCCTTCTTCCTTCCCAAAATTTGTATTCTGACGCAATATAAACAAGAGTTTAGACAGAGTATCCATTAGGATATAAAAAACACAACAAATTGGCGTGTCATGCTTAGAAATCTACAGGCAACATGACCAAGTTGAGTTTCTGTGTTTTGGAAAATGAAATGGAACACTTTTGCCTATCGGACAGATAGTAATCGAGTGTGAGAGGAGTTTTCTGGTTAATTCAATCAGAATTCCACAGCCAGTCTGCAGGGAGGGGTGGATGAATCCAGGAACATCCAGGATCCTTGTGCCTAATCAAGTCCAATATCACTAAGGACTCCTGGATATCTCTGGCTTTTTTCAAATTTTACTTATTTATCATGCTTTGTAATGAATTTTCTAATGTGAGCTTTGGATTTGATGCTGGAATATGGAGTTCAGGCCACGAGAGGTATGGTCTTTTTCAATCAGGGCACAACTTTTGGCTTGCTCCAATTCTGGCTTTCTGTCATGGTTTTGGGTGCCTTAGCTGATTTTTGCTTTCTTGAGCGGCAAGTTCCTTAACTGCTTCTTGGTCTGAGTTTGATTTGCCTTCTTCCTTCCCAAAATTTGTATTCTGATGCAATACAAACAAGAGTGTAGACAGAGTTGCCATTATGAAATAAAAACACAACGAATTGGCGTTTCATGCTTAGAATTCTAGAGGCAACACGACCAAGAGGAGTTTTTGTGTGTTGGAAAATGAAATGGAAACCTTTTGCTGAGCGGACAGATATTAATTCCCTCCAAATCGAGTGTGAGTGCAATTTTCAGGTTAATTCAATTAGAATTCCACAGCCAGTCTGCTGGGAGGGGTGGATGAATCAGGAACAGCCAGTTTCTTTGTGCCAAATCAAGGCAAATCTCACTAAGGACTTTTGGATTTCTTGGGCGTTTTTCACATTTTTTTAATTTATCATGGTTTGTAATGAATTTCCTAATGTGAGCTTTGGTTTTGAGGCTGGAAAATTTAGTTCAGGGCATGGGAGGTTTGGTCTTTTTCAATCAGGGTACAACTGTTGGCTTCCTCCAATTCTGGCTTTCTGTCATGGATTTGGGTGCCTCAGCCGATTTTTGGTTTCTTGAGTGGCAATTTCCTAAATTGCTTCTGGGACTGAGTTTGTTTTGCCTTCTTCCCAAAATTTGTATTCTGATGCAATACAAACAAGAGTTTAGACAGAGTTGCCATTATGAAAAAAAAAAAAACACAACGAATTGGCGTTCCATGCTTAGAAATCTACAGGCAACACGACCAAGAGGAGTTTGTGCTTTGGAAAATGAAATGGAACCCTGTTACTGAGCGGACAGATATTAATTTCCTCCAAATCGACTGTGAGTGCAAATTTCAGTTTAATTCAATCAGAATTCCACAGCCAGTCAGCTGGGAGGGGTGGATGAATCTGGAAACAGCCAGTTTCCTTGTGACTAAATCAAGCCCAATGTCACTAAGAACTCTTGGATTTCTTGGGTTTTTACATATTTTTCTTATTTATCATGGTTTGTAATGAATTTTCTGATGTGAGCTTTGGATTTGAGGCTGGAATATGCAGTTCAAGGCACGAGAGGAATGGTCTTTTCAAGCAGGCCATTTCTGTCATGGTTTTGGGTGCCTCATTTGATTTTTGCTTTCTTGAGCGGTAATTTCCTAAAGTGTTTCTGGGTCTGAGTTTGTTTTGACTTCTTCCTTCCCAGAATTTGTATTCAGATGCAATACAAACAAGTGTTTAGACAGAGTATCCATTAGGATATGCAAAAACAACAAATTGGTGTCTCATGCTTAGAAATCTACAGGCAACACTACCAAGAGGAGTTTTTATGCTTTGGAAAATTAAATGGAACCCTGTTACTGAGGGCACAGATATTCATTCCCTCCAAATCCAGTGTGAGAGCAGTTTTCAGGTTAATTAAATCAGATTTCCACAGCCAGTCAGCTGGGAGGGGTATAGGAATCTCGGAACAGCCAGTTTCCTTGTGCCTAATCAAGGCCAATATCAATAAGGACTCTTGGATTTCTTTGTTTTTTTTTTTTTTCATATTTTTCTTATTTATCATGGTTTGCAATGAATTTTCTAATGTGAGCTTTGGTTTTGAGGCTGGAAGAATTAGTTCAGGGTATTGGAGGTTTGTTCTTTTTCAATCACGGCACAACTGTTGGCTTGCTCCAATTCTGGCTTTCTGTCATGGTTTTGGGTGCCTCAGCCGATTTTTGGTTTCTTGAGCGGCAATTTCCTAAATTGTTTCTGGGTCTGAGTTTGTTTTGCCTTCTGCCTTCCCAAAGTTTGTATTCTGATGCAATACAAACAAGATTTTAGACAGAGTATCCTTTAGGAAATAAGAAACGCAACAAATTGGTGTCTCATGCTTAGAAATCTACAGGTAACATGACCAAGAGGAGTACTTGTGTTTTGGAAAATTAAATGGAACACTTTTGCTGAGGGGACAGATATTAATTCCCTCCAAATCGAGAGTGAGTGCATTTTTCAGGTTAATTCAATCAGAATTCCACAGCCAGTCAGCTGGGAGGGGTGGATGAATCGGGAACAGCCGGTTTCCTTGTGTCTAATCAAGCCCAGTATCACTAAGGACTCTTGGATTTCTTTTGCTTTTTTCATATTTTTTTTTATTTATCATGGTTTGTAATGAATTTTCTAATGTGAGCCTTGGTTGTGAGGCTGGAAGAATTAGTTCAGGGCATGGGAGGTTTGTTCTTTTTCAATCAGGGCACAATAGTTGGCTTGCTCCTTTTCTGGCTTTCTGTCATGGATTTGGGTGCCTCAGCCGATTTTTTGTTTCTTGAGCAGCAATTTCCTAAAGTGCTTCTGGGTCTGAGTTTGTTTTGCCTTTTTCCTTCCCAATTTTTGTATTCTGACACAATAGAAACAGGAATAGACAGAGTTACAATTATGAAATAAAAACACAACGAATTGGCGTTTCAGGCTTAGAAATCTAAAGGCAACAGGACAAACAGGAGTTTTTGTGTTTTGGAAAATGAAATGGAACACTTTGCTGAGGGGACAGATATTAATTCCCTCAAAATCGAGTGTGAGTGCGGGAACAGCCAGTTTTGTTGTGACTAAATGAAGCCCAGTATCACTAAGGACTCTTGGATTTCTTTGGCTTTTTTCATATTTTTGTTATTTATCATGGTTTGTAATGAATTTGCTGATGTGAGCTTTGGTTTTGAGGCTGGAATATGGAGTTCAGGGCATGAGAGGATTGTTCTTTTTCAATCAGTGCACAATAGTTGTCTTTCTCCTCTTTTGGGATTCTGTCATAATTTTGAGTGCCTCAGCCGATTTTTGGTTTCTTGAGCGGCAATTTCATATATTGCTTCTGGGTCTGAGTTTTTTTTTTGCCTTTTTCCTTTCCAAATTTTGTATTCTGATGCAATACAAACAAGAGTTTAGACAGAATGCCATTACGAAATAAAAACACAATGAATTTGCATTTCATGCTTAAAGATCTGTTTTGGAAAATGAAATGGAATTCTTTAGCTGAGGGGACAGATATTAATTCCCTCCAAATCGAGTGTGAGTGCAAATTTCAGGTTGATTCAATCAGAATCCCACAGCCAGTCATCTGGGAGAGGTAGATGAATCTGGAAACAGCCAGTTTCTTTGTAACTAAATCAAGCCCAATATCACTAAGGACTCTTGGATTTCTTTGTTTTTTTTTTTTTTTTCATATTTTTCTTTTTATCATGGTTTGCAATGAATTTTCTAATGTGAGCTTTGGTTTTGAGTCTGGAAGAATTAGTTCAGGGTATTGGAGGTTTGTTCTTTTTCAATCAGGGCACAACTGTTAGCTTGCTCCAATTCTGGCTTTCTGTCATGGTTTTGGGTGCCTCAGCCGATTTTTGGTTTTTTGAGCGGCAATTTCCAAATTGTTTCTGGGTCTGAGTTTGTTTTGCCTTCTGCCTTCCCAAAGTTTGTATTCTGATGCAATACAAACAAGATTTTAGACAGAGTATTCTTTATGAAATAAAAAAACACAACAAATTGGCGTTTCATGCTTAGAAATCTATAGGCAACATGACCAAGAGGAGTACTTGTGTTTTGGAAAATAAAATGGAACCCTCCAAATTGAGTGTGAGTGCAGTTTTCAGGTTAATTTAATCAGAATTCCACAGGCAGTCGATGAATCTGGGAACAGCCAGTGTGCTTGTGACTAAATCAAGCCCAATATCACTAAGGTTTCTTGGATTTCTTTGGAATTTTCATGTTTTTCTTATTTATCATAGGTAGTAATGAATTTTCTAATATGAACTTTGGATTTGAGGCTGGAATATCGAGTTCAGGGAAGGGGAGGAATGTTCTTTTCAATCAGGGCATTTCTGCCATGGTTCTGGGTGCCTCAGCCAATTTTTTGTTTCTTGAGCGGGTATTTCTTAAATTGCGTCTGGGTCTCAGTTTGTTTTGCCTTCTGCCTTCCCAATTTTTGTATTCCAATGAATACAAACAAGAGTTTAGACAGGTATCCATTAGGATATAAAAAAAAACACAAAATTGGCATTTCATGCTTAGAAATCTACAGGCAACATGAGCAAGAGGAGTTTTTGTGCTTTGGAAAAAGAAATGGAACTCTGTTACTGAGGGCAAAGGTATTAATTCCCTCCAAATCGAGTGTGAGTGCATTTTTCAGGTTAATTCAATAAGAATTCCACAGCCCATCAGCTGGGAGGGGTGGGTGAATCTGGGAACAGCCGGTTTCCTTGTGCCTAATCAAGCCCAATATCACTAAGGACTCTTGGATTTCTTCGGCTTTTTTCGCATTTTTCTTATTTATCATGGTTTGTAATGAATTTTCTAATGTGAGCTTTGGTTTTGAGGCTGGAAGAATTAGTTCAGGGCATGGGAGGTTTGCTCATTTTCAATCAGGGCACAACTGTTAGCTTGCTCCAATTCTGGTTTCTGTCATGGTTTTGAGTGCCTCAGCCGATTTTTGGTTTCTTGAGTAGCAATTTCCTAAATTTTTTCTGGTTCTGAGTTTGTTTTGCCTTCTGCCTTCCCAAAGTCTGTATTGTGATGCAATACAAACAAGATTTTAGACAGAGTATCCTTTATGAAATAAAAAAAAACAAATTGGTGTTTCATGTTTAGTAATCCACAGGAAACAAGACCAAGAGGAGTTTTTATGTTTTTTGAAAATAGAATGCAACCCTTTTGCTGAGGGGTCAGATATTAATTAACTCCAAGTCAAGTGTGAGTGCAATATTCAGGTTAATTAAAACAGAATTTCACAGCCATTCAGCTGGGAGGGGTGGATGAATCCAGAATCCGCAGTTTCCTTGTGACTAAATCAAGCCCAACATCACTAAGGACTCTTGCATTTGTTTGGTTTTTTTATATTTTTCTTATTTATCATATTTTGTTATGTATTTTCTGATGTGAGCTTTGGATTTGAGGCTGGAATATGGAGTTCAGGGACAGGGAAGAATGGTCTTTTCAAGTAGGGCATTTCTGTTCTAGTTTTGGGTGCCTCAGCCAATTTTTGGTTTCTTGAGCGTCAATTTCCTAAATTGTTTCTGGGTCTGAGTTTGTTTTGCCTTCTTCCTTCCCAATTTTTGTATTCCAACGAAATACAAACAAGAGTTTAGACAGAGTATCCTTTATGAAATAAAAAACACAAAAATTGGCATTTCATGCTTAGAAATCTACAGGTAACATGACCAAGAGGAGTTTTGGATAATGAAATGGAACCTTTTTGCTGAGGGGACAGATATTAATTCCCTCCAAATCGAGTGTGAGTGCGGTTTTCAGGTTAATTAAATCAGAATTCCAAAGCCAGTCAGCTGGGAGGGGTGGATGAATCGGGAACAGCCGGTTTCCTTGTGTCTAATCAAGCCCAGTATCACTAAGGACTCTTGGATTTCTTTTGCTTTTTTCATATTTTTCTTATTTATCATGGTTTGTAATGAATTTTCTAATCTGAACCTTGGTTGTGAGGCTGGAAGAATTAGTTCAGGGCATGGGAGGTTTGTTCTTTTTCAATCAGGGCACAATAGTTGGCTTGCTCCTTTTCTGGCTTTCTGTCATGGATTTGGGTGCCTCAGCCGATTTTTTGTTTCTTGAGCAGCAATTTCCTAAAGTGCTTCTGGGTCTGAGTTTGTTTTGCCTTCTTCCTTCCCAATTTTTGTATTCTGACACAATAGAAACAGGAATAGACAGAGTTACAATTATGAAATAAAAACACAACGAATTGGCGTTTCAGGCTTAGAAATCTAAAGGCAACAGGACAAACAGGAGTTTTTGTGTTTTGGAAAATGAAATGGAACGCTTTGCTGAGGGGACAGATATTAATTCCCTCAAAATCGAGTGTGAGTGCGGGAACAGCCAGTTTCGTTGTGACTAAATGAAGCCCAGTATCACTAAGGACTCTTGGATTTCTTTGGCTTTTTTCATATTTTTGTTATTTATCATGGTTTGTAATGAATTTGCTGATGTGAGCTTTGGTTTTGAGGCTGGAATATGGAGTTCAGGGCATGAGAGGATTGTTCTTTTTCAATCAGTGCACAATAGTTGTCTTTCTCCTCTTTTGGGATTCTGTCATGGTTTTGGTTGCCTCAGCCGATTTTTGGTTTCTTGAGTGGCAATTTCCTAATCTGTTTCTGGGTCTGAGTTTTTTTTTTCCTTCTTCCTTCCCAAATTTTGAATGCTGACGCAATACAAACAAGAGTTTAGACAGAGTATCCATTAGGAAATAAAAAACACAATAAATTGCCATTTCATGCTTAGAAATTTACAGTCAAGACGACCAAGAGGAGTTTTTGTGTTTTGTAAAATGCAATGGAACCCTTCTACTGAGGTTACAGATATTGCTTCCCTCCAAATCAAGTGTGAGTTTGGTTTTCATGTTAATTCAATCAGAATTCCACAGCCAGTCAGCTTGTAGGGGTGGATGAATCCAGAAACAGCCGGTTAACTTGTGCCTAATCAAGGCCAATATCACTAAGGACTCTTGGATTTCTTTCATGTTTTTCACATTTTTCTTATTTATCATGGTTTGTAATGGATTTTCCCATGTGAGCTTTGGTATTGGGGCTGCAATATGGAGTTAGGGCATGGTAGGAATGATCTTTTTCAATCAGGGCACATTTGTTGGCTTGCTCCAATTCTGGTTTCTGTCACTCTTTTTGGTGCCTCAGCCGACTTTTGGTTTATTGAGTGGCCGCAATTTCCTAAATTTTTCATGGGTCGTTTTTTTTTGTTTTTTGTTTTTTTGCCTTCTTGCTTCCCAAATTTTTTATGTTATGCAATGCAAACAAGAGTTTAGACATAGTTGCCATGATGAACTAAAAAACAGAACAAATGTGCATTTCATGCTTAGAAATCTACAGGCAACATGACCAAGAGTAGTTTTTGTATTTTGGAAATTTAAATGGAACTCTTTTGTTGAGGTGACAGATAATCATTCCCTCCAAATTGAGTGTGAGTGCAGTTTTCAGGTTAATTCAATCAGAAATACTTGATGGTATAACATTTAACAGTACTTGAAAACATGACAAGCTATTTTATCAGGAGACATTAGAAATACACAATTTTGCATTATATAAAATATCAGAAAGAATCATATATACACATGTGTGTATGCAAAATGTACAAGGCATATCTTAAAGTGTATCCTTATTCATTTACTTTTATTTCAAACACACACATGCAGAGAGAGAGATAGAGAGAGAGAGAGAGGGCGAGGGAGACATAGAAAGAGGGAAGGAGAGATAAAGAGAAAGAGAGAAGGAGAGAGAGAGAGAAATAGACACAGAAGCATAGAAATCCCATAATATTCTTTTTTTAATGCCTTTAGGGCTGATTCTGAGGCCAGAGTGCTATTTAGGACATCTGCCATTCTATGAGTCTGCTGAGTATCTCACTTCCCATGTTGGATCACTCTCCCCTTTATTTATTCTATCGGTTAGTGTTAGCAGGTACTAGACTTGTTTATGTGCTCCCTTTGACTCTTAGTCCTCTCATTATGATCTATTGTGAACTGAAATTGATCACTTGGAATAGTGAGATGGCATTGGTACATGCCACCTTGATGGGATTGAATTGGAATCCCCTGGTATGTTTCTAACTCTACCATTTGGGGCAAGTCAGCTTGAGCATGTCCCAAATTATACATCTCTTCCCTCTCTTATTCCCACTCTTTGTTTAACAGGGATCACATTTCAGTTAATTTTCAACACTTAAGAATAGCTGTGTATTAATTACAGAATTAAACCAGTCATATTAAGTAGAACAGGCAAAAAAACTACTAAGAGGGATAAAGCCAGAGGCATCACAATACCAGATTTCGGGACATACTACAGGGCAGTTGTAATCAAAACAGCATGGTACTGGTACAGAAACAGATGGATAGACCAATGGAACAGAATTGAAACACCAGAAATCAACCCAAACATCTACAGCCAACTTATATTTGATCAAGGATCTAAAACTAATTCCTGGAGCAAGGACAGTCTATTCAATAAATGGTGCTGGGAAAACTGGATTTCCACATGCAGAAGCATGAAGCAAGACCCCTACCTTACACCTTACACAAAAATCCACTCAACATGGATTAAAGACCTAAATCTATGAACTGACACCATCAAGTTACTAGAGAACATTGGAGAAACCCTTCAAGATATTGGCACAGGCAAAGAATTTCTGGAAAAGACCCGGGAGGCACAGACAGTCAAAGCCAAAATCAACTATTGGGATTGCATCAAATTGAGAAGTTTCTGTACTGCAAAAGAAACAGTCAGGAGAGTGAAGAGACAACCGACAGAATGGGAAAAAATATTTGCAAACTATGCAACAGATAAAGGGTTAATAACCAGAATCTACAAAGAGATCAAGAAACTCCACAAAAACAAAACCAACAACCCACTTAAGAGATGGGCCAAGGACCTCAATAGACATTTTTCAAAAGAGGAAATCCAAATGGCCAACAGGCACATGAAAAAATGTTCAAGGTCATTAGCAATCAGGGAAATGCAAATCAAAAGCACAATGAGGTTTCACCTCACCCCGGTTAGAATGGCTCACATACAGAAATCTACCAACAACAGATGCTGGCGAGGATGTGGGGAAAAAGGGACACTAACCCACTGTTGGTGGGAATGCAAACTGGTCAAGCCACTATGGAAGTCAGTCTGGAGATTCCTCAGAAACCTGAAGATAACCCTACCGTTCGACCCAGCCATCCCACTCCTTGGAATTTACCCAAAGGAATTTAAATTGGCAAACAAAAAAGAGGTCTGCACCCTAATGTTTATTGCAGCTCAATTCACAATAGCTAAGACCTGGAACCAACCTAAATGCCCATCAACAGTAGACTGGATAAAGAAATTATGGGATATGTACTCTTTGGAATACTATACCGCAGTAAGAAACAACGAAATCCAGTCATTTGCAACAAAATGGAGGAATCTGGAACACATCATGCTGAGTGAAGTAAGCCAGTCCCAAAGGGACAAATACCATATGTTCTCCCTGATCGGTGACAACTGACTGAACACCAAAAAGGAAACCTGTTGAAGTGAAATGGACACTATGGGAAACGGTGACTTGATCAGCATAGCCCATAATATTCTTTACTCCATAAACACCTAAACAATGAAGGCTCTGCCAGGCTGGGTATCTTCGGGTGATGACAGAGACTCACCTGCAGTTTCCTAACATATGTATTAGCAGGAAGCTGGAATTAGGAGCAGATTCAGGGCATAAACACACACAATCTATATGGAATTCAGGTGATGACAGAGGTATATTTTCTAAAATTTTATTGATTTGTTTTCATTTTGATTCAAATGGAGAGAGAGATGAGGGAGAGTGGGAATATTTCATTTTCCAATTAATTCCCCAAAAAATCACTTCATCAAAAACTATACCAGGATACTGAAATTTAATCTGGACACCCATTTGGGAGGTAGGGATTCAAATATTTTAGCCATCAACTACTGCCTCCCAGGACACATAATCAGAGGAAATGGAGAAAAAGGAGAGGAGTGAGACTCAAACTCAAGCAGTCTGATAGGGTATGTGGGTATTCAAAATGGCAACTTAAGCTAGTGACAAACACTCACCATCTTAGTAACCAGGAAATTGTTCATGTTCTATGTCTCCTTTATTTATGTACATGATTTTGAGTCCGGTTCACTTGCATGTCCTAACTACTGACTGCATTCCCCTACTGACGCCTAAGCCTTTCATCCCATCTGAGGAGAGATAAAAGCTCAGCACTGAGCTAATACATTCTTCAAGATGTTTGCCGAATTAACAATTCTCAATTTTTAAACTGAAAGCAGTAGTTATTATTTATATTCTATTTTACAAATATCAAGAGAATAGATTTACTGTAATTCAAAAACAATTCTAAGAATACAAGGATATATATATATATATGATTACTTCCATTTTTAGAGAGTATATTCAGATATAAAATAAATATTTCAAAACAAAAAAGCAAAAGTACTAGGATTTTAAACCAGATGACTTTAAAAATGAGAAAGTGGGAGGGGTTTAGAAAAAAAACCATTTTGATGTTTTGGCCAAGGCTAGCTCATAGTAATACCTTATACAAGTAAATGGAGTAATGAATAACGAGGCTTTCATTTTAGACATGTTCAGCATAAATTCACATTGGATAGCTACAAATAAGTATTCAATGGGGAATAGCAACTATGTTCTGAAACCTGTAGGAGAGGCTACCCTGGGAAGGAAGCAGGAATGTCATATCCAAGAGGGTCAAATCTGTAAAGAACCACAAGATGTTGTGAATGGGAGAGTGTATGTAATACTTGGATGTGTAATACTGAGAAGAAAGTAGAATTATGCTAGCTAGGAACTAGTTTAGAAGCAAAGCAGAAAGAACTTGAACCAGCCTAAATATGAGTGTCCACATTGTAGGCAGTGGTATACCCATTATACCACAGTTCTGTCCCCACTATTGTCTTTCTTAGCTTACTTCACTCACTTTGTGTCTTTCTACCTGCCAAATACATAATTTACTTTATTGCATAAAAAATTCAAGTACAGGGGCCAGCACTGAGGCTCACTTGGTTAATCCACCACCTGCAGCACTGGCATCCCATATGGGCACTGGGTTCTAATCCCAGTTGCCCCTCTTCCAGTACAGCCTCTGCTCCTACCCAGGAGGGCAGTGGAGGATTGCCCAAGTGCTTTGGCCCCTGCACCTGCATGGGAGACCAGGAGGAAGTACCTGGCCCCTGGCTTCAGATGGGCGCAGCGTCAGCCGCGGCAGCCATTTGGGGAGTGAACCAAGGGAAGGAAGACCTTTCTCTCTCTCTCTCTCTCTCTCTTTCTCTCTCTCTCTCACTGTCTAACTCTATCTGTCAAATAAATAATAAAACAAAACAAATTCAACTACAGAAAACTCTTTCAATAGCATAAAGTAATAATGAAGAAAGGAATGATTTACCTTAAGATATTATTTTGAAAAGGCAGCAATGCAACATGAATCTATAGACAGGCTGGGAGAATGGTATGGAGAGCTCTTTAAGGACTTGCCATGGGAGCTGGCATTGAGAAATAACAAGTTTAGCTACCATCCGCAAGGCTGGCATCTCATATGGATGGAGCTTTCAGTCCTAGCAACTCAACTTACAATCCAAGCCTTTGAAAATGTGCCAGGAAAAGCATTGGGAGATGGGCCATTGCATTGGGTGGGAGACCCAGATGAATCTCTTGCCTCCTGGCTTTAATATTGCTTAACCTTGGCCATTGTGACTCTTAGGGGAGTGAACCACCAGATGTAAGATTCTCAGATTCATTCTCCCCATCTTTTATTTTTGCAACTCTGACCCCTTGAAAATAAAGCAATAAATCCTAAAAAAAAAAACCTAACTGCTACAGATTCTGTTCCCTACACATTCCTATTCCTGCCCATGAATTCCATTCAGCCTCCAAGAAACTATTAGGAACCACACTCTTCAAGAAATTCACCCACAAAAAATAATATTCAGTAATTTGTTTTCTTATCACTAGGTAACTTTTTCCTAGTTTTTTTTTTTAATTTTTAAAAATACTTATTTATTTAAAAGTCAGAGTTATACAGAGTGATGAGAGGTAGAGAGAGAGAGAGAAAGGTCTTCCATCTGATGGTTCACTTCTCAATTGGCCACAATGGCTGGAGCTGTGCCAATCCCAAGCCAAGAGCCAGGAGATTTTTCTGGGTCTCCCACACAAGTGCACGGGGCCTAGAACTTGGGCCATACTCTACTGATTTCCCAGCACAAAGTAGAGAACTGGATCAGAAGTGGAACAGCCAAGGCTGGCGCCATGACTCAATAGGCTAATCCTCTGCCTGTGGCACTGGCACCCTGGGTTCTAGTCCCAGTCAGGGTGCCGGATTTTGTCCAGCTGTCTGCTGTGGCTCGGGAGTGCAGTGGAGGATGGCCCATGTCCTTGGGCCCTGCACCCGCATAGGAGACCGGGAGATGCACTTGGCTCCTGGCTTTGGAGCAGCCATTCTCACTGTCTAACTCTGCCTGTCAAAAAAACAAACAGGCGGAGCCAAGATGGCGGAATAGTGAGGGCGCGCAATGATAGTCCGGGAAAAGATAGTTTAATAAAAGTGGAGTTACTGTAGCCACAGGAAAAGGCTCAGGAAAAAATTGCAGAGGAAACTCTCCCGGATCTAGTGGAGGTGACACTGAGGACCTACGGGGAGAGCAAGGTCGCCCACTGTTTGGAAGCCGAGCAGCAGGAGCCACGCCACTGCAGAGGCAGAAGCTGAGCCCCAGAAGTCATGCCACCACAGAAGCTACGCCGCAGAGTCTGCGGGCCAGCACTGGAAGGGGAGGTGAGATAAAATCCTTGGTAACCCAAGACATTGGCGGGGAAAGGCAGAAAGAGCCTACAGGGAACGAAAGCCCCACTGGGGAAAGCTCACCAGGTGGACTGGAAGAGAGATAAAATGAACAAATAAGGGGAACCGGCATGGACATTAACCTCTCTCTCCACTCACCTTACAAAGCCGAGCAAGACAAAGAGCTGGCGCAATTTTACATATGTAAAGAGGTGCCGGCCATTAGCCAAGCAGAAAAACCTGACTCTGGTGGGGAGAAATAACAGGAGGTTAAGACCTAGTTAGTGAAAGTGAGGAGCTAACGAACTGAGACTGTGAAAATCTGAGGGGAGGGCAAGAGAACTCACCGAGTACACAAACTCAGTAAATTAGGTAAACTGGGGAGAGACTATTGAGAAATTTGAGACCACACTGAGGGCTGCATAAACTCTTTGTGTGGTCCCAGGGGTAACCAGACAAATACCCACAGGGGCCAGATTTCATACATCAACTACCCTCAATTCCACTCAGCTGTGTGGAATTACTTCCCCACTGAGTCAGAAAAAAAAGGAGAGTGAGAGAGAGTGAGCAAGTGAGAGAACAATCTGGGTGAGTCACCTTTGGCACACCCTTATCCCCGAAGAACCAGAGCTCTCTGGCCACACCCATCACAGCCTCTAAGGATCCATCAAAAGCAGACAGTCCACTTAATCTAGAGTCACTATATAATGAGAAGAAACCAAATATCTCCAATATGCCAAACAACAAATGCAGAAACCGAGGTAACAAGAACAAGGAAGACACTATGACACCCCCAAATGAAATAGACACCCCAATTCAAGATTATGAAGATGATGAGATAGAAGAAATGCAACAAGCAGATCTCAAAAATTGATAAGAACATTAAGAAGTTCTCAAAAACAAAGTCTTGAACTACAGAAATCCTTAATGGACAAGATAGAAAATCTCTCTCGTTAAAATGAAATATTAAGGAGGAATCAAAATGAAATGAAACAACTAGTAGAACATGAAACTGTGATAGTGATGAGAAATCATAATGAAATGAAGAATTGAATTGATCAAGTGACAAACACACTAGAGAGCCTTAAAAACAGAATGGGTGAAGCAGAAGAGAGAATATCGGACTTAGAAGACAGAGCACAGGAAAATTTAGAGTCAAACCAAAGAAAAGAAGAGGAAATTAGAAATCTTAAAAATATTGTCGGGAATCTTCAAGATACCATTAAAAAAACCAACATTCGAGTTCTAGGAGTTCCTGAAGGCATGGAGAGGGAGAAAGGATTAGAAGGCCGTTTTAGTGAGATATTAGCAGAAAATTTCCCAGGTTTGGAGAAGGACAGAGACATCCTAGTACAGGAAGCTCATAGAACCCCTAATAAACATGACCAAAAGAGATCCTCACCACGACACGTGGTAATTAAACTCACCACAGTGAAACATAAATAAAAGATCCTAAAATGTGCAAGAGAGAAACGTCAGATTACTCTCAGAGGATCGCCAATCAGACTCACAGCTGACTTCTCATCAGAAACCCTACAAGCTAGGAGGGAATGGCGAGATATAGCCCAGGTACTAAGAGAGAACAACAGCCAGCCCAGAATATTATACCCTGAAAAGATCTCATTTGTGAATGAAGGTGAAATAAAGACCTTTCACAGCAAACAGAAATTGAAAGAATTTGTTGCCACTCGTCCAGCCCTGCAAAAGATGCTTAAGTATGTGTTACACACCAAAACACAGAAACACGGTCATCAATATGAAAGAAGGTAAACGAAGGAAACCTCACAGCAAAAGATCACAAGGAATTCAAAGCATATATTAGAAAATATCTTCGGCAAATGGCAGGGCTAAGTTACTGCTTAGCAATAGTCACATTGAACGTTAATGGCCTGAACTGTCCAGTTAAAAGACACCGATTGGCTGACAGGGTAAAGGAACAAAACCCATCTATTCGCTGCTTACAAGAAACACATCTTTCCAGCAAAGATGCATACAGACTGAAAGTGAAAGGCTGGAAAAAGATATACCATGCCAGCAGAATTGAAAAAAGAGCAGGCCATCTCAATATCACCATCTCAATATCAAACAACATAAACTTTACCACAAAAACTGTTAAGAGAGACAAAGAGGGATCAATTCAACAGGAAGATATAACAATAATCAATGTATATGCACCTAATTACAGGGCACTGGTTTATTTAAAAGATTTGTTAAAGGACTTAAAGGGAAACTTAGACCCCAATACAATAGTACTGGGGGACTTCTTTTTTTTTAATTTAATGAATATAAATTTCCAAAGTACGACTCATGGGTTACAATGGCTTCCCCCCCATACCGTCCCTCCCACCCACAACCCTCCCCTTTCCCACTCCCTCTCCCCTTCCATTCACATCAAGATTCATTTTCGATTCTCTTAATATATAGAAGATCAGCTTAGTATACCTTAAGGATTTCAACAGTTTGCTCCCACACAGAAACATAAAGTGAAAAATAATAGATGATTTTTTTAAATGATGATGAAATCAGATCAGACCTATTGTCATGTTTAATCCCAGTGAGAGTCAAGTTGGGAATTGATAATTTCTTTTTTTTTTTTACAGAAGATCAGTTTAGTGTACATTAAGTAAAGATTTCAATCGTTTGCACCCCCATAGAAACACAAAGTGAAATATACTGTTTGAGTACTCGTTATAGCATTAAGCCTCAGTGTACAGCACGTTAAGGACAGAGATCCTACATGAGGAGTAAGTGCACAGTGACTCCTGCTGTTGACTTTACAAATTGACACTCCTGTTTATGGCATCAGTAATTTCCCCATGCACCAGTTATGAGTTTCCAAGGCTATGGAAGCCCCTTGAGTTCTCCGACTCTTATCTTGTTTAGACAAGGTCATAGTCAAAGTGGAGGTTCTCTCCTCCCTTCAGAGAAAGGCACCTCCCTCTTTGAAGACCTGTTCTTTCCACTGGGATCTCACTCACAGAGATCTTTTTGCCAGAGTGTCTTGGCTTTCCGTGCCTGAAATACTCTCATGGGCTTTTCAGCCAGATCCAAGTGCCTTTAGGGCTGATTCTGAGGCCAGAGTGCTATTTAGGACATCCGCCATTCTATGACTCTGCTGAGTGTTTCACTTCCCATGTTGGATCACTCTCCCCTTTATTTATTCTATTGGTTGGTGTTAGCAGATACTAGACTTGTTTATGTGCTCCCTTTGACTCTTAGTCCTTTCATTATGATCAATTGTGAACTGAAATTGATCACTTGGAATAGTGAGATGGCATTGGCACATGCCACCTTGATGGGATTGAATTGGAATCCCCTGGTATGTTTCCAACTCTACCAATTGGGGCAAGTCAGCCCGAGCATGCCCCAAATTATACATCTCTTCCCTCTCTTAGTCCCACTCTTATGTTTAACAGGGATCACATTTCAGTTAATTTTCAACACTTAAGAATAGCTGTGTGATAATTACAGAATTAAACCAGTCATATTAAGTAGAACAGACAAAAAAAAATACTATGAGGGATAATGTATTAAGTTGTCCATTAGCAGTCAGGGCTATGCTGATCAAGTCACCATTTCTCATAGTGTCCATTTCACTTCAACAGGTTTCCTTTTTGGTGTTCAGTCAGTTGTCACCGATCAGGGAGAACATATGGTATTTGTCCCTTTGGGACTGGCTTACTTCACTCAGCATGATGTGTTCCAGATTCCTCCATTTTGTTGCAAATGACTGGATTTCATTGTTTCTTACTGCGGTATAGTATTCTAAAGAATACATATCCCATAATTTCTTTATCCAGTCTATCGTTGATGGGCATTTAGGTTGGTTCCAGGTCTTAGCTATTGTGAATTGAGCTGCAATAAACATTAGGCTGCAGACCGCATTTTTGTTTATCAATTTAAACTCCTTTGGGTAAATTCCAAGGAGTGGGATGGCTGGGTCGAACGGTAGGGTTATATTCAGGTTTCTGAGGAATCTCCAGACTGACTTCCATAGTGGCTTGACCAGTTTGCATTCCCACCAACAGTGGGTTAGTGTCCCTTTTTCCCCACATCCTCGCCAGCATCTGTTGTTGGTAGATTTCTGTATGTGAGCCATTCTAACCGGGGTGAGGTGAAACCTCATTGTGCTTTTGATTTGCATTTCCCTGATTGCTATTGACCTTGAACATTTTTTCATGTGCCTGTTGGCCATTTGGATTTCCTCTTTTGAAAAATGTCTATTGAAGTCCTTGGCCCCTCTCTTAAGTGGGTTGTTTGTTTTGTTTTTGTGGAGTTTCTTGATCTCTTTGTAGATTCTGGTTATTAACCCTTTATCTGTTGCATAGTTTGCAAATATTTTTTCCCATTCTGTCGGTTGTCTCTTCACTCTCCTGACTGTTTCTTTTGCAGTACAGAAACTTCTCAATTTGATGCAATCCCAATAGTTGATTTTGGCTTTGACTGCCTGTGCCTCCCGGGTCTTTTCCAGAAATTCTTTGCCTGTGCCAATATCTTGAAGGGTTTCTCCAATGTTCTATAATAACTCTATGGTGTCAGGACGTAGATTTAGGTCTTTAATCCACGTTGAGTGGATTTTTGTGTAAGGTGTAAGGTAGGGGTCTTGCTTCATGCTTCTGCATGTGGAAATCCAGTTTTCCCAGCACCATTTATTGAATAGACTGTCCTTGCTCCAGGAATTAGTTTTAGATCCTTGATCAAATATAAGTTGGCTGTAGATGTTTGGGTTGATTTCTGGTGTTTCAATTCTGTTCCATTGGTCTATCCATCTGTTTCTGTACCAGTACCATGATGTTTTGATTACAACTGCCCTGTAGTATGTCCTGAAGTCTGGTATTGTGATGCCTCCGGCTTTGTTTTTGTTGTACAAGATTGCTTTAGCTATTCGAGGTCTCTTGTGCCTCCATATGAATTTCAGCATCATTTTTTCTAGATCTGCGAAGAATGTCTTTGGTATCTTGATTGGGATTGCATTGAATCTATAAATTGCTTTTGGGAGAATGGACATTTTGATGATGTTGATTCTTCCAATCCATGAGCATGGAAGATTTTTCCATTTTTTGGTATCCTCTTCTATTTCTTTCTTTAAGGTTTTGTAATTTTCATCGTAGAGATCTTTAACGTCCTTGGTTAAGTTTATTCCAAGGTATTTGATTGTTTTTGTAGCTATTGTGAATGGGATTGATCTTAGCAGTTCTTTCTCATTCATGGCATTGCTTGTGTATACAAAGGCTGTTGATTTTTGTGCATTGATTTTATATCCTGCCACTTTGCCAAACTCCTCTATGAGTTCCAATAGTCTCTTAGTAGAGTTCTTTGGATCCTCTAAGTACAGAATCATATCGTCTGCAAAGAGGGATAGTTTGACTTCTTCCTTCTTGATTTGTATTCCTTTGATTTCTTTTTCTTGTCTGATGGCTCTGGCTAAAACTTCCAGAACTATGTTAAATAGCAGTGGTGAGAGTGGGCATCCCTGCCTGGTGCCAGATTTCAGTGGAAATGCTTCCAACTTTTCCCCATTCAATAGGATGCTGGCTGTGGGTTTTTTATAAATTGCTTTGATTATATTGAGGAATGTTCCTTCTATACCCAGTTTGCTTAGAGTTTTCATCATGAAAGGGTGTTGAATTTTATCAAATGCTTTCTCTGCATCAATTGAGATAACCATATGGTTTTTCTTCTGCAGTCTGTTAATGTGGTGAATCACATTGATTGATTTGCGAATGTTGAACCATCCCTGCATACCAGGGATGAATCCCACTTGGTCTGGGTGGATGATTTTCCTGATGTGTTGTTGTATTCTATTGGCCAGAATTTTATTGAGGATTTTTGCGTCTATGTTCATCAGGGATATTGGTCTGTAATTTTCTTTCAGTGCTGCATCTTTCTCTGGCTTAGGGATTAAGGTGATGCTGGCTTCATAGAAAGAATTTGGGAGGGCTCCCTCTTTTTCGATTGTTCTGAATAGTTTGAGAAGAAATGGGTTTAGTTCTTCTTTAAATGTCTGGTAGAATTCAGCAGTGAATCCATCTGGTCCTGGGCTTTTCTTTGTTGGGAGGGCCTTTATTACTGTTTCAATTTCTGTTTCAGTTATGGGTCTATTTAGGTTTTCGATGTCTTCATGGTTCAATTTTGGTAGATTGCATGTGTCCAGGAATCTATCCATTTCTGATAGGTTTTCCTGTTTGCTGGCATACAGGTCCTTGTAGTAATTTCTGATGATTCTTTTTATTTCTGTGGTGTCTGTTGTTACGTTTCCTTTTTCATCTCTGATTTTATTGATTTGGGTCTTTTCTCTTCTTTTTTTAGTTAGTTGGGCCAATGGGGTGTCAATTTTGTTAATTTTTTCCAAAAACCAGCTTCTCGCTTGGCTGATTTTTTGTAATGTTTTTTTTGGATTCAATCCTGTTAATTTCTTCTCTGGTTTTAATTATTTCTCTTCTCCTACTAGATTTGGGTTTGGTTTGCTGCAGTTTTTCTAGGTCCTTGAGGTGTGCTGAAAGCTCATTTATTTGGTACCTTTCCAATTTCTTGATATAGGCACCTATTGCTATAAATTTGCCTCTCAATACTGCTTTTTCTGTATCCGATAAGTTTTGATATGTTGTGTTGTTGTCTTCATTTACTTCCAGAAAGTTTTTGATTTCTCTTTTGATTTCTTGAATGACCCAGTGTTCATTCAGGAGCATGTTGTTCAGTCTCCATGTGTTTGCATACTTTCTGGGGTTTCCTGAGTTGCTAATTTCCAGCTTCATCCCGCTGTGGTCTGAGAAGCTGCATGGTATGATTCTAATTCTTTTAAATTTGCTGAGACTTGCTTTATGGCCTAGTATGTGATCAATCCTAGAGAAGGTTCCATGCGCTGCTGAGAAGAATGTGAAGTCTGTAGATGTAGGGTTGAAAGTTCTGTAGATATCTGTTAGATCCATTTGGGCAATAGTGTCAATTAAATCTGCTGTTTCCTTGTTGATCTTCTGTCCGGATGATCTGTCTATTTCTGAGAGTGGAGTATTGAAGTCCCCCAGTACTATTGTATTGGAATCTAAATCTCCCTTTAAGTCCCTTAACATATCTTCTAAATAGACCGGTGCCCTGTAATTAGGTGCATATACATTTATAACAGTTACATCTTCCTGTTGAATTGAACCCTTAATCATTATATAGTGTCCCTCTTTGTCTCTCTTAACAATTTTTGTCTTAAAGTTTATTTTGTCTGATATTAATATGGCTACACCTGCTTTTTTTTTTGGTTTCTGTTGGCATGGAATATCTTTTTCCAACCTTTCACTTTCAGTCTGCATGCCTCTTTGTTAGAGAGATGTGTTTCTTGTAGGCAACAAATAGTTGGGTTGTGTTCTGTGAGCCAGTCAGCCAAACGGTGTCTTTTAACTGAAGAATTCAGACCATTAATGTTCAATGTGACTATTGATACATAGTGACTTTGCCCTGCCATTTTCCCGGAAATATTTTCTAGTATATGCTTTGAGCTTCCCATGCTCTTTTACTGGTAGGTGTTCTTCCTTTCCCTTCTTTCATATTGATGGCCGTGTTTCTGTGTTTCTGAGTGTAGCACATCTTTAAGAATCTTTTGCAGGGCCGGACGAGTGGCCACAAAGTCTTTCAATTTCTGTTTGCTATGAAAGGTCTTTATTTCACCTTCATTCACAAATGCGAACTTGGCAGGATATAATATTCTGGGCTGGCAATTTTTCTCTCTTAGCACCTGTGCTATGTCTCGCCATTCCCTCCTAGCTTGTAGGGTTTCTGATGAGAAGTCAGCTGTGAGTCTGATTGGAGATCCTCTGAGAGTAATCTGACGTTTCTCTCTTGCACATTTTAGGATCTTTTCTTTATGTTTCACTGTGGTAAGTTTAATTACCACGTGTCGTGGTGAGGATCTCTTTTGGTCATGTTTATTGGGGGTTCTATGAGCTTCCTGTACTAGGATATCTCTGTCCTTCTCCAAACCTGGAAAGTTCTCTGCTAGTATCTCACTAAAAAGGCCTTCCAATCCTTTCTCTCTCTCCATGCCTTCAGGAACTCCTAGAACTCGAATGTTGGTTTTTTTAATAGTATCCTGTAGATTCCCAACAATATTTTTTAGATTTCTAATTTCCTCTTCTTTTCTTTGGTTTGACTGTATGTTTTCCTGTGCTCTGTCTTCTAAGTCCGATATTCTCTCTTCTGCTTCACCCATTCTGTTTTTAAGGCTTTCTAATGTGTTTGTCATTTGATCTACTGAGCTCTTCATTTCATTTTGATTTCTCTTCATTATTACACTTTCCTGTTCTAGTTTCTGAGTTTCATTTTGACTCTTCCTTAAAATTTCATTTTCATGAGAGAGATTTTCAATCTTGTCCATTAAGGATTTCTGTAGTTCAAGGATTTGCTTTTGAAAACTTCTAAATGTTCTTATCATAAATTTTTTGAAATCCGTATCTTGCATTTCTTCTATCTCATTATCTTCATACTCTTGGCTTGGGGTGTTTTGCTTATTTGGAGGCATCATAGTGTCATCGTTGATCTTGCTCCCTCTATTTCTGTGTTTGTTACTCGGCATAGTTAATTCTTCTTGCGTCACTGTGCGTTTTTTTTCTTTTTTTTTTATACTGTGTCCCTGTTAAGTGGACTGCCTGCTGTTGGAGGAGCCTTGGAGGCTTGAGATGGGTGCGGCCTGAGAGCTCTGCCTGGTTCTTCCTCCCCTTCCAGCGCCGATGTGTGGACTCGGAGCCCTGAGCGTCCCAAGTCTCCCCGCTGTTGTCTGTGTGGCATGCACTCCCCTACTGGGGGACTTCAATACTCCACTCTCAGAAATAGAAAGATCAACAGGACAGGAGATCAACAAGGAGAGAGTAGATTTAAATGACACTATAGCCTAAATGCATCTAACAGATATCTACAGAATGTTCCAACCTACACAGAAAGAATTTACATTCTTCTCAGCAGTACAATGAACTTTCTCTAGGATTGACCACATACTAGGCCATAAAGCAACTCTCAGCAAATTCAAAAGAATTAGAATCATACCATGCAGCTTCTCAGACCATAAAGGAATGAAGTTGGAAATTAGCAACTCAGGAATCCCTAGAGCATACGCAAACACATGGAGATTTTTTTTAACTTTTATTTAATGCATATAAATTTCCAAAGTACGACTTATGGATTACAATGGCTTCCCCCCCATACCGTCCCTCCCACCCACAACCCTCCCCTTTCCCACTCCCTCTCCCCTTCCATTCACATCAAGATTCATTTTCGATTATCTTAATATACAGAAGATCAGCTTAGTATACATCAAGTATGGATTTCAACAGTTTGCTCCCACACAGAAACATAAAGTGAAAAATAATAGATGATTTTTTTAAATGATGATGAAATCAGATCAGACCTATTGTCATGTTTAATCCCAGTGAGAGTCAAGTTGGGAATTGATAATTTCTTTTTTTTTTTTTACAGAGGATCAGTTTAGTATGCATTAAGTAAGGATTTCAACAGTTTGCACCCCCATAGAAACACAAAGTGAAATATATTGTTTGAGTACTCGTTATAGCATTAAATCTCAATGCACAGCACATTAAGGATAGAGATCCTACACATGGAGATTGAACAACATGCTCCTGAATGAACAATGGGTCATAGAAGAAATCAAAAGAGAAATCAAAAACTTTCTGGAAGTAAATGAGGATAACAGCACAACATACCAAAACTTATGGGATACAGCAAAAGCAGTGCTAGGAGGAAAGTTTATATCAATAGGTGCCTACATCAAGAAATTGGAAAGGCACCAAATAGATGAGCTTTCAATGCATCTCATGAATCTAGAAAATCTGCAGCAAACCAGACCCAAATCTAGTAGGAGAAGAGAAATACTTAAAATCAGAGAAGAAATCAACAGGATTAAATCAAAAATTTTACAAAAAATCAGCCAAACGAGGAGCTGGATTTTTGAAAAAATAAACAAAAGTGACACCCCATGGGCCCAACTAACTAAAAAAAGAAAAGACCCAAATCAATAAAATCAGAGATGATAATGGAAATGTAAAACAGACACCACAGAAATAAAAAGAATCATCAGAAATTACTACAAGGTCTTGTATGCCAGCAAACAGGGAAATATATCATAAATGGATAGATTCCAGGACACATGCAACCTACCTAAATTGAACCAGGAAGACATCGAAAACCTAAACAGACCCATAACTGAGACAGAAATTGAAACAGTAATAAAGGCCCCCCCAACAAAGAAAAGCCCAGGACCAGATGGATTCACTGCTGAATTCTACCAGACATTTAAAGAAGAACTGACTCCAATTCTTCTCAAACTATTCAGAACAATTGAAGAAGAGGGAGCCCTCCCAAATTCTTTCTATGAAGCCAGCATCACCTTAATTCCTAAGCCGGAAAAAGATGCAGCATTGAAAGAGAATTTCAGACCAATATCCCTGATGAACATAGATGCAAAAATCCTCCATAAAATTCTCGCCAATAGAATGCAACAACACATCAGAAAGATCATCCACCCAGACCAAGTGGGATTTATACCTGGTATGCAAGGATGGTTTAATGTGCGCAAGACAATGAATGTGATACACCACATTAACAGACTGCAGAAGAAAAACAATATGATTAGTTCAATAGACGCTGAGAAGGCATTTGATAAAATACAACACCATTTCATGATGAAAACTCTAAGCAAACTGGGTTTGGAAGGAACATTCCTCAATACAAAGCAATTTATGAAAAACCCAGGGCCAACATCCTATGGAATGCGGAAAGTTGGAAGCATTACCACTGAGATCTGGTACCAGACAGGGATGCCCACTCTCACCATTGCTGTTCAATATAGTTCTGGAGGTTCTAGCCAGAGCTATTAGGCAAGAAAAAGAAATTAAAGGGTTACAAATTGGGAAAGAAGAACTTAAACAATCCCTCTATGCAGACGATATGATTCTTTATTTAGGGGACCCAAAGAACTCTACTCAGTGACTATTGAAAATCATAGAAGAGTTTGGCAAAGTAGCAGGATATAAAATCAATGCACAAAAATCAACAGCCTTTGTAAACACAGGAATTCCATGGCTGAGGAAGAACTTCTAAGATCAATCCCATTCACAATAGCTACAAAAATAATCAAATACCTTGGAATAAACTTAACCAAGGATGGTAAGGATCTCTACGATGAAAATTACAAAACCTTAAAGAAAGAAATAGAAGAGGGTACCAAAAATGAAAAAATCTTCCATGCTCATGGATTGGAAGAATCAATTTCATCAAAATGTCCATTCCCCCAAAAGCAATTTATAGATTCAATGCAATACCAATCAAGATACTGAAGACCTTCTTCTCAGATCTGGAAAAAAATGATGCTGAAATTCATATGGAGACACAGGAGACCTCGAATATCCTAAGCAATCTTGTACAACAAAAACAATGCTGGAGGCATCACAATACCAGATTTCAGGACATACTAGAGGGCAGTTCTTATCAAAAGAGCATGGTACTGGTACAGAAACAGATGGATAGACCAATGGAATAGAATTGAAACACCAGAAATCAATTAAAACTTCTACAGCCAACTTACATTTGATGAAGGATCCAAAACGAAAACCTGGAGTAAGGACAGTCTATTCAATAAATGGTGCTGGGAAAATTGGATTTCCACGTGCAGAATCATGAAGCAAGACCCCTACCTTTCACCTTACACAAAAATTCACTCAACATGGATTAAAGACTAAAATTTATGACCCGACACCATCAAAGTTTTAGAGAGCATTGGAGAAACCCTGCAAGATATAGGTACTGGCAAAGACTTCTTGTAAAATACCCCAGAAGCACAGGCAGTCAAAGCCAAAATTAACATTTGGGATTACATCAAATTGAGAAGTTTCTGTACTTAAAAAGAAACAGTCAGGAAAGTGAAGAGGCAACGGAAAGAATGGAAAAAGTATTTGAATACTAGGCAACAGATAAAGGGTTGATAACAAGAATCTACAAAGAAATCAAGAAACTCCATAACGTCAAAACAAACAACCACTTAAGATATGGGCCAAGGACCTCAATAGACATTTTCCAAAGAGGAAATCCAAATGGCAAACAGACATATGAAAAAATGTTCAAAATCACTAGCAATCAGGGAAATGCAAATCAAAACCACAAGGAGGTTTCACCTCACCTCTATTAGAATGGTTCACATTTAGAAATCTACCAAGAATAGATGCTGGAGAGGATGTGGGGAAAAAGGGACACTAACTCACTGTTGGTGGGAATGCAAACTGGGAAGCCACTATGGAAGTCAGTCTGGAGATTCCTCAGAAATCTGAATATAACCCTACCATTCAACCCAGCCATCCCACTCCTTGCAGTTTACACAAAGGAAATGAAATTGGCAAACAAAAAAGCTGTCTGCACATTAATGTTTATTGCAGCTCAATTCACAATAGCTAAGACCTGGAACAAACCCAAATGCTCATCAACGGTAGACTGGATAAAGAATTATGGGACATGTACTCTATAGAATACTATCCAGCAGTCAAAAACAACGAAACCCAGTCTTTTGCAACAAGATGGAGGACTCTAGAAAACATTATGCTGAGTGAACTAAGCCAGGCCCAAAGGACAAATATTATATGGTCCCCCTGATCAGCAACAACTTACTGAACACCTAAGAGGAAAAATGCTATAGTAAAATGGACACTATGGGAAACAGTGACTTGATCAGCTCTTGTCCTGACTGTTGATGTACAATGTAATACTTTATCCATGTTAGTATTTATTTTGTTCTAGTAAAATTGGTTGAAATCTGTAATTAACACAGAACTATTCTTAGGTGATTAAATTTTAACTGAAAAGTGATCCCTCTTAGGAATTTGGAAAACATTATGCTGAGTGAAATAAGCCAGTCCCAAAGGGACAATTATCATATGTTCTCCTGGATCGGTGACAACTAACCCAGCACAAAAAAAGGAAACCTTTTGAAGTGAATAACACTATGAGAAGTGGTGTCTTGTTCAGCCCTTACCCTGATTGTTGATGAACAACTTAATATGTTACCCTCTTAATAATTTTTTGTTTGTTCTATTTAATACTTTAGGTTGAATACTGTAATCAACACAGTTATTCTTAAGTGTTGAAATTTAACTGAAAAGCGATCGCTGTTACATATAAGAATGGGAATAAGAGAGGGAAGAGATGTGCAATTCTGGACATGTTCAAGCTGAATTGCCCCAAACGGTAGAGTTAGAAACATACCAGGGGATTCCAATTCAATCCCATCAAGGTGGCATGTACAAATGCCATTGACTAGTCCAAGTGATCAATTTCTGTTCACAATTGATCATAATGATAGGACTAAGAGCCAAAGGGATCACATAAACAAGACTAGTGTCTGCAAATACTAACTGAGAAAATAAAAAAGGGAGAGAATGATCCAATATGGTAAGCAAGATACAAAGCAGACCCACAGAATGACAGATGTCCTAAAAGCACTCTGGCCTCAGAATCAGCCCTTAAAGCACGCGGATCTGCCTGAAAAGCCCATGAGAGTATTTCAGGAATGGAAAGCCAAGACACTCTGTCAAAAAAATGACCTAAATGAAAGATTTCCGTGAATGAGATCCCAGTGGAAAGAACAGGTCATCAAAGAAGGAGGTACCTTTCTCTGAAGGGAGGAGAGAACTTCCTTTCTGACTACAACATTGCCTAAATATGATCAGTCAGTGAACTCAAAAGTCTTCCATAGCCTTGGCAACTCATGACAAGAGCTTAGGGAGAGTATTTTAGGCATGGAAAGACAAGACACTCTGGCAAAAAAAAAAGGACCTAAATGAGAGATCTCTGCGAGTGAGATCCTAGTAGAAAGAACAGGTCATCAAAGAAGAGGTGCCTTTCTCTTAAGGGAGGAGAGAACTTCCACTTTCACTATGACCTTGCCTAAATAAGATTGGAGTTGATGAACTCAAAAGGCTTCCATAGCCTTGGCAATTCATGACAAGAGCCTAGGGAGATTACTGATGCCATAAACAAGAGTGTCAATTTGTTAAGTCAACAACAGGAATCACTGCACTTACTCCCCATGTAGGATCTCTGTCCTTAATGTGCTGAACATTGTGATTTAATGCTATATCTTGTATTCAAACAGTATTTTTCACTTTGTGTTTCTATGTGGGTGCCAACTGTTGAAATCTTTACTTAATATATACTAAATTGATCTCCAGTATATAAAGAGAATTGAAAATGAATCTTGATGTGACTGGTGCATAGGGAGATTACTGATGCCATAAACAGGAGTGTGAATTTGTAAAGTCAACAACAGGAGTCACTGTGCACTTACTCCTCATGTAGAATCTCTGTCCTTAATGTGCTGTACTTTGAGACTTAATGCTATAACGAGTACTCAAACAGTATATTTTGCTTTGTGTTTCTATGGGGGTGCAAACTGTTGAAATCTTTACTTAATGTATACTAAACTGATCTTCTGTAAAAAAAAAAAAGAAGAAATTATCAATTCCCAACTTGACTCTCACTGGGATTAAACATGACAATAGGTCTGATCTGATTTCATCATCATTTAAAAAATCATCTTTTATTTTTCACTTTATGTTTGTGTGGGAGCAAACTGTTGAATCTTTACTTAATATATGCTAAACTGATCTTCTGTATATTAAGATAATCGAAAATGAATCTTGATGTGAATGGAAGGGGAGAGGGAGTGGGAAAGGGGAGGGTTGTGGGTGGGAGAGACAAATGGGGGGGAAGCCATTGTAATCCATAAATCGTACTTTGGAAATTTATATTCATTAAATAAAAGTTAAAAAAAAGAGTGCTGTGCAAAGTAAAAATTTGGAATGGTTGTCATAGAAAATGTGAAAAAGATTGTCTATGAACTTGTAAATATGTGGCAGAATTGCCTTAGTATTGTAGGTGGTATTTAGGAAACATCAAGTTATAATTGTGTCATTTAGCAATACTATGTAATTATCCCTTTAGCAAACTAACAGTTGAAAAATTCTATTTTAGAAAATAAAGCATGAGAATAAGATTCTATGAAAAAAATGAATCTTGATGTGACTGGAATGGGAGAGGGAGTGGGAGATGGGAGGGTTGAGGGTGGGAGGGAAATAGGGGGGGAAGCCATTGTAATCCATAAGCTGTACTTTTTTACTAAATAAAATTAAAAAAACAAACAAACAAACGAACAACAAAAAAAAGAGTGGAACAGCCAGGTCTCAAACCAGCAACCATTTGAGATGCCAGCACTTCAGGCCAGGGCATTAACACACTGTGCCACAGTGCTGGCACCAACTTTTTATTAGTTCAGTGTATATTACTATGTTTGTTAAACCACCTCTGCTATATCATCGATAAGACCAATAAATACAAATTCAGGCTTTATGTTTTACAATAATTTAGGAGATTCTATGTTCCAATTTGAATAGCATGATAAACATGTTACTGTTATAGCATCACAGAGACTGGAAATAAATTTGATATCAGGTTTGATACTTCTAATGCTTTATAATCCTGACAATTTTATGTTGTCAAATATTTATTTCATGATTTTAATAAAATACACTCATAAAGCTGCTATATCACAATATAATTCAAACAAAAATAAACAACTTACTGGTGGTGTGTACATTTTCTTTGCCCTTGGAAACATGTAGTGGGAATTAGGACTGTACCTGGATGAAAAGAAAAATGGAAACGTGAGAGAACTGGTGTAATTTGCTCCTATACTCACAGCAAAATCATGATGAAGTGAATACAAAATACCAAATTCATTAGCTGTAGAAAAAAAGACCAATCAGCTTCCCTCAGTAGGAACAGTGCTTTACACATGACAAGGGCCAAGGAAGACATCCTTGAAAGAGCACCAACAGTGACTTGATCAGCTCTTGTCCAGACTGTTGATGTACAATGTAATACTTTATCCATTTTAGCATTTTTTTTGTTCTAGTACTATTGGTTGAACTCTGTAATTAACACACAATTATTCTTAGGTGATTAAATTTTAACTGAAAAGTGATCCCTGTTAGGAATTTGGAAAACAGTATGCTGAGTGAAATAAGCCAGTCCCAAAGGGACAAATATCATATGGTCTCCCTGATCGGCGACAACTAACTGAACACCATAAAGGAAACCTGTTAAAGAGAAATGAACACTATGAGAAAGAGTGACTTGATCAGCACTTACCCTGACTGTTGATGAACAACTTAATACGTTATCCCACTTAGTATTTTTTGTTTGTTCTACTTAATACTTTTGGTTGAATACTGTAATCAATACACAGTTATTCTTAAGTGTTGAAACTTAACTGAAAAGTGATCACTGGTAAATATAAGAGTGGGAATAAGAGAGGGAAGAGATGTGCAACTCGTGATGTGCTCAAGCTGAATTGTCCCAAACGGTAGAGTTAGAAGCATACCATGGGATTCCAATTCAATCCCAACAAGGAGGCATGTACCAATGCCATCTGCTAGTCCCAGTGATCAATTTCTGATCACAATTGATCATAATGATAGGACTAAGAGCCAAAGGAATACATAAACAAGACTAGTGTCTGCAAATACTAACTGACAGAATAAAAAAAGGAGAGAACGATCCAACATGGGAAGTGAGATACACAGCAGACTCAGAATGGCAGATGTCCTAAAAGCATTCTGGCCTCAGAATCAGCCCTTAAAGCACGCGGATCTGCCTGAAAAGCCCATGAGAGTATTTCAGGAATGGAAAGCCAAGACATTCTGGCAAAAAAAAAGACCTAAATGAAAGATCTCCATGAGTGAGATCCCAGTGGAAAGAACAGGTCATCAAAGAAGGAGGTACCTTTCTCTGAAGGGAACAGAGAACTTCCTTTCTGACTACAACATTGCCTAAATATGATCAGAGTCAGTGAACTCAAAAGTCTTCCATAGCCTTGCCAGCTCATGACAAGAGCCTAGGGTGATTACTGACGCCATAACTAAGAGTGTCAATTTGTTAAGTCAACAACAGGAGTCACGGTGCACTTACTCCTCATGTAGGATCCCTGTCTCTAATGTGCAAACATTGTCATTTAATGCTATAACTAGTACTCAAACAGTGATAAAGCACAAGTAATCCTTATGTTAAAAGAAACATGTACTTGCTACTTTTTTGTATAAATGTTACTCCCAAGAAGCAATTTGTTATTTTAAGAATGCTTGTGAGCCAAGTTGCAAAATAGCACAGAAAGATACAAATGCTGTCACTAAAATCTACCCTATAGAAAAATACTTGGGTGATGTTAACTATTGTTCTGTTCCTACAAATATACTTCATGGTACTTCATATTGTTAGTTTCACTAGAACATATTTTGATGTTATACACTGAAAATTCTATAGAATATATTCTTCTTGTAACCAGGGTATTTTTGTCCACAGTTCTGTAGAAAAATGAATATAACACATATTTATTATACTATATAGTAATTATTGCAAAAGACACCTTCCAGTTTCCAAATATTCATGTAGTTCTTCCCTAAAAGTTCTAGGAATTTCTGAAGTTTTGGAAAGATGGGATGGATTAGAGGACCTTTTTAGTGAAATAATAACAGAAAACTTCCCTAATTTGGAGAATTAAAGGGACATTTAAGTATGAGGAGCACATAGAACTCCTAAAAGTTATGCCCAGAAAATATATTCACCATGATAGATTATAATCAAACTTTCCAGAGTAAAACATAAAGAAAAGATTCTAAAAGCTTCACAAGAGAAACACTAGATTTATTTCAGGGATCTCCAGTTAGACTCCGAGCAGACTTCTCATCAGAAATCCTACACACTAGGAGGGTATATCACTATTATAAATGCATATGCACCTAATTACAGGGCACCTGGCTATTTAAAACAAATGTTAAAGGAACAAAAGGGAGACATAGATTCAAATATAACAGTAATGGGGGACTTCAATACCCCACATTCAGGGATGGACAGATCTACCAGACAGAAATTCAACAAGGAAACTGCAGAGGTAAACAACACTATAGACTAAATGGATCTAATAGATATCTAGAGAAATTTTCACCTTACAGTTCCAGAATACATATGATTCTCAGGAGTGTATGGAACTTTTTCTAGGATTGACCACATACTAGGCCATAAACAAACATCAGCAAATTCCAAAAAAAAAAAAATTGAAATCATACTACACTTCTTCTCACACCACAATGCAATGATGCTGGAAATCAGCAAATTGACAATCTCTGAAACATATGCAAACATATGGGGACTGAACAATATGCTCCAGAATAAACAGTGGGTCATACAAGAAATTAAAATTGAAAAAAAATTTCTGGAAACAAATGAAGCAACAATAAAATATCAAAACTTATGGTGTACAGCAAAAGCAATGTTAAGAGGAAAGTTTGTAACAATGGATGCCGATATCAAGAAACTGGAAATACACCAAATAAATGAGCTATCAACACATGTCAAGGATCTAGAAAATGAGCAAACAAAACCCAAAACTAATAGGAGAAAAGAAATATCAAAATTAGAGAGGAAATTAAAAAAATGAATCCAAAAAACAATATAATAGATCAGCAAAATAAAGAGCTCTGGCCAGCGCCGTGGCTCAATAGGCTATTCCTCCACCTAGCGGAACCAGTACACTGGGTTCTAGTCCTGGTCGGGGTGCCGGTTTCTGTTCTGGTTACCCCTCTTCCAGACCAGCTCTCCACTGTGGCCAGGGAGTGCAGTGGAGGATGGCCCAAGTGCTTGGGTCCTGCACCACATGGGAGACCAGGATAAGCACCTGGCTCCAGCTTTCGGATCAGCGTGGTGCGCTGGCTGCAGTGCGCCCGCTGTGGCAGACATTGGAGGGCAAACCAACAGCAACGGAAGACCTCTCTCTCTGTCTCTCTTTCTCACTGTCCACTCTGCCTGTAAAAAAAAAAAAAGCTGTTTTTTAAAAAAATAAAATTGACACATAATTGGGCAACTAACCAAAAAAAGATGCAAATTAATAAAACTAGAGATGAAAAAGGAAATGTAGCAACAGACACCATAAAGTGAATAACAAGAAATTAATACAAAGAGCTGCATGTCAACAAGCTGGAAACATAAATGAAATGGACAGGTTCCTGGAAACAAACAACCTAGCTATATTGAGCAATGAATACATAGAAAACTTAAACAGCCAAATTTCCAAGATGAAAATTGAATCAGTAATAAAGACCCTCTCAATAAAGAAAAGCCGAGGTCCTGATGGCTTCACTGCTGAATTTTAACAGACATTTTAATTAGAACTAATATCAATTCTTCTCAAGTTATTCAAAACAATTGAAAGAGAGGGAATTTTCACGAAATCTTTCTATGAAGCCAGCATCACCTTAATTTCTAAACACGGAAAAAAGACACAATAGAGAAAGGAACTACACACCAATTTCCCTAAATCAAATAGATGCAAAACTCCTTGATAAAATTCTAGTCCATGAAATCCTACAACAACACATCTAAAGATCATTCACCCAGACCAACTGGAATTTATCCTTGGTATGCATGGATGGTTCAATATTTGCAAATCAATCAATGTGATACATCACATTAACAAATTTAAGAACAAAAACCAAATCTCTATATGCAGAGAAAGCATTTGATAAAATACAACACCCTTTCATGATGAAAACTGAGCAAATTGAGTACAGAGGAAAATCTCTTGACACAATCAAGGAAATTTATGACAAAAATATAGTCAGCATCCCTTTGAATGAGGAAAAGTTAGAAGCATTCTCACTGAGATCTGGAACTGGACAAGGATACCCACGCTCAACATTGCTATTCAGTATAATCCTGGAAGATTTAACCAGAGCCATTAGCCAGAAAAAGAAATCAAGGGACACAAATTGGTAAAGAGAAAGTCAAATTATCTCTATTTGCAGATGACATCTCTATTTGCAGATGGATCGAAAAGACTCCTCCAAGAGATTTTGTGAACTCATGGAAGAGTTTGGTAAAGTAGGATATACAACCAATACACAGGCATTAAAACAGCCTTTGTATACACGGATTGTATACACAATGGCATGTTTTAGAAAGAACTTCTCAGATCATTCCCATTCACAATAGCATGGAGTAAATTTAACCAACAATGCCAAAGATCTTTATGATGTGAATTATAAAACATTAAAAAAGAAATAGAAGACACAAAATGGAAAAAAATCCATGTTCATGAATTATAAGAAGCAATATCATCAAACTGTCCATTATTCTAAAAGCAATTTACAAATTCAATGTGATACTGTCAAAATAGCAAAGACATTCTTCTAAGATCTAGAATAATGATCAAGAAACACAGGAGCCCTTGCATAGCTAAAGCAATATTATAGAACAAAAACAAAGCCAGAGGCATCACAATACAAGGTCTCAAGACATGCTTCAAGGCAGTTATAATAAAAGCAGCCTAGTAATGGTGAAAAAAAGATGGATGGCGGTTCTAATCCTAGCTGCTCTTCTTCCTATACAGCCCTCTGCTATGGCCTGGGAAAAAATAGAATATGGCCTAAGTCCTTGGGAACCTGCACCCATGTGGGAGACCCTGAAGAAGTTCCTGGCTTCGGATCAGCACAGCTCTAGGCATTGCAGCCATCTGGGGAGTGAACCATCAGTTGTAAGACCTCTATCTCTGTCTCTACCTCTCTCTGTAACTCTGTCTTTCAAATAAGTTCAATAAATCTTTAAAAAGAACACAGTGAGGTTTCACCTCATTCCAGTTAGAATTGCTTTCATACAGAAATCAACAAGCAGCAAATGCTGATGAGAATGTGAGGCGAAAGGTACCCCAACCCATTGCTGGTGGGAATGTAAACTTGTAAAGCCACTATGAAAGACCGTTTGGAGATACCTCAGAAATCTGAATATAGACCTACCACAGGCCCCAGCCATTTCACTCCTGGGAATTTACCCAATGGAAATGGAATCAGCAAATGAAAAATGTTATCTGTACCTCGATGTTTACTAAAGCTGCATTCACAATAGCTAAGACATGGAATTGACCTAAATGCCCTTCAACTAAAGACTGGATAAGGAAATTATGGGATATATACTCTATTGTATACTACACAATGGATAAAATCAATGAAATCCATTCATTTGCAACAAAATAAATGAATCTGAAAAACATTCTGAGTGAAATAAGACACTCCCAATATACTAATACCACATGTTTTCCTTGATCTGTGACAACTAACAGAGCATCTAAAAGAAAATCTGTAAAATTGAGATTGACACTTTGAGAAGGAATGATTGAACAGCTTTGGTCTTGACTGTTGAGAAAGAGCTTTTTTTTTTTTCTATCTGTCATACTATTTGTTGAACTCTTTCTTAACATTGAGTTAATCATGTGTTTATTTTTTTATTTAATAAATGTGAATTTACAAAGTGCAACTTTGTATTGTTGTGGCTTCCCCCCAACCTCCCTCCCTCCTGTGACCCTTCCCTCTCCCACTCCGTCTCCCATCCTGATCTTCATTGAGTTTCATTTCAATTACCTTCATATACAGAAATCAACTTAGTATATACTAAGCAAGGATTTCAACAGGCTGCCTTCACACAACTGCACAAGGTATAGGGTATTGTTCAACTAGTAATGTTGTCTTTTCGTTTCATAGTAAAGCACATTAAGGACAGAGATCCTACATGGGGAGCATGTACCCAGTGACTCCCATTGTTGATTTAAGAATTGACACTTTTATTTATGATGTCAGCAATCATCTGAGGCTCTTGCCATGAGCTGTCTAGGCTATGGGTGCCCACTGAGTTCACCAACTCTGAACTTGTTTAGTCAAGGCCATATCACAGTCAAGGTTTATAAAGTCAATGGAGAATGAGTATCATTAAGCATAATGTTTGGAATAACACAGGAAGGAGGAATTTTGTAACTGTGAAGCTCTATTGTCCTGCATACTTTCCTAAAGATTACTTCTAAAGGTACAGTTTAAAATCGTGGTATGGGACCTCAAATCCCATCAAACTGGATAGTAAAAAATGTCATCTTAATTGTTAAAGTGAACATATTAAGTGTTAAATTGATAATATAGATAGGATTACATGTTAAAACTTTATCACTTTAAGTACTTCTTTGATCTGCTTAAAACTATTGGTTGAACTCTTTAAGTAACACACAATTATTCTTAGGTATTTAAATTCAACTGAAAAGTGATCTCTGTTAAATGTAATAGTGGGGATAAGAGAGGGAGGAGATGTACAATTTGGGACATGCTCAATCAGACTTGCCCCAAATGGTGGAGTTAGAAACATGCCACGGGATTTCAATTCAATCCCATCATGGTGACATGTACCAATGCCATCTCACTAGTCCAAGTGATCAACTTCAGTTTACAATTGATCATACTGATAGGCCTATGAGTCAAAGGGATCACAAAAATAAGAGTAGTGTCTGCTATTACTAACTGATAGAATTACAAAGGGAGACAACGATCCAAGATGGGGAGCGGGATACACAGCAGACTCATAGAAAGGCAGATGTCCTAAACAGCACCCTGGCCTCAGAATCAGCCCTTAAGGCATTCGGACCTGGCTGAAGAGCCCATGAGAGTATTTTAGGCATGGAAAGCCTACACTCTGGCAAAAAAAAAGACCTAAATGAAAGATTTCTGTGGGTGAGATCCCAGAGAAAAGAACGGGCCATCAAAGAAGGAGGTACCTTTCTCTGAAGGGAGGAGAGAACTTCCACTTTGACTATGACCTTGTTGACATAAGATCGAAGTCAGTGAACTCAAAAGGCTTCCATTGCCTTGGCAACTCATGACTAGAGCCTAGGGAGATTACTGATGCCTTAAACAAGAGTGTCAATTTTTTAAGTTCACAACAGGAGTCACTGTGTACTTACTCCTCATGTAGATCTCTGTCCTTTATGTGCTGTTCAATGTGAATTAATGCTATAATTAGTACTCAAACAATATTTTACACTTAATTGTTCTGTGTGGGTGAAAACTGTTGAAATCTTTACTTAATATAGACTAAATTGATCTGTACATAAAGATAATTGAAAATGAATCTTGATATGAATGGAATGGGAGAGGCAGCAGGAGATGGGAGGGCTGTGGGTGGGAGGGAACTTATGGGGGGGAAGCCGTTCTAATCCATAAACTGTATTTAGAAATTTATACTTATTAAATAAACGTTAAAAAATGGATAAATTCAAATGTGGGAACAGGTTATATGATGATTATTATTTGCTTTCCCTTTGTTTTCAATTCTGATAATTATACTGTATTTCTGAACACACATTTGCTTGTTACAGATACATGTATAAAATATGGATAACATGATGCTATTCTACTTTAAGATACTTAAACACGAAGCTAATATTCCTATGGCAACATATTTCTAATCCATCCAAAGATATTTGCTGTGACCTAATCAAATAATTAGTGTGTATTCATGGGTAATATTCCAGAATTCAGAAAACTACTACAGTGTATTTACTAGAATAAAATATTGAGTCTTACTGTGGGTGCAATTAAATTCATTGCACAAAACAAAAGTTCCAGTCTCTGGGAATTAATCCAAAACTCTTGAAATCCATTTCTCTATACATTCATCTGATGATCTACCAAATCTTTATTTATTGCTCTGAGAGTCAGATCTTCACTTTCTCTGTTCGCTAGTTTCTTCTATAAATCGTGCAAGATAGCAACACAAGAATTACATAGAGCCTCTACTGCCACTGATGTTCTTCTCTAACAGGGAATGGCCATGGCTAATGTGAACTTCAGTGGGAGTAAGACAGTGTACTGGTTTTAGGCCCACAACCTCTCCCTGGTTTCCTTTATTGTACAGATATGATTTTCTCTGTTCAAATTCCTGTGTTTTCTCTATACTACCATTGTCCTAAGTGATATTCTAAAAATATGGGAACCTTAAACTTGAGCTTCCAAGCCTAGATTCCCTCATCTCAGAGCTCAGAAACTAGTACATGATGAAAAAATAGGTCTCAATTCCATATTGCTTGAGATAAAAATGAAATTTCAGGGAATAATGAGCTAGCTCAGCACCATGGACTTTGTGAGTTTATATGTCGTTTCCGGGAATTTGCTCTCTTTGTTCATCACACACCTCTGCCAACAAGAGTTGTTCCTTCTGGGAATGGAGATACAGTTTCCAGGGGAAACTCCAATATGAGAAAAAATTGTGAACATCATACTCACCAAAAATTGGCTAATCATAAGCCACTCCTTTGTCTGACTCTTCTGAGTCAATAAGCAAGCTGTAGTGATGAATTTGTCCTGAATACAGAAGATTATACAGTCCAAGTGGTATAAATAAAGGGAGTGATGAGCAAAGAGTGAGTCTAGCTAATAAAAATAACCTCAAGGATTATTAACTGAATTTAGCCTTTTCTTTTTAAATATCTAATTATTTGAAAGGCAGAGAAATGAAAGACAAAAACAGAGACACAGACACATGAAGCATCTTTTTCTTGGCTCACTTCCCAAGATGCTAAAATAAACAGGTTTTGGCGAGGACAGAGCCAGGAGCAAGTAATTTTATTTACATCTGCTATATGGGCACATTCCAAAGCATTTGGTTCATGTTCCATTGCCTTCCCAGGTTCATTAATAGAATATACACAAAGTAACACTACAATAGAGAGGGCCAGCATTGCAAGCAGTGGCCAATCCAATTGCAAACTAATGTGTGCCACAAACACTAGTCATTTCAGATCCATCATTAAAAATATTTAGTCCTATACCTCTGTTGCCTCATCATGTATGTTTCTATTAATTCAGTTCAAAATTTTATTGTTTAAAAAGACAAACAATATACATCTTGAAGTTTTAGACATAACCATTAGATAAGAGAGGAAATCAAAGGGATACAAATTAAAAAGTGGGAATTCAGATATTTCTATTTGAAAAGGACATGGTTCTCAATATAGGGAAGCCAAAAGAGTCCACTAGTAGATGATTAGAATTCATAAAAAACTTTGTTAAAGTAGCAGAATATAATATTAACACACAAAAGTCAATAGCCTTTCTATACACAGACATTGCCATGGCCAAACATCTAAACAGAAAGATTTCCAATCAACAAACTAAGTATCCATCTCAAGAGTCCTAGAAAACAAGAATAAGCCAAATACAAGATGAAATTAATAGCATAGGTCATAAATGGAATGTTAACATTAAAGATAAGCAAAATAAAGATTTTATTTTTAATAGAAGAAACAATCCTTTTGCTAGGTTATAAAAACTAGGTGCAAGTAAATAAAATCAAAGAAGGGGAAACTACAATGCATGTCACAGATATAATAGGCATCACTAATTTATATTAACAAGGATAAATAAAAAAAATTTAAAAAATTGTTTATTTGTGGATACATATAACCTACCAAAACTGAGCCAAATAGATATAACATATCTGAGAATCCAGGTCTCCCATGGGGTTGCGGCTTTGGGTGATGATCATTGCGAATGTTGTTTTTTAGCTGTAGCCAACATGCTCTCCATGCAGGATGTTGGTCACAGAGGAAGCCACCTGCTAGCAGGAGGTAGGAAGTACACAGTGACCTTACTTTCTGCTTGCTGTTGCTGCCAATCTACAAATGCCCTTTAGAAGAAGCATATTGGCAAGCCAGTGGTGGTTACAAGATAGCAGAATAGGGAGGGAGCTTATTTCTCTAGCCCAGGGGAAAATAGTTTGAAAAAAGTGGCAGTCTTGGGGAAGAGTTGTGAAAAAAAGGCAGAGGAAACTCTACTACATGGAGGGCATGGGCACCCATGGCTCAGGACTCCAATATCCAAAAGCCTATGCACCATCGCTGCAAAGTGAGGTGAGACAAGACAGCAGTAGCCTGAGACTCTGGTGTAAAAGCAGAAGGAAGACACTAGAGGAACTAGGTTTGAAGCTATGTGAGGGGAAGTGCACTGCCTAACTAGAGGAGAGAAAAAAAAAAGGAGAGTTTGAACACATTTCTCTCTGATCACCTTACAAAGCCATACAAGCCAATAGAGCAGGCGCCAATTTGGACATACATAACAGCTGCACCAGCTCATTTCTGTGCCCGGCAATCAGCCAAATGGAGATTCCTGACTCCAGTGGGGAGAAATTACAGAAGGTTAGGAGCTTGTGAATGTGTGAAGCCTCAGAACCGGGACTGTGGAAAAAAATGAGGGTGTGGGGGAGAACTCATGGTGTGGATGAGACTTTGAGCAGTCTCTGTGGGACACAACAAGCTCCAGAAGTCCTGGACACCTGGTGAGAGTCATTGCTGGAAAATCTTAACTTATACTGAGGATTTCACAGATCCTTTGTGCGGTTCTTGGGACAGAGCAGAGGAATATTATATCCACTTTGGCTAGTGCTCAGGCACTGGACTCCATCAAGGAGAAGAGTTCAGCTGAGCAGAAATAATTCCCTTCTGATTAAAAAAGAGAGTGAAGATTTACCATGTTAAACCTGAAAGTATCAACTTAGGCATGCCCTTAACGCTAGAGAACTGAACAGAGATCTCTGGCTACATCCACTACAAGCCTCTAGACATTCACTGAAAGCAGACATTCCACTTATCTATAGAGTCATAGTACAATGACAAAAGCTTCCAAAGTGGGGGAAGAAAAAGTAGAAACCAATGATTACCTCCACAAATGCTGAACAACAAATGCAACAACCCAAGAGACAAGAATAAGGAAGACAACATCATGCTCCCAAAAGAACAGAACACTTCACTACAAGATTATGAAGATGATGAGATAGAAGAAATGCAAAAAACAGAATTCCAAAAATTGAGGATAAGATTACACAGAAGTAATCAAAAGCAAAAGCATGGACTACTAAAATCCATGGAGAACATGAAAGAAAATCTCTCATGAAATTAAAATCCTTTTGTTATTGTTTTATTTAGTAAATATAAATTCCCAAACTATAGATTATGAATTACATAGGCTGCCCCCCCATAATTTCCCTCCCACTCGCACCCCTCCCATCTCCCACTCCCTCTCCCGTTCCTTTCACTTCAAGATTCATTTTCAATTATCTTTATATACAGAAGATCGATTCAGTATATATTAATTAAAGATTTCATCAGTTTACACCCACACAGAAACACAAAGTGTAAAAATACAGTTTCAGTACTAGTTATAGCATTACTTCACATTGGACAGCACACTAAGGACAGATCCCACATGAGAAGTAAGTACACAGTGACTCCTGTTGTTGACTTAACAAATTGACACTCTTCTTTATGGCGTCAGTAATCTCCCTAGGTTCTAGCCATGATTTGCTAAGGCTGTGAAAGCATTTTGGGTTCACCAACTTCGATCTTATTCTGACAGGGTCATAGTCAAAGTGGAAGTTCTCTCCTCCCTTCAGAGAAAGGTATCTCCTTCTTTGATGGCCCCAATCTTTCCACTGGGATCTCACTCGAGCAGATCTTTCATTTAGGTCTTCTTTTTTTGCCAGAGTGTCTTGGCTTTCCATGCCTAAAATACTCTCATGGGCTCTTCAGCCAGGTCCAAATGAATTAAGGGCTAATTCTGAGGCCAGAGTGCTATTTAGGATATCTGCCATTCTATTAATCTGCTGTGTATCCCGCTTCTCATGTTGTATTGTTCTCTCCCTTTTTAATTCTGTCAGCTAGTATTAGCAGACACTACTCTTGTTTATGTGATCCCTTTGACTCTTAGACCTAGCAGTGTGATCAATTGTGAACTTAAGTTGATCACTTGGACTAGTGAGATGGCATTGGTACATGACACCTTGATGAGATTGTATTGGAATCCTGTGGCACATTTCTAACTCCACCATTTAGGGCAAGTCTGATTGAGCATGCCCCAAATTGTACATCTCCTCCCTCTCTTATTCCCACTCTTATATTTAACAAGGATCAGTCTTCAGTTAAAATTTAAATACCTAAGGATAATTGTGAGTTAATTACAGAGTTCAACCAGTAGTAGTAGAACAAAAAAATCCTAAAATGGATAAAGTATTACATTGTACATCAACAGTCAGTACAAGAGCTGATCAAGTCACTGTTTCTCATACTGTCCATTTCACTTCAACAGGTTTCCCCTTTGGTGCTCAGTTAGTTGTCACAGATCAGGGAGAACATATGATATTTGTTCCTTTGGGTCTGGCTTAATTCACTCAGCATAATGTTTTCCAGATTCCTCCATCTTGTTGCAAATGACTGGATTTCATTGTTTTTGACTGCTGGATAGTATTCTATAGAGTACATGTCCCATAATTTCTTTATCCAGTCTACTGTTCATGGGCATTTGGGTTGGTTCCAGGTCTTAGGTGCTGTGAATTGAGCTGCAATAAACATTCATGTGCAGACAGCTTTTTTGTTTGCCTATTTAATTTATAAAAAGGAATAAAAATGAAATTAAAAAACTCAATAGAATATGAAATCAAGATATTGAAGAGAAAACAAAATGAAAATGATAAATTCAACAGAACAAATAAAAAATGCATTTGAGAACCTTAAAATCCAAATCAGGCAGAAGAGAAAGTATCAGACTTAGAAGACAGAGCACAAAGCCGGCGCCGTGGCTCAATAGGCTAATCCTCCACCTTGCGGCGCTGGCACACCGGGTTCTAGTCCCGGTCGGGGCGCCAGATTCTGTCCCGGTTGCCCCTCTTCCAGGCCAGCACTCTGCTATGGCCAGGGAGTGCAGTGGAGGATGGCCCAGGTGCTTGGGCCCTGCACCCCATGGGAGACCAGGAAAAGCACCTGGATCCTGGCTCCTGCCATCGGATAAGCGCGGTGCGCCGGCTGCAGCGGCGGCCATTGGAGGGTGAACCAACGGCAAAAAGGAAGACCTTTCTCTCTCTGTCTCTCTCTCTCACTGTCCACTCTGCCTATCAAAAAAAAAAAGAAGACAGAGCACAGAAAAGAATACAGTCTAGCTAAAGTCGGCAAGAGAAAATTAGAAATCTAAAAAAATATTGTTGAGAATCTATAGAATACAATATATAAAAAACAAGATTTTGGGTTCTAGTAGTTTCTGAAGTTATGGAGAGAGAGGCAGTGTTAGAAGGCCTTTTATAATCAAAATACCAGTGAACTTCCAACAGACATGACCAGAAAAGATCATCAACACAACACATTGTAATCAAACTCACCACAGTGAAGCCTAGGAAAAAGATTCTAAAATGTGCAAAAGAGAAATGCCTGATTACTTTCAAGGATCTCCAATTAGATTCACATCAGACTTCTAATCAGAAACCCTGCAAGCTGGGAGAGAATGGTGAGATATAGCCCAAGACTTAGAGAAAATACAGTCATCCTATTATATTATACCCTGCAAAGGTCTCATTTGGGAACAAAGATGAAATAAAAGCCTTGCATAACAAACAGAATGAATGTGTCACCACTCATCCATCCCTGCAAAGGATGCTGAAGATGTTTTACAAACAGAAACACAGAAACACATTCATCAACAGAAAGAGGGTAAAGGAAGGAAACCTTGCAGTAAGGGATCACAGGAAGTTCAAACTATATATTAGAAATATCTTTGGGAACATGGCAGGGCAAAGTCACTACTTATCAGAGCTGCACTCTCTAGAGATCCCAGTGGAAAAACAGGTCATCAAAGAAGGAGGTACCTTTCTCTGAAGGGAGGAGAGAACTTCCACTTGACTATGACCTTTTCTAAATATGATCAGAGTCAGAAAACTGAAAAAGCCTCCATAGCCTTGCCAACTCATGACAACAACCGAGGGTAATTACTAATGCCATGAACAACGATTTCAATTTGTTAAGTCAACAACAGAAGTCACTGTGCACTTGCTCGTCATGTAGGATCTCTGTCCTAAATGTGCTGTACATTTTGATTTAATGCTATAACTAGTGCTCAAACAGTATTTTACACATTCTATTTCTGTGTGGGTGTAAACTGTTGAAATCTTTGCTTGATATATGCTAAATTGATGTTCTGCATATAAAGATAATTGAAAATGAAGCTTGATGTGAATGGAAGAGGAGAGGGAGTGGGAGAGAGGAGGGTTGCAGGTGGGAGGAAAGTTATGGGGGGGAACCATTGTAATCCATAAGCTGTACTTCAGAAATTTATATTCATTAAATAAAAGTTTAAAATAAAAGACACAGACTGGATGAATGGATTAAAACACAACACCCATCTATTTGCTACTTACAAGAAACACATCTTCCCAACAAAGATGCATGCAAACTGAAAGTGAAAGGTTGGAAAAAGATATCTCATGCCAAAAGAAACCAAAAAAGAGCTGAGGTAGCCACCTTAATAGCAGAAAAAATAGACTTTAACACAAAAAATGCTAAGAGAGACAAAGAGAGGCACTATATAATGATTAAGGTATCAATTCAACAGGAAGATGTAACTGTTATAAATGTATATGCACCTAATTACAGGGCACCGGTTTATTTAAAAGATATGTTAAGGAACTTAAAGGGAGACTTAGACTCCAATACAATAATATTGGGGGCTTCAATGCTCCACTTTTAGCAATGGACAGATCAACCAGACAGAAATCAACAAGGAAACAGCAGATTTAATTGACACTAAAGAACAAACAGATCTAAGAGATATGTACAGAAATATTCATCCTAATGTTACAGAATACACATTCTTCTCACTAGTGCATGGGACTTTCCCTAGGATAGACCACATATTAGGCCAAAAAGCAAGTCTCAGCAAATTTAAAACAAATCAAAATCATACCATACATCTCAGACCACAATGGAATGAAGCTGGAAATCAGCAACTCAGGATTCGCTAGAGCATAAGTAAACACATGGAGAATGTCAGTATGCTCCTGAATGAACACTGGGTCATAGTACAAATCAAAAGAGAAATCAAAAACTCTCAGGAAGCAAATGAAGATAACAACACAACATATCAAAACGTATGGGCTACAGAAAAAGCAGTGTTAAGAGGAAAGTTTATAGCAATAGGTGCCTACATCCAGAAATTGGAAAGGCACCACATAAATGAGCTATCAATGCATCCCAAAGATCTAGAAAAACTACAGCAAACCAAACCCAAAACTAGTAGGACAAAAGAAATAATTAAGATTAGAGAGAAAATCACCAAAATTGAATCCAAAAAAATTACAAAAGAGAAGCAAAATGTTGAAAGGATTTTTTGAAAAAAAAAATAAACAAAATTGACTCACCATTGGCCCAACTAACCAAATAAAGGAGAGAGAAGACACAAATCAATAAAATTAGACATGAAAAGGAAATGTCACAACAGACACCACAGAAATAACAAGAGTCATTATAAATTTCTACAAAGAGTTGTATGCCTGCAATCAGGGAAATCTGTCAGAAATGGATAGATTCCTGGACATATACGACCTACAAAAATTGAAGCAAGAAACATAGAAAACCAAAAATGACCCATAACAAAGTCAGAAATTGAATCAGTAATAAAGACCCTCCCAACAGAGAAAAGCCCAGGACAAGAGAGATTCACTGCTGAATTCTATCAGACATTTACAGAAGAAATAACTCCAATTCTTCTCAAGCTATTCAAAACAATTGAAAGAGAGGGAATCCTTCCAAATTGTTTCTACAAAGCCAGCATCACTTAATTCCTAAACCTGAAAAAGATGTAGCAGAGAAAGAGAATTACACACCAAATTCTCTAAAGAACGTACAAAAAATACTCAACAAAATTGAAGCCAAAATAATCCAACAACAAATTAGAAAGATCATCCAACCCGACCAAGTGGGATTTATCCTTGTATGCAGGGATGGTTCAACATTCACAAATCAATCAATGTGATACACCACATTAACAAACTGCAGAAGAAAAATCATATATTATCTCAATAGATGCAGAGAATGCATTTGATAAATTACAAAACCATTTCATGATGAAAACTCTAACCAAATTGTGTATAGAAGGAACATTCCTCAACACAATTAAGGCAATTTATGAAAAACCCGCGGCCAGCAACCTATTGAATGGGGAATAGTTGGAAGCATTTCCACTGAGATCCAGTTCCAGACAGGGATGCCAAATCTCACCATTGCTATTCAATGTAGCACTAGAAGTTCTAGCCAAGCCATTAGTCAAGAAACAGAAATTGAAAGGGGTACAAAAAGGGAAGGAAAATGTCAAACTATCCATCTTTGCAGACAACGTGACTCTTTATTTAAGGGATCCAAAGAACTCCACTAAGAGACTATTGGAACTCATAGACAAATATGAAAAAGTAGCAGGATATAAAATCAATACATAAAAATCAACAGCCTTTGTATACAGACACTGCCAGAACTGAGAAATAGCTTCTAAGGTCAATCCCATTCACAACAGCTACCAGAAAAAGCCAAATACCTTGGAAAACACTTAACCAAGGATGTCAAACATTTCTATAATGAGAATTACAAACTAGAAGAGGATACCAAAAAAATGGAAAAATATTCCATGCTCACTGATTGGAAGAATCAGTATCATCAAAATGTCCATTCTTCCAAAAGCAATATAGAGATTCAATGTGATACCAATGAAAATATCAAACACATTCTTATCAGACCTAGAAAAATGATGCTGATATTCATGTAGAAACATATATTGAGGCGCAGGAAACCTCAAATAGATAAACGAGTCTTATACAACCAAAACAGAGCTGGAGGCATCAGAATACCAGATTTCAAAACATACTACAGGGCAATTATAATCAAAACAGCAAGCTACTGTACAGAAACAGGTGGATAGGCAACAGAACAGAATAGGAACACCAGAAATCAATCCAAACATCTACAACCGATTTATATTTGATCAAGGAGCTAAAACCAATTCCTGGAGCAAGGAGAGTCTTTTAAACAAATATTGTTGGGAAAACAGGATTTCCACATGCAGAAGTATGAAGCAAGATTCCTATGTGACACCTTACACAAAAATCCACTCAACATGGATTAAAGATCTAAATCTATGACCCAACACCATAAAATTATTACAGAGCATTGGAGAAAGTCTGCAAGATATAGGCACAGGCAAGACTTCTTGGAAAAATCTCTAGTGGCATAGGTAGTTAAAGCCAAAATTAACAACAGGGATTCCATCAAATTGAAAAGTTTCGGTACTGCAAACGAACAAACAAAAAAAGTCAGCAAAGTGAAGAGGCAACTGAAATAATTGGAGAAAATCTTTGCAAATTATTCAACTGCTAAAGGTTCTATAACCAAAATCTGGCAGGCGCCACAGCTCACTTGGCTACTTTTCTGCCTGTGGAGCTGGCACCCTGGGTTATAGTCCCAGTTGGGGTGCCAGGTACTGTCCCAGTTGCTCCTCTTCCAGTCCAGCTCCCTGCTGTGGCCTGGGAAGGCAGTGAAGGATGTCCCAAGTGGTTGGGTCATGCACCCACGTGGGGGACCAGGAGGAAGCATCTGGCTCCTTGCTTTGGATCGGCATAGTGCACCAGTGTAGCACCCATTTGGGGGGTGAACTGACGGAAAAGGAAGACTTTTCTCTCTGTCTCTCTCTCACTTTCTAACTCTGCCTGTAAAAAAAAAAATCAGAATCTACAAAGAGATCAAGAAACTTCACAACAGCAAACAGACAACCCACTTAAGAGATGGGCCAGAGCCTAAATAGACATTTTTCAAGAGGAAATCCAAGTGGCCAACAGACACATGGAAAAATGTTCAGGATCACTAGCCATCAGGGAAATGCAAATCAAAACCACAATGAGGTTTCACCTCACTCCAGTTAGAATGGCTTTCATACAGAAATCAACTAACAACAGATGATGGTGAGGATGTGGGGGCAAAGGCACAATGACCCACTGTTGGTGGGAATGCAGACTGGTAAAGCCACTATGGATACAGTTTGGAAATACCTCAGAAATCTGAATGTATCCTTACCACATGACCCAGCAATTCCATTCTTTGGAGTTTACCCAAGGAGAATTAAATTGGCAAATAAAAGAGCTGTCTACACCTCAATGTTTACTGCAGTGCAATTCAGAATGGCTAAGACATGGAATCAACCTAAATGCCCATCCACAGAAGACTGGATAAAGAAATTAAGTGATATGTATTCTACAGAATACTACACAGTGGTAAAAGAAATGAAATCTGGTCATTTGCAACAAAATGGAGGAATCTGGAAAACATCATACTGAGTGAAATAAGCCAGTTCCAAAGGGACAAATATCATATGTTCTCCCTGATATGTGACAACTGAGCATCTAAAAGGAAAACTGTAGAAGTGAAACTGACACTATGAGAAGCGATGACTTGATCAGCCCTTGTGATGACTGTCAAGGAACAGCTTACTATTTTATTCATTTTAGTATTTTCTTTTTCTACTTAATACCATTGGTTGAGCTTTTTACTTAACACAGAATTATTCTTAGGTGTTTAAATCCAATTGAAATAAAAAATAAGAGTTGGGATAAGAGATGGAGGGGATATACAGTTTGGCACATGCTCCCAGGTATTTACCCCTAAGGGTAAAGCTTAAAACTTGCCATGGGACTCGAAATACTAAAAATTGGCATGTACCAATGCCACCTTACTAATTAATTAAAGTGATCAGTTTAAGTCCATAAGTGATCATAAAGAGGATTAAGTGTCAAGGGAGCACACAAATAAGACCAGTGTCTGCTAATAATTGCAGAATTAAAAAGGAGAGAACAATCCAGGATGGGAAGCAGGTCACAGAGCAGACTCTTAGAATGACAAATGCCGTAAACAGAACTCTGCCTCAGAATCACAACTTAAGGCATTTGGATCTGGCTAAAAAGCACATGAGAGTAGTTCAGGCATGGAAACACAGGACATTGTGGCAAAAATGACCTTAAAGAAAGACCTCTGTGAGTGAGATTCCAGCAGAAAGAAGCAGACATTAAAGAATGAGGTACCTTTCTCTGAAGGGAGGAGAGAACTTCCAGTTTGATTATGACCTTGTGTAAACAATGTTGGACTTTGTGAACTCAAGAGGCTTCCATAGCCTTGGCAGCTCATGAAAAGAGCCTCAGATGATTACCGACATCATAAATAAAAGTCTGAACTGTTAAATCGTCAACAGGAGTCACTGTGCACTTGCTCCCTATATTGGGACCTGTGTACTTAATGGTGTTTACTATGAGAATTAACACTATAACTAGTTCTCAAACCATGCTTTATACTTTGTCTTTCTGTGTGGCTGCAACCTGTTGAAATCTGTACTTAGTATAGAGTTGATCTTCTGTATATAAAAATATTTAAAATGAATCTTAAGGAAGAATGGGACAGGAGAAGCAGTAGGAGATGGGATGGTTTGTGGGTGGAAGGGTGGTTATAGAGCAAAGAGTCACTATAATCCAAAAGTTGTACTTTTGAAATTTATATTTATTAAATAAAAATTTTCTATAATTATAATATATCTGAATAGAGCAATACTGACTAAGAACATTAAATCAGGAATAATGTGTTCAAATGAAAGTTCAGCAACAAGTATCTTCATTCATAAAATCTACAAAATTAAAAAAAAACACCAATCTTTTGAAAAGTTAGGTAACTTTTCCAAACTCATCATATGAGGCCAGCTGGTAAAGCCATTATAGAAGTCTGTTTGGAGATTCCTCAGAAACCTGAATATAACCCTACCATACAACCCAGCCATCGCATTCCTTGGAATTTACCCAAAGGAAATTAAGTTGGCAAATAAAAGAGCTGTCTATATCTTAATGTGTATTACAGCTCAATTCACAATAGCTAAGACCTGGAATCAACCTAAATGCCCATCAACAAAAGACTGGATAAAGAAATTATGGGATATGCACTCTATAGAATACTATACAGCACTATAAAAATGACATCTGTCCATTTGCAACAAAATGGAGGAATCTGGAATACTAGTTCTCGGTTTGTGTGTGTGTTTTTCTGTGTGTGTTTGTATGTGCAAAATTGTTGAAATCTACTTTGTAAAATTTGGTCTTCTATGTATAAAGTTAAACAAAAATGTATCTTAAAGGATAATGGAACTTGGATTGAGCAAGGGAGGAGGAGTGGGGTGAGAGTGGAGGAGGGAGGGCCGCATACTGAGAAGAATCACTATATTCCTAAAGTTGTACTGATGAGATTTGTACTCATTAAATAAAATGTTTCTCTCAGATATAAAAAGAAGCAAGAAGATTGATTTGTATGTTTCCTCAGTAATTGCTTCACTCTCAAGATAAAATGCATGATGCAAAAGAATTCATCCTCAACCACACACTAACGAAGTGGAACTCTAGTGGTTAAATTTTAGGTTTTCAAACTCATAGTTGAAAGGCATGTGTTAAAAATAGATGAATTCTTATTTCAGCTCAATTCACAATAGCTAGAACCTGGAATCAACCCAAATGCCCATCAACAGTAGACTGGATAAAGAAATTATGGGGCATGTACTCCATAGAATACTATACAGCAGTAAAAAACAGCGAAATCTTGTCATTTGCAACAAAATGGAGGAATCTGGAAAACATCATGCTCAGTGAATTAAGCAAGTCTCAAAGGGACAAATATCATAGGTTCTCCCTGATTGGTGACAACTAACCGAGCACCAGAAAGGAAACATGGTGAAGTGAAATGGATACTATAAGAAACAGTGACTTGATCAGCCCTTGTCCCTACTGTTGATCTACAAGTTAAAACTTTATCACTTTAAGTACAGTTTTGATCTACTTAAAACTATTGGTTGAACTCTTTAAGTAACACACAATTATTCTTAGGTATTTAAATTCAACTGAAAAGTGATCTCTGTTAAATGTAATAGTGGGAATAAGAGAGGGAGGAGATGTACAATTTGGGACATGCTCAATCAGACTTGCCCCAAATGGTGGAGTTAGAAACATGCCACGGGATTTCAATTCAATCCCATCATGGTGACATGTACCAATGCCATCTCACTAGTCCAAGTGATCAACTTCAGTTTACAATTGATCATACTGATAGGCCTATGAGTCAAAGGGATCACATAAACAAGAGTAGTGTCTGCTATTACTAACTGATAGAATTACAAAGGGAGACAACGATCCAAGATGGGGAGCGGGATACACAGCAGACTCATAGAAAGGCAGATGTCCTAAACAGCACCCTGGCCTCAGAATCAGCCCTTAAGGCATTCGGACCTGGCTGAAGAGCCCATGAGAGTATTTTAGGCATGGAAAGCCTACACTCTGGCAAAAAAAAAGACCTAAATGAAAGATCTCTGTGAGTGAGATCCCAGTGAAAAGAATTAAATTGATCTTCTGTATATAAAATCATTGAAAATGACTCTTTTTTTGTTATTTTTTAACTTTTTTTAATGAATATAAATCTCCAAAGTACAGCTTATGGATTACAATGGCTTCCCCCCATAACGTCCCTCCCACCCACAACCCTCCACTTTCCCACTATGAATCTTGATGTGAATGGGATGGGAGAGGGAGTGGGAGATTGGATGGTTGCGGATGGGAGGGAGGTTATGGGGGGGAAAGCCGCTATAATCCAAAATTGTACTTTGGACCTTTATATTTATGAAATAAAAGTTAAAAAATAAATAAATAAAATTAAGTGTAATTAAAGGAATTAAAAAAGTTTTCAATAATAGTAATAACATCTCTGAATAGAGCAATCCTGAGAAAGAACATTAAATGAGGAATAATGTGTTCAACCAAAAGATCAGCAACAAACGTCTTCATTGCTAATATCTACAAAATTAAAAAATAACACAAATTTTTTTGAAAAGTATTGTACAAATTATTAGGGAGGTAACTTTTCCAAACTCATTATATGAGGCCAGTTTTTTCCTAAAGTGACCTGATAGATGCAAGATCTCAGTTTATCTCTGATTCTCTTTTTTCAAATAAAATCTTACAAAACAGAGTCCCTGCTGAAAATAATGCAACACTGTCATCCTAACAGAATTTACATTAGAATATAGGTGCAAAATTTGATAGTACTTCAATCCAGTGTGGAATCCAAAAAAAAAAAAAAGGTCAGATATCATAATCAAGTCAGATGTAATATAGGAACAGGGAAAATGTGAATGTAATTCATAATTACAATAATTCACATCAATCAAAAACAAACATCAGTATAATAAACTAGATGCAGAAAACATTTTGTATAAAATTATACATTCACTTTTGAGAAGTAAATTGAGTAGAACACTTATAGATTGCATATACTTCAATTACAAAACCCTTGCATTTGAGGAACCTGAGCCAGATTCCATTGAATGCCAACAAAATGAAAGCATTTACCCTATAATTGGAACCATAAAATGATGCACATTTTTTTACTATTATATTCAATACTGCAATATAAGGTCTAGGCAAAACAAAAAGAAAAGTGAAGGAAATAAAAGACACAGATATAGAAAAGAAGAAATTGAAATTATTTATTTTCCCAGATGATTTTATTCTGTTTATATGGAAATGTAACGAGTTCAACAACAGGCCACCTGAACTGGTAAATGACTGGTAGATTTGTAGGATACAAAGTAAGCACAAAAAATCAGAATAAGTTTTATATACCTATACTATTGTGAACCCACTGAGAAAATAAATTAAAGAAGAAATTAAATTCACAATAAGAAATAAAATACCCTGGATAAATTTGACTTGTGATGTAAAATGCCTCTACAGCAACAATCCTAAAGCCATGATAAAGAATCTGAGATCAAAAAGACCGCTCATATTCACAGATTGAAATACTTTCTAGTACTTCCATATTATCCAAGTTAATTTACAGATACAATATGCTTTCCATCAAAATCAATGGAATTCATCATGTATCTAGAAAAATAAACCTAAACCTCATATCTTCACATATATTAAAAAGTGTTCCACATAGAAAAGTAACTCTTGAGAAACAGAACACGTCTGGGGTCACAACAAATGAGTTCAATACATACCATAGATGTATGGTAAACCCTGGCATAAAAACTGATGAATAGACCAGTGTAAGAGGATAGAGGCTCCCCAAAAGAAATACAGATACATACAGACAATGGATCTTTTACAAAGCTAACCAAAATACACTGGGAAAGGTATAGTCTATTCAGTAAATTGTCCAGACGCAACAGGATATCCATATGGACATGACGAAACCCAGATGACCACCCCTCTTTTCCTATACAAAGTCAACTGAAAGTGAGTCGTGGATGCAAATGTAAGAACTGAAACTTACAAAATATAGAGAAACTATAGACGTTGACATAAGCAATGGCTTCTTGATAAGATACCCTAAGAACAGGCAATAAAAAACTAATAGAGAAACCTTATATCAAACTAAGAAGATAATTCACAACAAAGAAGACAACCATCAGAGTGAAGATAAAACCCCTCTGAACTCCTATAAATCCAGCACCACTTTAATTCTAAAACCAGGTATATGTACAAAGCAAACTAAGACCAATGTATTTGATAAATACAGATGCAAAAAATCCTCAAAATACTCGCTAATCAAACATAACAACACATTAGAAATATAATTCACCCAGACCAAGTGGGAATGCACTAGATAAAATATGTCCTTGATATAAACCTTAAACTGGGAATAGAAGGAATATTCATGAACACATTCAAGGTAGTTTAGGACAAACACAGAGCCACCATCAAATTGTGTGGGTAAATTGGAAGCATTTCCACTAAGATCTACAAGGATGCTCACCCCCATAACTGCTATTCAATATAGTTCTAGAAGGCTTACTGAGAGCCACCAGCAAGCAAAATCCAAGCAAAGGGATACAAACTGGAAAGCTTGAAGTCAAATTATTACTGTTGATAGAAGATATGATTTTATATATCAGGAAGCCAAAAGACTCCACCAGGAGACTATTGGAACTCAAGAGAGTTTGGTAAATTTGCAAGATAAAATCAATACACAAAATTCAATAGCATTTGTATAAAAAGACAATGCTATGGCTGAGAAAGGACATGCAAGATCAGTTCAATTCACAATAGCCAAACAAATTGGACTAAATTTAAATAAAGAGGTCAAATATCTCTACAATGATAATTACAAAACATTTTTAAAATAAATAGAACATATAAAATGAAATATCTGTCATGTTCATGGATTAGAAGAATTAATAGAATCAAAATGTCCATACTAGTGAAAGCAATTGACATGTTCAATATGATCCCAAGCAAAATCGTAATGGCATTCTTCTGAAAAAATGATAGAAAAAATGATGCTAAAATTCATATGGAAGCCCAAGAGATCCTGAATAGCTAGAGCAAACTTAAAGAATAAAACAAAGCCAGAGGCATCGCAATATCAGATTTCATGACAACTACAGGCCAGTTATTATGAAAAAAGCCTAATACTGGCACAAAAACAGACATGTAGACCAATGGACTGGAGTAGAAATTCCAGAAGTTAATACACTCATGTACAACCAACCGATCTTTGACAAAGGAGCCAAAATCAATGCCTGAAAAAAAGGTAGTCTTCAACAAATGTTACTGGAAAACTTGGATTCTGCATGTAGAAATATTAAACAAGACCACCACCTTACAATTTATACAGAAATGAACTATAGATGGATCAATGATATAAAACAATAACCTGATAACTTCAAATTACTAGGTGAAAATATTGGGAAACTCAGCAAGACATTGGCATACACATGGAATTCTAGTTAAATACCCCAGAATGATAGGCAATCAAAGCAAAAAATAAACAAATAGGATTGCATTAAGCTAAGATGCTATGCACTGCAAAGGAATTGCTCAACCTATTGTAGAGGCATTCAAGAGAACAGGAGAAAACATTTGCAAATCTTGCAATGGTTAAAGGTCTAATATCCAGAATCTACAAAGAGTTCCAGTAATCCAGAACAACAAAAACAACAAAAATCCTGTCAAGCAATGGGCAAAGGACAAAACAGACATTTTTGAAGGATGACATTCAAATGGTCAATGGAAACATTTAAAAAATTCTCAGGATCATTAGCCATCAGGAAATGCAAATCAAAAGGATGATGAGGGTGAAACCTCACCCCAAGTAGAGTGGCTATCTTTCAAAAATTATAAAACAATAAATGTTAGCAAATATATGGGTGATAAAAAACTATAATCCACTGCTGGTTAAATTGTAAAAGAGTACAACCATCATGGAACACAGTCTGGTAATTTTTCAGTAATCTGAAAATCATTCTAACATATACACAGCCATCCCACTCCTAAAAATTTACCCAAATGGAATGAAATCAGCATAAGGAAGACTTGTCTGCACCTGATGTTAATTGCAGATCAATAGCTAAGATCTGACATCAACCTAGAGATTCATCAACTGAATAATGGTTAAAGAAAATGTGGTATATATACACTATGCAAAACTACTCAGCTATATAAATTAATATGATCCTGTCTTTTACAACAAAATATATGCATATGGAAGCCATTATTCTCAGTCAAATAAACCAGCACAAAATCAACAAATAAACAAAGCACAAATAAGCAAAGCACAAAAATGCAATGTTGAGTTTTGGTTATTGCTTACAATCCTTGTCTATACTCTTGATAAACAGTGATTTTTCTACTTGTTCCATTCAATTCTTTCTTTGGTGCAGAGTTAAGCTTGACATTATAAAATAAATTGAAATTATGCAATTATAGATATAAAAAGAAAAAATAAGTGCGGAAGGAGGACAGAGGGTCCGAGCATGGGCAAGAGGGAGGTTAGGGTGGGAAATATTATGCTCTTAAGTCTGTGTATATGAAATACATGAAATTTGTTTATCTTATATGAATAAAATTATTTTAATACCCCAGTAGACTGGGATAAAGTATTTGCCAATTCTGCATTTCATGAAGAACTGAAATTCAGAATACGTATGAAACTGCTGAAATTATGCACAAATATATCTAAGAATTGGGAAAGGATCTAAACAGGCATTTCTGTAGAGAAGAAATACCCATGGTCAACAAAAATGGGAAAACATGCAATATAATTATTATATAGGAAAATGCAAATCAAAATACACTAGGTGTCACCTCACTTAGAAATGCTAGTAGGGTATGAAGAAAAGAAAACTTTAATAAGGTATTGGAGCCTGCACTGTTGTGTAGCAATTAAAGCCGCCACCTGCAGTACCAAAAATCCCATATGGGGACTTGAGTCCCAGTTGCTCCACTTCTGATCTAGCTCTCTTCTGTGGCCTGGGAAATCAGTGGAAGGTGGCCCAAGTCTTTAGGCCTCTGCTCCCACACGGTAGACCCAAGAGGAAGTTTCTGGTTCCTGGCTTTGTTTTGGCCCATCTCTAGCCATTGCAGCCATTTGGGGAGTGAACCAGTGGATGGAAGATCTCTCTCTCTCTCTCTCTCTCTCTTTCTATCTGTAACTATGACTTTCAAATAAATACATATTTTAAAATGTAAGACAGTGATGAGAATGCAAGTTAGCCTGAGCATTATGAAGACTTAGTATGGCCATCCCTCAAAAAATGAGAAGGGATAAACCTCTCCAACCATTGTGTATGTATCAGAAGGAAATTCAATCTGCATGCCAAAGAGATTTCTGCTTTCTGTTTTGACTACAGCACTATTCATAGTAGTAAATATTTGGAACCAACCTAGGAATCTATCAATGTGTTACAGGTTTTCCAATCCTAATTCAGTGATTAAAAAGGATTGAGATATTATTTGCTTCAAAATGGGTGGATCTGGAGATCCTTAAGTGAAGTAAGACTGGCATAGGAAGAAATAAATCTCACATGTTCTCTGATATATGGGTTTCTAAAACATGGTGGATATAAATATAAATGGTTTTAATTAGGGTGGGAAGATTCATTACTGAAGATACTGGGTGGTAGGATAACAGATATAGAAACAGAGTTAGAAAGAACGAACCAGTTGCAGTGTTCCATAATATGGTGTTGTGACTTTAGTTCATGATAAGATACACTGTATAAGAAATTGGAATGGAGGGACTTGTAGGCCTTAAACACAAAATAAGCAAGGGAAATCCTCATTTTCTAGATTGATTAAATTATGTTGGGTGAGTACTCGAGTGTTGCACTGTATCCTGTAATAATATACAAGTAGTGTTAATCAAAGGCTGAGCAAAATTTTAAAAATCAGAAATGTCTCTATATTCCATCAATGAACTATCTGCACTATGTGATTAACCAAACTACATCATTTACAAAGCATAAGAAAGTAATAAGGCAATAATCTCCAGTCCTGCTAAGGATTATTTCAATAATCTTAAAATTTAAAAATAAGGTTGCCTTTCCCATTGAACTTTCTTCTGATCCCTTGCATGACTTTCTGATATTCTATGAATGCCATTGTTGCAAAGCTAAACTTGAACCTAAATGGAAGAATAGTTGTAAGGTTTTAATATGTATTTATTTACTTGAAAGGAGGAGGGGCAGTAGTGGGTAGATCTTCCATCCACTAGTTCACTTGTCAATGTTTGCAAAACCTGGGACTGGTTCCAGTTTAATCTAGGAGCCAGGAACACCTTTTGTATCTCCAATGTAGGCAGAAGGTACATGAGTGTGGGGAGCAACTCGGACTAGACTAAGTTACTGGAATTAAGACTTATTCTATGCATCTGCTCTCCCACAATATGGCGCTGATAAGGGAGAAACAGCTTCTACACAGCTGCCTCCAGTTCAACCAATAAACTGTAGGACCTGCTCCTGATTGGAGGAGAGCAGCGTACTCGGCGTGTGGTTAGCAGAGTTGGGATTGGTGGAAGAGGACTATAAAGGAGGAGAGAGACAACATGCACCAGGAACATCTATCTGAAAGAACACCTGTGCAGCCCCCGGGAGAGCTGGCTGGCGGTGTGCCGCTCCCCCGCGGAAGTGGGGAAGTGGCTAGGGGGAACCGCCCTTCCACGGAGGTGGAAGGGTCGGTAGCCAACCCGGGAAGAACCAGCAGCAAACCCGGGGAGGGCCGAGGAGATAAAAGAACAGCGCAGGGTCCTGTGTCGTTCCTCCACGAAGAGGGGGAGCGACACATGAGTACTTAAGACATCATCAAATGCCCCTCAGATACATTTTAGCAAGAATCTGGATTGGAAGTGGGGAATGCCCAGGACCTGAATGAGGAAGATAAATATGAGATGAGGGCATCCCAAGTCGTGGCTTACCTTACTGCTCATGACCCCATCCCTTTATACTATTTCATTCATTCTTAATACTGTTGTCAAATTACAGGCATGATGTTCAAACTTGGATCCATGCATTTCAGTTTAAAAAAAAAAGGCTTAGGGTAACTGTTAAGATTAATAAAACTGTATTCCACAATTGAGGACCCGGGTGCATTTCCTGATTCTGATCCTAACTCCAGCTTCCAATTAAAGCAGACCCTGGGAAGTCATGATGATGTCTCAGGACATGTGGTTTTTGCTACCCACATGGAAAACCTGAAGTGAGTTACCTGCTCTCAGGTTTAGATTTGATCCCTCCCTGGAAGATGTGAGCATTTGCAAAGTGAACTTGTGAATAGGAGCTCTTTCTCTCATTCATTGCCTCTTGTTTTCTATCAAGTAAATTAGAAAGTAATTCATCAGACATAAAGAGCAACATAGTCTTGGAAGTCATCCACGTAAAGAAAAGACTGAAAGCAAATGGAGGTATAGCAAAATATTTATATTCTTTATTCCAACGTAACCTAACAGATAATATTATCATTTTAATAAAAACTTAACAATGAACAGTGTTGTTACAGTTTCTGATCATTAAAAATAATGACAGAAATTATATAAACAATAGGAGTAAAGAGTTGAGAACATTCTTTTATAAGATATCGGAGCTTCCAAAGAAATAGTGTTCCAAACCAATTTTATGTGCTAAATACATTACATTTTTGTCAACTTAAGATACATATTTACAGATTTCAAAAGTAAAATAGAATGAAGATATAAAATGATTAAATAGAAAATATGCAGAAACACGGTCCATTATAACACCATTACATTGAAGCCTGGAAAAGCAATATGCACTTCAGGTTAATCAGGATTTGTGTCAGAACATTTAAAAGGGTTACACAGTGAGATGAGCAGATCATTTTCTATGAGGATAGTACAGTGTTTCATATCAGTGTTCATAGATAGAGCATCAGAATATTTAAGAAAAATGCTTACAAAACTGCAAGGATTGCCCAGTGTTTATCAGAACAAATAAACACAATGGTATAAATACCCAACCAGGGGTAATTAATAGTTATCCATATGTCATTGGGCAGATACATCAGCTAACACTAGATGGAGAAAATAAATAATTAAGGTCACTTCAAGTGTTGAAAAGGCCCAAAAATCAGTATATATGGAAGAAAAGATAGACAATCCATTTTAACTATCAATATTTCCTACAGAAGCACAGTCTATACACAATCTATAACATGACAGCATTTTGCCATAATGTAACATAAAAGGCCAAGAATTAGCAGATGAGGAACAAAAATCAAGAAAGATATTGTCACAAATACCAAACAAAGCTAGCAAAACTCATGGTTTAGAGAAACAGAAAGTAAGCAAACAAAAACATCAAAGAACCAGAATTTTCCTCTCGGGGGCAGAAGTAGAAGAGATTGGGAAAATACCTGAACTGACCAAGGCCCCTATATTTTCCTGAATATTAGTTCTATGGATGTTAAAATTCTTATTCAAATTTAGCAGAAAACAAAGATGTCAACAATTGTCTTCCTTTCAGGTTTTATTACTGTATATTAGGGATCTATGCAAGAGTATGTATGTCTAACATGAAATCATGGCACATAATTTCTAAACTGGTGTACTAAGTGCAATTAAAAGGAAACAACCTCTTTATCCCACAGTATCAAGGGACACCAAACTCAGGTTCCCAGACTTTGGGGATCACTCTCAGGAGATGCAGACTAAGGGGATTCACTCTCAGGAACTAAGACAAACCTCAGCAGCCAGAACATTTAATTCTGAGAGTTCCACACTTTTTGCTTTTCCCTCCCAACAGTTTGCATTGGCTCCCTCCTCCAAGGTCTTAATTCTCACCAGAAATCAAACACTTAAAATCAGTTTAAGTCTGTGACCTGTGCAGTCATTTTCGTGGTCACTAACACCAAATGTGTGTTGTTTGCTTAAAATCAAACAACACATCTATAACACCTATGACTTACCAACGGTTCATTGCTGACATTATATAGAGTTAGTAGACATAACGGATTAAGATTTTAGCATAAACACATCCCGGGCATATACCAATGAAAAGCATGTATTTGATTTTCTGGCTCCAGTCAAAATTATGAAGTTATCCAGAGATCCCCTCTAAAGCTATCTTACTTGCATGAGCTTAGCTATGGCCTGAAATTTGTGTATTAGACAGGATCATAGCCACTCATATTACCCATGAAATATCTGAGTCTTAAAATCAAAGGTACAGGCATTGAGGAGAAAAGATTTTTTTTCTTTTACCAGTCACAAATGAACTCTCAAATTTATAAACCATTTTACACCCAGCAGAATCTGATATTCTGAGATATTCTCAAATGCTGCAAGCTATCATTTGACTAAACGAAATTTGGATGCATAATGAAACTACTGTGTGTTCAACAGTGTATTTGATTCTCAGTTCTCACACCAGTTAGCTTGGGGTTAGGGAGTGAAGAATGATTGGCCTTTACAAAGATATTACTCTCCACAGAAGGGTGTGAAGGCATTGGGAACAGGCGGGACCCTAATGAAGTGATTAGGCTAAATCAATTCATGTGATTATTGAGTGACTGCTTATTCCCAGGTGTGTGCTACAGAAACTACTTCATATTTGAACCTCCTGCAATTTCATTATTCAGTCATATGGTCTCTGTGCCACCCAAACCTCTGCCAACAAGATGACCATCAACAGATACTGCCCTCCGACCTTGGACCCAAACCATGGGACAAATACCATTTCTTTCTACATTACTGAGTCTGTACTATTCTGTTGTTAGCATCAAACAAAACCTGACTCAGAACCTAGGAAGAGCTGTGCTGACAGGACTGAATTGTAAACTAGTGACCTCGTTTCTCAACCAAAGGATATCAGATCACATGTGGAAGTTCATTTCTCCATGTGGATTCAGTAACCACCATCAATTTGGAAAGCTGTGAGGCCCCAGGGTTCACACAAACCCTTTTCCTTTAGACACAGGACAGGACACCAGGGTCCTGGCTACTGGCCCAGCTCACCTCCTGCGACCATAGAATACTGGTCTCTGACACTCACCACTTTCCAGCTTCCAACGAGTCCCAGCATCCTCCTGAGGGCTCCTGAGTGTGGTGAGGGAAGTTCACAGAGCAGCAATGGGTGAAACACCTGAGACCTCTCTCAGGAACAAACCCAGAAAGCCTAACATTGGGATGCCAGAAAAGAAGATGCTGTGTGGTTCAGCAGTGTTGCCTTTGAACACCTGATTTTAAAGTCTGCCCTCACAATGAGCATGCATAGCATGCATAACATCAGAGAACACACAGCCAATCCAAATGCTCCTAGCATGAGGGCCATAGTTTGGGGTTGTGGCAGGTGGGGGCAGAGAGGAACTCTGCTTGGTCTCAGGTCTGAAACTGCCTCATCTTTGCAGCTTGATCCTCCCAACAGCAGGGGCTGCTCACCTCCCTGATGATCATGACATCAGAGCACTGTCCCTCCCTCCTTTTTCCAGGACCCTATTAAAATCTTGTGACCCTTGGACTTTCAATAATGGTCTCACGTGTAACAGAATGCTGAATCTTTCCGGTATTCTGGGTCTTTATATGATTTATATTCTTGGCTCTTTTGTAAGGTCATTTGACTTTAAAAAAAAAATGACTCCAGGACTATTTTAAGATACTAAAAAATACATTACATAGATTGACCTCTCTTTCTCTTGTTTCTATTACAGATATTCACTTGTAGTTCTGTATTCTGTAATTTAATATTGTTGTCTGTTTCGTTCTTACTGGCATGTCATAACACACTGGGTTTGTATATTGATCTTATACACAGTAATCCTGCATAATTCTCTGGTCAGTTTTTATTTGTTTTGAATTTTATGGGATTATCTCCGTATATAATAGTTTAATTAACATGTATTGATGGTTTTGCTGCTTAAAAGCATAACCTTCTACATAAACATTTCTGTTTTTTAAATTTCCTAACTGCACATCTAGGACATTGTTGAAGACAGAAAATACAAGCAGAGCGGGTTGCACAGCTGTGTTCCGAGGGAAATAGCTTTCAGTGTTCTATGACAATTATGGTTTATATTATAGGTGCATTGCAGCCCATCTTAGTTATAATAAGTAATAACTATTTTTACTGCTTTTCTCACAGTTTATTTTTGTGATTAGATGCTTAATTTTATTCAAAACTTTTCATCTTTTAATTGCAGTTGCCATGTGATTTTTTTGTGTTTCTCTTCCACATGAATTATTTACATGATTTATTTAGAAATGTTAAACACCTTGGAATCTTTGACTCTATTTTGCTTTTTTATTGATCTCTTGTGATTTCATATTTTGCTCCATATTAACACTTTGCTTGAAATATTTATACCTCTTTTTATAAAGATTGTTCTTTTGTTTGTTTGTTTGTTTAACTTTTATTTAATGAATATAAATTTCCAAAGTACAGAATATGGATTACAATGGCTTCCCCCCCATAACGTCCCTCCCATTCGCAACCCTCCCCTTTCCCACTCCCTCTCCCCTTCCACTCACATCAAGATTCATTTTTGATTCTCTTTATATACAGAGGATCAGTTTAGCATACATTAAGTAAAGATTTCCCCAGTTTGCTCCCACACAGAAACATAAAGTGAAAAATACTGTTTGAGTACCAGTTATAGCATTAAATCTCAATGTACAGCACACTAAGGACAAAGATCCTACATGAGGAATAAGTGCACAGTGACTCCTGTTGTTGACTTAACAAATTGACACTCTTGTTGATGGCTTCAGTAATCACCCTAGGCACTTGTCATGAGCTGCCAAGGCTATGGAAGCCCCCTGAGTTCACTGACTCTGATCATTTTTAGACAAGGCCATGGTCAAAGTGGAAGTTCTCTCCTCCCTTCAGAGAAAGATATGTTCTTTAAGTTCCTTTTTAATTCATGTCTTGATCTGACTGTGGCATCAATGTAATACTGCATTCAGAAAATAAATTAAATCATATTCCATATTTATTACCACTGTTTATGAATCTGGGAAATTAAGGAGTGTTTTACTGCCTTGAATATGAGGGAAATTCTACAAATCTAGGCCAGAAATTTTGCTTTTCGAATTTGTTCATTGGTTATTTTGATTTTTCAAACACTGAGTCAACTTACTTTGTTTACATAGCAGATTCCTATGTTATTGAAGATGTTTGATAAATTTATTTCATAACGTGGTGGCTCTGGGTTTAAGTTTTTTAAAAAAAAACTTATTTCTATGCATTTCAGGATATTCTTTAACTGTGTTGCTAAACTTTATTAATTTGGTCAAGAACAATGCTGTTTGGATTTCTGTCACTGGTTATCTGTGTTGCATATTTTTACTTTTTCTTAAGATTATACTAGTCTTTATTAATTCTACTCATTTTATAAAAATATTAATGTATTTGAAAGGAAGTGTTACAGAGAAGCAGAGGCAGAGAGAGAGAGATGCATTCCATCCAAGATTTACTCCCCAAATGGCTGAAATGACCAGAGATGGGCAAAACTAAAACCAGGAGTTAGGAGACTCTTCTGGCACTCACATGTGGGTGCAGGGGCCCAAGGATGTGGGCCATCTTCTACTGCTTTTCCAGGCCATAGAAGAGAGCTGTATTGGAAGTGGAGCAGTTGGAACTTGAACTGGCACACATATTGGATGCCAACACTGCAGACGGCAGTTTTACCTGATACGCCACAGTGCCAACCGTCTGCTCATATGTTTTAAAAACACTTTTCCTTTATTATTTGTTTCTGTTGTACAGTCATACTAAAGGCATTATATTGATGATGTCCTCCATTTTCACTATCCTATATTGCTGTATAGTTCATCTTAGATCTTAAGAAGGATGTCGGCGGAGCCAAGATGGCGGAATAGTGAGGGCGCGCACCGATAGTCCGGGAAAATTTAGTTTAATAAAAGGGGAGTTACGGTAGCCGCAGAAAAAAGAACCAGGAAAAAAATTGCACGGGAATCGTGAATCGGAGGACCTACTGGGAGAACAAGGTCGCCCACCGCGCGGAAGCCAAGTCGCGGGACCGAGCCGCAGAAGCCCCAGGGTCTGCGCGCCAGTGCTCCAAGGGGAGTGCATGTCACACAGACAACAGCGGGGAGACTTGGGACGCTCAGGGCTCCGAGTCCACACATCGGCGCTGGAAGGGGAGGTGAGCTCAATAACCCGAGACATTGGTGGGGAAACGGGGGTCAGAATCTAGAGGGGGGCCGGAAAGTGCAGCAAACTCACTACCGGAAAGAAGGAAAAAAAAAAAAGCTTCGGGGTTTCTCTTCCCCCTAACCTTGCAAAGGTTACAAGGCTGCAAGGCTTGAAGAATTAGCAAGAGACAAAGAGCAGGCCTCCTCTCTGGATTTACATATCAATGGGGGAGAGTTAAGGAACTGAGTCACTACAATTCAGTAGCCTAGGCAACCCAGTGGGAGTCCAGAGGAGCCAAAGACTGGAAGCTAAATACCATCAATGCTGCACAGCCCTGCCCTGCGGTGTTACTTACCCCCTGAATAAATAAAATAAATAAATAAATAAAAAGAGAGAGATTTACCACGCATAACCTGAGGGTGTCACCTTTGCACACCCTTAACCAGGAAGAACCAGGCAGAGCTCTCAGGCCGCACCCATCTCAAGCCTCCAAGGCTCCTCCAACAGCAGGCAGCCCACTTAACATGGACACAGTATAAAAAAAAAAAAAAACGCACAGTGACGCAAGAAGAATTAACTATGCCGAGTAACAAACACAGAAACAGAGGGAGCAAGATCAACGATGACACTATGATGCCTCCAAATAAGCAAAACACCCCAAGCCAAGAGTATGAAGATGATGAGATAGAAGAAATGCAAGATACGGATTTCAAAAAATTTATGATAAGAACATTTAGAAGTTTTCAAAAGCAAATCCTTGAACTACAGAAATCCTTAATGGACAAGATTGAAAATCTCTCTCGTGAAAACGAAATTTTAAGGAAGAGTCAAAATGAAACTCAGAAACTAGTAGAACAGGAAAGTGTTATAGTGAAGAGAAATCAAAATGAAATGAAGAGCTCAATAGATCAAATGACAAACACATTAGAAAGCCTTAAAAACAGAATGGGTGAAGCAGAAGAGAGAATATTGGACTTAGAAGATAGAGCACAGGAAAACATACAGTCAAACCAAAGAAAAGAAGAGGAAATTAGAAACCTAAAAAATATTGTTGGGAATCTACAGGATACTATTAAAAAAACCAACATTCGAGTTCTAGGAGTTCCTGAAGGCATGGAGAGAGAGAAAGGATTGGAAGGCCTTTTTAGTGAGATATTAGCAGAGAACTTTCCAGGTTTGGAGAAGGACAGAGATATCCTAGTACAGGAAGCTCATAGAACCCCCAATAAACATGACCAAAAGAGACCCTCACCACGACACGTGGTAATTAAACTTACCACAGTGAAACATAAAGAAAAGATCCTAAAATGTGCAAGAGAGAAACGTCAGATTACTCTCAGAGGATCTCCAATCAGACTCACAGCTGACTTCTCATCAGAAACCCTACAAGCTAGGAGGGAATGGCGAGACATAGCACAGGTGCTAAGAGAGAAAAATTGCCAGCCCAGAATATTATATCCTGCCAAGCTCTCATTTGTGAATGAAGGTGAAATAAAGACCTTTCATAGCAAACAGAAATTGAAAGACTTTATGGCCACTCGTCCGGCCCTGCAAAAGATACTTAAAGATGTGCTACACTCAGAAACACAGAAACACGGCCATCAATATGAAAGAAGGGAAAGGAAGAACACCTACCAGTAAAAGAGCATGGGAAGCTCAAAGCATATACTAGAAAATATTTCCGGGAAAATGGCAGGGCAAAGTCACTATGTATCAATAGTCACATTGAACATTAATGGTCTGAATTCTTCAGTTAAAAGACACCGTTTGGCTGACTGGCTCACAGAACACAACCCAACTATTTGTTGCCTACAAGAAACACATCTCTCTAACAAAGAGGCATGCAGACTGAAAGTGAAAGGTTGGAAAAAGATATTCCATGCCAACAGAAACCAAAAAAAAGCAGGTGTAGCCATATTAATATCAGACAAAATAAACTTTAATACAAAAACTGTTAAGAGAGACAAAGAGGGACACTATATAATGATTAAGGGTTCAATTCAACAGGAAGATGTAACTATCATAAATGTATATGCACCTAATTACAGGGCACCGGTCTATTTAAAAGAGATGTTAAGGGACTTAAAGGGAGATTTAGATTCCAATACAATAGTACTGGGGGACTTCAATACTCCACTCTCAGAAATAGACAGATCATCCGGACAGAAGATCAACAAGGAAACAGCAGATTTAATTGACACTATTGCCCAAATGGATCTAACAGATATCTACAGAACTTTCAACCCTACATCTACAGACTTCACATTCTTCTCAGCAGCGCATGGAACCTTCTCTAGGATTGATCACATACTAGGCCATAAAGCAAGTCTCAGCAAATTTAAAAGAATTAGAATCATACCATGCAGCTTCTCAGACCACAGCGGGATGAAGCTGGAAATTAGCAACTCAGGAAACCCCAGAAAGTATGCAAACACATGGAGACTGAACAACATGCTCCTGAATGAACACTGGGTCATTCAAGAAATCAAAAGAGAAATCAAAAACTTTCTGGAAGTAAATGAAGACAACAACACAACATATCAAAACTTATGGGATACAGCAAAAGCAGTATTGAGAGGCAAATTTATAGCAATAGGTGCCTATATCAAGAAATTGGAAAGGTACCAAATAAATGAGCTTTCAGCGCACCTCAAGGACCTAGAAAAACTGCAGCAAACCAAACCCAAATCTAGTAGGAGAAGAGAAATAATTAAAACCAGAGAAGAAATTAACAGGATTGAATCCAAAAAAAACATTACAAAAAATCAGCCAAGCGAGAAGCTGGTTTTTTGAAAAAATTAACAAAATTGACACACCATTGGCCCAACTAACTAAAAAAAGAAGAGAAAAGACCCAAATCAATAAAATCAGAGATGAAAAAGGAAACGTAACAACAGACACCACAGAAATAAAAAGAATCATCAGAAATTACTACAAGGACCTGTATGCCAGCAAACAGGAAAACCTATCAGAAATGGATAGATTCCTGGACACATGCAATCTACCAAAATTGAACCATGAAGACATCGAAAACCTAAATAGACCTATAACTGAAACAGAAATTGAAACAGTAATCAAGGCCCTCCCAACAAAGAAAAGCCCAGGACCAGATGGATTCACTGCTGAATTCTACCAGACATTTAAAGAAGAACTAATCCCATTTCTTCTCAAACTATTCAGAACAATCAAAAAAGAGGGAATCCTCCCAAATTCTTTCTATGAAGCCAGCATCACCTTAATCCCTAAGCCAGAGAAAGATGCAGCACTGAAAGAAAATTACAGACCAATATCCCTGATGAACATAGACGCAAAAATCCTCAATAAAATTCTGGCCAATAGAATACAACAACACATCAGGAAAATCATCCACCCAGACCAAGTGGGATTCATCCCTGGTATGCAGGGATGGTTCAACATTCACAAATCAATCAATGTGATTCTCCACATTAACAGACTGCAGAAGAAAAACCATATGGTTATCTCAATTGATGCAGAGAAAGCATTTGATAAAATTCAACACCCTTTCATGATGAAAACTCTAAGCAAACTGGGTATAGAAGGAACATTCCTCAATATAATCAAAGCAATTTATAAAAAACCCACAGCCAGCATCCTATTGAATGGGGAAAAGTTGGAAGCATTTCCACTGAAATCTGGCACCAGGCAGGGATGCCCACTCTCACCACTGCTATTTAACATAGTTCTGGAAGTTTTAGCCAGAGCCATCAGACAAGAAAAAGAAATCAAAGGAATACAAATCAAGAAGGAAGAAGTCAAACTATCCCTCTTTGCAGACGATATGATTCTGTACTTAGAGGATCCAAAGAACTCTACTAAGAGACTATTGGAACTCATAGAGGAGTTTGGCAAAGTGGCAGGATATAAAATCAATGCACAAAAATCAACAGCCTTTGTATACACAAGCAATGCCATGAATGAGAAAGGACTGCTAAGATCAATCCCATTCACAATAGCTACAAAAACAATCAAATACCTTGGAATAAACTTAACCAAGGACGTTAAAGATCTCTACGATGAAAATTACAAAACCTTAAAGAAAGAAATAGAAGAGGATACCAAAAAATGGAAAAATCTTCCATGCTCATGGATTGGAAGAATCAACATCATCAAAATGTCCATTCTCCCAAAAGCAATTTATAGATTCAATGCAATCCCAATCAAGATACCAAAGACATTCTTCGCAGATCTAGAAAAAATGATGCTGAAATTCATATGGAGGCACAAGAGACCTCGAATAGCTAAAGCAATCTTGTACAACAAAAACAAAGCCGGAGGCATCACAATACCAGACTTCAGGACATACTACAGGGCAGTTGTAATCAAAACAGCATGGTACTGGTACAGAAACAGATGGATAGACCAATGGAACAGAATTGAAACACCAGAAATCAACCCAAACATCTACAGCCAACTTATATTTGATCAAGGATCTAAAACTAATTCCTGGAGCAAGGACAGTCTATTCAATAAATGGTGCTGGGAAAACTGGATTTCCACGTGCAGAAGCATGAAGCAAGACCCCTACCTTACACCTTACACAAAAATCCACTCAACGTGGATTAAAGACCTAAATCTACGTCCTGACACCATGAAGTTATTAGAGAACATTGGAGAAACCCTTCAAGATATTGGCACAGGCAAAGAATTTCTGGAAAACACCCGGGAGGCACAGGCAGTCAAAGCCAAAATCAACTATTGGGATTGCATCAAATTGAGAAGTTTCTGTACTGCAAAAGAAACAGTCAGGAGAGTGAAGAGACAACCGACAGAATAGGAAAAAATATTTGAAAACTATGCAACAGATAAAGGGTTAATAACCAGAATCTACAACGAGATCAAGAAACTCCACAAAAACAAAACAAACAACCCACTTAAGAGATGGGCCAAGGACCTCAATAGACATTTTTCAAAAGAGGAAATCCAAATGGCCAACAGGCACATGAAAAAATGTTCAAGGTCACTAGCAATCAGAGAAATGCAAATCAAAACCACAATGAGGTTTCACCTCACCCCGGTTAGAATGGCTCACATACAGAAATCTACCAACAACAGATGCTGGCGAGGATGTGGGGAAAAAGGGACACTAACCCACTGTTGGTGGGAATGCAAACTGGTCAAGCCACTATGGAAATCAGTCTGGAGATTCCTCAGAAACCTGAATATAACCCTACCGTTCGACCCAGCCATCCCACTCCTTGGAATTTACCCAAAGGAGTTTAAATTGATAAACAAAAAAGCGGTCTGCACCCTAATGTTTATTGCAGCACAATTCACAATAGCCAAGACCTGGAACCAACCTAAATGCCCATCAATGGTAGACTGGATAAAGAAATTATGGGATATGTACTCTTTAGAATACTATACCGCAGTAAGAAACAACGAAATCCAGTCATTTGCAACAAAATGGAGGAATCTGGAACACATCATGCTGAGTGAAGTAAGCCAGTCCCAAAGGGACAAGTACCATATGTTCTCCCTGATCGGTGACAACTGACTGAACACCAAAAAGGAAACCTCCTGAAGTGAAATGGACACTATGAGAAATGGTGACTTGAACAGCATAGCCCTGACTGCTAATGGACAACTTAATACATTATCCCTCATAGTATTTTTTTTTGTCTGTTCTACTTAATATGACTGGTTTAATTCTGTAATTATCACACAGTTATTCTTAAGTGTTGAAATTTAACTGAAATGTGATCCCTGTTAAACATAAGAGTGGGAATAAGAGAGGGAAGAGATGTATAATTTGGGGCATGCTCAGGCTGACTTGCCCCAATTGGTAGAGTTGGAAACATACCAGGGGATTCCAATTCAATCCCATCAAGGTGGCATGTGCCAATGCCATCTCACTATTCCAAGTGATCAATTTCAGTTCACAATTGATCATAATGAAAGGACTAAGAGTCAAAGGGAGCACATAAACAAGTCTAGTATCTGCTAACACCAACCGATAGAATAAATAAAGGGGAGAGTGATCCAACATGGGAAGTGAGACACTCAGCAGACTCATAGAATGGCGGATGTCCTAAATAGCACTCTGGCCTCAGAATCAGCCCTAAAGGCACTTGGATCTGGCTGAAAAGCCCATGAGAGTATTTCAGGCACGGAAAGCCAAGACACTCTGGCAAAAAGATCTCTGTGAGTGAGATCCCAGTGGAAAGAACAGGTCTTCAAAGAGGGAGGTGCCTTTCTCTGAAGGGAGGAGAGAACCTCCACTTTGACTATGACCTTGTCTAAACAAGATAAGAGTCGGAGTACTCAAGGGGCTTCCATAGCCTTGGAAACTCATAACTGGTGCATGGGGAAATTACTGATGCCATAAACAGGAGTGTCAATTTGTAAAGTCAACAGCAGGAGTCACTGTGCACTTACTCCTCATGTAGGATCTCTGTCCTTAACGTGCTGTACACTGAGGCTTAATGCTATAACGAGTACTCAAACAGTATATTTCACTTTGTGTTTCTATGGGGGTGCAAACGACTGAAATCTTTACTTAATGTACACTAAACTGATCTTCTGTAAAAAAAAAAAAAAGAAATTATCAATTCCCAACTTGACTCTCACTGGGATTAAACATGACAATAGGTCTGATCTGATTTCATCATCATTTAAAAAAAATCATCTATTATTTTTCACTTTATGTTTCTGTGTGGGAGCAAACTGTTGAAATACTTACTTAAGGTATACTAAGCTGATCTTCTGTATATTAAGATAATCGAAAATGAATCCTGATGTGAATGAAAGGGGAGAGGGAGTGGGAAAGGGGAGGGTTGTGGGTGGGAGGGAGGGTATGGGGGGGAAGCCATTGTAACACATGAGTCGTACTTTGGAAATTTATATTCATTAAATAAAAAATAAAAAAAAAGAAGGATGTCACGATGATTAGGTGTCTGTCTTCTCACATAATATCTTGAGCCTATAAATTTATCTGTGCACTGATTTATATGACATCTCCTCTATTTCTTTCTGTGTTTGCCAATCCTCCATCACTCTGCCAACTATTTGCCTCGTGATGTCTCAAGCCCTATGTGCCTTCCAGCTATGCCAGACTTTATGTATCTCTGATCTTGCTCCTGAAACCATATCTTATCAGCAATTTTACCATTTTCTGTGGCTGGGTCTGATGTTCATCCTTGTAATCTTGCATTTAAAAATCATTGACATCCAAGCCTGCTCTTAGTAGCCTATCCTTGTGCCTGCAGCAAGGGCTGGCTTTCAGGGTCTCCATCGCTTTTGTTTACACATCTTTCCTCAAGTGGCTCCTACTGTGCTTGTATCTTATGCCAATCCTCATGAGTCTCCAGCTCCTCTACATGTAGCCATTATCTTCCCCTCACATGCTGACCTCTCTGATTCATACAGCCCATGTCAGGACACCTGGGTCTCCATTCCTTTATACACATTGACTTCACTCCTAATTCCTGGTTATTGCTGCATTCCTCTAAAGAAGGCTAAAATTCCCAATTGGTTTGCAATATTTGTCTCACTGTTGCAAATATATTGAGAATTACTGCCTGGCCTGAAAGTCGGTTGGTGGACAATCAGTTGAGAAATCACACAGATATTCGCTATCAGTACAGCTGCAGTGTCCTTTCCGATTTTTCAAAACAAAATGCTAATGTTACACAAAAGTGGCATAACCATGAACAATGCCTGCCCTGCAACAAGGAAACAGAAACCACTTATTATTGAATGAGACAACTGTGCAGAATAGATATTCAAAATATAACCTATTTAAATACTGGATTTTGAATATGAGTATATATTTGACCCTCAGGTCAAACCAAATCTCCTGGCTCTGATGTCTAATAGCCCCTGAAATTAGGCTCTCACTATCAAACTGCCCTGGAAAATCCCCAAGCACAAGCATCCAAGAAGCGTTCACAGCAGCTGCTTCCTGCCACACTACTGAGTGTACCACCATGTGATGTTCTCCCTGACTTCCCTTTATCCATTATCCACCGGCTGGTACCCAATCTGGCCATCCACAACAAAAGCAGAGTACTCTCTACTTGATGCTGTGCTGAAGGGGCTCTTAAATTGATGGATTTCAGGGAAATCTCATGGGTTCCTCTGAACCTTCCTTGACACTGATGAGGCTCATCCACCCATATAGTCACCAGTGATAGGCCACTGGCATACTGGGTCTGAAACCCCACAGGCACTCCTCTGGATGACAGTCACCTTTTACTGGCTCATGACATAGATAACTGTGGCCCGATTGGAGACTGAATTATAGGGCATGCTCTCTTCAATTCATTATTGCAGTGCATCAGCCCTGCTGGGTCACTGACAGACTTAGGATAATTTCATGGTCAACATTATTAATGCAGGACCCATGTTTCCTCATGAAATCTGGCATTGTTCCTCCACACCTCTCATTTACCATTTCTGATCCTTGGCATGCATTGAATTTGTGATAGTCTAATATCAATCTCCAGTATCTGTCTGATTTTAACTGTCTAAACTGTTGAATTAAATCTGGATATGTTGGAGTTCACAATCTATGATTCTTGCCTCATTTATTTTTAAGGAAAGAACTTAAACAGATAATACTCTTTAAAACATAAATCCAGTATCAGTATACCAACTTTCAAAATTGATAATTTAATATTATCTAATACCCATTGTTTCTGAAATGTAACATAGATTCTGACTTAGGTATAGTTGGAAGGATGGTTAGAGGGTTTCATTTGTATCTGCTCTTACATTGTAGGTCATGGAACCAATGTTGTGTCCTTCCCATTACCAAGTATTTTCCCTCCATTTTACAATTTGAGAGCAGAGAGGTTAACCATGTTGGGCTAGGGGAACCAATAGACTCTTTGAAAACTTACCTTGGACTAGAGCACTGTTTTCTACCATAGTCGCTATTATTTTGGAATCTTAACATTCAAGTTGTTATCTGAGTTCCCAGTGTATATAACATTCCCTACCATGAGGAATGATCCACAGAAAAGATCCACCTCTGTTATTCTCAGCAATAACAGTGCCCTTCGCACCAACACCAATTTTATTGCTTTTGTAAATGGAATGTCTTTGGGCCTCTTGTAGAACATAGTCATTTTATAACTTTTTCAGCTGTATCAGTTTAGTAACTGTAGCATAATTCCTGTGAGATTTTGATTGTTTCTTTCTCTATCACAGAAATTCAGCTATTTCTACCTCCCTTAGCATGGACTGTTTTTGGTTTAAGTTTTCAAATGTCATCCTAGTATTACCATCATCCTTTGGGATCTTTGACAATGGGTTAAAACCTTTGTTGTTGATGAGTGTTCTCACATTGAGCAACCCTCCCTTTTCTAAATTTTTCCTCCACCCTCAGGACTCAGTCTCATGCACACTCTGCCACTCCTGATAAAACATATTGGCTAGGCCTTGCAACTGTTTCTTTTTAGACACAGCAATTTTTCTCACTTAAACGATTATACTTCTGTAGCTAGGGCCATTGGCATGCAAAGGTTATTTAGCCTTGAAAGCTACTGTTAGGAAGAGTAGATGCAGTGAAATCCCAAAGTGAAGTCTATTTCTGGGTGGCAAACTCCTTTCTTTCTCTAAGGCATATGTGATATCACATTATATTGACATAAATTGATGAAGTCAGAGTGGCCACAATTTGAGTGATTTTAGAAAGTCCATTGTCTGGGGACTAGTTTGGCAAGAGAGTATAGTTAAATCTACTAGCCAAAGATCATTTTCCTCAAGAGAAAGGGACATAGAAGGTTATGCTATCATCAAGATTATGTAAGTATATTATAAGGCTTCATAGGAGTACTATCATAATTTAGACTTTTTTTATAGCCTTTCTTGTTTTACCCCCATAACCACCTGTTCGGATAATATTATCAGCATTAAAATGATAGTTATATTAAAATGCTTTATAGCCACAGTTATTAATTTTAGATTAATCAGAGATGGAAACTAATTTTCATGGGTGTAAATTATGATAATTGTAGCTAGTTGAATCATTTGGAAGCTTTCTGCACTTTTAGAACATATTTTTAAAACCAAAAATTAAAGTTTAATATACAGTTTTGTCTTTATTGCATATAGCAATGCGTATCAAGTGTTTTGTGTCCTAGAATCAAGATGATCATAAAAATGTGCTATATATATATATAACACATTTATATATATAGCACATTTTTTGATCTCTCTATATAATATATATATTATATATATATATATATAAAATGAAAGTGCTTAACATATACCTTAAACTATAAGTCAGTATTCATTGGTGTAGATGTCTATCTGAATTTCAAGATTCTGGGTTATTCTATATAATTCTATTAATTCATCTCATTCAGAAGAGAACAAGTCCTAGGCTGATTTCATACTCTGCTGGACTTGTGCTAACTGTGTTAAACTTCCTAAGAAACCTCCACTGTAAACTTATTACTTTTTCCCCCAAATACTCTATTTTTAATTGATAGCTGGTGGCAAAATGCTTCTGCTTAAAACAGAAATAATCTTTCTAACTCTACCATTTGGGGTAAGTCAGCTTGAGCATGTAGAGTTAGAAACATACCAGGGGATTCCAATTCAATCCCATCAAGGCGGCATGTACCAATGCCATCTCACTATTCCAAGTGATCAATTTCAGTTCACAATTGATCATAATGAAAGGACTAAGAGTCAAAGGGAGCACATAAACAAGTCTAGTACCTGCTAACACTAACCGATGGAATAAATAAAGGGGAGAGTGATCCAACATGGGAAGTGAGATACTCAGCAGACTCATAGAATGGCAGATGTCCTAAATAGCACCCTGGCCTCAGAATCAGCCCTAAAGGCATTCGGATCTGGCTGAAGAGCCCATGACAGTATTTTAGGCAGGGAAAGCCAAGACACTCTGGCAAAAGATCTCTGTGAGTGAGATCCCAGTGGAAAGAACAGGACGTCAAAGAAGGAGGTACCTTTCTCTGAAGGGAGGAGAGAACCTCCACTTTGACTATGACCTTGTCTAAACAAGATAAGAGTCGGAGAACTCAGAGGGCTTCCATAGCCTTGGAAACTCATGACTGGAGCATAGGGAGATTACTGATGCCATAGACAGGAGTGTCAATTGGTAAAGTCAACAACAGGAGTCACTGTGCACTTACTCCTCATGTAGGATCTCTGTCCTTAATGTGCTGTGCATTGAGATTTAATGCTATAACGAGTACTCAAACAATACATTTCACTTTGTGTTTCTATGGAGGTGCAAACTGTTGAAATCTTTACTTAATGTATACTAAACTGATCCTCTGTAAAAAAAAAAAAAAAAGAAATTATCAACTCCCAACTTGACTCTCACTGGGATTAAACATGACAATAGGTCTGATCTGATTTCATCATCATTTAAAAAAATCATCTATTATTTTTCACTTTATGTATCTGTGTGGGAACAAACTGTTGAAATCCTTACTTAATGTATACTAAGCTGATCTTCTGTATATTAAGATAATCGAAAATGAATCTTGATGTGAATGGAAGGGGAGAGGGAGTGGGAAAGGGGAGGGTTGTGGGTGGGAGGGACCGTATGTGGGGGAAGCCATTGTAATCCATAAATCGTACTTTGGAAATTTATATTCATTAAATAAAAGTTTAAAAAAAGGAAAAAAAACCAGAAATAATCTTAAGATGATAAAACAAGCTGTAATTAACATGTTCCAATCATAAACATCACTAGAATGGAGAACTCAATGCTCTGTTAAAGAGTAATGAAGCATCAAGCTATGGATGTATCTCAGTGGATCCCTGGTGGTGGAACATGTTGTGGATAATAAGAGCATTGACAGATTTGCAAGTCTTCAATTAATGACATAAAGTGTATAATAATTCAACTCAATAGACAATATAGCCAGTTCAAAAACTTCTAATCAAAGTGGAAAAAATTCCTCTTACATTAGTAAGCACCAAATCACAAGGGTACTTATATCATGAAGGATGCATTTATGAGTAATAAGCCACTTTTATCATTTAAAACTTACTTTACTAGAAATTATGGACTTTGCATTTGGTTAAACTTAGTTTTTTTAAAAAAAAGATTTATTCATTTATATGGAAGTCAGAGTTACACAGAGAGAGAAGCAGAGGCAGAGGCGGGGGGTCTTCCATCTGCTGGTTCACTTCCCAATTGGATGCAACAGCTGGAGCTGTGCTTATCCAAGGCCAGGAGCCAGGAGCTTCTTCCAGGTCTCTCACATAGATACAGGGCCCCAAGAATTTGGGCTATCCCCTACTGATTTTCCAGGCTATAGCCGTGAACTGGATTGTAGTGGAGCAGCTAGGACTCGAACTGGTGCCCATATGGGATGCCAGCACTGCAGGCAGCAACTTTACCTGCTACACCACAGTGCCACCCCATGCTTAAACTTATAATGAACAATTTAGAGATGAAATATAAAACATATAAAGAGTGGGGGCTGACATTTTGGTGTAGCGGGTAAAGACATCTCCTGTATTGCTGGCATTTCATATGGGTGCCCCATTTGAGTCCCAGTTATTCCATTTCTGATCTGTCCCCCCTGCTAATGTGCCTGGGAAAGTTGCAGAGCATTGCCCACTTGCTTGGGTCACTGCACCCACATGGGATACCTGGAAGCATCTCTTGGCTTTTGACCAGAAACAGCATCATTTTACCTAGCAGTAGTGCTCAAATAGAATGAAGTACAAGCTATGTATGGATTTCAAAATCTTTGCACCAAAAGAAGTCCATCTATTTTTTTCTATGAACTTTTTGAAGCCTCAGTGTATTATAGGACCATATGGACCAAAAATGGCTTTTCCTTTGCTTACATTCATTATGTTAAAGAAAGTTCTAGGGATAGTGCTGTGGTGTAGTGGTTAATGCCAATGCCTGCAGTGCTGGTATACATTATGAGTTCCCATTTGAGACCCAGGCACTCTACTTCTGACTCAGCTCTTTCTATGGCCTGGGAAAGCAGTAGAAGATGGCCCAAGTGCTTGTAAACATGTACCCAAGTGGGAGATCAGCCCAGCTTGAGCTGTTGTGGCAATTTGGGGAGTGAACCAATGGATGGAAGTTCTCTTCCTCTGCCTCTGCCTCTTTGTAACTCTGCCTTTCAAATAAATAAACGTTTAAAAAAAAGAAAGTTTTGTGGCTGAATAGTGTAGAAAATTCTAGCGCCCCCTCCCTGTCATTCCAATTGGCTCAGGGATAGAAATTCCTTGCATGATACAAAGATCCTGGTGCAGGTTGCCAAATGTGACATTTGGAGTTCTAATCATCTCTAGTGCTGGGTGGCAATTCTGTCCTTATTCCCTTAGTTGAACTTCAGGAGGGCCAATGTATTCTGTGACTAAGATGGTTTTAAATTCTGTCTCTTGTCATAACGTACCAGGCTTCCAGCAGAAGTTGTCCCTTCACAGTAAAGAGATTGTGGCTATGTTCTTCCTGGTGGCAGCAGATGATAAGTTTGGGAAGCAATAAAACAATGTGGGCTCATGTTTTATCAAAAAAGAAAAGATTTCATTACTTAAGCTCCTATTTGGAAGTGGAAATTATCCTAATTTAGTGTTGCTTATCTCATATAGGATTCCTGGAACATGAAAGAGAGACAGACTATCAAACAATAGTATATATGAGCTGGGAGAAAGCATGGCAATTAACTAACCTCTTCATGTTTTACATGGGAACGTGGGACAAGCACTAGAAAATTTTCTTCTGTTCCAAGCTGAGGACTCTGCTTGAGAGTTTCTCACTCCCAGGGCATATTGTTTTTCCTATTCCACCAGAATGGAACCCTTTTGCTGAGGGGACAGATATTAATTCCCTCCAAATCGAGTGTGAGTGTGGTTTTCAGGTTAATTCAATCAGAATTCCACAGCCAGTCAGCTGGGAGGGGTGGATGAATCCGGGAACAGCCGGTTTCCTTGTGACTAAATCAAGCCCAATTTCACTAAGGACTCTTGGATTTCTTTGGATTTTTTTCACATTTTTCTTATTTTTCATGGTTTGTAATGAATTTTCTGCTGGGAGCTTTGGATTTGAGGCTGGAATATGGAGTTCACGGCACGGGAGGAATGGTCATTTTCAATCAGGGCACAACTGTTGGCTTGCTCCAATTCTGGCTTTCTGTCATGGTTTTGGGTGCCTCAGCCGATTTTTGCGTTCTCGAGCCGCAATTTCCTAAATTGTGTCTGGGTCTGAGTTCTTTTTCCTTCTTCCTTCCCAAATTTTTATTCTGACAGAATACACAGAAGAGTTTATACAGTGTAGCCACTAGGAAATAAAACATACAACAAATTGGCGTTTCATGCTTAGAAATCTACAGGCAACACGACCAAGTGGAGCTTTTGTGTTTTGCAAAATGAAATGGAACCCTTTTGCTGAGGGACAAGCTATTAATTGCCTCCAAATCGAGTGTGAGTGCTATTTTCAGGTTAACTCAATCAGAAATCCACAGCCCAAATAACTAAAAAAAGAAAAGACCCAAATCATTAAAATCAGAGATGAAAAAGGAAACTACAACAGACCCCACAACAATTAAAAAGAATCATCAGAAATTACTACAAGGACTTTTATGCCAGCAAACAGCGAAACCTATCAAAAATGGACAGATTCCTGGACACATGCAACCTACCGAAATTGAACCAGGAAGACATAGAAAACCTAAACAGACCCATAATTGAGACAGAAATTGAAGCAGTAATCAAGGCCCTCCCAACAAAGAAAAGCCCAGGACCAAATGGATTCAGTGCTGAATTCTACCAGACATTTAAAGAAGAACTGACTTCAAAACTTCTCAAACTATTCAGAACAATCAAAAAAGAGGGAATCCTCCTGAATTCTTTCTATGAAACCAGCATCACCTTAATTCCTAAGCCGGAGCATTGAAAGAGAATTTCAGACCAATATCCCTGATGAACATAGATGCAAAAATCCTGAATAAAATGCTGGCCAATAGAATGCAACAGCACATCAGAAAGATCATCCACCCAGACCAAGTGGGATTTATCCCTGGTATGCACAGATGGTTCAATGTGTGCAAAACAATCAACGTGATACACCACATTAAAAGACTGCAGAAGAAAAACAATATGATTATTTCAATAGACGCCGAGAAGGCATTTGAAAAAATACAACACCCTTTCCTGATGAAAATTCTAAGCAAACTGGGTATGTAAGGAACATTCCTCAATACAATCAAAGCAATCTATGAAAAAAACATGGCCAACATCCTATTGAATGGGGAAAAGTTGGAAGCATTTCCACTGAGATCTGGTACCAGACAGGGATGCCCACTCTCACCATTGCTGTTCAATATAGTTCTGGAAGTTTTAGCCAGAGCTATTAGGCAAGAAAATGAAATTAAAGGGATACAAATAGGGAAGGAAGAACTCAAACTATCCCTCTTTTCAAATGGTATGATTCTTTATATAGGGGACCCAAAGAACTCTACTAAGAGACTATTGGAACTCATAGAAGAGTTTGGCAAAGAGGCAGGGTATAAAATCAATGCACAAAAATCAACAGCCTTTGTATACACAGGCAATGCCATGGCTGAGGAAGAACTTCTAAGATCAATACCATTCACAATAGCTACAAAAACAATCAAATACCTTGGAATAAATTTAACCAAGCACATTAAAATCTCTACGATGAAAATTACAAAACCTAAAGAAAGAAATAGAAGAGGATACCAAAAAATGGAAAAATCTTCCATGCTCATGCATTGGAAGAATCAATATTATCAAAATGTCCATTCTCTCAAAAGCAATAAATACATTCAATGCAATACCAATCAAGATACCGAAGCCATTCTACTCAGATCTAGAAAAAATGATGCTGAAATTCATATGGAGACACAGGAGACCTCGAATAGCTAAAGCAATCTTGTACAACAAAAACAAAGCCAGAGGCATCACAATACCAGATTTCAGGACATACTACAGGGCAGTTGTAATCAAAACAGCATGGTACTGGTACAGAAACAGATGGATAGACCAATGGAACAGAATAGAGCCAGCACAAATCAATCCAAACTTCTACAGCCAACTTATATTTGATGAAGGATCCAAAACCAATCCCTGGAGTAAGGACAGTCTATTCAATAAATGGTGCTGGGAAAACTGGATTTCCACGTGCAGAATCATGAAGCAAGACCCCTGCCTTTCACCTTACACAAAAATTCACTCAACATGGATTAAAGACTTAAATATACGACCCGACACCATCAAAGTTTTAGAGAGCATTGGAGAAACCCTGCAAGATATAGGTACTGGCAAAGACTTCTTGGAAAATACCCCAGAGGCACAGGCAGTCAAAGCCAAAATTAACATTTGGGATTGCATTAAATTGATAAGTTTTTGTACTTCAAAAGAAATAGAAGAGTGAAGAGGCAACCGACAGAATGGGAAAAATATTTGAAAACTATGCAACAGATAAAGGGTTGATAACAAGAATCTACAAAGAAATCAAGAAACTCCACAACGTCAAAACAAACAACCCACTTAAGAGAGGGGCCAAGGACCTCAATAGACATTTTTCCAAAGAGGAAATCCAAATGGCCAACAGACAAATGAAAAAAATGTTTAAGATCACTAGCAATCAGGGAAATGCAAATCAAAACCACAATGAGGTTTCACCTCACCCCAGTTTGAATGGTTCACATTCAGAAATCTACCAACAATAGATGCTGGAGAGGATGTGGGTAAAAAGGGACACTAACACACTGTTGGTGGGAATGCAAACTAGTGAAGCCACTATGGAATTCAGTCTGGATTTTCCTCAGAAACCTGAATATAACCCTACCATTCAACCCAGCCATCCCACTTCTTGCAATTTACCCAAAGGAAATGAAATTGCCAAACAAACAAGCTGTCTGCACATTAATGTTTATTGCAGCTCAATTCACAATAGCTAAGACCTGGAACCAACCCAAATGCCCATCAACAGTAGACTGGATAAAGAAATTATGGCACATGTACTCTATAGAATACTATCCAGCAGTCAAAAACAACGAAATCTGGACATTTGCAACAAGATGGAGGAGTCTAGAAAACATTATGCTGAGTGAACTAAACCAGGCCAAAGTGACAAATATTATATGGTCTCCCTGATTGGCGACAACTAACTGAGCACCAAAGGGGAAACCTGTTGAAGAAAAATGGACACTATGAGAAACAGTGACTTGATCAGCTCTTGTCCTGACTTTATATTTTTTGTTTGTTCTACATAATACTTTTGGTTGAATAATGTAATCAATACACAGTTATTCTTAAGTGTTGAAACTTAACTGAAAAGTGATCACTGTTAAATATAAGAGTGGGAATAAGAGAGGGAAGAGATGTGCAATTCGTGATGTGCTCAAGCTGAATTGCGCCAAACGGTAGAGTTATAACCATACCATGGAATTCCAATTCAATCCCATCAAGGTGACATGTACCAATGCCATCTACTAGTCCCAGTGATCAATTTCTGATCACGATTGATCATAATGATAGGATTAAGAGCCAAAGGAATACATAAACAAGACTAGTGTCTGCAAATACTAACTGATAGAATAAAAAAGGGAGAGAACGATCCAACATGGGAAGCGAGATACACAGCAGACCTATAAAATGGCAGATGTCCTAAACAGCACTCTGGCCTCAGAATCAGCCCTTAAAGCACACAGATCTGGCTGAAAAGCCCATGAGAGTATTTCAGGCATGGAAAGCCAAGACATTCTGGCAAAAAAAAAGACCTAAATGAAAGATCTCTGTGAGTGAGATCCCAGTGGAAAGAACAGGTCATCAAAGAAGGAGGTACCTTTCTCTGAAGGGAGGAGAGAACTTCCACTTTGAATATGACCTTGTCTAAATATGATCAGAGCCGGTGAACTCAAAGGAATTCCATAGCATTGGCAGCTCATGACAAGTGCCTAGGGTGATTACTAACGCCATAACCAAGAGTGTCAATTTGTTAAGTCAACAACAGGAGTCACTGTGCACTTACTTGTCATGTAGGATCTCTGTCCTTAATGTGCTGAATGTTGTAATTTAATGCTATAACTAGTACTCAAACAGTATTTTCCACTTTGTGTTTCTGTGTGGGTGTAAATTTTTGAAAACTTTACTTAATATATGCTAAACCGATCTTCGGTATATAAAGAGAATTGAAAATGAATCTTGATGTGAATGGAAGGGGAGAGGGAGCGGGAAAGGGGAGGATTGCAGGTGGGAGTGACATAGTGGGGGGATGCCATTGTAATCCAAAAACTCTACTTTGGAGATTTATATTCATTAAATAAAAGTTAAAAAAAAAGAAAGAGCACCAACAATTATACTGATTGGCAGTGATAAGGCACAAGTAATCCTTATGTTAAAAGAAACATGTACTTGCTACTTAATTTGTTTATAATGTTACTGCCAAGAAGCAATTTGTTATTTTGAGAATGCTTGTGAGTCAAGTTGCAAAATACCACAGAAAGATAAAAATGCTTTCACTAAAATCTACCATATAGAAAAACACTTGGGTGATTTTAACTATTTTTCTGTCCTGGTTACCCCTCTTCCAGACCAGCTCTCCACTCTGGCCAGGGAGTGCATTGGAGGATGGCCCAAGTGCTTGGGTCCTACACCCCATGGGAGACCAGGATAACCACCTGGCTCCTTCCTTTGGATCAGCACGGTGCACCAGATGCAGCGTGCTGGCTGTGGCAGATATTGGAGGGCAAATCAATGGCAACGGAAGACCTCTCTCTCTGTCTCTCTTTCTCACTGTCCACTCTGCCTGTGAAAAAAAAAGAGCTGTTTTTTTTTAATAACATCGACACATAATTGCGCAACTAACCAAAAAAAGATGCAAATTAATAAAACTAGAGATGAAAAAGGAAATGTAGCAACAGACACCATAAAGTGAATAACAAGAAATTAATACAAAGAGCTGCATGTCAACAAGCTGGAAACATAAATGAAATGGACAGGTTCCTGGAAACAAACAACCTAGCTACATTGAGCAATGAATACATAGAAAACTTAAACAGCCAAATTTCCAAGATGAAAATTGAATCAGTAATAAAGACCCTCTCAATAAAGAAAAGCCGAGGTCCTGATGGCTTCACTGCTGAATTTTAACAGACATTTTAATTAGAACTAATATCAATTCTTCTCAAGTTATTCAAAACAATTGAAAGAGAGGGAATTTTCACAAAATCTTTCTATGAACCGAAGATCACCTTCAATTCTAAACACGGAAAAAAGACACAATAGAGAAAGGGACTACACACCAATTTCCCTAAATCAAATAGATGCAAAACTCCTTGATAAAATTCTAGTCCATGAAATCCTACAACAACACATCTAAAGATCATTCACCCAGACCAAATGGAATTTATCCTTGGTATGCATGGATGGTTCAATATTTGCAAATCAATCAATGTGATACATCACATTAACAAATTTAAGAACAAAAACCAAATCTCTATATGCAGAGATAGCATTTGATAAAATACAACACCCTTTCATGATGAAAACTGAGCAAATTGAGTACAGAGGAAAATCTCTTGACACAATCAAGGAAATTTATGACAAAAATATAGTCAGCATCCCTTTGAATGAGGAAAAGTTAGAAGCATTCTCACTGAGATCTGGAACTGGACAAGGATGCCCACACTCAACATTGCTATTCAGTATAATCCTGGAAGATTTAACCAGAGCCATTAGCCAGAAAAAGAAATCAAGGGACACAAATTGGTAAAGAGAAAGTCAAACTATCTCTATTTGCAGATGACATCTCTATTTACAGATAGATCCAAAAGACTCCTCCAAGAGATTATGTGAACTCATGGAAGAGTTTGGTAAAGTAGGAGGATATACAACCAATACACAGGCATTAAAACAGCCATTGTATACACGGATTGTATACACAATGGCATGTTTTAGAAAGAACTTTTCAGATCATTCCCATTCACAATAGCATGGAGTAAATTTAACCAACAATGCCAAAGATCTTTATGATGTGAATTAACATTAAAAAAGAAATAGAAGACACAAAATGGAAAAAAATCCATGTTCATGAATTATAAGAAGCAATATCATCAAACTGTCCATTATTCTAAAAGCAATTTACAAATTCAATGTGATACTGTCAAAATAGCAAAGACATTCTTCTAAGATCTAGAATAATGATCAAGAAACACAGGAGGCCTTGCATAGCTAAAGCAATATTATAGAACAAAAACAAAGCCAGAGGCATCACAATACAAGGTCTCAAGACATGCTTCAAGGCAGTTATAATAAAAGCAGCCTAGTAATGGTGAAAAAAGATGGATGGCAGTTCTAGTCCTAGCTGCTCTTCTTCCTATACAGCTCTCTGCTATGGCCTGGGAAAAAATAGAATATGGCCTAAGTCCTTGGGAACCTGCACCCATGTGGGAGACCCTGAAGAAGTTCCTGGCTTCGGATCAGCACAGCTCTAGGCATTGCAGCCATCTGGGGAGTGAACCATCAGGTGGAAGACCTCTATCTCTGTCTTTACCTCTCTCTGTAACTCTGTCTTTCAAATAAATTCAATAAATCTTTAAAAAGAACACAGTGAGGTTTCACCTCATTCCAGTTAGAATTGCTTTCATACAGAAATCAACAAGCAGCAAATGCTGATGAGAATGTGAGGCGAAAGGTACCCCAACCCATTGCTGGTGGGAATGTAAACTTGTAAAGCCACTATGAAAGACCGTTTGGAGATACCTCAGAAATCTGAATATAGACCTACCACAGGCCCCAGCCATTTCACTCCTGGGAATTTACCCAATGGAAATGGAATCAGCAAATGAAAAATGTTGTCTGTACCTTGATGTTTATTAAAGCTGCATTCACAATAGCTAAGACATGGAATTGACCTAAATGCCCTTCAACTAAAGACTGGATAAGGAAATTATGGGATATATACTCTATTGTATACTACACAATGGATAAAATCAATGAAATCCATTCATTTGCAACAAAATGAATGAACCTGAAAAACATACTGAGTGAAATAAGACACTCCCAATATACTAATACCACATGTTTTCCTTGATCTGTGACAACTAACAGAGCATCTAAAAGAAAATCTGTAAAATTGAGATTGACACTTTGAGAAGCAATGATTGAACAGCTTTGGTCTTGACTGTTGAGAATGAGTTTTTTTTTTCTATCTGTCATACTATTTGTTGACTCTTTCTGAATATTGAATTAATCATGTGTTTATTTTTTTATTTAATAAATGTGAATTTACAAAGTGCAACTTTGTATTGTTGTGGCTTCCCCCCAACCTCCCTCCCTCCTGTGACCCTTCCCTCTCCCACTCCGTCTCCCATCCTGATCTTCATTGAGTTTCATTTCAATTACCTTCATATACAGAAATCAACTTAGTATATACTAAGCAAGGATTTCAACAGGCTGCCTTCACACAACTGCACAAGGTATAGGGTATTGTTCAACTAGTAATGTTGTCTTTTCATTTCATAGTAAAGCACATTAAGGACAGAGATCCTACATGGGGAGCATGTACCCAGTGACTCTCATTGTTGATTTAAGAATTGACACTTTTATTTATGATGTCAGCAATCATCTGAGGGTCTTGCCATGAGCTGTCTAGGCTATGGGTGCCCACTGAGTTCACCAACTCTGAACTTGTTTAGTCAAGACCATATCACAGTCAAGGTTTATAAAGTCAATGGAGAATGAGTATCATTAAGCATAATGTTTGGAATAACACAGGGAGGAGGAATTTTGTAACTGTGAAGCTCTATTGTCCTGTATACTTTCCTACAGATTACTTCTAAAGGTACAGTTTAAAATCGTGGTATGGGACCTCAAATCCCATCAAACTGGATAGTAAAAAATGTCATCTTAATTTTTAAAGTGAACATATTAAGTGTTAAATTGATAATATAGATAGGATTACATGTTAAAACTTTATCACTTTAAGTACTTCTTTGATCTGCTTAAAATTATTGGTTGAACTCTTTAATTAACACACAATTATTCTTAGGTATTTAAATTCAACTGAAAAGTGATCTCTGTTAAATGTAATAGTGGGAATAAGAGAGGTAGGAGATGTACAATTTTGGACATGCTCAATCAGACATGCCCCAAATGGTGGAGTTAGAAACATGCCACGGGATTCCAATTCAATCCCATCACAGTGACATGTACCAATGCCATCTCACTAGTCCAAGTGATCAACTTCAGTTCACAATTCATCATACTGATAGTTCTACGAGTCAAAGAGATCACATAAACAAGAGTAGTGTCTGCTAATACTAACAGATAGAATTAAAAATGGAGAGAACGATCCAACATGGGAAGCGGGATACACAGCAGACTCAGAAAGGCAGATGTCCTAAACAGCACCCTGGCCTCAGAATCAGCCCTTAAGGCATTCGGACCTGGCTGAAGAGCCCATGAGAGTATTTTAGGCATGGAAATCCTACACTCTGGCAAAAAAAAAGACATAAATGAAAGATCTCTGTGAGTGAGATCCCAGTGAAAAGAACGGGCCATCAAAGCAGGAGGTACCTTTCTCTGAAGGGAGGAGAGAACTTCCACTTTCACTATGGCCTTGTCTAAATAAGATCAGAGCTGGTGAACTCAAGAGGCTTCCATAGCCTTGACAGCTCATGACAAGAGCCTTGGGTGATTACTGACGTCATAAATTAGATTGTCAATTGTTAAGTCAACAACAGGAGTCACTGTGCACTTACTCCACATGTAGGATCTCTGTCCTTAATGTGTTGTACTATGTGAATTAATGGTAAAACTACTACCAAAACACTGTGCACTTACTCCACATATAGGATCTCTGTCCTTAATGTGCTGTACTATGTGAATTAATGGTAAAACTACTACTAAAACAGGAATGTGGAGGAAGAAGATGGCGGAATAGGAAGGGAGCACACTGATAGTCCGGGGAGAGACAGTTTAATGACAGTGGAGATACTGCAGGTTCAAGGAAGAGTAGGGGAGGAAACAGCAGAAGAAACTCTTCCGGAACGCGTGATTCACAGTGGAACTGCATGGAGAGCGTGGGAGCCCACAGTTCGGGACACCAGCAGCAGACTCAACACACCAGTGCTGGAATGCGAGGTGAGCCGAACCTCAATAGCCCGAGACACCAGCAGGCAAGCAGAGAGGAGACTAGAGGGAACGACCCCCGGAGGGGGGGGGAAGATCACCAGGCTAACTGGAAGAGAGAGAGAGAGAGAGAGAGAGAGAAAGGTGACTGGTATGGACACGGGTTTCTCTCCTCTCACCTCTCAAGGGCGAGCAAGACAAAGAGCAGGCGCCATCTTGGACATACGTCATAAGCAGAGCGACCTCAGGTCTGCACCGGCCCTGAGCATAGCAGAAAAACCTGACTCTGGGCGGGGCGAATTAACAGGTGATTAGGACCTAGTGAATTTGTGGTGCTACTGAACTGAGACTGTGAAAAAAGAGACGGTGGGGGAGAGAACTCACAGAATTCACGTGAGTACTCTACAGAGACGCTACAATTCCATAACTTTGGCAACACAGTGGGAGACTGAAGGAGAATTTGAGCCCACTCTGAGGGCAGAACAGATTCCCTGTGTGATCCTTGGGAAAGAGCTTCTGATCTCTGGCTCCTGTGGGTATATCATTTGGCTGCTAACTACCTCCAACTTCGTTCAGCTGTGCGGAATTACTTCCCTTTTGAATCAAAAAAAGAAAGAAAGAGAGAGAGAGAGATCTATCACATCTAACCTGGGAGTGTCACCTTTGGCACACCAAACAGAGATCTCAGGCCACACCCATCTCAAGCCTCTAAGGCTCCATCAAAAACAGACAGTCCACTTAATCTAGAGTCATAGTATAACAAGAAAAAGCACCACAGTGAAGAAACCAAATATCTCCAATATGCCAAATAACAAAAGCAAAAACCGAGGTAATAGAAAGAAGGAAGTCACCATGACGTCCCCAGATGAAAATGACACCCCAATTCAAGATTATGAAGATGATGAGATAGAAGAAATGCAAGAAGCAGATCTCAAAAAATTGATAAGAACATTAAGAAGTTCTCAAAAACAAATTCTTGAACTACAGAAATCCTTAATGGACAAGATAGAAAATCTCTCTCGTGAAAATGAAATATAAAGGAGGAATCAAAATGAAACGAAACAACTAGTACAACAGGAAACTGCGATAGTGATGAGAAATCATAATGAAGGGAAGAATATATTATCCCTCATAGTATTTTTTTTGTCTGTTCTACTTAATATGACTGGTTTAATTCTGTAATTATCACACAGTTATTCTTAAGTGTTGAAAATTAACTGAAATGTGATCCCTGTTAAACATAAAAGTGGGAATAAGAGAGGGAAGAGATGTATAATTTGGGGCATGCTCGGGCTGACTTGCCCCAATTGGTAGAGTTGGAAACATACCAGGGGATTCCAATTCAATCCCATTAAGGTGGCATGTGCCAATGCCATTTCACTACTCCAAGTGATCAATTTCAGTTCACAATTGATCATAATGAAAGGACTAAGAGTCAAAGGGAGCACATAAACAAGTCTAGTATCTGCTAACACCAACCGATAGAATAAATAAAGGGGAGAGTGATCCAACATGGGAAGTGAGATACTCAGCAGACTCATAGAATGGCGGATGTCCTAAACAGCACTCTGGCCTCAGAATCAGCCCTAAAGGCACTCGGATCTGGCTGAAAAGCCCATGAGAGTATTTCAGGCATGGAAAGCCAAGACACTCTGGCAAAAAGATCTCTGTGAGTGAGATCCCAGTGGAAAGAACAGGTCTTCAAAGAGGGAGGTGCCTTTCTCTGAAGGGAGGAGAGAACCTCCACTTTGACTATGACCGTGTCTAAACAAGATAAGAGTCGGAGTACTCAAGGGGCTTCCATAGCCTTGGAAACTCATAACTGGTGCATAGGGAGATTACTGATGCCATAAACAGGAGTGTCAATTGGTAAAGTCAACAACAGGAGTCACTGTGCACTTACTCCTCATGTAGGATCTCTGTCCTTAACGTGCTGTACACTGAGGCTTAATGCTATAACGAGTACTCAAACAGTATATTTCACTTTGTGTTTCTATGGGGGTGCAAACGACTGAAATCTTTACTTAATGTACACTAAACTGATCTTCTGTAAAAAAAAAAGAAAGAAATTATCAATTCCCAACTTGACTCTCACTGGGATTAAACATGACAATAGGTCTGATCTGATTTCATCATCATTTAAAAAAATCATCTATTATTTTTCACTTTATGTTTCTGTGTGGGAGCAAACTGTTGAAATACTTACTTAAGGTATACTAAGCTGATCTTCTGTATATTAAGATAATCGAAAATGAATCTTGATGTGAATGGAAGGGGAGAGGGAGTGGGAAAGGGGAGGGTTGTGGGTGGGAGGGAGGGTATGGGGGGGGAAGCCATTGTAACATATGAGTCGTACTTTGGAAATTTATATTCATTAAATAAAAGATTAAAAAAAAAAGAAACAAAACAACTAGTACAACAGGAAACTGGGATAGTGACGAGAAATCATAATGAAGTGAAGAATTTAATAGAGCAAATGAAAAACACAATAGAGAGCCTTACAAACAGAATGGGTGAAGCAGAAGAGAGAATATCGGACTTAGAAGACAGAGAACAGGAAAGGATACAGTCAGACCAAAGAAAAGAAGAGGAAATTAGAAATCTAAAACATATTGTCAGGAATCTTCAGGATACTATTAAAAAAACCAACATTCGGGTTCTAGGAGTTCCTGAAGGCATGGAGAGGGAGAAAGGATTAGAAGGCCGTTTTAGTGAGATATTAGCAGAAAATTTCCCAGGTTTGGAGAAGGACAGAGAAATCCTAGTACAGGAGGCTCACAGAACCCCTAATAAACATGACCAAAAGAGATCCTCACCACGACACCTTGTAATTAAACTCTCCACAGAAAAACATAAAGAAAAGATCCTAAAATGTGCAAGAGAGAAACGTCAAATTACTCTCAGAGGATCTCCAATCAGACTCACAGCTGACTTCTCATCAGAAACCCTACAAGCTAGGAGGGAATGGCAAGATATAGCCCAGGTACTAAGAGAGAACAACAGCCAGCCCAGAATATTATATCCTGCCAAGCTCTCATTTGTGAATGAAGGTGAAATAAAGACTTTTCATAGCAAACAGAAATTGAAAGAATTTGTTGCCACTCGTCCAGCCCTGCAACAGATGCTTAAAGATGTGTTACACACAGAAACACAGAAACACGGTCATCAATATAAAAGAAGGTAAAGGAAGGAAACCTCACAGCAAAAGATCACAGGGAATTCAAAGCATATATTAGAAAATATCTTCGGCAAATGGCAGGGCAAAGTTACCACTTATCATTAGTCACACTGAACGTGAATGGCCTGAACTGTCCAGTTAAAAGACACCGATTGGCTGATTGGGTTAAGGGACAAAACCCATCTATTTGCTGCTTACAAGAAACGCATATTTCCAACAAAGATGCATACAGACTGAAAGTGAAAGGCTGGAAAAAGATACACAATGCCAACATAAATGAAAAAAAGAGTGGGCGTAGCCATCTCAATATCAGACAACATAAACTTTACCACAAAAACTGTTAAGAGTGACAAAGAGGGATACTATATAATGATTAAGGGATCAATACAACAAGAAGATATAACAATTATCAATGTATATGCACCTAACTACAGGGCACCGGTTTATCTAAAAGATTTGTTAACGGACTTAAAGGGAAACTTAGACCCCAATACAATAGTACTGGGGGACTTCAATACTCCACTCTCAGAAATAGATCAACAGGAGAGAAGAACAAGGATACAGTAGATTTAAATGACACTACACACCAAATGGATCTAACAGATATATACAGAACTTTCAATCCTACAGCTAAAGATTTTACATTCTTCTCAGCAGTACATGGAACCTTCTCTAGGATTGACCACATACTAGGCCATAAAGCAAGTCCCAGCAAATTCAAAAGAATTTGAATCATACCATGCAGCTTCTCAGACCATAAAGGAATGAAGTTGGAAATTAGCAACTCAGGAATCCCTAGAGCATACGCAAACACATGGAGATTGAGCAACATGCTCCTGAATGAACAATGGGTCATAGAAGAAATCAAAAGAGAAATCAAAAACTTTCTGGAAGTAAATAAGGATAACAGCACAACATACCAAAACTTATGGGACGCAGCAAAAGCAGTGTTAAGAAGAAAGTTTATATCAATAGGTGCCTACATCAAGAAATTGGAAAGGCACCAAATAGATGAGCTTTCAATTCCCCTCATGGATCTAGAAAAACTACAGCAAACCAGACCCAAATCTAGTAGGAGAAGAGAAATACTTAAAATCAGAGAAGAAATCAACAGGATTGAATAAAAAAAAAAAAAACATTACAAAAAATCAGCCAAACGAGGAGCTGTTTTTTGAAAAAATAAACAAAATTGACACCCCATTGGCCCAACTAACTAAAAAAAGAAAAGACCCAAATCAATAAAATCAGAGATGAAAAAGGAAACGTAACAACAGACACCACAGAAATAAAAAGAATCATCAGAAATTACTACAAGGACTTGTATGCCAACAAACAGGGAAACCTATCAGAAATGGATAGATTCCTGGACACATGCAACCTACCTAAATTGAACCAGGAAGACATCGAAAACCTAAACAGACCCATAACTGAGACAGAAATTGAAACAGTAATAAAGGCCCTCCCAACAAAGAAAAGCCCAGGACCAGATGGATTCACTGCTGAATTCTACCAGAGATTTAAAGAAGAACTGACTCCAATTCTTCTCAAACTATTCAGAACAATTGAAAAAGAGGGAGCCCTCCCAAATTCTTTCTATGAAGCCAGCATCACCTTAATTCCTAAGCCGGAAAAAGATGCAGCATTGAAAGAGAATTTCAGACCAATATCCCTGATGAACATAGATGCAAAAATCCTCAATAAAATTCTCGCCAATAGAATGCAACAACACATCAGAAAGATCATCCACCCAGACCAAGTGGGATTTATCCCTGGTATGCAGGGATTGGTTTAATGTGCACAAAACAATCAATGTGATACACCACATCAACAGACTGCAGAAGAAAAACCATATGATTATCTCAATAGATGCCGAGAAAGCATTTGATAAAATACAACACCCGTTCATGATGAAAACTCTAAGCAAACTGGGTTTGGAAGGAACATTCCTCAATACAATCAAAGCAATCTATGAAAAAAACACGGCCAACATCCTATTGAATGGGGAAAAGTTGGAAGCATTTCCACTGAGATCTGGTACCAGACAGGGATGCCCACTCTCACCACTGCTATTCAATGTACTTCTGGAAGTTCTAGCCAGAGCTATTAGGCAAGAAAAAGAAATGAAAGGGATACAAATTGGGAAGGAAGAACTCAAACTATCCCTCTTTGCAGATGACATGATTCTTTATTTAGGGGACCCAAAGAACTCTACTAAGAGACAATTGGAACTCATAGAAGAGTTTGGCAAATTAGCAGGGTATAAAATCAATGCACAAAAATCAACAGCCTTTGTATACACAGACAATGCCATGGCTGAGGAAGAACTTCTAAGATCAATCCCATTCACAATAGCTACAAAAACAATCAAATACCTTGGAATAAACTTAACCAAGGACGTTAAAGATCTCTACCATGAAAATTACAAAACCTTAAAGAAAGAAATAGAAGAGGATACCAAGAAATGGAAAAATCTTCCATGCTCATGGATTGGAAGAATCAATATCATCAAAATGTCCATTCTCCCAAAAGCAATTTATAGATTCAATGCAATACCAATCAAGATACCGAAGACCTTCTTCTCAGATCGGGAAAAATTGGTGCTGAAATTTATAAAGGGGCACAAGAGACCTCGAATAGCTAAAGCAATTTTGTACAACAAATACAAAGCCAGAGGCATCACAATACCAGATTTCAGGACATACTACAAGGCAGTTGTAATCAAAACAGCATGGTACTGGTACAGAAACAGATGGATAGACCAATGGAACAGAATTGAAACACCAGAAATCAATCCAAACTTCTACAGCCAACTTATATTTGATCAAGGATCTAAAACCAATTCCTGGAGCAAGGACATTCTATTCAATGAATGGTGCTGCGAAAACTGGATTTCCACATGCAGAAGCATGAAGCAAGACCCCTACCTAACACCTTACACAAAAATCCACTCAACATGGATTAAAGACCTAAATCTATGACCTGACACCATCAAGTTACTAGAGAACATTGGAGAAAGCCTTCAAGATATTGGCACAGGTAAAGAGTTTCTGGAAAAGACCCGGGAGGCACAGGCAGTCAAAGCCAAAATCAACTATTGGGATTGCATCAAATTGAGAAGTTTCTGTACTGCAAAAGAAACAGTCAGGAGAGTGAAGAGACAACCGACAGAATGGGAAAAAATATATGCAAACTATGCAACAGATAAAGGGTTGATAACCAGAATCTACAAAGAGCTCAAGAAACTCCACAAAAACAAAACCAACAACCCACTTAAGAGATGGGCCAAGGACCTCAATAGACATTTTTCAAAGGAGGAAATCCAAATGGCCAACAGGCACATGAAAAAATGTTCAAGGTCACTAGCAATCCGGGAAATACTAATCAAAACCACAATGAGGTTTCACCTCACCCCGGTTAGAATGGCTCACATACAGAAATCTACCAACAACAGATGCTGGCGAGGATGTGGGGAAAAAGAGACACTAACCAACTGTTGGTGGGAACGCAAACTGGTCAAGCCACTATGGAAGTCAGTCTGGAGATTCCTCAGAAACCTGAAGATAACCCTACCATTCGACCCAGCCATCCCACTCCTTGGAATTTACCCAAAGGAATTTAAATTGGCAAACAAAAAAGTGGTCTGCACCCTAATGTTTATTGCAGCACAATTCACAATAGCCAAGACCTGGAACCTACCTAAATGCCCATCAACGGTAGACTGGATAAAGAAATTATGGGATATGTACTCTTTAGTATACTATACCGTAGTAAGAAACAACGAAATCCAGTCATTTGCAACAAAATGGAGGAATCTGGAACACATCATGCTGAGTGAAATAAGCCAGTCCCATAGGGACAAATACCATATGTTCGCCCTGATTGGTGACAACTGACTGAACACCAAAAAGGAAAGCTGTTGATGTGAAATCGACACTATGAGAAACGGTGACTTGATCAGCATAGCCCTGACTGTTAATGAACAACTTAATACATTATCCCTCTTAGTAGTTTTTTTTTGTCTGTTCTACTTAATATGACTGGTTTAATTCTGTAATTAATACACAGTTATTCTTAAGTGTTGAAATTTAACTGAAATGTAATCCCTGTTAAACATATGAGTGGGGATAAGAGAGGGAAGAGATGTACAATTTGGGACATGCTCAAGCTGACTTGCCCCAAATGGTAGAGTTAGAAACATACCAGGGGACTCCAATTTAATCCCATTAAGGTGGCATGTACCAATGCCATCTCACTATTCCAAGTGATCAATTTCAGTTCACAATAGATCATAATGAAAGGACTAAGAGTCAAAGGGAGCACATAAACAAGTCTAGTACTTGCTAATACTAACCGATAGAATAAATAAAGGGGAGAGTGATCCAACATGGGAAGCGAGATACTCAGCAGACTCATAGAATGGTGGATGTCCTAAACAGCACTCTGGCCTCAGAATCAGCCCTAAAGACATTCCGATCTGGCTGAAAAGCCCATGAGAGTATTTCAGGCATGGAAAGCCAAGGGACTCTGGCAAAAAAAAAAAAATAAAATAAAATAAAAAATAACCTAAATGAAAGATCTCTGTGAATGAGATCCCAGTGGAAAGAACAGGTCTTCAAAGAAGGAGGTACCTTACTCTGAAGGGAGGAGAGAACCTCCACTTTGACTATGACCTTGTCTAAACAAGATAAGAATCGGAGAACTCAGAGGGCTTCCATAGCCTTGGAAACTCATGACTGGAGCATAGGGAGATTACTGATGCCATAAACAGGAGTGTCAATTTGTAAAGTCAACAACAGGAGTCACTGTGCACTTACTCCTCAAGTAGGATCTTTGTCTTTAATGTGCTGTACATTGAGGCTTAATGCTATAACAAGTACTCAAACAGTATATTTCACTTTGTGTTTCTATGGGGGTGCAAACTGGTTAAATCTTTACTTAATGTATACTAAACTGATCTTCTGTAAAAAAAAATAAAGAAGAAGAAATTAGCAATTCCCAACTTGACCCTCGCTGGGATTAAACATGACAGTTGGTCTGATCTGATTTCATCATCATTTAAAAAATCATCTATTATTTTTCACTTTATGTTTCTGTGTGGGAGCAAACTGTTGAAATCTTTACTTAATGTATGCTAAACTGATCTTCTGTATATAAAGAGAATTGAAAATGAATCCTCATGTTAATGGAAAGGGAGAGGGGATGGGAAAGGGGAGGGTTGCGGGTGGGAGGGACGGTATGGGGGGGAAGCCATCGTAATCCATATTCTGTACTTTGGAAATTTATATTCATTAAATAAAAGTTTAAAAAAAAAAACTACTACTAGCCGGCGCCGTGGCTCAATAGGCTAATCCTCCACCTTGCGGCGCCGGCACACCGGGTTCTAGTCCCGGTCGGGGCGCCGGATTCTGTCCCGGTTGCCCCTCTTCCAGGCCAGCTCTCTGCTATGGCCAGGGAGTGCAGTGGAGGATGGCCCAGGTGCTTGGGCCCTGCACCCCATGGGAGACCAGGAAAAGCACCTGGATCCTGGCTCCTGCCATCGGATCAGCGCAGTGCGCCGGCTGCAGTGGTGGCCATTGGAGGGTGAACCAACGGCAAAGGAAGACCTTTCTCTCTCTGTCTCTTTCTCTCACTGTCCACTCTGCCTGTCCAAAAAAAAAGTTTAAAAAAAAAAAACTACTACTAAAACAGTACTCTATTCTTTGTGTTTCTGTGTATGTGTAAACTGTTGAAATCTTTCCTCAGCATATACTAAATTGATCTTCTGTATATAAAATCATTGAAAATGACTCTTTTTTGTTATTTTTTAACTTTTATTTAATGAATATAAATCTCCAAAGTACAGCTTATGGATTACAATGGCTTCCCCCCATAACGTCCCTCCCACCCACAACCCTCCACTTTCCCACTATGAATCTTGATGTGAATGGGATGGGAGAGGGAGTGGGAGATTGGATGGTTGCGGATGGGAGGGAGGTTATGGGGGGGAAAGCCGCTATAATCCAAAATTTTACTTTGGACATTTATATTTATGAAATAAAAGTTAAAAAATAAATAAATAAAATTAAGTGTAATTAAAGGAATTATAAAAAGTTTTCTATAATAATAATAACATCTCTGAATAGAGCAATCCTGAGAAAGAACATTAAATGAGGAATAATGTGTTCAACCAAAAGACCAGCAACAAACGCCTTCATTGCTAAAATCTACAAAATTGAAAAAAAAAAAAAACACCAACACAAATTTTTTGAAAAGTATTATACAAATTGTTAGGGAGGTAACTTTTCCAAACTCATTATATGAGTCCAATTTTTCCTAAAGTGACCCGATAGATGCAAGATCTCAGTTTATCTCTGATTCTCTTTTTTTGAAATAAAAACTTACAGAGTCCCTGCTGAATATAATGCAACACTGTCATCCTAATAGAGTTTATATTAGAATATAGGTGCAAAATTTGATAGTAATTGAATCCAGGGAAAATGTGAATGTAATTCATAATTACAATAATTCACATCAATCAAAAACAAACATCAGTATAATAAACTAGATGCAGAAAACATTTTGTATAAAATTATACATTCACTTATGAGAAGTAAATTGAGCAGAACACTTATAGATTGCATATACTTCAATTACAAAACCCTTGCATTTGAGGAACCTGAGCCAGATTCCATTGAATGCCAACAAAATGAAAGCATTTACCCTATAATTGGAACCATAAAATGATGCACATTTTTTTACTATTATATTCAATACTGCAATGTAAGGTCTAGGCAAAACAAAAAGAAAAGGGAAGGAAATAAAAGACACAGATATAGAAAAGAAGAAATTGAAATTATTTATTTTTCCAGATGATTTTATTCTATTTATATGGAAATGCAACGAGTTCAACAACAGGCCACCTGAACTGGTAAATGACTGGTAGATTTGTAGGATACAAAGTAAGCACAAAAAATCAGAATAAGTTTTATATACCTATACTATTGTGAACCCACTGAGAAAATAAATTAAAGAAGAAATTAAATTCACAATAAGAAATAAAATACCCTGGATAAATTTGACTTGTGATGTAAAATGCCTCTACAGCAACAATCCTAAAGCCATGATAAAGAATCTGAGATCAAAAAGACCGCTCATATTCACAGATTGAAATACTTTCTAGTACTTCCATATTATCCAAGTTAATTTACAGATACAATATGCTTTCCATCAAAATCAATGGAATTCATCATGTATCTAGAAAAATAAACCTAAACCTCATATCTTCACATATATTAAAAAGTGTTCCACATAGAAAAGTAACTCTTGAGAAACAGAACACGTCTGGGGTCACAACAAATGAGTTCAATACATACCATAGATGTATGGTAAACCCTGGCATAAAAACTGATGAATAGACCAGTGTAAGAGGATAGAGGCTCCCCAAAAGAAATACAGATACATACAGACAATGGATCTTTTACAAAGCTAACCAAAATACACTGGGAAAGGTATAGTCTATTCAGTAAATTGTCCAGACGCAACAGGATATCCATATGGACATGACGAAACCCAGATGACCACCCCTCTTTTCCTATACAAAGTCAACTGAAAGTGAGTCGTGGATGCAAATGTAAGAACTGAAACTTACAAAATATAGAGAAACTATAGACGTTGACATAAGCAATGGCTTCTTGATAAGATACCCTAAGAACAGGCAATAAAAAACTAATAGAGAAACCTTATATCAAACTAAGAAGATAATTCACAACAAAGAAGACAACCATCAGAGTGAAGATAAAACCCCTCTGAACTCCTATAAATCCAGCACCACTTTAATTCTAAAACCAGGTATATGTACAAAGCAAACTAAGACCAATGTATTTGATAAATACAGATGCAAAAAATCCTCAAAATACTCGCTAATCAAACATAACAACACATTAGAAATATAATTCACCCAGACCAAGTGGGAATGCACTAGATAAAATATGTCCTTGATATAAACCTTAAACTGGGAATAGAAGGAATATTCATGAACACATTCAAGGTAGTTTAGGACAAACACAGAGCCACCATCAAATTGTGTGGGTAAATTGGAAGCATTTCCACTAAGATCTACAAGGATGCTCACCCCCATAACTGCTATTCAATATAGTTCTAGAAGGCTTACTGAGAGCCACCAGCAAGCAAAATCCAAGCAAAGGGATACAAACTGGAAAGCTTGAAGTCAAATTATTACTGTTGATAGAAGATATGATTTTATATATCAGGAAGCCAAAAGACTCCACCAGGAGACTATTGGAACTCAAGAGAGTTTGGTAAATTTGCAAGATAAAATCAATACACAAAATTCAATAGCATTTGTATAAAAAGACAATGCTATGGCTGAGAAAGGACATGCAAGATCAGTTCAATTCACAATAGCCAAACAAATTGGACTAAATTTAAATAAAGAGGTCAAATATCTCTACAATGATAATTACAAAACATTTTTAAAATAAATAGAACATATAAAATGAAATATCTGTCATGTTCATGGATTAGAAGAATTAATAGAATCAAAATGTCCATACTAGTGAAAGCAATTGACATGTTCAATATGATCCCAAGCAAAATCGTAATGGCATTCTTCTGAAAAAATGATAGAAAAAATGATGCTAAAATTCATATGGAAGCCCAAGAGATCCTGAATAGCTAGAGCAAACTTAAAGAATAAAACAAAGCCAGAGGCATCGCAATATCAGATTTCATGACAACTACAGGCCAGTTATTATGAAAAAAAGCCTAATACTGGCACAAAAACAGACATGTAGACCAATGGACTGGAGTAGAAATTCCAGAAGTTAATACACTCATGTACAACCAACCGATCTTTGACAAAGGAGCCAAAATCAATGCCTGAAAAAAGGTAGTCTTCAACAAATGTTACTGGAAAACTTGGATTCTGCATGTAGAAATATTAAACAAGACCACCACCTTACAATTTATACAGAAATGAACTATAGATGGATCAATGATATAAAACAATAACCTGATAACTTCAAATTACTAGGTGAAAATATTGGGAAACTCAGCAAGACATTGGCATACACATGGAATTCTAGTTAAATACCCCAGAATGATAGGCAATCAAAGCAAAAAATAAACAAATAGGATTGCATTAAGCTAAGATGCTATGCACTGCAAAGGAATTGCTCAACCTATTGTAGAGGCATTCAAGAGAACAGGAGAAAACATTTGCAAATCTTGCAATGGTTAAAGGTCTAATATCCAGAATCTACAAAGAGTTCCAGTAATCCAGAACAACAAAAACAACAAAAATCCTGTCAAGCAATGGGCAAAGGACAAAACAGACATTTTTGAAGGATGACATTCAAATGGTCAATGGAAACATTTAAAAAATTCTCAGGATCATTAGCCATCAGGAAATGCAAATCAAAAGGATGATGAGGGTGAAACCTCACCCCAAGTAGAGTGGCTATCTTTCAAAAATTATAAAACAATAAATGTTAGCAAATATATGGGTGATAAAAAACTATAATCCACTGCTGGTTAAATTGTAAAAGAGTACAACCATCATGGAACACAGTCTGGTAATTTTTCAGTAATCTGAAAATCATTCTAACATATACACAGCCATCCCACTCCTAAAAATTTACCCAAATGGAATGAAATCAGCATAAGGAAGACTTGTCTGCACCTGATGTTAATTGCAGATCAATAGCTAAGATCTGACATCAACCTAGAGATTCATCAACTGAATAATGGTTAAAGAAAATGTGGTATATATACACTATGCAAAACTACTCAGCTATATAAATTAATATGATCCTGTCTTTTACAACAAAATATATGCATATGGAAGCCATTATTCTCAGTCAAATAAACCAGCACAAAATCAACAAATAAACAAAGCACAAATAAGCAAAGCACAAAAATGCAATGTTGAGTTTTGGTTATTGCTTACAATCCTTGTCTATACTCTTGATAAACAGTGATTTTTCTACTTGTTCCATTCAATTCTTTCTTTGGTGCAGAGTTAAGCTTGAGATTATAAAATAAATTGAAATTATGCAATTATAGATATAAAAAGAAAAAATAAGTGTGGAAGGAGGACAGAGGGTCCGAGCATGGGCAAGAGGGAGGTTAGGGTGAGAAATATTATGCTCTTAAGTCTGTGTATATGAAATACATGAAATTTGTTTATCTTATGAATTTATTATGAATAAAATTATTTTAATACCCCAGTAGACTGGGATAAAGTATTTGCCAATTCTGCATTTCATGAAGAACTGAAATTTAGAATACATATGAAACTGCTGAAATTATGCACAAATATATCTAAGAATTGGGAAAGGATCTGAAGGGAAGAGAGAACTTCCACTTTGACCATGGCCTTGTCTAAAAATGATCAGAGTCAGTGAACTCAGGGGGCTTCCATAGCCTTGGCAGCTCATGACAAGTGCCTAGGGTGATTACTGAAGCCATAAACAAGAGTGTCAATTTGTTAAGTCAACAACAGGAGTCACTGTGCACTTAATCCTCATGTAGGATCTTTGTCCTTAGTGTGCTGTACATTGAGATTTAATGCTATAACTAGTACTCAAACAGTATTTTTCACTTTATGTTTCTGTGTGGGAGCAAACTGGGGAAATCTTTACTTAATGTATGCTAAACTGAACTTCTGTATATAAAGAGAATCAAAAATGAATCTTGATGTGAGTGGAAGGGGAGAGGGAGTGGGAAAGGGGAGGGTTGCGAATGGGAGGGACGTTATGGGGGGGAAGCCATTGTAATCCATATTCTGTACTTTGGAAATTTATATTCATTAAATAAACGTTAAACAAAGTAACAAACAAAAGAACAATCTTTATAAAAAGAGGTACAAATATTTTAAGCAGAATGTTAATATGGAGCAAAATATGAAATAACAAGAAATCAATAAAAAAGCAAGAGAGAGTCAAAGATCCCAAGGTGTTTAACATTTCTAAATAAATCATGTAAATAATTCATGTGGAAGAGAAACACAAAAAAATCACATGGCAACTGCAATTAAAAGATGAAAAGTTTTGAATAAAATTAAGCATCTAATCACAAAAATAAACTGTGAGAAAAGCAGTAAAAATAGTTATTACTTATTATAACTAAGATGGGCTGCAATGCACCTATAATATAAACCATAATTGTCATAGAACACTGAAAGCTATTTCCCTCGGAACACAGCTGTGCAACCCGCTCTGCTTGTATTTTCTGTCTTCAACAATGTCCTAGATGTGCAGTTAGGAAATTTAAAAAACAGAAATGTTTATGTAGAAGGTTATGCTTTTTTTTTTTTTTAATTTTTGACAGGCAGAGTGGACAGTGAGAGAGAGACAGAGAGAGAAAGGTCTTCCTTTGCCGTTGGTTCACCCTCCAATGGCCGCCGCTGCAGCCGGCGCACTGCGCTGATCCGATGGCAGGAGCCAGGATCCAGGTGCTTTTCCTGGTCTCCCATGGGGTGCAGGGCCCAAGCACCTGGGCCATCCTCCACTGCACTCCCTGGCCATAGCAGAGAGCTGGCCTGGAAGAGGGGCAACCGGGACAGAATCCGGCGCCCCAACCGGGACTAGAACCCGGTGTGCCGGCGCCGCAAGGTGGAGGATTAGCCTATTGAGCCACGGCGCCGGCTCAGAAGGTTATGCTTTTAAGCAGCAAAACCATCAATACATGTTAATTAAACTATTATATACGGAGATAATCCCATAAAATTCAAAACAAATAAAAACTGACCAGAGAATTATGCAGGATTACTGTGTATAGGATCAATATATAAACCCAATGTGTTATGACATGCCAGTAAGAACGAAACAGACAACAATATTAAATTACAGAATACAGAACTACAAGTGAATATCTGTAATAGAAACAAGAGAAAGAGAGGTCAATCTATGTAATGTATTTTTTAGTATTTTTTTAAATTTTATTTAATGAATATAAATTTCCAAAGTACGATTTATGGATTACAATGGCTTCCCCCCCATACCGTCCCTCCCACCCACGACCCTGCCCTTTCCCACTCCCTCTCCCCTTCCATTCACATCAAGATTCATTTTCGATTATCTTAATATACAGAAGATCAGCTTAGTATACATTAAGTAAGGATTTCAACAGTTTGCTCCCACACAGAAACATAAAGTGAAAAATAATAGATGATTTTTTTTAAAATGATAATGAAATCAGATCAGACCTATTGTCATGTTTAATCCCAGTGAGAGTCAAGTTGGGAATTGATAATTTCTCTCTCTCTTTTTTTTTTACAGAAGATCAGTTTAGTATGCATTAAGTAAAGATTTCAACAGTTTGCACCCCCATAAAAACACAAACTGAAATATATTGTTTGAGTACTCGTTATAGCATTAAATCTCAATGCACAGCACATTAAGGACAGAGATCCCACTTGAGGAGTAAGTGCACAGTGACTCCTGTTGTTGACTTTACCAATTGACACTCCTGTCTATGGCATCAGTATTCTCCCTATGCTCCAGTCATGAGTTTCCAAGGCTATGGAAGCCCTCTGAGTTCTCCGATTCTTATCTTGTTTAGACAAGGTCATAGTCAAAGTGGAGGTTCTCTCCTCCCTTCAGAGAAAGGTACCTCCTTCTTTGATGACCTGTTCTTTCCACTGGGATCTCACTCACAGAGATCTTTTGCCAGAGTGTCTTGGCTTACCATGCCCAAAATACTCTCATGGGCTTTAAAATAGTCCTGGAGTCATTTTTTTTAAAAGTCAAATGACCTTAAAAAAGAGCCAAGAATATAAATCATAGAAAGACCCAGAATACCGGAAAGATTCAGCATTCTGTTACATGTGAGACCATTATTGAAAGTCCAAGGGTCACAAGATTTTAATAGGGTCCTGGAAAAAGGAGGGAGGGACAGTGCTCTGATGTCATGATCATCAGGGAGGTGAGAGCAGCCCCTGCTGTTGGGAGGATCAAGCTGCAAAGATGAGGCAGTTTCAGACCTGAGACCAAGCAGAGTTCCTCTCTGCCCCCACCTGCCACAACCCCAAACTATGGCCCTCATGCTAGGAGCATTTGGATTGGCTGTGTGTTCTCTGATGTTATGCATGCTATGCATGCTCATTGTGAGGGCAGACTTTAAAATCAGGTGTTCAAAGGCAACACTGCTGAACCACACAGCATCTTCTTTTCTGGCATCCCAATGTTAGGCTTTCTGGGTTTGTTCCTGAGAGAGGTCTCAGGTGTTTCACCCATTGCTGCTCTGTGAACTTCCCTCACCACACTCAGGAGCCCTCAGGAGGAAGCTGGGACTCGTTGGAAGCTGGAAAGTGGTGAGTGTCAGAGACCAGTATTCTATGGTCGCAGGAGGTGAGCTGGGCCAGTAGCCAGGACCCTGGTGTCCTGTCCTGTGTCTAAAGGAAAAGGGTTTGTGTGAACCCTGGGGCCTCACAGCTTTCCAAATTGATGGTGGTTACTGAATCCACATGGAGAAATGAACTTCCACATGTGATCTGATATCCTTTGGTTGAGAAACGAGGTCACTAGTTTACAATTCAGTCCTGTCAGCACAGCTCTTCCTAGGTTCTGAGTCAGGTTTTGTTTGATGCTAACAACAGAATAGTACAGACTCAGTAATGTAGAAAGAAATGGTATTTGTCCCATGGTTTGGGTCCAAGGTCGGAGGGCAGTATCTGTTGATGGTCATCTTGTTGGCAGAGGTTTGGGTGGCACAGAGACCATATGACTGAATAATGAAATTGCAGGAGGTTCAAATATGAAGTAGTTTCTGTAGCACACACCTGGGAATAAGCAGTCACTCAATAATCACATGAATTGATTTAGCCTAATCACTTCATTAGGGTCCCGCCTGTTCCCAATGATTAATCTCTCCTAATTGGGATTAAATGCCTTCACACCCTTCTGTGGAGAGTAATATCTTTGTAAAGGCCAATCATTCTTCACTCCCTAACCCCAAGCTAACTGGTGTGAGAACTGAGAATCAAATACACTGTTGAACACACAGTAGTTTCATTATGCATCCAAATTTCGTTTAGTCAAATGATAGCTTGCAGCATTTGAGAATATCTCAGAATATCAGATTCTGCTGGATGTTAAATGGTTTATAAATTTGAGAGTTCATTTGTGACTGGTAAAAGAAAAAAAAATTCTTTTCTCCTCAATGCCTGTACCTTTGATTTTAAGACTCAGATATTTCATGGGTAATATGAGTGGCTATGATCCTGTCTAATACACAAATTTCAGGCCATAGCTAAGCTCATGCAAGTAAGTTAGCTTTAGAGGGGATCTCTGGATAACTTCATAATTTTGACTGGAGCCAGAAAATCAAATACATGCTTTTCATTGGTATATGCCCGGGATGTGTTTATGCTAAAATCTTAATCCGTTATGTCTACTAACTCTATATAATGTCAGCAATGAACCGTTGGTAAGTCATAGGTGTTATAGATGTGTTGTTTGATTTTAAGCAAACAACACACATTTGGTGTTAGTGACCACGAAAATGACTGCACAGGTCACAGACTTAAACTGATTTTAAGTGTTTGATTTCTGGTGAGAATTAAGACCTTGGAGGAGGGAGCCAATGCAAACTGTTGGGAGGGAAAAGCAAAAAGTGTGGAACTCTCAGAATTAAATGTTCTGGCTGCTGAGGTTTGTCTTAGTTCCTGAGAGTGAATCCCCTTAGTCTGCATCTCCTGAGAGTGATCCCCAAAGTCTGGGAACCTGAGTTTGGTGTCCCTTGATGCTGTGGGATAAAGAGGTTGTTTCCTTTTAATTGCACTTAGTACACCAGTTTAGAAATTATGTGCCATGATTTCATGTTAGACATACATACTCTTGCATAGATCCCTAATATACAGTAATAAAACCTGAAAGGAAGACAATTGTTGACATCTTTGTTTTCTGCTAAATTTGAATAAGAATTTTAACATCCATAGAACTAATATTCAGGAAAATATAGGGGCCTTGGTCAGTTCAGGTATTTTCCCAATCTCTTCTACTTCTGCCCCCGAGAGGAAAATCCTGGTTCTTTGATGTTTTTGTTTGCTTACTTTCTGTTTCTCTAAACCATGAGTTTTGCTAGCTTTGTTTGGTATTTGTGACAATATCTTTCTTGATTTTTGTTCCTCATCTGCTAATTCTTGGCCTTTTATGTTACATTATGGCAAAATGCTGTCATGTTATAGATTGTGTATAGACTGTGCTTCTGTAGGAAATATTGATAGTTAAAATGGATTGTCTATCTTTTCTTCCATATATACTGATTTTTGGGCCTTTTCAACACTTGAAGTGACCTTAATTATTTATTTTCTCCATCTAGTGTTAGCTGATGTATCTGCCCAATGACATATGGATAACTATTAATTACCCCTGGTTGGGTATTTATACCATTGTGTTTATTTGTTCTGATAAACACTGGGCAATCCTTGCAGTTTTGTAAGCATTTTTCTTAAATATTCTGATGCTCTATCTATGAACACTGATATGAAACACTGTACTATCCTCATAGAAAATGATCTGCTCATCTCACTGTGTAACCCTTTTAAATGTTCTGACACAAATCCTGATTAACCTGAAGTGCATATTGCTTTTCCAGGCTTCAATGTAATGGTGTTATAATGGACCGTGTTTCTGCATATTTTCTATTTAATCATTTTATATCTTCATTCTATTTTACTTTTGAAATCTGTAAATATGTATCTTAAGTTGACAAAAATGTAATGTATTTAGCACATAAAATTGGTTTGGAACACTATTTCTTTGGAAGCTCCGATATCTTATAAAAGAATGTTCTCAACTCTTTACTCCTATTGTTTATATAATTTCTGTCATTATTTTTAATGATCAGAAACTGTAACAACACTGTTCATTGTTAAGTTTTTATTAAAATGATAATATTATCTGTTAGGTTACGTTGGAATAAAGAATATAAATATTTTGCTATACCTCCATTTGCTTTCAGTCTTTTCTTTACGTGGATGACTTCCAAGACTATGTTGCTCTTTATGTCTGATGAATTACTTTCTAATTTACTTGATAGAAAACAAGAGGCAATGAATGAGAGAAAGAGCTCCTATTCACAAGTTCACTTTGCAAATGCTCACATCTTCCAGGGAGGGATCAAATCTAAACCTGAGAGCAGGTAACTCACTTCAGGTTTTCCATGTGGGTAGCAAAAACCACATGTCCTGAGACATCATCATGACTTCCCAGGGTCTGCTTTAATTGGAAGCTGGAGTTAGGATCAGAATCAGGAAATGCACCCGGGTCCTCAATTGTGGAATACAGTTTTATTAATCTTAACAGTTACCCTAAGCCTTTTTTTTTTAAACTGAAATGCATGGATCCAAGTTTGAACATCATGCCTGTAATTTGACAACAGTATTAAGAATGAATGAAATAGTATAAAGGGATGGGGTCATGAGCAGTAAGGTAAGCCACGACTTGGGATGCCCTCATCTCATATTTATCTTCCTCATTCAGGTCCTGGGCATTCCCCACTTCCAATCCAGATTCTTGCTAAAATGTATCTGAGGGGCATTTGATGATGTCTTAAGTACTCATGTGTCGCTCCCCCTCTTCGTGGAGGAACGACACAGGACCCTGCGCTGTTCTTTTATCTCCTCGGCCCTCCCCGGGTTTGCTGCTGGTTCTTCCCGGGTTGGCTACCGACCCTTCCACCTCCGTGGAAGGGCGGTTCCCCCTAGCCACTTCCCCACTTCCGCGGGGGAGCGGCACACCGCCAGCCAGCTCTCCCGGGGGCTGCACAGGTGTTCTTTCAGATAGATGTTCCTGGTGCATGTTGTCTCTCTCCTCCTTTATAGTCCTCTTCCACCAATCCCAACTCTGCTAACCACACGCCGAGTACGCTGCTCTCCTCCAATCAGGAGCAGGTCCTACAGTTTATTGGTTGAACTGGAGGCAGCTGTGTAGAAGCTGTTTCTCCCTTATCAGCGCCATATTGTGGGAGAGCAGATGCATAGAATAAGTCTTAATTCCAGTAACTTAGTCTAGTCCGAGTTGCTCCCCACACTCATGTACCTTCTGCCTACATTGGAGATACAAAAGGTGTTCCTGGCTCCTAGATTAAACTGGAACCAGTCCCAGGTTTTGCAAACATTGACAAGTGAACTAGTGGATGGAAGATCTACCCACTACTGCCCCTCCTCCTTTCAAGTAAATAAATACATATTAAAACCTTACAACTATTCTTCCATTTAGGTTCAAGTTTAGCTTTGCAACAATGGCATTCATAGAATATCAGAAAGTCATGCAAGGGATCAGAAGAAAGTTCAATGGGAAAGGCAACCTTATTTTTAAATTTTAAGATTATTGAAATAATCCTTAGCAGGACTGGAGATTATTGCCTTATTACTTTCTTATGCTTTGTAAATGATGTAGTTTGGTTAATCACATAGTGCAGATAGTTCATTGATGGAATATAGAGACATTTCTGATTTTTAAAATTTTGCTCAGCCTTTGATTAACACTACTTGTATATTATTACAGGATACAGTGCAACACTCGAGTACTCACCCAACATAATTTAATCAATCTAGAAAATGAGGATTTCCCTTGCTTATTTTGTGTTTAAGGCCTACAAGTCCCTCCATTCCAATTTCTTATACAGTGTATCTTATCATGAACTAAAGTCACAACACCATATTATGGAACACTGCAACTGGTTCGTTCTTTCTAACTCTGTTTCTATATCTGTTATCCTACCACCCAGTATCTTCAGTAATGAATCTTCCCACCCTAATTAAAACCATTTATATTTATATCCACCATGTTTTAGAAACCCATATATCAGAGAACATGTGAGATTTATTTCTTCCTATGCCAGTCTTACTTCACTTAAGGATCTCCAGATCCACCCATTTTGAAGCAAATAATATCTCAATCCTTTTTAATCACTGAATTAGGATTGGAAAACCTGTAACACATTGATAGATTCCTAGGTTGGTTCCAAATATTTACTACTATGAATAGTGCTGTAGTCAAAACAGAAAGCAGAAATCTCTTTTGCATGCAGATTGAATTTCCTTCTGATACATACACAATGGTTGGAGAGGTTTATCCCTTCTCATTTTTTGAGGGATGGCCATACTAAGTCTTCATAATGCTCAGGCTAACTTGCATTCTCATCACTGTCTTATATTTTAAAATACTTATTTATTTGAAAGTCATAGTTACAGATAGAAAGAGAGAGAGAGAGAGAGAGAGAGAGAGAGAGATCTTCCATCCACTGGTTCACTCCCCAAATGGCTGCAATGGCTAGAGATGGGCCAAAACAAAGCCAGGAACCAGAAACTTCCTCTTGGGTCTACCGTGTGGGAGCAGAGGCCTAAAGACTTGGGCCACCTTCCACTGATTTCCCAGGCCACAGAAGAGAGCTAGATCAGAAGTGGAGCAACTGGGACTCAAGTCCCCATATGGGATTTTTGGTACTGCAGGTGGCGGCTTTAATTGCTACACAACAGTGCAGGCTCCAATACCTTATTAAAGTTTTCTTTTCTTCATACCCTACTAGCATTTCTAAGTGAGGTGACACCTAGTGTATTTTGATTTGCATTTTCCTATATAATAATTATATTGCATGTTTTCCCATTTTTGTTGACCATGGGTATTTCTTCTCTACAGAAATGCCTGTTTAGATCCTTTCCCAATTCTTAGATATATTTGTGCATAATTTCAGCAGTTTCATACGTATTCTGAATTTCAGTTCTTCATGAAATGCAGAATTGGCAAATACTTTATCCCAGTCTACTGGGGTATTAAAATAATTTTATTCATATAAGATAAACAAATTTCATGTATTTCATATACACAGACTTAAGAGCATAATATTTCCCACCCTAACCTCCCTCTTGCCCATGCTCGGACCCTCTGTCCTCCTTCCACACTTATTTTTTCTTTTTATATCTATAATTGCATAATTTCAATTTATTTTATAATGTCAAGCTTAACTCTGCACCAAAGAAAGAATTGAATGGAACAAGTAGAAAAATCACTGTTTATCAAGAGTATAGACAAGGATTGTAAGCAATAACCAAAACTCAACATTGCATTTTTGTGCTTTGCTTATTTGTGCTTTGTTTATTTGTTGATTTTGTGCTGGTTTATTTGACTGAGAATAATGGCTTCCATATGCATATATTTTGTTGTAAAAGACAGGATCATATTAATTTATATAGCTGAGTAGTTTTGCATAGTGTATATATACCACATTTTCTTTAACCATTATTCAGTTGATGAATCTCTAGGTTGATGTCAGATCTTAGCTATTGATCTGCAATTAACATCAGGTGCAGACAAGTCTTCCTTATGCTGATTTCATTCCATTTGGGTAAATTTTTAGGAGTGGGATGGCTGTGTATACGTTAGAATGATTTTCAGATTACTGAAAAATTACCAGACTGTGTTCCATGATGGTTGTACTCTTTTACAATTTAACCAGCAGTGGATTATAGTTTTTTATCACCCATATATTTGCTAACATTTACTGTTTTATAATTTTTGAAAGATAGCCACTCTACTTGGGGTGAGGTTTCACCCTCATCATCCTTTTGATTTGCATTTCCTGATGGCTAATGATCCTGAGCATTTTTAAACGTTTCCATTGACCATTTGAATGTCATCCTTCAAAAATGTCTGTTTTGTCCTTTGCCCATTGCTTGACAGGATTTTTGTTGTTTTTGTTGTTCTGGATTACTGGAACTCTTTGTAGATTCTGGATATTAGACCTTTAACCATTGCAAGATTTGCAAATGTTTTCTCCTGTTCTCTTGAATGCCTCTACAATAGGTTGAGCAATTCCTTCGCAGTGCATAAGCATCTTAGCTTAATGCAATCCTATTTGTTTATTTTTGCTTTGATTGCCTATCATTCTGGGGTATTTAACTAGAATTCCATGTGTATGCCAATGTCTTGCTGAGTTTCCCAATATTTTCACCTAGTAATTTGAAGTTATCAGGTTATTGTTTTATATCATTGATCCATCTATAGTTCATTTCTGTATAAATTGTAAGGTGGTGGTCTTGCTTCATATTTCTACAAGCAGAATCCAAGTTTTCCAGTAACATTTGTTGAAGACTACCTTTTTTCAGGCATTGATTTTGGCTCCTTTGTCAAAGATCGGTTGGTTGTACATGAGTGTATTAACTTCTGGAATTTCTACTCCAGTCCATTGGTCTACATGTCTGTTTTTGTGCCAGTATTAGGCTTTTTTTCATAATAACTGGCCTGTAGTTGTCATGAAATCTGATATTGCGATGCCTCTGGCTTTGTTTTATTCTTTAAGTTTGCTCTAGCTATTCAGGATCTCTTGGGCTTCCATATGAATTTTAGCATCATTTTTTCTATCATTTTTTCAGAAGAATGCCATTACGATTTTGCTTGGGATCATATTGAACATGTCAATTGCTTTCACTAGTATGGACATTTTGATTCTATTAATTCTTCTAATCCATGAACATGACAGATATTTCATTTTATATGTTCTATTTATTTTAAAAATGTTTTGTAATTATCATTGTAGAGATATTTGACCTCTTTATTTAAATTTAGTCCAATTTGTTTGGCTATTGTGAATTGAACTGATCTTGCATGTCCTTTCTCAGCCATAGCATTGTCTTTTTATACAAATGCTATTGAATTTTGTGTATTGATTTTATCTTGCAAATTTACCAAACTCTCTTGAGTTCCAATAGTCTCCTGGTGGAGTCTTTTGGCTTCCTGATATATAAAATCATATCTTCTATCAACAGTAATAATTTGACTTCAAGCTTTCCAGTTTGTATCCCTTTGCTTGGATTTTGCTTGCTGGTGGCTCTCAGTAAGCCTTCTAGAACTATATTGAATAGCAGTTATGGGGGTGAGCATCCTTGTAGATCTTAGTGGAAATGCTTCCAATTTACCCACACAATTTGATGGTGGCTCTGTGTTTGTCCTAAACTACCTTGAATGTGTTCATGAATATTCCTTCTATTCCCAGTTTAAGGTTTATATCAAGGACATATTTTATCTAGTGCATTCCCACTTGGTCTGGGTGAATTATATTTCTAATGTGTTGTTATGTTTGATTAGCGAGTATTTTGAGGATTTTTTGCATCTGTATTTATCAAATACATTGGTCTTAGTTTGCTTTGTACATATACCTGGTTTTAGAATTAAAGTGGTGCTGGATTTATAGGAGTTCAGAGGGGTTTTATCTTCACTCTGATGGTTGTCTTCTTTGTTGTGAATTATCTTCTTAGTTTGATATAAGGTTTCTCTATTAGTTTTTTATTGCCTGTTCTTAGGGTATCTTATCAAGAAGCCATTGCTTATGTCAACGTCTATAGTTTCTCTATATTTTGTAAGTTTCAGTTCTTACATTTGCATCCACGACTCACTTTCAGTTGACTTTGTATAGGAAAAGAGGGGTGGTCATCTGGGTTTCGTCATGTCCATATGGATATCCTGTTGCGTCTGGACAATTTACTGAATAGACTATACCTTTCCCAGTGTATTTTGGTTAGCTTTGTAAAAGATCCATTGTCTGTATGTATCTGTATTTCTTTTGGGGAGCCTCTATCCTCTTACACTGGTCTATTCATCAGTTTTTATGCCAGGGTTTACCATACATCTATGGTATGTATTGAACTCATTTGTTGTGACCCCAGACGTGTTCTGTTTCTCAAGAGTTACTTTTCTATGTGGAACACTTTTTAATATATGTGAAGATATGAGGTTTAGGTTTATTTTTCTAGATACATGATGAATTCCATTGATTTTGATGGAAAGCATATTGTATCTGTAAATTAACTTGGATAATATGGAAGTACTAGAAAGTATTTCAATCTGTGAATATGAGCGGTCTTTTTGATCTCAGATTCTTTATCATGGCTTTAGGATTGTTGCTGTAGAGGCATTTTACATCACAAGTCAAATTTATCCAGGGTATTTTATTTCTTATTGTGAATTTAATTTCTTCTTTAATTTATTTTCTCAGTGGGTTCACAATAGTATAGGTATATAAAACTTATTCTGATTTTTTGTGCTTACTTTGTATCCTACAAATCTACCAGTCATTTACCAGTTCAGGTGGCCTGTTGTTGAACTCGTTGCATTTCCATATAAATAGAATAAAATCATCTGGAAAAATAAATAATTTCAATTTCTTCTTTTCTATATCTGTGTCTTTTATTTCCTTCCCTTTTCTTTTTGTTTTGCCTAGACCTTACATTGCAGTATTGAATATAATAGTAAAAAAATGTGCATCATTTTATGGTTCCAATTATAGGGTAAATGCTTTCATTTTGTTGGCATTCAATGGAATCTGGCTCAGGTTCCTCAAATGCAAGGGTTTTGTAATTGAAGTATATGCAATCTATAAGTGTTCTGCTCAATTTACTTCTCATAAGTGAATGTATAATTTTATACAAAATGTTTTCTGCATCTAGTTTATTATACTGATGTTTGTTTTTGATTGATGTGAATTATTGTAATTATGAATTACATTCACATTTTCCCTGTTCCTATATTACATCTGACTTGATTATGATATCTGACCTTTTTTTTTTTTTTGGATTCCACACTGGATTGAAGTACTATCAAATTTTGCACCTATATTCTAATGTAAATTCTGTTAGGATGACAGTGTTGCATTATTTTCAGCAGGGACTCTGTTTTGTAAGATTTTATTTGAAAAAAGAGAATCAGAGATAAACTGAGATCTTGCATCTATCAGGTCACTTTAGGAAAAAACTGGCCTCATATAATGAGTTTGGAAAAGTTACCTCCCTAATAATTTGTACAATACTTTTCAAAAAAATTTGTGTTATTTTTTAATTTTGTAGATTTTAGCAATGAAGACGTTTGTTGCTGATCTTTTGGTTGAACACATTATTCCTCATTTAATGTTCTTTCTCAGGATTGCTCTATTCAGAGATGTTATTACTATTATTGAAAACTTTTTTAATTCCTTTAATTACACTTAATTTTATTTATTTATTTTTTAACTTTTATTTCATAAATATAAAGGTCCAAAGTACAATTTTGGATTATAGCGGCTTTCCCCCCCATAACCTCCCTCCCATCCGCAACCATCCAATCTCCCACTCCCTCTCCCATCCCATTCACATCAAGACTCATAGTGGGAAAGTGGAGGGTTGTGGGTGGGAGGGACGTTATGGGGGGAAGCCATTGTAATCCATAAGCTGTACTTTGGAGATTTATATTCATTAAAAAAAGTTAAAAAATAACAAAAAAAGAGTCATTTTCAATGATTTTATATACAGAAGATCAATTTAGTTCTTTTCACTGGGATCTCACTCACAGAGATCTTTCATTTAGGTCTTTTTTTTGCCAGAGTGTAGGCTTTCCATGCCTAAAATACTCTCATGGGCTCTTCAGCCAGGTCCGAATGCCTTAAGGGCTGATTCTGAGGCCAGGGTGCTGTTTAGGACATCTGCCTTTCTATGAGTCTGCTGTGTATCCCGCTCCCCATCTTGGATCGTTCTCTCCCTTTTTAATTCTATCAGTTAGTAATAGCAGACACTACTCTTGTTTATGTGATCCCTTTGACTCATAGGCCTATCAGTATGATCAATTGTAAACTGAAGTTGATCACTTGGACTAGTGAGATGGCATTGGTACATGTCACCATGATGGGATTGAATTGAAATCCCGTGGCATGTTTCTAACTCCACCATTTGGGGCAAGTCTGATTGAGCATGTCCCAAATTGTACATCTCCTCCCTCTCTTATTCCCACTATTACATTTAACAGAGATCACTTTTCAGTTGAATTTAAATACCTAAGAATAATTGTGTGTTACTTAAAGAGTTCAACCAATAATTTTAAGTAGATCAAAAAAGTACTTAAAGTGATAAAGTTTTAACTTGTAGATCAACAGTAAGGACAAGGGCTGATCAAGTCACTGTTTCTTATAATATCCATTTCACTTCACCATGTTTCCTTTTTGGTGCTCGGTTAGTTGTCACCAATCAGGGAGAACCTATGATATTTGTCCCTTTGGGACTTGCTTAATTCACTGAGCATGATGTTTTCCAGATTCCTCCATTTTGTTGTAAATGACAAGATTTCGTTGTTTTTTACTGCTGTATAGTATTCTATGGAGTACATGCCCCATAATTTCTTTATCCAGTCTACTGTTGATGGGCATTTGGGTTGATTCCAGGTTCTAGCTATTGTGAATTGAGCTGAAATAAGAATTCATCTATTTTTTTTTATTTTTTTTATCTTTTATTTAATGAATATAAATTTCCAAAGTACGACTCATGGGTTACAATGGCTTCCCCCCCCATACCGTCCCTCCCACCCACAACCCTCCCCTTTCCCACTCCCTCTCCCCTTCCATTCACATCAAGATTCATTTTCGATTATCTTAATATACAGAAGATCAGCTTAGTATACCTTAAGTAAGTATTTCAACAGTTTGCTCCCACACAGAAACATAAAGTGAAAAATAATAGATGATTTTTTTTAAATGATGATGAAATCAGATCAGACCTATTGTCATGTTTAATCCCAGTGAGAGTCAAGTTGGGAATTGAAAATTTCTTTCTTTTTTTTTTTTTTTTTTTTTTTACAGAAGATCAGTTTAGTGTACATTAAGTAAAGATTTCAGTCGTTTGCACCCCCATAGAAACACAAAGTGAAATATACTGTTTGAGTACTCGTTATAGCATTAAGCCTCAGTGTACAGCACGTTAAGGACAGAGATCCTACATGAGGAGTAAGTGCACAGTGACTCCTGTTGTTGACTTTACCAATTGACACTCCTGTTTATGGCATCAGTAATCTCCCTATGCACCAGTTATGAGTTTCCAAGGCTATGGAAGCCCCTTGAGTTCTCCGACTCTTATCTTGTTTAGACACGGTCATAGTCAAAGTGGAGGTTCTCTCCTCCCTTCAGAGAAAGGCACCTCCCTCTTTGAAGACCTGTTCTTTCCACTGGGATCTCACTCACAGAGATCTTTTGCCAGAGTGTCTTGGCTTTCCATGCCTGAAATACTCTCATGGGCTTTTCAGCCAGATCCGAGTGCCTTTAGGGCTGATTCTGAGGCCAGAATGCTATTTAGGACATCCGCCATTCTATGAGTCTGCTGAGTATCTCACTTCCCATGTTGGATCACTCTCCCCTTTATTTATTCTATCGGTTGGTGTTAGCAGATACTAGACTTGTTTATGTTCTCCCTTTGACTCTTAGTCCTTTCATTATGATCAATTGTGAACTGAAATTGATCACTTGGAGTAGTGAGATGGCATTGGCACATGCCACCTTGATGGGATTGAATTGGAATCCCCTGGTATGTTTCCAACTCTACCAATTGGGGCAAGTCAGCCCGAGCATGTCCCAAATTATACATCTCTTCCCTCTCTTATTCCCACTCTTATGTTTAACAGGGATCACATTTCAGTTAATTTTCAACACTTAAGAATAACTGTGTGATAATTACAGAATTAAACCAGTCATATTAAGTAGAACAGACAAAAAAAAATATACTATGAGGGATAATGTATTAAGTTGTCCATTAGCAGTCAGAGCTATGCTGATCAAGTCACCATTTCTCATAGTGTCCATTTCACTTCAGGAGGTTTCCTTTTTGGTGTTGAGTCAGTTGTCACCGATCAGGGAGAACATATGGTATTTGTCCCTTTGGGACTGGCTTACTTCACTCAGCATGATGTGTTCCAGATTCCTCCATTTTGTTGCAAATGACTGGATTTCGTTGTTTCTTACTGCGGTATAGTACTCTAAAGAATACATATCCCATAATTTCTTTATCCAGTCTACCGTTGATGGGCATTTAGGTTGTTTCCAGGTCTTGGCTATTGTGAATTGTGCTGCAATAAACATTAGGGTGCAGACTGCTTTTTTGTTTATCAATTTGAACTCCTTTGGGTAAATTCCAAGGAGTGGGATGGCTGGGTCGAATGGTAGGGTTATATTCAGGTTTCTGAGGAATCTCCAGACTGATTTCCATAGTGGCTTGACCAGTTTGCATTCCCACCAACAGTGGGTTAGTGTCCCTTTTTCCCCACATCCTCGCCAGCATCTGTTGTTGGTAGATTTCTGTATGTGAGCCATTCTAACCGGGGTGAGGTGAAACCTCATTGTGGTTTTGATTTGCATTTCCCTGATTGCTAGTGACCTTGAACATTTTTTCATGTGCCTGTTGGCCATTTGGATTTCCTCTTTTGAAAAATGTCTATTGAAGTCCTTGGCCCATCTCTTAAGTGGGTTGTTGGTTTTGTTTTTGTGGAGTTTCTTGATCTCTTTGTAGATTCTGGTTATTAACCCTTTATCTGTTGCATAGTTTGCAAATATTTTTTCCCATTCTGTCGGTTGTCTCTTCACTCTCCTGACTGTTTCTTTTGCAGTACAGAAACTTCTCAATTTGATGCAATCCCAATAGTTGATTTTGGCTTTGACTGCCTGTGCCTCCCGGGTCTTTTCCAGAAATTCTTTGCCTGTGCCAATATCTTGAAGGGTTTCTCCAATGTTCTCTAATAACTTAATGGTGTCAGGACGAAGATTTAGGTCTTTAATCCACGTTGAGTGGATTTTTGTGTAAGGTGTAAGATAGGGGTCTTGCTTCATGATTCTGCACGTGGAAATCCAGTTTTCCCAGCACCATTTATTGAATAGACTGTCCTTGCTCCAGGAATTAGTTTTAGATCCTTGATCAAATATAAGTTGGCTGTAGATGTTTGGGTTGATTTCTGGTGTTTCAATTCTGTTCCATTGGTCTATCCATCTGTTTCTGTACCAGTACCATGCTGTTTTGATTACAACTGCCCTGTAGTATGTCCTGAAGTCTGGTATTGTGATGCCTCCGGCTTTGTTTTTGTTGTGCAAGATTGCTTTAGCTATTCGAGGTCTCTTGTGCCTCCATATGAATTTCAGCATCATTTTTTCTAGATCTGCGAAGAATGTCTTTGGTATCTTGATTGGGATTGCATTGAATCTATAAATTGCTTTTGGGAGAATGGACATTTTGATGATGTAGAATTCATCTATTTTTAACACATGCCTTTCAACTATGAGTTTGAAAACCTAAAATTTAACCACTAGAGTTCCACTTCGTTAGTGTGTGGTTGAGGATGAATTCTTTTGCATCATGCATTTTATCTTGAGAGTGAAGCAATTACTGAGGAAACATACAAATCAATCTTCTTGCTTCTTTTTATATCTGAGAGAAACATTTTATTTAATGAGTACAAATCTCATCAGTACAACTTTAGGAATATAGTGATTCTTCTCAGTATGCGGCCCTCCCTCCTCCACTCTCACCCCACTCCTCCTCCCTTGCTCAATCCAAGTTCCATTATCCTTTAAGATACATTTTTGTTTAACTTTATACATAGAAGACCAAATTTTACAAAGTAGATTTCAACAATTTTGCACATACAAACAAACACACACAGAAAAACACACACACAAACCGAGAACTAGTATTCCAGATTCCTCCATTTTGTTGCAAATGGACAGATGTCATTTTTATAGTGCTGTATAGTATTCTATAGAGTGCATATCCCATAATTTCTTTATCCAGTCTTTTGTTGATGGGCATTTAGGTTGATTCCAGGTCTTAGCTATTGTGAATTGAGCTGTAATACACATTAAGATATAGACAGCTCTTTTATTTGCCAACTTAATTTCCTTTGGGTAAATTCCAAGGAATGCGATGGCTGGGTTGTATGGTAGGGTTATATTCAGGTTTCTGAGGAATCTCCAAACAGACTTCTATAATGGCTTTACCAGCTGGCCTCATATGATGAGTTTGGAAAAGTTACCTAACTTTTCAAAAGATTGGTGTTTTTTTTTTAATTTTGTAGATTTTATGAATGAAGATACTTGTTGCTGAACTTTCATTTGAACACATTATTCCTGATTTAATGTTCTTAGTCAGTATTGCTCTATTCAGATATATTATAATTATAGAAAATTTTTATTTAATAAATATAAATTTCAAAAGTACAACTTTTGGATTATAGTGACTCTTTGCTCTATAACCACCCTTCCACCCACAAACCATCCCATCTCCTACTGCTTCTCCTATCCCATTCTTCCTTAAGATTCATTTTAAATATTTTTATATACAGAAGATCAACTCTATACTAAGTACAGATTTCAACAGGTTGCAGCCACACAGAAAGACAAAGTATAAAGCATGGTTTGAGAACTAGTTATAGTGTTAATTCTCATAGTAAACACCATTAAGTACACAGGTCCCAATATAGGGAGCAAGTGCACAGTGACTCCTGTTGACGATTTAACAGTTCAGACTTTTATTTATGATGTCGGTAATCATCTGAGGCTCTTTTCATGAGCTGCCAAGGCTATGGAAGCCTCTTGAGTTCACAAAGTCCAACATTGTTTACACAAGGTCATAATCAAACTGGAAGTTCTCTCCTCCCTTCAGAGAAAGGTACCTCATTCTTTAATGTCTGCTTCTTTCTGCTGGAATCTCACTCACAGAGGTCTTTCTTTAAGGTCATTTTTGCCACAATGTCCTGTGTTTCCATGCCTGAACTACTCTCATGTGCTTTTTAGCCAGATCCAAATGCCTTAAGTTGTGATTCTGAGGCAGAGTTCTGTTTACGGCATTTGTCATTCTAAGAGTCTGCTCTGTGACCTGCTTCCCATCCTGGATTGTTCTCTCCTTTTTAATTCTGCAATTATTAGCAGACACTGGTCTTATTTGTGTGCTCCCTTGACACTTAATCCTCTTTATGATCACTTATGGACTTAAACTGATCACTTTAATTAATTAGTAAGGTGGCATTGGTACATGCCAATTTTTAGTATTTCGAGTCCCATGGCAAGTTTTAAGCTTTACCCTTAGGGGTAAATACCTGGGAGCATGTGCCAAACTGTATATCCCCTCCATCTCTTATCCCAACTCTTATTTTTTATTTCAATTGGATTTAAACACCTAAGAATAATTCTGTGTTAAGTAAAAAGCTCAACCAATGGTATTAAGTAGAAAAAGAAAATACTAAAATGAATAAAATAGTAAGCTGTTCCTTGACAGTCATCACAAGGGCTGATCAAGTCATCGCTTCTCATAGTGTCAGTTTCACTTCTACAGTTTTCCTTTTAGATGCTCAGTTGTCACATATCAGGGAGAACATATGATATTTGTCCCTTTGGAACTGGCTTATTTCACTCAGTATGATGTTTTCCAGATTCCTCCATTTTGTTGCAAATGACCAGATTTCATTTCTTTTACCACTGTGTAGTATTCTGTAGAATACATATCACTTAATTTCTTTATCCAGTCTTCTGTGGATGGGCATTTAGGTTGATTCCATGTCTTAGCCATTCTGAATTGCACTGCAGTAAACATTGAGGTGTAGACAGCTCTTTTATTTGCCAATTTAATTCTCCTTGGGTAAACTCCAAAGAATGGAATTGCTGGGTCATGTGGTAGGGATACATTCAGATTTCTGAGGTATTTCCAAACTGTATCCATAGTGGCTTTACCAGTCTGCATTCCCACCAACAGTGGGTCATTGTGCCTTTGCCCCCACATCCTCACCATCATCTGTTGTTAGTTGATTTCTGTATGAAAGCCATTCTAACTGGAGTGAGGTGAAACCTCATTGTGGTTTTGATTTGCATTTCCCTGATGGCTAGTGATCCTGAACATTTTTCCATGTGTCTGTTGGCCACTTGGATTTCCTCTTGAAAAATGTCTATTTAGGCTCTGGCCCATCTCTTAAGTGGGTTGTCTGTTTGCTGTTGTGAAGTTTCTTGATCTCTTTGTAGATTCTGGTTATTTTTTTTACAGGCAGAGTTAGACAGTGAGAGAGAGAGAGACAGAGAGAAAAGTCTTCCTTTTCCGTCGGTTCACCCCCCAAATGGGTGCTACACTGGTGCACTATGCCGATCCAAAGCAAGGAGCCAGATGCTTCCTCCTGGTCCCCCACGTGGGTGCATGACCCAACCACTTGGGACATCCTTCACTGCCTTCCCAGGCCACAGCAGGGAGCTGGACTGGAAGAGGAGCAACTGGGACAGTACCTGGCACCCCAACTGGGACTATAACCCAGGGTGCCAGCTCCACAGGCAGAAAAGTAGCCAAGTGAGCTGTGGCGCCTGCCAGATTTTAGTTATAGAACCTTTAGCAGTTGAATAATTTGCAAAGATTTTCTCCAATTATTTCAGTTGCCTCTTCACTTTGCTGACTTTTTTTGTTTGTTCGTTTGCAGTACCGAAACTTTTCAATTTGATGGAATCCCTGTTGTTAATTTTGGCTTTGACTGCCTATGCCACTAGAGATTTTTCCAAGAAGTCTTGCCTGTGCCTATATCTTGCAGACTTTCTCCAATGCTCTGTAATAATTTTATGGTGTTGGGTCATAGATTTAGATCTTTAATCCATGTTGAGTGGATTTTTGTGTAAGGTGTCACATAGGAATCTTGCTTCATACTTCTGCATGTGGAAATCCTGTTTTCCCAACATTATTTGTTTAAAAGACTCTCCTTGCTCCAGGAATTGGTTTTAGCTCCTTGATCAAATATAAATCGGTTGTAGATGTTTGGATTGATTTCTGGTGTTCCTATTCTGTTCTGTTGCCTATCCACCTGTTTCTGTACAGTAGCTTGCTGTTTTGATTATAATTGCCCTGTAGTATGTTTTGAAATCTGGTATTCTGATGCCTCCAGCTCTGTTTTTGTTGTATAAGACTCGTTTATCTATTTGAGGTTTCCTGCGCCTCAATATATGTTTCTACATGAATATCAGCATCATTTTTCTAGGTCTGATAAGAATGTGTTTGATATTTTCATTGGTATCACATTGAATCTCTATATTGCTTTTGGAAGAATGGACATTTTGATGATACTGATTCTTCCAATCAGTGAGCATGGAATATTTTTCCATTTTTTTGGTATCCTCTTCTAGTTCTTTAAGATTTTGTAATTCTCATTATAGAAATGTTTGACATCCTTGGTTAAGTGTTTTCCAAGGTATTTGGCTTTTTCTGGTAGCTGTTGTGAATGGGATTGACCTTAGAAGCTATTTCTCAGTTCTGGCAGTGTCTGTATACAAAGGCTGTTGATTTTTATGTATTGATTTTATATCCTGCTACTTTTTCATATTTGTCTATGAGTTCCAATAGTCTCTTAGTGGAGTTCTTTGGATCCCTTAAATAAAGAGTCACGTTGTCTGCAAAGATGGATAGTTTGACATTTTCCTTCCCTTTTTGTACCCCTTTCAATTTCTTTTTCTTGACTAATGGCTTGGCTAGAACTTCTAGTGCTACATTGAATAGCAATGGTGAGATTTGGCATCCCTGTCTGGAACTGGATCTCAGTGGAAATGCTTCCAACTATTCCCCATTCAATAGGTTGCTGGCCGCGGGTTTTTCATAAATTGCCTTAATTGTGTTGAGGAATGTTCCTTCTATACACAATTTGGTTAGAGTTTTCATCATGAAATGGTTTTGTAATTTATCAAATGCATTCTCTGCATCTATTGAGATAATATATGATTTTTCTTCTGCAGTTTGTTAATGTGGTGTATCACATTGATTGATTTGTGAATGTTGAACCATCCCTGCATACAAGGATAAATCCCACTTGGTCGGGTTGGATGATCTTTCTAATTTGTTGTTGGATTATTTTGGCTTCAATTTTGTTGAGTATTTTTTGTACGTTCTTTAGAGAATTTGGTGTGTAATTCTCTTTCTCTGCTACATCTTTTTCAGGTTTAGGAATTAAGTGATGCTGGCTTTGTAGAAACAATTTGGAAGGATTCCCTCTCTTTCAATTGTTTTGAATAGCTTGAGAAGAATTGGAGTTATTTCTTCTGTAAATGTCTGATAGAATTCAGCAGTGAATCTCTCTTGTCCTGGGCTTTTCTCTGTTGGGAGGGTCTTTATTACTGATTCAATTTCTGACTTTGTTATGGGTCATTTTTGGTTTTCTATGTTTCTTGCTTCAATTTTTGTAGGTCGTATATGTCCAGGAATCTATCCATTTCTGACAGATTTCCCTGATTGCAGGCATACAACTCTTTGTAGAAATTTATAATGACTCTTGTTATTTCTGTGGTGTCTGTTCTTACATTTCCTTTTCATGTCTAATTTTATTGATTTGTGTCTTCTCTCTCCTTTATTTGGTTAGTTGGGCCAATGGTGAGTCAATTTTGTTTATTTTTTTTTCAAAAAATCCTTTCAACATTTTGCTTCTCTTTTGTAATTTTTTTGGATTCAATTTTGGTGATTTTCTCTCTAATCTTAATTATTTCTTTTGTCCTACTAGTTTTGGGTTTGGTTTGCTGTAGTTTTTCTAGATCTTTGGGATGCATTGATAGCTCATTTATGTGGTGCCTTTCCAATTTCTGGATGTAGGCACCTATTGCTATAAACTTTCCTCTTAACACTGCTTTTGCTGTAGCCCATACGTTTTGATATGTTGTGTTGTTATCTTCATTTGCTTCCTGAGAGTTTTTGATTTCTCTTTTGATTTGTACTATGACCCAGTGTTCATTCAGGAGCATACTGACATTCTCCATGTGTTTACTTATGCTCTAGCGAATCCTGAGTTGCTGATTTCCAGCTTCATTCCATTGTGGTCTGAGATGTATGGTATGATTTTGATTTGTTTTAAATTTGCTGAGACTTGCTTTTTGGCCTAATATGTGGTCTATCCTAGGGAAAGTCCCATGCACTAGTGAGAAGAATGTGTATTCTGTAACATTAGGATGAATATTTCTGTACATATCTCTTAGATCTGTTTGTTCTCTAGTGTCAATTAAATCTGCTGTTTCCTTGTTGATTTCTGTCTGGTTGATCTGTCCATTGCTAAAAGTGGAGCATTGAAGCCCCCAATATTATTGTATTGGAGTCTAAGTCTCCCTTTAAGTTCCTTAACATATCTTTTAAATAAACCGGTGCCCTGTAATTAGGTGCATATACATTTATAATAGTTACATCTTCCTGTTGAATTGATACCTTAATCATTATATAGTGCCTCTCTTTGTCTCTCTTAGCATTTTTTGTGTTAAAGTCTATTTTTTCTGCTATTAAGGTGGCTACCTCAGCTCTTTTTTGGTTTCTTTTGGCATGAGATATCTTTTTCCAACCTTTCACTTTCAGTCTGCATGCATCTTTGTTGGGAAGATGTGTTTCTTGTAAGTAGCAAATAGATGGGTGTTGTGTTTTAATCCATTCATCCAGTCTGTGTCTTTTATTTTAAACTTTTATTTAATGAATATAAATTTCTGAAGTACAGCTTATGGATTACAATGGTTCCCCCCCATAACTTTCCTCCCACCTGCAACCCTCCTCTCTCCCACTCCCTCTCCTCTTCCATTCACATCAAGCTTCATTTTCAATTATCTTTATATGCAGAACATCAATTTAGCATATATCAAGCAAAGAATTCAACAGTTTACACCCACACAGAAATAGAATGTGTAAAATACTGTTTGAGCACTAGTTATAGCATTAAATCAAAATGTACAGCACATTTAGGACAGAGATCCTACATGACGAACAAGTGCACAGTGACTTCTGTTGTTGACTTAACAAATTGAAATCGTTGTTCATGGCATTAGTAATTACCCTCGGTTGTTGTCATGAGTTGGCAAGGCTATGGAGGCTTTTTCAGTTTTCTGACTCTGATCATATTTAGAAAAGGTCATAGTCAAGTGGAAGTTCTCTCCTCCCTTCAGAGAAAGGTACCTCCTTCTTTGATGACCTGTTTTTTCCACTGGGATCTCTAGAGAGTGCAGCTCTGATAAGTAGTGACTTTGCCCTGCCATGTTCCCAAAGATATTTCTAATATATAGTTTGAACTTCCTGTGATCCCTTACTGCAAGGTTTCCTTCCTTTACCCTCTTTCTGTTGATGACTGTGTTTCTGTGTTTCTGTTTGTAAAACATCTTCAGCATCCTTTGCAGGGATGGATGAGTGGTGACACATTCATTCTGTTTGTTATGCAAGGCTTTTATTTCATCTTTGTTCCCAAATGAGACCTTTGCAGGGTATAATATAATAGGATGACTGTATTTTCTCTAAGTCTTGGGCTATATCTCACCATTCTCTCCCAGCTTGCAGGGTTTCTGATTAGAAGTCTGATGTGAATCTAATTGGAGATCCTTGAAAGTAATCAGGCATTTATCTTTTGCACATTTTAGAATCTTTTTCCTATGCTTCACTGTGGTGAGTTTGATTACAATGTGTTGTGTTGATGATCTTTTCTGGTCATGTCTGTTGGAAGTTCACTGGTATTTTGATTATAAAAGGCCTTCTAACACTTCCTCTCTCTCCATAACTTCAGAAACTACTAGAACCCAAAATCTTGTTTTTTATATATTGTATTCTATAGATTCTCAACAATATTTTTTTAGATTTCTAATTTTCTCTTGCCGACTTTAGCTAGACTGTATTCTTTTCTGGGCTCTGTCTTCTAAGTCTGATACTTTCTCTTCTGCCTGATTTGGATTTTAAGGTTCTCAAATGCATTTTTTATTTGTTCTGTTGAATTTATCATTTTCATTTTGTTTTCTCTTCAATATCTTGATTTCATGTTCTATTGAGTTTTTTAATTTCATTTTTATTCCTCCGTATAAATTAAATAGGCAAACAAAAATGCTGTCTGCACAATAATGTTTATTGCAGCTCAATTCACAGTAGCTAAGACCTGGAACCAACCCAAATGCCCATCAACAGTAGACTGGATAAAGAAATTATGGGTCATGTACTCTATAGAATACTATCCAGCAGTCAAAAACAATGAAATCCATTCATTTGCAACAAGATGGAGCAATCTGGAAAACATTATGCTGAGTGAAATAAGCCAGACCCAAATGGACAAATATCATATGTTCTCCCTGATCTGTGACAAATAACTGAGCACCAAAGGGGAAACCTGTTGAAGTGAAATGGACAGTATGAGAAACAGTGACTTGATCAGCTCTTGTCCTGACTGTTGATGTACAATGTAATACTTTATCCATTTTAGTGTTTTTTTTCTAGTACTACTGGTTGAACTCTGTAATTAACTCACAATTATTCTTAGGTATTTAAATTTTAACTGAAGACTGATCCTTGTTAAATGTAAGAGTGGGAATAAGAGAGGGAGGAGATGTACAATTTGGGACATGCTCAATCAGACTTGCCCTAATTGGTGGAGTTAGAAATGTACCACGGGATTCCAATACAATCCCATCAAGGTGGCATGTACCAATGCCATCTCACTAGTCCAAGTGATCAACTTAAGTTCACAATTGATCACACTGCTAGGTCTAAGAGTCAAAGGGATCACATAAACAAGAGTAGTGTCTGCTAATACTAGCTGACAGAATTAAAAAGGGAGAGAACAATCCAACATGAGAAGCGGGATACACAGCAGACTCATAGAATGGCAGATGTCCTAAATAGCACTCTGGCCTCAGAATCAGCCCTTAAGGCATTTGGACCTGGCTGAAGAGCCCATGAGAGTATTTTAGGCATGGAAAGCCAAGACACTCTGGCAAAAAAAGAAGACCTAAATGAAAGATCTGCTCGAGTGAGATCCCAGTGGAAAGATTGGGGCCATCAAAGAAGGAGATACCTTTCTCTGAAGGGAGGAGAGAACTTCCACTTTGACTATGACCCTGTCAGAATAAGATCGAAGTTGGTGAACCCAAAATGCTTTCACAGCCTTAGCAAATCATGACTAGAACCTAGGGAGATTACTGACGCCATAAAGAAGAGTGTCAATTTGTTAAGTCAACAACAGGAGTCACTGTGTACTTACTTCTCATGTGGGATCTGTCCTTAGTGTGCTGTCCAATGTGAAGTAATGCTATAACTAGTACTGAAACTGTATTTTTACACTTTGTGTTTCTGTGTGGGTGTAAACTGATGAAATCTTTACTTAATATATACTGAATCGATCTTCTGTATATAAAGATAATTGAAAATGAATCTTGACATGAATGGAATGGGAGAGGGAGTGGGAGATGGGAGGGGTGCGAGTGGGAGGGAAATTATGGGGAGGCAGCCTATGTAATCCATAATCTGTAGTTTGGGAATTTATATTTACTAAATAAAACAATAACAAAAGGATTTTAATTTCATGAGAGATTTTCTTTCATGTTCTCCATGGATTTTAGTAGTCCATGCTTTTGCTTTTGATTACTTCTGTATAATCTTATCATCAATTTTTGGAATTCTATTTTTTGCATTTCTTCTATCTCATCATCTTCATAATCTTGTAGTGAAGTGTTCTGTTCTTTTGGGAGCATGATGTTGTCTTTCTTATTCTTGTCTCTTGGGTTGTTGCATTTGTTGTTCAGCATTTGTGGAGGTACTCGTTAGTTTCTTCTTTTTCTTCCCCCACAGTCCTGGTTCTGAGGCTTCACACATTCACAAGCTCCTAACCTTCTGTTATTTCTCCCCACTGGAGTCAGGAATCTCCATTTGGCTGATTGCCGGGCACAGAAATGAGCTGGTGCAGCTGTTATGTATGTCCAAATTGGCGCCTGCTCTATTGGCTTGTATGGCTTTGTAAGGTGATCAGAGAGAAATGTGTTCATACTCTCCTTTTTTTTCTCTCCTCTATTTAGGCAGTGCAATTCCCCTCACATAGCTTCAAAGCTCACTTCCTCTAGGGTCTTCCTTCTGCTTTTTCACCAGAGTCTCAGGCTACTGCTGTCTTGTCTCACCTCACTTTGCAGCGATGGTGCATAGGCTTTTGGATATTGGAGTCCTGAGCCATGGGTGCCCATGCCCTCCATGTAGTAGAGTTTCCTCTGCCTTTTTTTTCACAACTCTTCCCCAAGACTACCACTTTTTTCAAACTATTTTCCCCTGGGCTAGAGAAATAAGCTCCCTCCCTATTCTGCTATCTTGTAACCACCATTGGCTTGCCAATAGGCTTCTACTAAAGGGCATTTGTAGATTGGCAGCAACAGCAAGCAGAAAGTAAGGTCACTGTGTACTTCCTACCTCCTGCTAGCAGGTGGCTTCCTCTGTGACCAACATCCTGCATGGAGAGCATGTTGGCTGCAGCTAAAGAACAACATTCGCAATGATCATCACCCAAAGCCACAACCCCATGGGAGACCTGGATTCTCAGATATGTTATATCTACTTGGCTCAGTTTTGGTAGGTTATATGTATCCACAAATAAACAATTTTTTAAATTTTTTTTTCATTTATCCTTGTTAATATTAATTAGTGATGCCTATTATATCTGTGACATGCATTGTAGTTTCCCCTTCTTTGATTTTATTTACTTGCACCTAGTTTTTATAACCTAGTGAAAGGATTGTTTCTTCTATTAAAAATAAAATCTTTATTTTGCTTATCTTTAATGTTAACATTCCATTTATGACCTATGCTATTAATTTCATCTTGTATTTGGCTTATTCTTGTTTTCTAGGACTCTTGAGATGGATACTTAGTTTGTTGATTGGAAATCTTTCTGTTTAGATGTTTGGCCATGGCAATGTCTGTGTATAGAAAGGCTATTGACTTTTGTGTGTTAATATTATATTCTGCTACTTTAACAAAGTTTTTTATGAATTCTAATCATCTACTAGTGGACTCTTTTGGCTTCCCTATATTGAGAACCATGTCCTTTTCAAATAGGAATATCTGAATTCCCACTTTTTAATTTGTATCCCTTTGATTTCCTCTCTTATCTAATGGTTATGTCTAAAACTTCAAGGTGTATATTGTTTGTCTTTTTAAACAATAAAATTATGAACTGAATTAATAGAAACATACATGATGAGGCAACAGAGGTATAGGACTAAATATTTTTAATGATGGATCTGAAATGACTAGTGTTTGTGGCACACATTAGTTTGTAATGGGATTGGCCACTGCTTGCAATGCTGGCCCTCTCTATTGTAGTGTTACTTTGTGTATATTCTATTAATGAACCTGGGAAGGCAATGGAACATGAACCAAATGCTTTGGAATGTGCCCATATAGCAGATGTAAATAAAATTACTTGCTCCTGGCTCTGTCCTCGCCAAAACCTGTTTATTTTAGCATCTTGGGAAATGAGCCAAGAAAAAGATGCTTCATGTGTCTGTGTCTCTGTTTTTGTCTTTCATTTCTCTGCCTTTCAAATAATTAAATATTTAAAAAGAAAAGGCTAAATTCAGTTAATAATCCTTGAGGTTATTTTTATTAGCTAGACTCACTCTTTGCTCATCACTCCCTTTATTTATACCACTTGGACTGTATAATCTTCTGTATTCAGGACAAATTCATCACTACAGCTTGCTTATTGACTCAGAAGAGTCAGACAAAGGAGTGGCTTATGATTAGCCAATTTTTGGTGAGTATGATGTTCACAATTTTTTCTCATATTGGAGTTTCCCCTGGAAACTGTATCTCCATTCCCAGAAGGAACAACTCTTGTTGGCAGAGGTGTGTGATGAACAAAGAGAGCAAATTCCCGGAAACGACATATAAACTCACAAAGTCCATGGTGCTGAGCTAGCTCATTATTCCCTGAAATTTCATTTTTATCTCAAGCAATATGGAATTGAGACCTATTTTTTCATCATGTACTAGTTTCTGAGCTCTGAGATGAGAGAACCTAGGCTTGGAAGCTCAAGTTTAAGGTTCCCACATTTTTAGAATATCACTTAGGACAATGGTAGTATAGAGAAAACACAGGAATTTGAACAGAGAAAATCATATCAGTATAATAAAGGAAACCAGGGAGAGGTTGTGGGCCTAAAACCAGTAAACTGTCTTACTCCCACTGAAGTTCACATTAGCCATGGCCATTCCCTGTTAGAGAAGAACATCAGTGGCAGTAGAGGCTCTATGTAATTCTTGTGTTGCTATCTTGCATGATTTATAGAAGAAACTAGCGAACAGAGAAAAGTGAAGATCTGACTCTCAGAGCAATAAATAAAGATTTGGTAGATCATCAGATGAATGTATAGAGAAATGGATTTCAAGAGTTTTGGATTAACTCCCAGAGACTGGAACTTTTGTTTTGTGCAAGGAATTTAAATGCACCCACAGTAAGACTCAATATTTTATTCTAGTAAATACACTGTAGTAGTTTTCTGAATTCTGGAATATTACCCATGAATACACACTAATTATTTGATTAGGTCACAGCAAATATCTTTGGATGGATTAGAAATATGTTGCCATAGGAATATTAGCTTCATGTTTAAGTATCTTAAAGTAGAATAGCATCATGTTTTCCATATTTTATACATGTATCTGTAACAAGCAAATGTGTGTTCAGAAATACAGTATAATTATCGAATTGAAAACAAAGGGAAAGCAAATATTAATCATCATATAACCTGTTCCCACATTTGAATTTATCCATTTTTAACGTTTATTTAATAAATATAAATTTCTAAATACAGTTTATGGATTAGAACGGCTTCCCCCCCATAAGTTCCCTCCCACCCACAGCCCTCCCATCTCCTGCTGCCTCTCCCATTCCATTCACATCAAGATTCATTTTCAATTATTTTTATGTACAGATCAATTTAGTCTATATTAAGTAAAGATTTCAACAGTTTTCACCCACACAGAACAATTAAGTGTAAAATATTGTTTGAGTACTAATTATAGCATTAATTCACATTGAACAACACATAAAGGACAGAGATCTACATGAGAAGTAAGTACACAGTGACTCCTGTTAACTTAAAAAATTGACACTCTTGTTAAAGGCATCAGTAATCTCCCTAGGCTCTAGTCATGAGTTGCCAAGGCAATGGAAGCCTTTTGAGTTCACTGACTTCGATCTTATGTCAACAAGGTCATAGTCAAAGTGGAAGTTCTCTCCTCCCTTCAGAGAAAGGTACCTCCTGCTTTGATGGCCCGTTCTTTTCATTGGGATCTCACCCACAGGAATCTTTCATTTAGGTCTTTTTTTGCCAGAGTGTAGGCTTTCCATGCCTAAAATACTCTCATGGGCTCTTCAGCCAGGTCCGAATGCCTTAAGGGCTGATTCTGAGGCCAGGGTGCTGTTTAGGACATCTGCCTTTCTATGAGTCTGCTGTGTATCCCGCTCCCCATCTTGGATCGTTGTCTCCTTTTGTAATTCTATCAGTTAGTAATAGCAGACACTACTCTTGTTTATGTGATCCCTTTGACTCATAGGCCTATCAGTATGATCAATTGTAAACTGAAGTTGATCACTTGGACTAGTGAGATGGCATTGGTACATGTCACCATGATGGGATTGAATTGAAATCCCGTGGCATGTTTCTAACTCCACCATTTGGGGCAAGTCTGATTGAGCATGTCCCAAATTGTACATCTCCTCCCTCTCTTATTCCCACTATTACATTTAACAGAGATCACTTTTCAGTTGAATTTAAATACCTAAGAATAATTGTGTGTAATTCAAGAGTTCAACCAATAGTTTTAAGCAGATCAAAAAAGTACTTAAAGTGATAAAGTTTTAACATGTAATCCTATCTATATTATCAATTTAACACTTAATATGTTCACTTTAAAAATTAAGATGACATTTTTTACTATCCAGTTTGATGGGATTTGAGGTCCCATACCACGATTTTAAACTGTACCTTTAGAAGTAATCTGTAGGAAAGTATGCAGGAAAATAGAGCTTCACAGTTACAAAATTCCTCCTTCCTGTGTTATTCCAAACATTATGCTTAATGATACTCATTCTCAATTGACTTTATAAACCTTGACTGTGATATGGCCTTGACTAAACAAGTTCAGAGTTGGTGAACTCAATGGGCACCCATAGCCTAGACAGCTCATGGCAAGAGCCTCAGATGATTGCTGACATCATAAATAAGAGTGTCAATTGTTAAATCAACAATGGGAGCCACTGGGTACATGCTCCCCATGTAGGATCTCTGTCCTTAATGTGCTTTACTATGAAACGAAAAGACAACATTACTAGTTGAACAATACCCTATACTTTGTGCAGTTGTGTGAAGGCAGCCTGTTGAAATCCTTGCTTAGTATATACTAAGTTGATTTCTGTATATGAAGGTAATTGAAATGAAACTCAATGAAGATCAGGATGGGAGACGGAGTGGGAGAGGGAAGGGTCACAGGAGGGAGGGAGGTTGGGGGGAAGCCACAACAATACAAAGTTGCACTTTGTAAATTCACATTTATTAAATAAAAAAATAAGCACATGATTAACTCAATGTTAAGAAAGAGTTCAACAAATAGTATTACAGATAGAAAAAAAAAACCTCTTTCTCAACAGTCAAGACCAAAGCTGTTCAATCATTGCTTCTCAAAGTGTCAATTTTACAGATTTTCTTTTACGTGCTCTGTTAGTTGTCACAGATCAAGGAAAACATGTGGTATTAGTATATTGGGAGTGTCTTATTTCACTCAGTATGTTTTTCAGATTCATTTATTTTGTTGCAAATGAATTTATTTCATTGTTTTTATCCATTGTGTAGTATACAATAGAGTATATATTCCATAATTTCCTTATCCAGTCTTTAGTTGAAGGGCATTTAGGTCAATTCCATGTCTTAGCTATTGTGAATGCAGCTTTAATAAACATCAAGGTACAGACAACATTTTTCATTTGCTGATTCCATTTCCATTGGGTAAATTCCCAGGAGTGAAATGGCTGGGGCCTGTGGTAGGTCTATATTCAGATTTCTGAGGTATCTCCAAACGGTCTTTCATAGTGGCTTTACAAGTTTACATTCCCACCAGCAATGGGTTGGGGTACCTTTCGCCTCACATTCTCATCAGCATTTGCTGCTTGTTGATTTCTGTATGAAAGCAATTCTAACTGGAATGAGGTGAAACCTCACTGTGTTCTTTTTAAAGATTTATTGAATTTATTTGAAAGACAGAGTTACAGAGAGAGGTAAAGACAGAGATAGAGGTCTTCCACCTGATGGTTCACTCCCCAGATGGCTGCAATGCCTAGAGCTGTGCTGATCCGAAGCCAGGAACTTCTTCAGGGTCTCCCACATGGGTGCAGGTTCCCAAGGACTTAGGCCATATTCTATTTTTTCCCAGGCCATAGCAGAGGGCTGTATAGGAAGAAGAGCAGCTAGGACTAGAACCGCCATCCATCTTTTTTTCACCATTACTAGGCTGCTTTTATTATAACTGCCTTGAAGCATGTCTTGAGACCTTGTATTGTGATGCCTCTGGCTTTGTTTTTGTTCTATAATATCGCTTTAGCTATGCAAGGCCTCCTGTGTTTCTTGATCATTATTCTAGATCTTAGAAGAATGTCTTTGCTATTTTGACAGTATCACATTGAATTTGTAAATTGCTTTTAGAATAATGGACAGTTTGATGATATTGCTTCTTATAATTCATGAACATGGATTTTTTTTCCATTTTGTGTCTTCTATTTCTTTTTTAATGTTTTATAATTCACATCATAAAGATCTTTGGCATTGTTGGTTAAATTTACTCCATGCTATTGTGAATGGGAATGATCTGAAAAGTTCTTTCTAAAACATGCCATTGTGTATACAATCCGTGTATACAATGGCTGTTTTAATGCCTGTGTATTGGTTGTATATCCTCCTACTTTACCAAACTCTTCCATGAGTTCACATAATCTCTTGGAGGAGTCTTTTGGATCTATCTGTAAATAGAGATGTCATCTGCAAATAGAGATAGTTTGACTTTCTCTTTACCAATTTGTGTCCCTTGATTTCTTTTTCTGGCTAATGGCTCTGGTTAAATCTTCCAGGATTATACTGAATAGCAATGTTGAGTGTGGGCATCCTTGTCCAGTTCCAGATCTCAGTGAGAATGCTTCTAACTTTTCCTCATTCAAAGGGATGCTGACTATATTTTTGTCATAAATTTCCTTGATTGTGTCAAGAGATTTTCCTCTGTACTCAATTTGCTCAGTTTTCATCATGAAAGGGTGTTGTATTTTATCAAATGCTATCTCTGCATATAGAGATTTGGTTTTTGTTCTTAAATTTGTTAATGTGATGTATCACATTGATTGATTTGCAAATATTGAACCATCCATGCATACCAAGGATAAATTCCAGTTGGTCTGGGTGAATGATCTTTAGATGTGTTGTTGTAGGATTTCATGGACTAGAATTTTATCAAGGAGTTTTGCATCTATTTGATTTAGGGAAATTGGTGTGTAGTTCCTTTCTCTATTGTGTCTTTTTTCCGTGTTTAGAATTGAAGGTGATCTTCGGTTCATAGAAAGATTTTGTGAAAATTCCCTCTCTTTCAATTGTTTTGAATAACTTGAGAAGAATTGATATTAGTTCTAATTAAAATGTCTGTTAAAATTCAGCAGTGAAGCCATCAGGACCTCGGCTTTTCTTTATTGAGAGGGTCTTTATTACTGATTCAATTTTCATCTTGGAAATTTGGCTGTTTAAGTTTTCTATGTATTCATTGCTCAATATAGCTAGGTTGTTTGTTTCCAGGAACCTGTCCACTTCATTTATGTTTCCAGCTTGTTGACATGCAGCTCTTTGTATTAATTTCTTGTTATTCACTTTATGGTGTCTGTTGCTACATTTCCTTTTTCATCTCTAGTTTTATTAATTTGCATCTTTTTTTGGTTAGTTGCCCAATTATGTGTCAATTTTATTTTTTTAAAAAACAGCTCTTTTTTTTTTTTTTTACAGGCAGAGTGGACAGTGAGAAAGAGAGACAGAGAGAAAGGTCTTCCGTTGCTGTTGGTTCGCCCTCCAATGTCTGCCACAGTGAGCACACTGCAGCCAGCGCACCACGCTGATCCGAAGGCTGGAGCCAGGTGCTTATCCTGGTCTCCCATGTGGTGCAGGACCCAAGCACTTGGGCCATCCTCCACTGCACTCCCTGGCCACAGTGGAGAGCTGGTCTGGAAGAGCTGGAAGAGGGGTAAACAGAACAGAATCTGGCACCCCGACCAGGACTAGAACCCGGTGTGCTGGTTCCGCTAGGTGGAGGAGTAGCCTATTGAGCCGCGGCGCTGGCCAGAGCTCTTTATTTTGCTGATCTATTATATTGTTTTTGGGATTCATTTTTTAAATTTCCTCTCTAATTTTGATATTTCTTTTCTCCTATTAGTTTTGGGTTTTGTTTGCTCATTTTCTAGATCCTTGACATGTGTTGATAGCTCATTTATTTGGTGTATTTCCAGTTTCTTGATATCGGCATCCATTGTTACAAACTTTCCTCTTAACATTGCTTTTGCTGTACACCATAAGTTTTGATATTTTATTGTTGCTTCATTTGTTTCCAGAAATTTTTTTTCAATTTTAATTTCTTCTATGACCCACTGTTTATTCTGGAGCATATTGTTCAGTCCCCATATGTTTGCATATGTTTCAGAGATTGTCAATTTGCTGAATTCCAGCATCATTGCATTGTGGTGTGAGAAGAAGCGTAGTATGATTTCGATTTTTTTTTTTTTTGGAATTTGCTGATGTTTGCTTTATGGCCTAGTATGTGGTCAATCCTAGAAAAAGTTCCATACACTCCTGAGAATCATATGTATTCTGGAACTGTAAGGTGAAAATTTCTCTAGATATCTATTAGATCCATTTGGTCTATAGTGTTGTTTACCTCTGCAGTTTCTTTGCTGAATTTCTGTCTGGTAGATCTGTCCATCCCTGAATGTGGGGTATTGAAGTCCCCCATTACTGTTATGTTTGAATCTATGTCTCCCTTTTGTTCCTTTAACATTTGTTTTAAATAGCCAGGTGCCCTGTAATTAGGTGCATATGCATTTATAATAGTGATATACCCTCCTAGCGTGTAGGATTTCTGATGAGAAGTCTGCTAGGAGTCTAACTGGAGATCCCTGAAATAAATCTAGTGTTTCTCTTGTGAAGCTTTTAGAATCTTTTCTTTATGTTTTACTCTGGAAAGTTTGATTATAATCTATCATGGTGAATATATTTTCTGGTCATATCTTTTAGGAGTTCTATGTGCTCCTCATACTTAAATGTCTCTTTAATTCTCCAAATTAGGGAAGTTTTCTGTTATTATTTCACTAAAAAGGTCCTCTAATCCATCCCATCTTTCCAAAACTTCAGAAATTCCTAGAACTTTTAGGGAAGAACTACATGAATATTTGGAAACTGGAAGGTGTCTTTTGCAATAATTACTATATAGTATAATAAATATGTGTTATATTCATTTTTCTACAGAACTGTGGACAAAAATACCCTGGTTACAAGAAGAATATATTCTATAGAATTTTCAGTGTATAACATCAAAATATGTTCTAGTGAAACTAACAATATGAAGTACCATGAAGTATATTTGTAGGAACAGAACAATAGTTAACATCACCCAAGTATTTTTCTATAGGGTAGATTTTAGTGACAGCATTTGTATCTTTCTGTGCTATTTTGCAACTTGGCTCACAAGCATTCTTAAAATAACAAATTGCTTCTTGGGAGTAACATTTATACAAATTAAGTAGCAAGTACATGTTTCTTTTAACATAAGGATTACTTGTGCTTTATCACTGTTTGAGTACTAGTTATAGCATTAATTGCAATGTTTGCACATTACAGACAGGGATCCTACATGAGGAGTAAGTGCACCGTGACTCCTGTTGTTGACTTAACAAATTGACACTCTTAGTTATGGCGTCAGTAATCACCGTAGGCTCTTGTCATGAACTGCCAAGGCTATGGAAGACTTTTGAGTTCACTGACTCTGATCATATTTAGGCAATGTTGTAGTCAGAAAGGAAGTTCTCTCCTCCCTTCAGAGAAAGGTACCTCCTTCTTTGGTGACCTGTTCTTTCGACTGGGATCTCACTCACGGAGATCTTTCATTATGTCTTTTTTTGCCAGAATGTCTTGGCTTTCCATGCCTGAAATACTCTCATGGGCTTTTCAGGCAGATCCGCCGGCTTTAAGGGCTGATTCTGAGGCCAGAATGCTTTTAGGACATCTGCCATTCTATGAGTCTGCTGTGTATCTCATTTCCCATGTTGGATCGTTCTCTCCTCTTTTTATTCTGTCAGTTAGTATTTGCAGACACTAGTCTTGTTTATGTATTCCTATGGCTCTTAGTCCTATCATTATGATCAATTGTGATCAGAAATTGATCACTGGGACTAGCAGATGGCATTGGTACATGCCACCTTGATGGGATTGAATTGGAATCCCATGGTATGCTTCTAACTCTGCCGTTTGGGACAATTCTGCTTGAGCACATCACGAATTGCACATCTCTTCCCTCTCATTCCCACTCTTATATTTAACAGTGATCACTTTTCAGTTAAGTTTCAACACTTAAGAATAACTGTGTATTGATTACAGTATTCAACCAAAAGTATTAAGTAGAACAAACAAAAAATACTAAGAGGTATAACATATTAAGTTGTTCATCAACAGTCAGGGTAAGTGCTGATCAAGTCACTGTTTCTCATAGTGTTCATTTCTCTTTAACAGGTTTCCTTTATGGTGTTCAGTTAGTTGTCGCCGATCAGGGAGACCATATGATATTTGTCCCTTTGGGACTGGCTTATTTCACTCAGCATACTGTTTTCCAAATTCCTAACAGGGACCACTTTTCTGTTAAAATTTAATCACCTAAGAATAATTGTGTGTTAATTACAGAGTTCAACCAGTAGTACTAGAACAAAAAAAATGCTAAAATGGATAAAGTATTACATTGTACATCAACAGTCAGGACAAGAGCTGATCAAGTCACTGTTGGTGCTCTTTCAAGGATGTCTTCCTTGGCCCTTGTCATGTGTAAAGCACTGTTCCTACTGAGGGAAGCTGATTGGTCTTTTTTTCTATAGCTAATGAATTTGGTATTTTGTATTCACTTCATCATGATATTGCTGTGAGTATAGGAGCAAATCACACCAGTTCTCTCACGTTTCCATTTTTCTTTTCATCCAGGTACAGTCCTAATTCCCACTACATGTTTCCAAGGCCAAAGAAAATGAACACACCACCAGTAAGTTGTTTATTTTTGTTTGCGTTATATTGCGATATAGCAGCTTTATGAGTATATTTTATTAAAATCATGAAATAAATATTTGACAACATAAAATTGTCAGGATTATAAAGCATTAGAAGTATCAAACCTGATATCAAATTTATTTCCAGTCTCTGTGATGCTATAACAGTAACATGTTTATCATGCTATTCAAATTGGAACATAGAATCTCCTAAATTATTGTAAAACATAAAGCCTGAATTTGTATTTATTGGTCTTATCGATGATATAGCAGAGGTGGTTTAACAAACATAGTAATATACACTGAACTAGTAAAAAGTTGTGGCCAGCACTGTGGCACAGTGGGTTAATGCCCTGGCCTGAAGTGCTGGCATCTCAAATGGTTGCTGGTTTGAGACCTGGCTGTTCCACTCTTTTTTGTTGTTGTTGTTCGTTTGTTTGGATATTTTTTAATTTTATTTAGTAAAAAAGTACAGCTTATGGATTACAATGGCTTTCCCCCCCCATATTTCCCTCCCACCCTCAACCCTCCCATCTCCCACTCCCTCTCCCATTCCAGTCACATCAAGATTCATTTTCAATTCTCTTTATATACAGGAGCTCAATTTAGTATATATTAAGTGAAGATTTCAACAGTTTCCACCCACATAGAAACACAAAGTGAAAAATACTGTTTTATTACTAGTTATAGCATTAAATCACAATGTTCAGCACATTAAGGACAGAGATCCTACATGGGGAGTAAGTGCAGTGATTCCTGTTGTTGACTTAATAAATTGACACTCTTGTTTATGGCATCAGTAATCTCCCTAGGCTCTTGTCATGAGTTGCCAAGGCTATGGAAGCCTTTTGAGTTCATCAACTCCAATCTTATTTAGGCAAGGTCATAGTGAAAGTGGAAGTTCTCTCCTCCCTTAAGAGAAAGGCACCTCTTCTTTGATGGCCTGTTCTTTCTACTGGGATCTCACTCGCAGAGAATTCTCATTTAGGTCCTTTTTTTTTGCCAGAGTGTCTTGTCTTTCCATGCCTAAAATACTCTCATGGGCTATTCAGCCCGATCCAAATTCCTTATGGGCTGATTCTGAGGCCAGAATGTTGGTTAAGACATCTGCCATGCTATGAGTCTGCTGTGTATCCCAAACCCCATATTGGATCGTTCTCTCCCTTTTATATTCTATCTGTTAGTATTAGCAGACATTAGTCTTTTCTTTAACTTTTATTTAATGAATATAAATTTCTAAAGTACAGCTTATGTAGTACAATGGCTTTCCCCCCCATAACTTCCCTCCCACCCGCAACCCTCCCCTTTCCCACTCACTCTCCCTTTCCATTCATATCAAGATTAATTTTCAATTCTCTTTATATACAGAAGGTCAGTTTAGAATATATTAAGTAAAGATTTCAACAGTTTGCACCCACATAGAAACACAAACTGAAAAATACTGTTTGAGTACTAGTTATAGCTTTAAATCACAATGTACAGCCCGATAAGGACACAGATCCAACATGGGGAGTAAGTGCACATTCTTTCCTGTTGTTGACTTAACAAATCACACACTTGTTTATGGCGTCAGTAATCTCTCTAAGCTCTTGTCCTGAGTTGCCAAGGCTATGGAAGACTTTTGAGTTCACTGACTCTGATCATATTTAGGCAATGTTGTAGTCAGAAAGGAGGTTCTCTCCTCGCTTCAGAGAAAGGTACCTCCTTCTTTTATGACCTGTTCTTTCCACTGGGATCTCATTCACGGAGATCTTTCATTTAGGTCATTTTTTTGCCAGAGTGTCTTGGCTTTCCATTCCTGAAATACTCTCATGGGCTTTTCAGGCAGATCTGCCTGCTTTAAGGGCTGATTCTGAGGCCAGAGTGCTTTTAGGACATCTGTCATTCTGTGGGTCTGCTGTGTATCTCGCTTCCCATATTGGATCATTCTCTCCCTTTTTTATTTTCTCAGTTAGTATTTGCAGACACTAGTCTTGTTTATGTGATCCCTTTGGCTCTTAGTCCTATCATTAAGTTGTGAACAGAAATTGATCACTTGGACTAGTGAATAGCATTTGTGCATGCCACCTTGATGGGATTGAGTTGGAATCCCCTGGTATGTTTCTAACTCTACTGTTTGGGGCAATTCAGCTTAGGTATGTCCCGAATTTCACATCTCTTCCCTCTCTTATTCCCACTCTTATATTTAACAGCGATCGCTTTTCAGTTAAGTTTCAACACTTAAGAATAACTGTGTATTGATTACAGTATTCAACCTAAAGTATTAAGTAGAACAAACAAAAAATACTAAGAGGGATAACGTAGTAAGTTGTTCATCAACAATCAGGGTAAGGGCTGAACAAGACACCACTTCTCATAGTGTGATTTCACTTCAAAAGTTTTCCTTTTTTGTGCTGGGTAAGTTGTCACCGATCCAGGAGACCATATGATATTTGTCCCTTTGGGACTGGCTTATTACACTCAGCATAATGTTTTCCAAATTCCCAAGAGGGATCACTTTTCAGTTAAAATTTAATCACCTAAGAATAATTCTGTGTTAATTACAGAGTTCAACCAATGTTACTAGAACAAAAAAAAATACTAACATGGATAAAATATTACATTGTACATCAACAGTCCGGACAAGAGCTGATCAAGTCACTGTTTCCCATAGTTTCCATTTTACTACAGCATTTTTCCTCTTAGGTGTTCAGTAAGTTGTCTCCGATCAGGGGGACCATATAATATTTGTCCCTTTGGGCCTGGCTTAGTTCACTCAGCATAATGTTTTCTAGACTCCTCCATCTTGTTGCAAAAGACTGGGTTTCGTTGTTTTTGACTGCTGTATTGTATTCTATAGAGTACATGTCCCATAATTCCTTTATCCAGTCCACTGTTGATGGGCATTTGAGTTTGTTCCAGGTCCTAGCTATTGTGAATTGAGCTGCAATAAACATTAATGTGCAGACAGCTTGTTTGTTTGCCAATTTCATTTCCTTTGTGTAAATTGCAAGGAGTGGGAGGGCTGGGTTGAATGGTAGGGTTATATTCAGATTTCTGAGGAATCTCCAGACTGACTTCCATAGTGGCTTCCCAGTTTGCATTCCCACCAACAGTGGGTTAGTGTCCCTCTTTACCCATATCCTCTCCAGCATCTATTGTTGGTAGATTTCTGAATGTGAACCATTCTAATCGAGGTGAGGTAAACCTCCTTCTGGTTTTGATTTGCATTTCCCTGATTGCTAGTGCTTTTGAACATTTTTTCATATGTCTGTTTGCCATTTGGATTTCCTCTTTGGAAAATGTCTGTTGAGGTCCTTGGCCCATCTCTTAAGTGGGTTGTTTGTTTTGTTTTTATGGAGTTTCTTGATTACTTTGTAGATTCTTGTTATCAACCCTTTATCTGTTGCATAGTTTTCAAATACTTTTCCCATTCTTTCGGTTGCCTCTTCACTTTCCTGACTGTTTCTTTTTAAGTACAGGAACTTCTCAATTTGATGTAATCCCAAATGTTAATTTTGGCTTTGACTGCCTGTGCTTCTGGGGTAAATTCCAAAAAGTCTTTGCCAGTACCTATATCTTGCAGGGTTTCTCCAATGCTCTCTAAAACTTTGATGGTGTCGGGTCATAGATTTTAGTCTTTAAATCATGTTGAGTGCATTTTTGTGTAAGGTGAAAGGTAGGGGTCTTGCTTCATGATTCTGCATGTGGAAATCCAAATTTCCCAGCACCATTTATTGAATAGACTGTCCTTACTCCAGGGATTGGTTTTGTATCCTTCATCAAATGTAAGTTGGCTGTAGATGTTTGGATTGATTTCTGGTGTTTCTATCCTGTTCCATTGGTCTATCCATCTGTTTCTGTACCAGTATCATGCTCTTTTGATAACAACTGCCCTCTAGTATGTCCTGAAATCTGGTATTGTGATGCCTCTAGCATTGTTTTTGTTGTACAAGATTGCTTAGGATATTCGAGGGCTCCTGTGTCTCCATATGAATTTTAGCATCATTTTTTCCAGATCTGAGAAGAAGGTCTTCAGTATCTTGATTGGTATTGCATTGAATGTATAAATTGTTTTTGGTAGAATGGACATTTTGATGAAATTGCTTCTTCCAATGCATGAGCATGGAAGATTTTTCCATTTTTTGGTATCCTCTTCTATTTCTTTCTTTAAGGTTTTGTAATGTTCATCGTAGAGATCCTTAACATCCTTGGTTAAGTTTATTCCAAGGTATTTGATTGTTTTTGTAGCTATTGTGAATGGGATTGATCTTAGTTTTTCCTCAGCCATGGCATTACCTGTGTATACAAAGGCGGTTGATTTTTGTGCATTGATTTTATATCCTGCTACTTTGCCAAACTCTTCTATGAGTTCCAATTGTCTCTTAGTAGAGTTTTGGGTCCCCTAAATAAAGAATCATATCGTCTGCATAGAGGGATAGTTTGAGTTCTTCTTTCCCAATTTGTAACCCTTTAATTTCATTTTCTTGCCTAATAGCTCTGGCTAAAACTTCCAGAACTATATTGAACAGCAATGGTGAGAGTGGGCATCCCTGTCTGGTACCAGATCTCAGTGGAAATGGTTCCAATTTTTCCCCATTCAATAGGATGTTGGCCCTAGATTTTTCATAAATTGCTTTGTATTGAGGAATGTTCCTTACATACCCAGTTTGCTTAGAGTTTTCATCATGAAATGGTGTTGTATTTTATCAAATGCCTTCTCAGCGTCTATTGAAATAATCATATGGTTTTTCTTCTGCAGTCTGTTAATGTGGTGTATCACATTGATTGTTTTGCACACATTAAACCATCCTTGCATACCAGGTATAAATCCCACTTGGTCTGGGTGGATGCAGTGAATCCATCTGGTCCTGGGCTTTTCTTTGTTGGGAGGGCCTTTATTACTGTTTCAATTTCTGTCTCAGTTATGGGTCTGTTTAGGTTTTCGATGTCTTCCTGGTTCAATTTAGGTAGGTTGCATGTGTCCAGGAATGTATTCATTTCTGATAGGTTTCCCTGTTTGCTGGCATACAAGTCCTTGTAGTAATTTCTGATGATTCTTTTTATTTCTGTGGTGTCTGTTGTTACGTTTCCTTTTTCATCTCTGATTATATTGATTTGGGTCTTTTCTTTTTTTAGTTAGTTGGGCCAATGGGGTGTCAATTTTGTTTATTTTTTCAAAAAACCAGCTCCTCGTTTGGCTGATTTTTTGTAAATTTTTTTGGATTTAATCCTGTTGATTTCTTCTCTGATTTTAAGTATTTCTCTGCTCCTACTAGATTTGGGTCTGGTTTGCTGCAGGTTTTCTAGATTCATGAGATGCATTGAAAGCTCATCTATTTGGTGCCTTTCCAATTTCTTGATGTAGGCACCTATTGATATAAACTTTCCTCCTAACACTGCTTTTGCTGTATCCCATAAGTTTTGGTATGTTGTGCTGTTATCCTCATTTACTTCCAGAAAGTTTTTGATTTCTCTTTTAATTTCTTCTATGACCCATTGTTCATTCAGGAGCATGTTGTTCAATCTCCATATGTTTGTATACGTTCTAGGGATTCCTGAGTTGCTAATTTCCAACTTCATTCCTTTATGGTCTGAGAAGCTGCATGGTATGATTCGAATTCTTTTGAATTTGCTGAGACTTGCTTTATGGCCTAGTATGTGGTCAATCCTAGAGAAGGTTCCATGTACTGCTGAGAAGAAAGTAAATGCTTTCTGTGTAGGATGGAAAGTTCTGTAGAAAACTGTTAGATCCATTTAGGCTATAGTGTCATTTAAATCTACTCTCTCCTTGCTGATCTTCTGTCCTGTTGATCTGTCTATTTCTGAGAGTGGAGTATTGAAGTCCCCCAGTACTATTGTATTGGGGTCTAAGTTTCCTTTTAAGTCCTTTAACAAATCTTTTAAATAAAATAGTGCCCTGTAATTAGGTGCATATACATTGATAATTGTTATATCTTCCTGTTGAATTGATCCCTTGATCATTATGTAGTGCCCCTCTTTGTCTCTCTTAACAGTTTTTGTGGTAAAGTTTATGTTGTCTGATATTGAGATGGCTACGCCTGCTCTTTTTTCAATTCTGCTGGCGTGGTATATCTTTTTGCAGCCTTTCACTTTCAGTCTGTATGCATCTTTGCTGGAAAATGTGTTTCTTGTAAGCAGCGAATAGATGGGTTTTGTTCTTTTACCCAGTCAGCCAATCAGTGTCTTTTAACTGGACAGTTCAGGCCATTAATGTTCAATGTGACTATTGCTAAGCAGTAACTTAGCCCTGCCATTTGCCGAAGATATTTTCTAATATAGGTTTTGAACTTCCTGTGATCTTTTGCTGTGAGGTTTCCTTCGTTTACCTTCTTTCATATTGATGACCGTGTTTCTGTGCTTCTGTGTGTAACACATATTTAAGCATCTTTTGCAGAGCTGGACGAGTGGCAACAAATTCTTTCAACTTCTGTTTGCTGTGAAAGGTCTTCATTTCACATTCATTCACAAATGAGATCTTTGCAGGGTATAATATTCTGGGCTGGCAGTTTTTCTCTCTTAGTACCTGGGCTATATCTCGCCATTCCCTCCTAGCTTGTAGGGTTTCTGATGAGAAATCAGCTGTGAGTCTGATTGGAGATCCTCTGCGAGTAATCTGACGTTTCTCTCTTGCACATTTTAGGATCTTTTCTTTATGTTTCACTGCGGTGAGTTTAATTACCACGTGTCGTGGTGAGGATCTCTTTTGGCCATGTTTATTAGGGGTTCTATGAGCTTCCTGTACTAGGATGTCTCTGTCCTTCTCCAAACCTGGGAAATTTTCTGCTAATATCTCACTAAAACGGCCTTCTAATCCTTTCTCCCTCTCCATGCCTTCAGGAACTCCTAGAACTCGAATGTTGGTTTTTTTAATGGTATCTTGAAGATTCCCGACAATATTTTTAAGATTTCTAATTTCCTCTTCTTTTCTTTGGTTTGACTGTATATTTTCCTGTGCTCTGTCTTCTAAGTCCAATATTCTCTCTTCTGCTTCACCCATTCTGCTTTTAAGGCTCTCTGGTGTGTTTGTCACTTGATCAATTCAATTCTTCATTTCATTATGATTTCTCATCACTATCACAGTTTCATGTTCTACTAGTTGTTTCATTTCATTTTGATTCCTCCTTAATATTTCATTTTTTGCACTTGAGATTTTCTATCTTGTCCATTAAGGATTTCTGTAGTTCAAGACTTTGTTTCTGAGAACTTTTAATGTTCTTATCAAGTTTTTGAGATCCGCTTGTTGCATTTCTTCTATCTCATCATCTTCATAATCTTGAATTGGGGTGTCTATTTCATTTGGGAGTGTCATAGTGTCTTCCTTGTTCTTGTTACTTCGGTTTCTGCATTTGTTGTTTGGCATATTAGAGATATTTGGTTTCTTCTCATTATACCGTGACTCTAGATTAAGTGGACTGTCTGCTTTTGATGGATCCTTAGAGGCCGTGATGGGTGTGGCCAGAGAGCTCTGTTTTGTTCTTCGGGGATAAGGGTGTGCCAAAGGTGACTCACCCAGATTGTTCTCTCGCTTGCTCACTCTCTCTCACTCTCCTTTTTTTCTGACTCAGTGGGGAAGTAATTCCACACAGCTGAGTGGAATTGAGGGTAGTTGATGTATGAAATCTGGCCCCTGTGGGTATTTGTCTGGTTACCCCTGGGACCACGCAAAGAGTTTATGCAGCCCTCAGCGTGGTCTCAAATTTCTCAATAGTCTCTCCCCAGTTTACCTAATTTACTGAGTTTGTGTACTCGGTGAGTTCTCTTGCCCTCCCCTCAGATTTTCACAGTCTCACTTCGTTAGCTCCTCACTTTCACTTATTAGGTCTTAACCTCCTGTTATTTCTCCCCACCAGAGTCAGGTTTTTCTGCTTGGCTAATGGCCGGCGCCTCTTTACATATGTAAAATGGCGCCAGCTCTTTGTCTTGCTCGGCTTTGTAAGGTGAGTGGAGAGAGAGGTTAATGTCCATGCCGGTTCCCCTTATTTGTTCATTTTATCTCTCCTCCAGTCCGCCTGGTGAGCTTTCCCCAGTGGGGCTTTCATTCCCTGTAGGCTCTTTTTGCCTTTCCCCACCAATGTCTTGGGTTAATGAGGATTTTATCTCACCTCCCCTTCCAGTGCTGGCGCGCAGACTCTGTGGCGCGGCTTCTGTGGTGGCATGACTTCTGGGGCTCAGCTTCTGCCTCTGCAGCGGCGCAGCTCCCGCTGCTCAGCTTCCACACAGTTGGTGACCTTGCTCTCCCTGTAGGTCCTCAGTGTCACCTCCACTAGATCCGGGAGAGTTTCCTCTGCAATTTTTTCCTGAGCCTTTTCCTGTGGCTACAGTAACTCCACTTTTATTAAACTATCTTTTCCCGGACTATCAGTGCGCACCCTCACAATTCCACCATTTTGGCTCTGCCTGTTTGTTTTTTTGACAGGCAGAGTTAGACAGTGAGAATGGCTGCTCCAAAGCCAGGAGCCAAGTGCATGATAAATACGAAAAATGTGAAAAACACAAAAGAAATCCAAGAGTCCTTAGTGATATTGGCCTTGATTAGGCACAAGTTAACCGGCTGTTTCCGGATTCATCCACCCCTACAAGCTGACTGGCTGTGGAATTCTGACTGAGTTAACATGAAAACCAAATTCGCACTTGATTTGGAGGGACGTAATATCTGTAACCTCAGTAGTAGGGTTCCATTGCATTTTACAAAACACAAAAACTCCTCTTGGTTGTCTTGACCGTAAATTTCTAAGCATGAAATGGCAATTTATTGTGTTTTTTTTATTTCCTAATGGATACTCTGTCTAAAATCTGTCGAATCCTGTTTCTATTCTGTCAGAATACAAAAATTGGGAAGTAAGAAGGCAAAACAAACTCAGACCCAGAAGCACTTTAGGAAATTGCTGCTCAATAAACCAAAAATCGGCTTAGGCACCGAAATCCATGACAGAAAGCCAGAAATGGAGCAAGCCAACAGTTGTGCCCTGATTGAAAAAGACCAAACCTCCCATGCCCTGAACTAATTCTTCCAGCCTCAAAACCAAAGCTCACATTAGAAAATTCATTACAAACCATGATAAATAAAAAAAATATGAAAAAAGCAAAAGAAATCCAAGAGTCCTTAGTGATACTGGGCTTGATTAGACACAAGGAAACCGGCTGTTCCCAGATTCATCCACCCCTCCCAGCTGACTGGCTGTGGAATTCTGATTAAATTAACCTGAAATCCGCACTCACACTCAATTTGGAGGGAATTAATATCTGTCCCCTCAGCAAAAAGGTTCCATTTAATTTTCCAAACTCCTCTTGGTCATGTTGCCTTTAGATTTATAAGCATGAAACGCCAATTTTTGTGTGTTTTTTTTATATCCTAATGGATACTCTGTCTAAACTCTTGTTTGTATTTCGTTGGAATACAAAAATTGGGAAGGCAGAAGGCAAAACAAACTCAGACCCAGAAACAATTTATGAAATTGCCGCTCAAGAAACCAAAAATTGGCTGAGGCACCCAAAGCCATGACAGAAATGCCCTGATTGAAAAGACCATTCCTCCCGTGCCCTGAACTCCATATTCCAGCCTCAAATCGAAAGCTAACATTGGAAAATTCATTACAAATCATGATTAATAAGAGAAATATGAAAAAAAGAACCAACGAAATCCAAGAGTCCTTAGATATATTGGGCTTGCTTCAGTCACAAGGAAACTGGCTGTTTCAGGATTCATCCACCCCTCCCAGCTGACTGGCTGTGGAATTCTGATTTAATTAAACTAAAATTTGCACTCACACTCGATTTGGAAGGAATTAATATCTTTCCGCTCAGCAAAATGTTTCCATTTTATTTTCCGAAAAAAAAAAAATACTCCTTTTGCTCATGTTACCTGTAGATTTCTAAGCATGAAAGGCAAATTGGTTGTTTTTGCATATCCTAATGGATGCTCTGTCTAAACTCTTTTTTCTATTGATTCAGAAACAAATTTTTGGAAGGAAGAAGGCAAAACAAACTCAGACGGAGAAGCAATTTAGGAAATTGCCACTCAAGAAACCAAAAATCGGCTGAGGCACTCAAAACTATGACAGAATCCCAAAATAGGAGAAAGCCAACTATTGTGCACTGATTGAAAAAGAACATACCTCCCGTGCCCTGAACTAATTCTTCCATCCTTAAAACAGAAGCTCACATTAGAGAATTCATTACAAACCATGATAAATAAGAAAAATGTGAAAAAAGCCAAAGAAATCGAATAGTCCTTAGTGATACTGGGCTTGATTAGGCACAAGGAAATCGGCTGTTCACAGATTCATCTACCCCTTCCAGCTGACTGGCTGTGGAATTCTGATTTAATTAACCTGAAACCTGCACTCACACTCAATTTGGAGGGAATGATTATCTATCACCTCAACAAAAGGGTTCCATTTTATTTTCCAAAACACAAGTACTCCTCTTGGTCATGTTACCTGTAGATTTATAAGCATGAAACGCCAATTTGTTGTGTTTTTTATTTCATAAAGGATACTCTGTCAAAACTCTTGTTTGTATTGCATCAGAATACAAACTTTGGGAAGGCAGAAGGCAAAACAAACTCAGACCCAGAAACAATTTAGGAAATTGCCACTCAAGAAACCAAAAATCGGCTGAGGCACCCAAAACCATGACAGAAAGCCAGAATTGGAGCAAGCTAACAGTTGTGCCCTGATTTAAAAAGAACAAACCTCCAATACCCTGAACTAATTCTTCCAGCCTCAAAACCAAAGCTCACATTAGAAAATTCATTGCAAACCATGATAAATAAGAAAAATATGAAAAAAAAAACAAAGAAATCCAAGAGTCCTTAGTGATATTGGGCTTGATTTAGTCACAAAGAAACTGGCTGTTTCCAGATTCATCCACCTCTCCCAGATGACTGGCTGAGGGATTCTGATTGAATTAACCTGAAATTTGCACTCACACTCGCTTTGGAGGGAATTAATATAGCTCCACTCAGCAAAAGGTTTCCGTTTGTTTTTCCAAAACACAAAAACTCCTCTTGGTCGTGTTGCCTGTAGATTTCTAATCATGAAATGCCAATTCATTGTGTTTTTTTTTCATAATGTCAACTCTGTCTAAACTCTTGTTTGTATTGCATCAGAATACAAAAATAGGGAAGGAAGGAGACAAAACAAACTCAGACCCAAAAACAACTTAGGAAATTGCTGATCAAGAAACCAAAAATTGGCTGAGGCACCCAAAACCATGACAGAAATGCCCTGCTTGAAATGACCATTCCTCCCATGCCCTGAACTCCATATTCCAGCCTCAAATCCAAAGCTCACATCAGAAAATGCATTACAAACCATGATAAATAAGAAAAATATGTAAAAACCAAAGAAATTCAAGAGTCCTTAGTGATATTTGGCTTGATTTAGGCAAAAGGATACTGGCTATTTCCGGATTCATCCACCCCTTCCAGCTGACTGGCTTTGGAAAAGTAATTGAATTCACCTGAAAATTGCACTCGCACTTGATTTGGAGGGAATTAATATCTGCCCCTCAGCAAAGGGTTCCACTTTATTTTCTAAAACACAAAACCTCCTCTTGGTCATGTTGCCTTTAGATTTCTAAGAATGAAATGCAAATTCATTGTGTTGTTTTTTTCATAATGGCAACTCTGTCTAAACTCTTGTTTGTATTGCGTCAGAATACCAAATTTGGGAAGGAAGAAGGTAAAGCAAATTCAGACACAGAAGCAATTTAGTAAATTGCGGCTCAAAAAAACAAACATTGACTGAGGCACCCAAAAACATGACAGAAAGCCAGAATTGGAGCAAGCCAACAGTTGTGCCCTGATTGAAAAAGAGCAAACCTCCCATGCCCTGAACTAATTCTTCCAGCCTCAAAACCAAAGCTCACATTAGAAAATTCATTACAAACCATGATAAATAAGAAAAATGTGAATAAAGCCAAAGGAATCCAAGAGTTCTAAGTGATATTGGGCTTGATTAGGCACAAGGAAACTGGCTGTTTGCAGATTCATCTAACCCTCCCAGCTGAATGGCTGTGGAATTCTGTTTTAATTAAGCTAAATATTGCACTCACACTCGATTTGGAGGGAATTAATATCTGTCCCCTCAGCAAAAGAGTTCCATTTCATTTTCTAAAAATCAAAAACTCCTTTTGGTCGTGTTGCCTGGAGATTTCTAAGCATGAAACGCCAATGTTGTGTTTTTTATATCCTAATGTATACTCTGTCTAAACTCTTGTTTTTATTGCACCAGAATACAAATTTTGGGAAGGAAGAAGGCAAAACAAACTCAGACTCAGAAGCAATTTAGGAAATTACCGCTCAAGAAACAAAAAATCGGCTGAGGCACCCAAAACCATGACGGAAAGCAGAGTTAGAGCAAGCCAAAAGTTGTGCCCTGGTTGAAAAAGAGCAAACCTCCCATGCCCTGAACTAATTCTTCCAGCCTCAAAACAAAAGCTCACATTAGAAAATTCATTACAAATCATGATAAATAAGAAATATATGAAAAAACCAAAGAAATCCAAGAGTCTTTAGTAATATTGGCCTAATTAGGCACAAGGAAATGGGCTGTTCCCGTATTCATCCATGCCTCCCAACAAACTGTCTGTGGAATTCTGATTGAATTCACCTGAAAACCGCACTCTCACTTGATTTGGAGGGCATTAATATCTGTCCCCACAGGAAAAGGCTTCCATTTCATTTTCCAAAACAAACAAAACCTCTTGCTCATGTAGCCTGTAGATTTCTAAGCATGAAACACAAATTTGTAGTTTTTGCATATCCTAATGGATACTCTGTCTAAACTCTTGTTTATATTGCGTTGGAATACAAAAATTGGGAAGGCAGAAGGCAAAACAAACTCAGACCCAGAAGCAATTTAGGATATTGCCGCTCAAGAAAGCAAAAATTGACTGAGGTACGCAAAAACATGACAGAAATCTCGTGATTGAAAAGACCATTCCTCCCGTGCCCTGAACTCCATATTCTATCCTCAAATCCAATGCTCACATCAGAAAATTCATTACAAACTATGATAAATAACAAAAATATGAAAAAAAAAAGAAATCCAATAGTCCTTAGATTTATTGGGCTTAGTTAGTCACAAGGAAACTACTGTTTCCGGATTCATCCACCCCTCCCAGCTGACTGGCTGTGGAATTCTGGTTGAATCAACCTGAAATTTGCACTCACACTCGATTTGGAGGGAATTAATATCTGTCCCCTCAGCTAAAGAATTCCATTTCATTTTGCAAAACAGAAAAACTCCTCTAGGTTATGTTTTCTGTAGATCTTTAAGCATGAAATGCAAATTCATTGTGTTTTTATTTCGTAATGACACTCTGTCTAAACTATAGTTTGTATTGCATCTGAATACAAAATTTGGGAAGGAAGAAGGCAAAACAAATTCAGACCCAGAAGCAATACATGAAATTGCCGCTCAAGAAACCAAAAATCGGCTGAGGCACTCAAAACTATGACAGAATCCCAAAATAGGAGAAAGCCAACTATTGTGCACTGATTGAAAAAGAACATACCTCCCGTGCCCTGAACTAATTCTTCCATCCTTAAAACAGAAGCTCACATTAGAGAATTCATTACAAACCATGATAAATAAGAAAAATGTGAAAAAAGCCAAAGAAATCGAATAGTCCTTAGTGATACTGGGCTTGATTAGGCACAAGGAAATCGGCTGTTCCCAGATTCATCCACCCCTCCCAGCTGACTGGCTGTGGAATTCTGATTGAATTAACCTGAAAACCGCACTCACTCTCGATTTGGAGGGAATTAATATCTGTCCCCTCAGCAAAAGTGTTCCATTTAATTTTCCAAAACACAAAAACTCCTCTTGCTCATGTTGTCTGTAGATTTCTAATCATGAAACGCCAATTTGTTGTGGTTTTTTTTCATTATGGCAACTCTGTGTAAACTCTTGTTTGTGTTGCATCAGAATACAAATTTTGGGAAGTAAGAAGGCAAAACAAACTCAGTCCCAGAAGCAATCTAGGAAATTGCCGCTCAAGAAACCAAAAATCGGCTGAGGCACCCAAAACCATGATAGAAACCAGAATTGGAGCAAGCCAACAGATGTGCCCTGAAAGAAAAAGAGCACAACTCCCATGCACTGAACTACCAAAGGTCACAGTAGAAAATTCATTACAAACCATGATAAACAAGAAAAATGTGAAAAAAGCCAAAGAAATCGAATAGTCCTTAGTGATACTGGGCTTGATTAGGCACAAGGAAACCGGCTGTTCCCAGATTCATCCACCCCTCCCAGTTGACTGGCTGTGGAATTCCGATTTAATTAACCTGAAAACTGCATTCACTCTCGATTTGGGGGGAATTAATATCTGTCCCCTCAGCAAAAGTGTTCCATTTAATTTCCAAAACACAAGTACTCCTCTTGGTCATGTTACCTGTAGATTTCTAATCATGAGACACCAATTTGTTGTGTTTCTTATTTCATAAAGGATACTCTGTCTAAAATCTTGTTTGTATTGCATCAGAATACAAACTTTTTGAAGACAGAAGGCAAAACAAACTCAGATCCAGAAACAATTTAGGAAATTGCCGCTCAAGGAACCAAAAATTGGCTGAGGCACCCAAAACCATGACAAAAAGCCAGAATTGGAGCGAGCTAACAGTTGTGCCCTGATTGAAAAAGAAGAAACCTCCCATGTGCTGAACTAATTCTTCCAGCCACAAAAACAAAGCTCACGTTAGAAAATTCATTACAATCCATGATAAATAAGAAAAATGTGAAAAAAGCCAAAGAAATCCAAGAGTCCTTAGTGATATTGGCCTTGATTAGGCACAAGGAAACCGGCTGTTCCCAGATTCATACACCCCTCCCAGCTGACTGGCTGTGGGATTCTGATTTATTGAACCTGAAAACTGCACTCACACTCGATTTGTAGGGAATGAATACCTGTGCCTTCAGTAACAGTGTTCCATTTAATTTTACAAAGCACAAAACTCCTCTTGGTCATGTTGCCTGTAGATTTCTATGCATGAAACGCAAATTTGCTGTTTTTGCATAGCCTAATGGATACTCTGTCTAAACTACTGTTTGTATTGCATCTGAATACAAATTTTGGGAAGGAAGAAGGCAAAACAAACTCAGACCCAGAAACACTTTAGGAAATTTCGCTCAAGAAACCAAAAATTGAATGAGGCACCCAAAACCATGACAGAAATGCCCTGCTTGAAAAAACCATTCTTCCTGTGCCTTGAACTGCATATTCCAGCCTCAAATCCAAAGCTCACATCAGAAAATTCATTACAAACCATGATAAATAAGAAAAATAGGTAAAAACCCAAGTAATCCAAGAGTCCTTAGTGACACTGGGCTTGATTTAGTCACAAGGAAACTGGCTGTTTCTGGATTCATCCACCCCTCCCAGCTTACTGGCTGTGGAATTCTGAGTGAATTAACCTGAAAACCGCACTCACTCTCGATTTGGAGGGAATTAATATCTGTCCGCTCAGTAACAGGGTTCCATTTCATTTTCCAAAGCACAAAACTCCTCTTGGTCGTGTTGCCTGTAGATTTCTAAGCATGAAACGCCAATTCGTTGTGTTTTTTTTCATAATGGGAACTCTGTCTAAACTCTTGTTTGTATTGCATCAGAAAACAAATTTTGGGAACAAGGCAAAACAAACTCAGACCCAGAAGCAATTTAAGAATTTGCCGCGCAAGAAAACAAAAATCGGCTGAGGCACCCGAAACCATGACAGAAAGCCAGAATTGGAGCAAGCCAACAGTTGTGCCCTGATTGAAAAAGAGCAAACCTCCCATGCCCTGAACTAATTCTTCCAGCCTCAAAACCAAAGCTCACATTAGAAAATTCATTACAAACCATGATAAATTAAAAAAATGTGAAAAACGCCAAAGAAATCCAAAAGTCCTTAGTGATATTGGACTTGATTAGGCACAAGGATCCTGGATGTTCCCAGATTCATCCACCCCTCCCAACAGACTGGCTGTGGAATTCTGATTGAATTAACCAGAAAACTTCTCACACTCAATTTGGTGGGAATTAATATCTGTCCGATAGGCAAAGTGTTCCATTTCATTTTCCAAAATACAAAAACTCCTCTTGTTCATGTTGCCTGTAGATTTCTAAGCATGACACGCCAATTTGTTGTGTTTTTTATATCCTAATGGATACTCTGTCTAAACTCTTGTTTGTTTTGCATCGGAATACAAATATTGGGTAGGAAGAAGGCAAAACAAACTCAGACCCAGAAGCACTTTAGAAAATTGCCACTCAAGAAACAAAAAATCAACTGAGGCACCCAAAATCATGTCAGAAATGCCCTTATTGAAAATACCATTCCTCCCGTGCCCTGAACTCCACATTCCAGCCTCAAATCCAATGCTCACATCAGAAAATTCATTACAAACATTATTTATCAAAAATGATAAATAACAAAACTATGAAAAAACCAAAGAAATCCAAGAGTCCTTAGATTTATTGTGCTTGGTTAGTCACAAGGAATGTACTGTTTTTGGATTCATCCACCCCTCCCAGGTGAGTGGCTGCGGAATTCTGTTTTAATTAATCTGAAAATTGCACTCACACTCAATTTTGAGGGAATTGATATCTGTATGCTCAGCAAAAGTGTTCCATTCCATTTTCCAAAACAGAAAAACTCTTGCTCATGTTTCCTGTAGATTTCTACGGATGAAACGCCAATTTAATTTATTTTTCATATCCTAAAGGATACTCTGTCCAAAATCTTTTTTGTATTGCGTGAAATACAAAATTGGGAAGGAAGAAGGCAAAACAAACTCAGATCAGAAGCAATTTAGGATATTGCCACTCAAGAAATCAAAAATTGGCTGAGGCACCCAAAACCATGACATAAATGCCCTGATTGAAAATACCATTACTCCCATGCCCTGAACTCCATATTCCAGCCTCAAATCCAAAGCTCACATCAGAAAATTCACTACAAACTATGATAAATAAGAACAATATGAAAAAAAAAAACGAAAGAAATCCAAGAGTCCTTAGTGATATTGGGCTTGGTTAGTCACAAGGAAACTACTGTTTCCAGATTCATCCACCCCTCTCAGCTGACTGGCAGTGGAGTTCTGTTTTAATTAACCCGAAAATTGCACTCACTCTCGATTTGGAGGGAATTAATATCTGTCCGCTCAGCAAAAGCTTTCCATTTCATTATCCAAAACACAAACACTCCTCTTACTCATGTTTCCTGTAGATTTCTAAGCATGAAACGCCAATTCGTTGTGTTTTTCTTCATAATGCCGACAGAAAACACAAGGTTACATGCTAGAATTCATTCAAAAAAGTAAAGTCCATAGATCTCGTCCAGAAAAGACAAACAAACAGAGAGGCTGTAACAAGATATGGGATTGAGATAGCCACAACACAACGGATATTTTTGCTTTCATCCAGGAATATCCAAAGTATGCTGAAATTCGGGTGAAATGTAACTAAAAAATCAGCGTCAAACTGGTTTTGGAGAAAAGCACAATCTCTCTGTTGGGCAAGTGGATCCAATGTCATGTTTACAAACAGAAATAGCATCTTTTCTCGGGATTCTGAAGCCATCTGCCTAGAAAACTCGAAGCTGTGGAGGAATTGACTCCATGTGGAACCCATCAGCGTTTGCCGGCAGAAAACAAAAAGTTACAAGATAAAATGCACTCAAAACCAAGTCCGTAGATAAAGCCCAGAAAACACAAAGAAACACAGAGGCTGCAGCAAGATCTGGGATTGAGATAGCCATAACACACCGGATATTTCTGCTTTCCTCCAGGCATATCCGGAACAGGTATGGTGGAATTCGGGTGAAATTTAACCAAAAATTCACTTTCAAAGTGGTTTCAGAGAGAAGAACAATCTTTTTTTTCAGTAAATGGATCCAATGTCGTGTTTACAAACAGAAATAGCATGTTTTCTCGGGATTCTGAATTGTTCTTCTGAGAAAACTCAAATGTGTGGAGGAATTTACTCCATGTGGAACCCCTTAGCGTTTGCCGGCAGAAAACAAAAAGTTACATGCTAAAATGCATTCAAAACCGTCAAGGCCGTAGATAAAGCCCAGAAAACACAAACAAACACAGAGGCTGTAGAATGATCTGGGATTGTGATACCCACAACACACCGGATATTTCTGCTTTTCTCCAGGCATATCCGGACAAATTGTTGTGGAATTCAGGTGAAATTTAACCAAAAACTCCCTGTCAAAGTTGTTTTGGCAAAAGCACAACCTTTCTGTTCGGCAAGAGGATGCAATGTCATGTTTTCAAACAGAAATAGCATGTTTTCTCGGGATTCTGAAGCTCTCTGCCTAGAAAACTCGAATATGTGGAGGAATTGACTCCATGTGGAACCCATCAGCTTTTGCCGGCAAAAAACAAAAAGTTACATGCTAAAATGCATTCAAAACCGTGAAGGCCATAGATAAAGCCTAGAAAACACAAACAAACACAGAGGCTGTAGAAAGATCTGGGATTGAGATAGCCACAGCACACCGGATATTTCTGCTTTCATCCAGTCATATCCGGACAGTGTGTTGTGGAATTCGGGGGAAATTTAGCCAAAAACTCCCTGTTAAAGTGGTTTTGGAGATAATCACAATCTTTCTGTTTGGCAAGTGGATCCAATGTCATGTTTACCAACAGAAATAGCATGTTTTCTCGGGATTCTGAATTGTTCTTCTGAGAAAACTCGAATGTGTGGAGGAATTGTCTCCATGTGGAACCCCTTAGCATTTGCCGGCAGAAAACAAAACGTTACATGCTAAAATGCATTCAAAACCGTTCATGTCCGTAGATAAAGCCCAGAAAACACAAACAAACACAGAGGCTTCAGCAAGATGTGGGATTGAGATAGCCACAACAAACCGGATATTTCTGCTTTCCTCCAGGCATATCCGGAGAAAGTGTTGTGGAATTCGGATAAAATGAAACAAAAAAATCACCGTCAAAGTGGTTTTGTAGAAAATTGGAATCTTTCTGTTCGGCATCTGGATCCAATGTTATGTTTACAAAGAGAAATAGCATGTTTTCTCGGGATTCTGAGGCTCTATGCCCAGAATACTCGAATGTGTGAAGGAATTGACTCTATGTGGAATCCATTAGCGTTTTCCGGGAGAATACAAAACGTTACATGCAAAAATGCATTCAAAACCGTCAAGTCCGTAGATAAAGCCCGGAAAACACAAAGAAACAGAGAGGCTGTAACAAGATCTGGGATTGAGATAGCCACAACATACCAGATATTTCTGCTTTCATCCAGTCATATCCGTACAAAGTGTTGTGGAATTCAGTTAAAACACAACCAAAAAATCACTGTCAAACTGGTTTTGGAGAAAAGCACAATCTTTCTGTTGAGCAAGTGGATCCAACGTCATTTTTACCAACAGAAATAGCACGTTTTCTCGGGATTCTGAATTGTTCTTCTGAGAAAAACTAATGTGTGGAGGAATTGAATCCATGTGAAACCCATCAGCGTTTAACCTCAGAAAACAAAACGTTACATCCTAAAATGCATTCAAAACCGTCCAGTCCTTAGATAAAGCCCAGAAAAACAAACAAACAGAGAGGCTGTATCAAGATCTGGGATTGAGATAGCCACAACACACCGGATATTTCTGCTTTCCTCCAGGCATTTCCGGACAAAGTGTTGTGGATTCCGGATGAAATTTAACCAAAAAATAACCGTCAAAGTTGTTTTGGAGAAAAGCACAATCTTTCTATTCGGCAAGTGGATCCAATGTCATATTTACAAACAGAAATAGCATGTTTTCTCGGGATTCTGAATTGTTCTTCTGAGAAAACTCGAATGTGTGGAGGAATTGACTCCATGTGGAACTCATCAGCGTTTGCTGGCAGAAAACAAAAAGTTACATGCTAAAATGCATTCATTCAAAACCGTCAAGTCCGTAGATAAAGACCAGAAAACACAAAGAAACACAGAGGCTGTAGCAAGATCTGCGATTCAGATAGCCAACACACACCGAATATTTCTGCTTCCCACCAGGCATATCCAGACAAAGTGTTGTGGAATTCGGGTGAAATGCAACCAAAAAATCACCGTCAATGTTGTTTTAAAGAAAAGCACAATCTTTCTTTTCGGCAAGTCGATCCAATGTCATGTTTGCAAACAGAAATAGCATGTTTTCTCGGGAATCTGAGGCTCTATGCCTAAAATACTCGAATGTGTTGAGGATTTGACTCCAGGTGGAATCCATTAGCGTTTGCCAGCAGAAAACAAAAGGTTACATGCTAAAATGCTTTCAAAACCCTCAAGTAGATAGACAAAGCCCAGAAAACACAAACAAACACAAATGCCGTTGCAAGATCTGGGAAAGAAAGAGCCACAACACACCGTATATTTCTGCTTTCTTGCAGCCATATCCGGACAAAATGTTGTTTAATTTGGGTAAAATTTAACCAACAAATCACCGTCAAAGTAGTTTTGGAGAAAAGCAGAATCTTTCTTTTCAGCAAGTGTATCCAATGTCATGTTTACAAACAGAAAGAGATGTTTTCTCAGGATTCTGAAGCTTTTAGCATAGAATACTCGAATGTGTGGAGGAATGGACTCCATGTGGAACCCATTAGAGTTTGCCTGGAGAAAACAAAACGTTACATGCTAAAATGCATTCAAAACCGTCAAGTCCGTAGATAAAGCCCAGAAAACACAAACAGAGATGCTGTAGCAAGATCTGGGATTGAGATAGCCACAACACACCGGATATTTCTGCTTTCCTCCAGGCATATCCGGACAAAGTGTTGTGGAATTCGGGTGAAATTTAACCAAAAACTCCCCGTCAAAGTTGTTTTGCAGAAAAGCAGAATCTTTCTGTTTGGCAAGTGGACCAATGTCATCTTTACCAAGAAAAATAGCATGTTTTCTCGGGATTCTGAATTGTTCTTCTGAGAAAACTCGAATGTGTGGAGGAATGGACTCCATGTGGAACCCATCAGCGTTTGCCGGCAGAAACCAAAAAGTTACATGCTAAAAGGCATTCAAAACCGTCAAGTCTGTAGATAAAGACCAGAAAACAGAAAGAAACAGAGAGGCTGTGGCAAGATATGCGATTGAGATAGCCACAACACAATGGATATTTCTGCTTTGCTCCAGGCATATCCAAAAGAAGTGTTGAGGAATTCGGGTGAAATTTAACCAAAAACTCCCCGTCAAAGTGGTTTTGCAGAAAAGTACAATCTTTCCAATGTCATGTTGACAAACAGAAATAGCATGTTTTCTTGGGATTCTGAATTGTTCTTCCGACAAAACGCTAATGTGTGGTGGAATTGACTCCATGTGGAACCCATTAGCTTTGCTGGGAGAAACCAAAAAGTTACATGCTAAAATGCATTCAAAACCGTCAAGTCCGTAGATAAAACATAGAAAACACAAACAAACACAGAGGCTGTAGCAACATTTGGGATTGAGATAGCCACAACACACCGGATATTTCTGCTTTCCTCCAGGCATATCCGGACAAAGTGTTGTGGAATTCGGGTGAAAATTAACCAAAAAATCACCTTCAAAACGGTTTTGGAGAAAAGCAGAGTCTGTCTGTTCGGCAAGTGGATCCAATGTCATGTTTACAAACAGAAATAGCATGTTTTCTCGGGATTCTGAATTGTTCTTCTGATAAAACTCGAAGCTGTTAAGAAATTGAATCCATGTGAAACCCATTAGATTTTGCCGGGAGAAACCAAAATGTTACATGCTAAATTGCATTCAAAACCATCAAGTCCATAGATAAAGAGCAGAAAACACAAGCAGTGAGGCTGTAGCAAGATCTGGGATTGAGATAGCCACAACAAACTGGACATTTCTGCTTTCGTCCAGGCATATCCGGACAAAGTGTTGTGGAATTCGGGTGAAAATTAACCAAAAATTAACCTTCAAAACGGTTTTGGAGAAAAGCAGAATCTGTCTGTTCGGCAAGTGGATCCACTGCCATGTTTACAAACAGAAATAGCATGTTTGCTCAGGATTCTGAGGCTCTCTGCCTAAAATACTTGAATGTGTAGAGGAATAGAATCCATGTGGAACCCATTAGCGTTTGCCGGCAGAAAACCAAAAGCTACATGCTAAAATGCATTCAAAACCGTTCATGTCTGTAGATCAAGCCCAGAAAACACAAGCACAGAGGTTGTAGCAACATCTGGGATTGAGATAGCCACAACACAACAGATATTTCTGCTTTCCTCCAGGCATATACACACAAAATGTTGTGGAATTCAGCTGAAATTTAACCAAAAAAATCACTGTCAAAGTGGTTTTGGAAAAAGCACAGCCTTTCTGTTCGGCAAGTGGATCCAATGTCATGTTTACCAACAAAAATAACATGTTTTCTCACTATTTTGAAGCTCTCTACCTAGAAAACTCGAACTTGTAGAGGAATTGACTCCATGTGGAACTCATTAGTGTTTGCCGGCGGAAACCAAAACGTTACATGCTAAAATGCATTCAAAACCGTTCATCTCCATAGATAAAGCCCAGAAAACACAAGCAGAGAGGCTGTAGCAAGATGTGGGATTGACATAGCCACAGATCAATGGATATTTCTGCTTTCCCCCAGGCATATCCGGACAAAGTGTTGTGGAATTTGGGTGAAATGCACCCTAAAAATCACCATCGAAGTGGTTTCAGAGAGAAACACAACCTTTCTGTTCAGCAAGTGGATCCAATGTCATGTCTACCAACAGAAAGAGCATGTTTTCTCGGGATTCTGAATTCCTCTTCTGGGAGAACTCGAATGTGTGGAGGAATAGAATCCATGTGGAACCCATTAGCGTTTGCCGCCAGAAAACCAAAAGCTACATGCTAAAATGCATTCAAAACCGTTCATGTCCATAGATCAAGCCCAGAAAACACAAACAAACACAGAGGTTGTAGCAACATCTGGGATTGAGATAGCCACAACACAACAGATATTTCTGCTTTCCTCCAGGCATATCTGGAGTAAGTGTTGTGGAATTCAGGTGAAATTTAACCAAAAAATCACTGTCAAAGTGGTTTTGGAAAAAGCACAACCTTTCTGTTCGGCAAGTGGATCCAATGTTATGTTTACCAACAGAAATAGCATGTTTTCTCTGCATTATGAAGCTCTATACTTAGAAAACTCGAATGTGTGGAGGAATGGACTCCATGCGGAACTCATTAGCGTTTGCTGGCAGAAAGCAAAAAGTTACATGCTAAAATGCATTCAAAACCGTCAAGTCCGTAGATAATGCCCAGAGAACACAAACAGAGAGGGTATAGAAAGATCTGGGATTGAGATAGCCACAACACACCGGATATTTCTGCTTTCCTCCAGGCATATCCGGACAAAGTGTTGTGGATTTCGGGTGAAATTTAACCAAAAACTCCCCGTCAAAGTGGTTTTGGAGAAAAGCAGATCATTCTGTTTGGCAAGTTGATCCAATGTCATGTTTGCAAACAGAAATAGCATGTTTTCTCAGGATTCTGAATTGTTCTTCCAAGAAAAATCTAATGTGGAGGAATGGACTCCATGTGGAACCCATTAGCGTTTGGCGGCAGAAAGCAAAAAGTTACAAGCTAAAATGCATTCAAAATCGTCAAGTCCATATATAAAGCCCAGAAAACACAAACAGAAATGCTGCAGCAACATTTGGGATTCAGATAGCCACAACACACCGGATATTTCTGCTTTCCTCCAGGCATATCTGGACAAAGTGTTGTGGAATTCGGGTGAAATTTAACCAAAAAATCACCGTCAAAGTGGTTTTGGAGAAAAGCAAAATCTCTCTGTTGGGCAAGTGGATCCAAAGTCATGTTTACAAACAGAAATAGCATGTTTTCTCGGGATTCTGAAGCTCTCGGCCTAGAAAACTCGAATGTGTGGAGGAATTGACTCCATGTGGAACCCATCAGCGTTTGCCGGCAGAAAACAAAAAGTTACATGCTAAAATGCATTCAAAACCGTTCATGTCCGTAGATCAAGCCCAGAAAACACAAACAAACACAGAGGTTGTAGCAACATCTGGGATTGAGATAGCCACAACACAACAGATATTTCTGCTTTCCTCCAGGCATATCTGGAGTAAGTGTTGTGGAATTCGGTGAAATGCAACGAAAGCATCACCGTCAAAGTGGTTTGGGAGAAAAGCAGAATCTTTCTGTTCGGCAAGTGGATCCAATGTCATGTTTACAAACAGAAATAGCATGTTTTCTCGGGATTCTGAATTGTTCTTCTGAGAAAACTCGAAGCTGTGGAGGAATTGACTCCATGTTGAACCCATTAGCATTTGCCGGGAGAAAACAAAACGTTACATGCTAAAATGCATTCAAAACTGTCAAGTCGAGAGATCAAGCCCAGAAAACACAAACAAACAGAGAGGCTGTAGCAAGATCTGGGATTGAGATAGCCACAACACACCGGATACTTCTGCTTTCCTCCAGGCATATCCGGACAAAGTGTTGTGGTTTTCAGGTGAAATTTAACCAAAAACTCCCCTTCAAAGTGGTTTTGGAAAAAGCACAACCTTTCTGTTCAGCAAGTGGATCCAATGTCATGTTACCAACAGAAATAGCATGTTTTCTCGGCATTATGAAGCTCTATAGTTAGAAAACTCGAAGGTGTGGAGGAATGGACTCCATGTGGAACTCATTAGCGTTTGCCGGCAGAAAGCAAAAAGTTACAAGCTAAAATGCATTCAAAATCGTCAAGTCCGTAGATAAAGCCCAGAAAACACAAACAGAGATGCTGCAGCAACATTTGGGATTGAGATAGCCACAACACACCGGATATTTCTGCTTTCCTGCAGGCATATCCGGACAAAGTGTTGTGGAATTTGGGTGAAATGCACCCTAAAAATCACCATCGAAGTGGTTTCAGAGAGAAACACAACCTTTCTGTTCAGCAAGTGGATGCAATGTCATGTCTACCAACAGAAATAGCATGTTTTCTCGGGATTCTGAATTCCTCTTCTGGGAGAACTCGAATGTGTGGAGGAATAGAATCCATGTGGAACCCATCAGCGTTTGCCGCCAGAAAACCAAAAGCTACATGCTAAAATGCATTCAAAACCGTTCATGTCCGTAGATCAAGCCCAGAAAACACAAACAAACACAGAGGTTGTAGCAACATCTGGGATTGAGATAGCCACAACACAACGAATATTTCTGCTTTCCTCCAGGCATATCTGGAGTAAGTGTTGTGGAATTCGGTGAAATGCAACGAAAGCATCACCGTCAAAGTGGTTTGGGAGAAAAGCAGAATCTTTCTGTTCGGCAAGTGGATCCAATGTCATGTTTACAAACAGAAATAGCATGTTTTCTCGGGATTCTGAATTGTTCTTCTGAGAAAACTCGAAGCTGTGGAGGAATTGACTCCATGTTGAACCCATTAGCATTTGCCGGGAGAAAACAAAACGTTACATGCTAAAATGCATTCAAAACTGTCAAGTCGAGAGATCAAGCCCAGAAAACACAAACAAACAGAGAGGCTGTAGCAAGATCTGGGATTGAGATAGCCACAACACACCGGATACTTCTGCTTTCCTCCAGGCATATCCGGACAAAGTGTTGTGGTTTTCAGGTGAAATTTAACCAAAAACTCCCCTTCAAAGTGGTTTTGGAAAAAGCACAACCTTTCTGTTCAGCAAGTGGATCCAATGTCATGTTACCAACAGAAATAGCATGTTTTCTCGGCATTATGAAGCTCTATACTTAGAAAACTCGAAGGTGTGGAGGAATGGACTCCATGTGGAACTCATTAGCGTTTGCCGGCAGAAAGCAAAAAGTTACAAGCTAAAATGCATTCAAAATCGTCAAGTCTGTAGATAAAGCCCAGAAAACACAAACAGAGATGCTGCAGCAACATTTGGGATTGAGATAACCACAACACACCGGATATTTCTGCTTTCCTGCAGGCATATCCGGACAAAGTGTTGTGGAATTTGGGTGAAATGCACCCTAAAAATCACCATCGAAGTGGTTTCAGAGAGAAACACAACCTTTCTGTTCAGCAAGTGGATCCAATGTCATGTCTACCAACAGAAATAGCATGTTTTCTCGGGATTCTGAATTCCTCTTCTGGGAGAACTCGAATGTGTGGAGGAATAGAATCCATGTGGAACCCATCAGCGTTTGCCGCCAGAAAACCAAAAGCTACATGCTAAAATGCATTCAAAACCGTTCATGTCCGTAGATCAAGCCCAGAAAACACAAACAAACACAGAGGTTGTAGCAACATCTGGGATTGAGATAGCCACAACACAACAGATATTTCTGCTTTCCTCCAGGCATATCTGGAGTAAGTGTTGTGGAATTCAGGTGAAATTTAACCAAAAAATCACTGTCAAAGTGGTTTTGGAAAAAGCACAACCTTTCTGTTCGGGAAGTGGATCCAATGTTATGTTTACGAACAGAAATAGCATGTTTTCTCAGTATTATGAAGCTCTCTACCTAGAAAACTCGAACGTGTGGAGGAATGGACTCCATGTGGAACCCATTAGCGTTTGCCGGCAGAAAACAAAAAGTTACATGCTAAAATGCATTCAAAACCATCATGTCCATAGATAAAGCCCAGAAAACACAAGCAGAGAGGCTGTAGCAAGATGTGGGATTGAGATAGCCACAACACACCGGATATTTCTGCTTTCCTCCAGGCATATCTGGACAAAGTGTTGTGGAATTCGGGTGAAATTTAACCAAAAAAATCACCGTCAAAGTGGTTTTGGAGAAAAGCAAAATCTCTCTGTTGGGCAAGTGGATCCAAAGTCATGTTTACAAACAGAAATAGCATGTTTTCTCGGGATTCTGAAGCTCTCGGCCTAGAAAACTCGAATGTGTGGAGGAATTGACTCCATGTGGAACCCATCAGCGTTTGCCGGCAGAAAACAAAAAGCTACATGCTAAAATGCATTCAAAACCGTTCATGTCCGTAGATCAAGCCCAGAAAACACAAACAAACACAGAGGTTGTAGCAACATCTGGGATTGAGATAGCCACAACACAACAGATATTTCTGCTTTCCTCCAGGCATATCTGGAGTAAGTGTTGTGGAATTCGGTGAAATGCAACGAAAGCATCACCGTCAAAGTGGTTTGGGAGAAAAGCAGAATCTTTCTGTTCGGCAAGTGGATCCAATGTCATGTTTACAAACAGAAATAGCATGTTTTCTCGGGATTCTGAATTGTTCTTCTGAGAAAACTCGAAGCTGTGGAGGAATTGACTCCATGTTGAACCCATTAGCATTTGCCGGGAGAAAACAAAACGTTACATGCTAAAATGCATTCAAAACTGTCAAGTCGAGAGATCAAGCCCAGAAAACACAAACAAACAGAGAGGCTGTAGCAAGATCTGGGATTGAGATAGCCACAACACACCGGATACTTCTGCTTTCCTCCAGGCATATCCGGACAAAGTGTTGTGGTTTTCAGGTGAAATTTAACCAAAAACTCCCCTTCAAAGTGGTTTTGGAAAAAGCACAACCTTTCTGTTCAGCAAGTGGATCCAATGTCATGTTACCAACAGAAATAGCATGTTTTCTCGGCATTATGAAGCTCTATAGTTAGAAAACTCGAAGGTGTGGAGGAATGGACTCCATGTGGAACTCATTAGCGTTTGCCGGCAGAAAGCAAAAAGTTACAAGCTAAAATGCATTCAAAATCGTCAAGTCCGTAGATAAAGCCCAGAAAACACAAACAGAGATGCTGCAGCAACATTTGGGATTGAGATAGCCACAACACACCGGATATTTCTGCTTTCCTGCAGGCATATCCGGACAAAGTGTTGTGGAATTTGGGTGAAATGCACCCTAAAAATCACCATCGAAGTGGTTTCAGAGAGAAACACAACCTTTCTGTTCAGCAAGTGGATGCAATGTCATGTCTACCAACAGAAATAGCATGTTTTCTCGGGATTCTGAATTCCTCTTCTGGGAGAACTCGAATGTGTGGAGGAATAGAATCCATGTGGAACCCATCAGCGTTTGCCGGCAGAAAACCAAAAGCTACATGCTAAAATGCATTCAAAACCGTTCATGTCCGTAGATCAAGCCCAGAAAACACAAACAAACACAGAGGTTGTAGCAACATCTGGGATTGAGATAGCCACAACACAACGAATATTTCTGCTTTCCTCCAGGCATATCTGGAGTAAGTGTTGTGGAATTCGGTGAAATGCAACGAAAGCATCACCGTCAAAGTGGTTTGGGAGAAAAGCAGAATCTTTCTGTTCGGCAAGTGGATCCAATGTCATGTTTACAAACAGAAATAGCATGTTTTCTCGGGATTCTGAATTGTTCTTCTGAGAAAACTCGAAGCTGTGGAGGAATTGACTCCATGTTGAACCCATTAGCATTTGCCGGGAGAAAACAAAACGTTACATGCTAAAATGCATTCAAAACTGTCAAGTCGAGAGATCAAGCCCAGAAAACACAAACAAACAGAGAGGCTGTAGCAAGATCTGGGATTGAGATAGCCACAACACACCGGATACTTCTGCTTTCCTCCAGGCATATCCGGACAAAGTGTTGTGGTTTTCAGGTGAAATTTAACCAAAAACTCCCCTTCAAAGTGGTTTTGGAAAAAGCACAACCTTTCTGTTCAGCAAGTGGATCCAATGTCATGTTACCAACAGAAATAGCATGTTTTCTCGGCATTATGAAGCTCTATACTTAGAAAACTCGAAGGTGTGGAGGAATGGACTCCATGTGGAACTCATTAGCGTTTGCCGGCAGAAAGCAAAAAAGTTACAAGCTAAAATGCATTCAAAATCGTCAAGTCCGTAGATAAAGCCCAGAAAACACAAACAGAGATGCTGCAGCAACATTTGGGATTGAGATAGCCACAACACACCGGATATTTCTGCTTTCCTGCAGGCATATCCGGACAAAGTGTTGTGGAATTTGGGTGAAATGCACCCTAAAAATCACCATCGAAGTGGTTTCAGAGAGAAACACAACCTTTCTGTTCAGCAAGTGGATCCAATGTCATGTCTACCAACAGAAATAGCATGTTTTCTCGGGATTCTGAATTCCTCTTCTGGGAGAACTCGAATGTGTGGAGGAATTGACTCCATGTGGAACCCATCAGCGTTTGCCGCCAGAAAACAAAAAGCTACATGCTAAAATGCATTCAAAACCGTTCATGTCCGTAGATCAAGCCCAGAAAACACAAACAAACACAGAGGTTGTAGCAACATCTGGGATTGAGATAGCCACAACACAACGAATATTTCTGCTTTCCTCCAGGCATATCTGGAGTAAGTGTTGTGGAATTCGGTGAAATGCAACGAAAGCATCACCGTCAAAGTGGTTTGGGAGAAAAGCAGAATCTTTCTGTTCGGCAAGTGGATCCAATGTCATGTTTACAAACAGAAATAGCATGTTTTCTCGGGATTCTGAATTGTTCTTCTGAGAAAACTCGAAGCTGTGGAGGAATTGACTCCATGTTGAACCCATTAGCATTTGCCGGGAGAAAACAAAACGTTACATGCTAAAATGCATTCAAAACTGTCAAGTCGAGAGATCAAGCCCAGAAAACACAAACAAACAGAGAGGCTGTAGCAAGATCTGGGATTGAGATAGCCACAACACACCGGATACTTCTGCTTTCCTCCAGGCATATCCGGACAAAGTGTTGTGGTTTTCAGGTGAAATTTAACCAAAAACTCCCCTTCAAAGTGGTTTTGGAAAAAGCACAACCTTTCTGTTCAGCAAGTGGATCCAATGTCATGTTACCAACAGAAATAGCATGTTTTCTCGGCATTATGAAGCTCTATACTTAGAAAACTCGAAGGTGTGGAGGAATGGACTCCATGTGGAACTCATTAGCGTTTGCCGGCAGAAAGCAAAAAGTTACAAGCTAAAATGCATTCAAAATCGTCAAGTCCGTAGATAAAGCCCAGAAAACACAAACAGAGATGCTGCAGCAATATTTGGGATTGAGATAACCACAACACACCGGATATTTCTGCTTTCCTGCAGGCATATCCGGACAAAGTGTTGTGGAATTTGGGTGAAATGCACCCTAAAAATCACCATCGAAGTGGTTTCAGAGAGAAACACAACCTTTCTGTTCAGCAAGTGGATCCAATGTCATGTCTACCAACAGAAATAGCATGTTTTCTCGGGATTCTGAATTCCTCTTCTGGGAGAACTCGAATGTGTGGAGGAATAGAATCCATGTGGAACCCATCAGCGTTTGCCGCCAGAAAACCAAAAGCTACATGCTAAAATGCATTCAAAACCGTTCATGTCCGTAGATCAAGCCCAGAAAACACAAACAAACACAGAGGTTGTAGCAACATCTGGGATTGAGATAGCCACAACACAACAGATATTTCTGCTTTCCTCCAGGCATATCTGGAGTAAGTGTTGTGGAATTCAGGTGAAATTTAACCAAAAAATCACTGTCAAAGTGGTTTTGGAAAAAGCACAACCTTTCTGTTCAGGAAGTGGATCCAATGTTATGTTTACCAACAGAAATTGCATGTTTTCTCAGTATTATGAAGCTCTCTACCTAGAAAACTCGAACGTGTGGAGGAATGGACTCCATGTGGAACCCATTAGCGTTTGCCGGCAGAAAACATAAAGTTACATGCTAAAATGCATTCAAAACCATCATGTCCATAGATAAAGCCCAGAAAACACAAGCAGAGAGGCTGTAGCAAGATGTGGGATTGAGATAGCCACAACACACCGGATATTTCTGCTTTCCTCCAGGCATATCTGGACAAAGTGTTGTGGAATTCGGGTGAAATTTAACCAAAAAATCACCGTCAAAGTGGTTTTGGAGAAAAGCAAAATCTCTCTGTTCGGCAAGTGGATCCAAAGTCATGTTTACAAACAGAAATAGCATGTTTTCTCGGGATTCTGAAGCTCTCGGCCTAGAAAACTCGAATGTGTGGAGGAATTGACTCCATGTGGAACCCATCAGCGTTTGCCGGCAGAAAACAAAAAGCTACATGCTAAAATGCATTCAAAACCGTTCATGTCCGTAGATCAAGCCCAGAAAACACAAACAAACACAGAGGTTGTAGCAACATCTGGGATTGAGATAGCCACAACACAACAGATATTTCTGCTTTCCTCCAGGCATATCTGGAGTAAGTGTTGTGGAATTCGGTGAAATGCAACGAAAGCATCACCGTCAAAGTGGTTTGGGAGAAAAGCAGAATCTTTCTGTTCGGCAAGTGGATCCAATGTCATGTTTACAAACAGAAATAGCATGTTTTCTCGGGATTCTGAATTGTTCTTCTGAGAAAACTCGAAGCTGTGGAGGAATTGACTCCATGTTGAACCCATTAGCATTTGCCGGGAGAAAACAAAACGTTACATGCTAAAATGCATTCAAAACTGTCAAGTCGAGAGATCAAGCCCAGAAAACACAAACAAACAGAGAGGCTGTAGCAAGATCTGGGATTGAGATAGCCACAACACACCGGATACTTCTGCTTTCCTCCAGGCATATCCGGACAAAGTGTTGTGGTTTTCAGGTGAAATTTAACCAAAAACTCCCCTTCAAAGTGGTTTTGGAAAAAGCACAACCTTTCTGTTCAGCAAGTGGATCCAATGTCATGTTACCAACAGAAATAGCATGTTTTCTCGGCATTATGAAGCTCTATACTTAGAAAACTCGAAGGTGTGGAGGAATGGACTCCATGTGGAACTCATTAGCGTTTGCCGGCAGAAAGCAAAAAGTTACAAGCTAAAATGCATTCAAAATCGTCAAGTCCGTAGATAAAGCCCAGAAAACACAAACAGAGATACTGCAGCAATATTTGGGATTGAGATAGCCACAACACACCGGATATTTCTGCTTTCCTGCAGGTATATCCGGACAAAGTGTTGTGGAATTTGGGTGAAATGCACCCTAAAAATCACCATCGAAGTGGTTTCAGAGAGAAACACAACCTTTCTGTTCAGCAAGTGGATGCAATGTCATGTCTACCAACAGAAATAGCATGTTTTCTCGGGATTCTGAATTCCTCTTCTGGGAGAACTCGAATGTGTGGAGGAATAGAATCCATGTGGAACCCATTAGCGTTTCCCGGCAGAAAACCAAAAGCTACATGCTAAAATGCATTCAAAACCGTTCATGTCCGTAGATCAAGCCCAGAAAACACAAACAAACACAGAGGTTGTAGCAACATCTGGGATTGAGATAGCCACAACACAACAGATATTTCTGCTTTCCTCCAGGCATATCTGGAGTAAGTGTTGTGGAATTCAGGTGAAATTTAACCAAAAAATCACTGTCAAAGTGGTTTTGGAAAAAGCACAACCTTTCTGTTCGGCAAGTGGATCCAATGTTATGTTTACCAACAGAAATAGCATGTTTTCTCTGCATTATGAAGCTCTATACTTAGAAAACTCGAATGTGTGGAGGAATGGACTCCATGCGGAACTCATTAGCGTTTGCTGGCAGGAAGCAAAAAGTTACATGCTAAAATGCATTCAAAACCGTCAAGTCCGTAGATAAAGCCCAGAAAACACAGAGAGGGTATAGAAAGATCTGGGATTGAGATAGCCACAACACACCGGATATTTCTGCTTTCCTCCAGGCATATCCGGACAAAGTGTTGTGGATTTCGGGTGAAATTTAACCAAAAACTCCCCGTCAAAGTGGTTTTGGAGAAAAGCAGATCATTCTGTTTGGCAAGTTGATCCAATGTCATGTTTGCAAACAGAAATAGCATGTTTTCTCAGGATTCTGAATTGTTCTTCCAAGAAAAATCTAATGTGGAGGAATGGACTCCATGTGGAACCCATTAGCGTTTGGCGGCAGAAAGCAAAAAGTTACAAGCTAAAATGCATTCAAAATCGTCAAGTCCGTAGATAAAGCCCAGAAAACACAAACAGAGATGCTGCAGCAACATTTGGGATTGAGATAGCCACAACACACCGGATATTTCTGCTTTCCTGCAGGCATATCCGGACAAAGTGTTGTGGAATTTGGGTGAAATGCACCCTAAAAATCACCATCGAAGTGGTTTCAGAGAGAAACACAACCTTTCTGTTCAGCAAGTGGATCCAATGTCATGTCTACCAACAGAAATAGCATGTTTTCTCGGGATTCTGAATTCCTCTTCTGGGAGAACTCGAATGTGTGGAGGAATAGACTCCATGTGGAACCCATTAGCGTTTGCCGCCAGAAAACCAAAAGCTACATGCTAAAATGCATTCAAAACCGTTCATGTCCGTAGATCAAGCCCAGAAAACACAAACAAACACAGAGGTTGTAGCAACATCTGGGATTGAGATAGCCACAACACAACAGATATTTCTCCTTTCCTCCAGGCATATCTGGAGTGAGTGTTGTGGAATTCAGGTGAAATTTAACCAAAAAATCACTGTCAAAGTGGTTTTGGAAAAAGCACAACCTTTCTGTTCGGGAAGTGGATCCAATGTTATGTTTACCAACAGAAATAGCATGTTTTCTCTGCGTTATGAAGCTCTATACTTAGAAAACTCGAATGTGTGGAGGAATGGACTCCATGCGGAACTCATTAGTGTTTGCTGGCAGAAAGCAAAAAGTTACATGCTAAAATGCATTCAAAACCGTCAAGTCCGTAGATAAAGCCCAGAAAACACAGAGAGGGTATAGAAAGATCTGGGATTGAGATAGCCACAACACACCGGATATTTCTGCTTTCCTCCAGGCATATCCGGACAAAGTGGATTTCGGGTGAAATTTAACCAAAAACTCCCCGTCAAAGTGGTTTTGGAGAAAAGCAGATCATTCTGTTTGGCAAGTTGATCCAATGTCATGTTTGCAAACAGAAATAGCATGTTTTCTCAGGATTCTGAATTGTTCTTCCAAGAAAAATCTAATGTGGAGGAATGGACTCCATGTGGAACCCATTAGCGTTTGGCGGCAGAAAGTAAAAAGTTACAAGCTAAAATGCATTCAAAATCGTCAAGTCCGTATATAAAGCCCAGAAAACACAAACAGAAATGCTGCAGCAAGATGTGGGATTGAGATAGCCACAACACACCGGATATTTCTGCTTTCCTGCAGGCATATCCGGACAAAGTGTTGTGGAATTTGGGTGAAATGCACCCTAAAAATCACCATCGAAGTGGTTTCAGAGAGAAACACAACCTTTCTGTTCGGCAAGTGGATCCAATGTCATGTCTACCAACAGAAATAGCATGTTTTCTCGGGATTCTGAATTCCTCTTCTGGGAGAACTCGAATGTGTGGAGGAATAGACTCCATGTGGAACCCATTAGCGTTTGCCGGCAGAAAACCAAAAGCTACATGCTAAAATGCATTCAAAACTGTTCATGTCCGTAGATCAAGCCCAGAAAACACAAACAAACACAGAGGTTGTAGCAACATCTGGGATTGAGATAGCCACAACACAACAGATATTTCTGCTTTCCTCCAGGCATATCTGGAGTAAGTGTTGTGGAATTCAGGTGAAATTTAACCAAAAAATCACTGTCAAAGTGGTTTTGGAAAAAGCACAACCTTTCTGTTCGGCAAGTGGATCCAATGTTATGTTTACGAACAGAAATAACATTTTTTCTCAGTATTATGAAGCTCTCTACCTAGAAAACTCGAACGTGTGGAGGAATGGACTCCATGTGGAACCCATTAGCGTTTGCCGGCAGAAAACAAAAAGTTACATGCTAAAATGCATTCAAAACCATCATGTCCATAGATAAAGCCCAGAAAACACAAGCAGAGAGGCTGTAGCAAGATGTGGGATTGAGATAGCCACAACACACCGGATATTTCTGCTTTCCTCCAGGCATAGGCGCTCAAAATGTTGTGGAATTCAGCTGAAATTTAACCAAAAAATAACCATCAAAGTGGTTTTGGAAAAAGCACAACCTTTCTGTTCGGCAAGTGGATCCATTGTCATGTTTACCAACAGAAATAACATGTTTTCTCAGTATTATGAAGCTCTCTACCTAGGAAACTCGAAGGTGTGGAGGAATGGACTCCATGTGGAACCCATTAGCGTTTGGCGGCAGAAAACAAAAAGTTACATGCTAAAATGCATTCAAAACCATCATGTCCATAGATAAAGCCCAGAAAACACAAGCAGAGAGGCTGTAGCAAGATGTGGGATTGAGATAGCCACAACACACCGGATATTTCTGCTTTCCTCCAGGCATATCTGGACAAAGTGTTGTGGAATTCGGTGAAATGCAACGAATGCATCACCGTCAAAGTGGTTTTGGAGAAAAGCAAAATCTCTCTGTTCGGCAAGTGGATCCAAAGTCATGTTTACAAACAGAAATTGCATGTTTTCTCGGGATTCTGAAGCTCTCGGCCTAGAAAACTCGAATGTGTGGAGGAATTGACTCCATGTGGAACCCATCAGCGTTTGCCGGCAGAAAACAAAAAGCTACATGCTAGAATGCATTCAAAACCGTTAATGTCCGTAGATCAAGCCCAGAAAACACAAACAAACACAGAGGTTGTAGCAACATCTGGGATTGAGATAGCCACAACACAACGAATATTTCTGCTTTCCTCCAGGCATATCTGGAGTAAGTGTTGTGGAATTCGGTGAAATGCAACGAAAGCATCACCGTCAAAGTGGTTTGGGAGAAAAGCAGAATCTTTCTGTTCGGCAAGTGGATCCAATGTCATGTTTACAAACAGAAATAGCATGTTTTCTCGGGATTCTGAATTGTTCTTCTGAGAAAACTCGAAGCTGTGGAGGAATTGACTCCATGTTGAACCCATTAGCATTTGCCGGGAGAAAACAAAACGTTACATGCTAAAATGCATTCAAAACTGTCAAGTCGAGAGATCAAGCCCAGAAAACACAAACAAACAGAGAGGCTGTAGCAAGATCTGGGATTGAGATAGCCACAACACACCGGATACTTCTGCTTTCCTCCAGGCATATCCGGACAAAGTGTTGTGGTTTTCAGGTGAAATTTAACCAAAAACTCCCCTTCAAAGTGGTTTTGGAAAAAGCACAACCTTTCTGTTCAGCAAGTGGATCCAATGTCATGTTACCAACAGAAATAGCATGTTTTCTCGGCATTATGAAGCTCTATACTTAGAAAACTCGAAGGTGTGGAGGAATGGACTCCATGTGGAACTCATTAGCGTTTGCCGGCAGAAAGCAAAAAGTTACAAGCTAAAATGCATTCAAAATCGTCAAGTCCGTAGATAAAGCCCAGAAAACACAAACAGAGATGCTGCAGCAATATTTGGGATTGAGATAGCCGCAATACACCGGATATTTCTGCTTTCCTGCAGGTATATCCGGACAAAGTGTTGTGGAATTTGGGTGAAATGCACCCTAAAAATCACCATCGAAGTGGTTTCAGAGAGAAACACAACCTTTCTGTTCAGCAAGTGGATGCAATGTCATGTCTACCAACAGAAATAGCATGTTTTCTCGGGATTCTGAATTCCTCTTCTGGGAGAACTCGAATGTGTGGAGGAATAGAATCCATGTGGAACCCATTAGCGTTTCCCGGCAGAAAACCAAAAGCTACATGCTAAAATGCATTCAAAACCGTTCATGTCCGTAGATCAAGCCCAGAAAACACAAACAAACACAGAGGTTGTAGCAACATCTGGGATTGAGATAGCCACAACACAACAGATATTTCTGCTTTCCTCCAGGCATATCTGGAGTAAGTGTTGTGGAATTCAGGTGAAATTTAACCAAAAAATCACTGTCAAAGTGGTTTTGGAAAAAGCACAACCTTTCTGTTCGGCAAGTGGATCCAATGTTATGTTTACCAACAGAAATAGCATGTTTTCTCTGCATTATGAAGCTCTATACTTAGAAAACTCGAATGTGTGGAGGAATGGACTCCATGCGGAACTCATTAGCGTTTGCTGGCAGGAAGCAAAAAGTTACATGCTAAAATGCATTCAAAACCGTCAAGTCCGTAGATAAAGCCCAGAAAACACAGAGAGGGTATAGAAAGATCTGGGATTGAGATAGCCACAACACACCGGATATTTCTGCTTTCCTCCAGGCATATCCGGACAAAGTGTTGTGGATTTTGGGTGAAATTTAACCAAAAACTCCCCGTCAAAGTGGTTTTGGAGAAAAGCAGATCATTCTGTTTGGCAAGTTGATCCAATGTCATGTTTGCAAACAGAAATAGCATGTTTTCTCAGGATTCTGAATTGTTCTTCCAAGAAAAATCTAATGTGGAGGAATGGACTCCATGTGGAACCCATTAGCGTTTGGCGGCAGAAAGTAAAAAGTTACAAGCTAAAATGCATTCAAAATCGTCAAGTCCGTATATAAAGCCCAGAAAACACAAACAGAGATGCTGCAGCAACATTTGGGATTGAGATAGCCACAACACACCGGATATTTCTGCTTTCCTGCAGGCATATCCGGACAAAGTGTTGTGGAATTTGGGTGAAATGCACCCTAAAAATCACCATCGAAGTGGTTTCAGAGAGAAACACAACCTTTCTGTTCAGCAAGTGGATGCAATGTCATGTCTACCAACAGAAATAGCATGTTTTCTCGGCATTCTGAATTCCTCTTCTGGGAGAACTCGAATGTGTGGAGGAATGGACTCCATGTGGAACTCATTAGTGTTTGCCAGCAGAAAACCAAAAGCTACATGCTAAAATGCATTCAAAACCGTTCATGTCCGTAGATCAAGCCCAGAAAACACAAACAAACACAGAGGTTGTAGCAACATCTGGGATTGAGATAGCCACAACACAACAGATATTTCTGCTTTCCTCCAGGCATATCTGGAGTAAGTGTTGTGGAATTCAGGTGAAATTTAACCAAAAAATCACTGTCAAAGTGGTTTTGGAAAAAGCACAACCTTTCTGTTCGGCAAGTGGATCCAATGTTATGTTTACCAACAGAAATAGCAGGTTTTCTCTGCATTATGAAGCTCTATACTTAGAAAACTCGAATGTGTGGAGGAATGGACTCCATGCGGAACTCATTAGCGTTTGCTGGCAGAAAGCAAAAAGTTACATGCTAAAATGCATTCAAAACCATCAAGTCCGTAGATAAAGCCCAGAAAACACAGAGAGGGTATAGAAAGTTCTGGGATTGAGATAGCCACAACACACCGGATATTTCTGCTTTCCTCCAGGCATATCCGGACAAAGTGTTGTGGATTTCGGGTGAAATTTAACCAAAAACTCCCCGTCAAAGTGGTTTTGGAGAAAAGCAGATCATTCTGTTTGGCAACTTGATCCAATGTCATGTTTGCAAACAGAAATAGCATGTTTTCTCAGGATTCTGAATTGTTCTTCCAAGAAAAATCTAATGTGGAGGAATGGACTCCATGTGGAACCCATTAGCGTTTGGCGGCAGAAAGTAAAAAGTTACAAGCTAAAATGCATTCAAAATCGTCAAGTCCGTATATAAAGCCCAGAAAACACAAACAGAGATGCAGCAGCAAGATGTGGGATTGAGATAGCCACAACACACCGGATATTTCTGCTTTCCTGCAGGCATATCCAGACAAAGTGTTGTGGAATTTGGGTGAAATGCACCCTAAAAATCACCATCGAAGTGGTTTCAGAGAGAAACACAACCTTTCTGTTCAGCAAGTGGATCCAATGTCATGTCTACCAACAGAAATAGCATGTTTTCTCGGGATTCTGAATTGTTCTTCTGCGAAAACTCGAAGGTGTGGAGGAATAGAATCCATGTTAAACCCATCAGCGTTTGCCGGCAGAAAACCAAAAGCTACATGCTAAAATGCATTCAAAACCGTTCATGTCCGTAGATCAAGCCCAGAAAACACAAACAAACACAGAGGTTGTAGCAACATCTGGGATTGAGATAGCCACAACACAACAGATATTTCTGCTTTCCTCCAGGCATATCTGGAGTAAGTGTTGTGGAATTCAGGTGAAATTTAACCAAAAAATCACTGTCAAAGTGGTTTTGGAAAAAGCACAACCTTTCTGTTCGGCAAGTGGATCCAATGTCATGTCTACCAACAGAAATAGCATGTTTTCTCGGGATTCTGAATTCCTCTTCTGGGAGAACTCGAAGGTGTGGAGGAATGGACTCCATGTGGAACCCATTAGCGTTTGCCGGCAGAAAACAAAAAGTTACATGCTAAAATGCATTCAAAACCATCATGTCCATAGATAAAGCCCAGAAAACACAAGCAGAGAGGCTGTAGCAAGATGTGGGATTGAGATAGCCACAACACACCGGATATTTCTGCTTTCCTCCAGGCATAGGCGCTCAAAATGTTGTGGAATTCAGCTGAAATTTAACCAAAAAATAACCATCAAAGTGGTTTTGGAAAAAGCACAACCTTTCTGTTCGGCAAGTGGATCCATTGTCATGTTTACCAACAGAAATAACATGTTTTCTCAGTATTATGAAGCTCTCTACCTAGGAAACTCGAAGGTGTGGAGGAATGGACTCCATGTGGAACCCATTAGCGTTTGGCGGCAGAAAACAAAAAGTTACATGCTAAAATGCATTCAAAACCATCATGTCCATAGATAAAGCCCAGAAAACACAAGCAGAGAGGCTGTAGCAAGATGTGGGATTGAGATAGCCACAACACACCGGATATTTCTGCTTTCCTCCAGGCATATCTGGACAAAGTGTTGTGGAATTCGGTGAAATGCAACGAATGCATCACCGTCAAAGTGGTTTTGGAGAAAAGCAAAATCTCTCTGTTCGGCAAGTGGATCCAAAGTCATGTTTACAAACAGAAATTGCATGTTTTCTCGGGATTCTGAAGCTCTCGGCCTAGAAAACTCGAATGTGTGGAGGAATTGACTCCATGTGGAACCCATCAGCGTTTGCCGGCAGAAAACAAAAAGCTACATGCTAGAATGCATTCAAAACCGTTAATGTCCGTAGATCAAGCCCAGAAAACACAAACAAACACAGAGGTTGTAGCAACATCTGGGATTGAGATAGCCACAACACAACGAATATTTCTGCTTTCCTCCAGGCATATCTGGAGTAAGTGTTGTGGAATTCGGTGAAATGCAACGAAAGCATCACCGTCAAAGTGGTTTGGGAGAAAAGCAGAATCTTTCTGTTCGGCAAGTGGATCCAATGTCATGTTTACAAACAGAAATAGCATGTTTTCTCGGGATTCTGAATTGTTCTTCTGAGAAAACTCGAAGCTGTGGAGGAATTGACTCCATGTTGAACCCATTAGCATTTGCCGGGAGAAAACAAAACGTTACATGCTAAAATGCATTCAAAACTGTCAAGTCGAGAGATCAAGCCCAGAAAACACAAACAAACAGAGAGGCTGTAGCAAGATCTGGGATTGAGATAGCCACAACACACCGGATACTTCTGCTTTCCTCCAGGCATATCCGGACAAAGTGTTGTGGTTTTCAGGTGAAATTTAACCAAAAACTCCCCTTCAAAGTGGTTTTGGAAAAAGCACAACCTTTCTGTTCAGCAAGTGGATCCAATGTCATGTTACCAACAGAAATAGCATGTTTTCTCGGCATTATGAAGCTCTATACTTAGAAAACTCGAAGGTGTGGAGGAATGGACTCCATGTGGAACTCATTAGCGTTTGCCGGCAGAAAGCAAAAAGTTACAAGCTAAAATGCATTCAAAATCGTCAAGTCCGTAGATAAAGCCCAGAAAACACAAACAGAGATGCTGCAGCAATATTTGGGATTGAGATAGCCGCAATACACCGGATATTTCTGCTTTCCTGCAGGTATATCCGGACAAAGTGTTGTGGAATTTGGGTGAAATGCACCCTAAAAATCACCATCGAAGTGGTTTCAGAGAGAAACACAACCTTTCTGTTCAGCAAGTGGATGCAATGTCATGTCTACCAACAGAAATAGCATGTTTTCTCGGGATTCTGAATTCCTCTTCTGGGAGAACTCGAATGTGTGGAGGAATAGAATCCATGTGGAACCCATTAGCGTTTCCCGGCAGAAAACCAAAAGCTACATGCTAAAATGCATTCAAAACCGTTCATGTCCGTAGATCAAGCCCAGAAAACACAAACAAACACAGAGGTTGTAGCAACATCTGGGATTGAGATAGCCACAACACAACAGATATTTCTGCTTTCCTCCAGGCATATCTGGAGTAAGTGTTGTGGAATTCAGGTGAAATTTAACCAAAAAATCACTGTCAAAGTGGTTTTGGAAAAAGCACAACCTTTCTGTTCGGCAAGTGGATCCAATGTTATGTTTACCAACAGAAATAGCATGTTTTCTCTGCATTATGAAGCTCTATACTTAGAAAACTCGAATGTGTGGAGGAATGGACTCCATGCGGAACTCATTAGCGTTTGCTGGCAGGAAGCAAAAAGTTACATGCTAAAATGCATTCAAAACCGTCAAGTCCGTAGATAAAGCCCAGAAAACACAGAGAGGGTATAGAAAGATCTGGGATTGAGATAGCCACAACACACCGGATATTTCTGCTTTCCTCCAGGCATATCCGGACAAAGTGTTGTGGATTTTGGGTGAAATTTAACCAAAAACTCCCCGTCAAAGTGGTTTTGGAGAAAAGCAGATCATTCTGTTTGGCAAGTTGATCCAATGTCATGTTTGCAAACAGAAATAGCATGTTTTCTCAGGATTCTGAATTGTTCTTCCAAGAAAAATCTAATGTGGAGGAATGGACTCCATGTGGAACCCATTAGCGTTTGGCGGCAGAAAGTAAAAAGTTACAAGCTAAAATGCATTCAAAATCGTCAAGTCCGTATATAAAGCCCAGAAAACACAAACAGAGATGCTGCAGCAACATTTGGGATTGAGATAGCCACAACACACCGGATATTTCTGCTTTCCTGCAGGCATATCCGGACAAAGTGTTGTGGAATTTGGGTGAAATGCACCCTAAAAATCACCATCGAAGTGGTTTCAGAGAGAAACACAACCTTTCTGTTCAGCAAGTGGATGCAATGTCATGTCTACCAACAGAAATAGCATGTTTTCTCGGCATTCTGAATTCCTCTTCTGGGAGAACTCGAATGTGTGGAGGAATGGACTCCATGTGGAACTCATTAGTGTTTGCCAGCAGAAAACCAAAAGCTACATGCTAAAATGCATTCAAAACCGTTCATGTCCGTAGATCAAGCCCAGAAAACACAAACAAACACAGAGGTTGTAGCAACATCTGGGATTGAGATAGCCACAACACAACAGATATTTCTGCTTTCCTCCAGGCATATCTGGAGTAAGTGTTGTGGAATTCAGGTGAAATTTAACCAAAAAATCACTGTCAAAGTGGTTTTGGAAAAAGCACAACCTTTCTGTTCGGCAAGTGGATCCAATGTTATGTTTACCAACAGAAATAGCAGGTTTTCTCTGCATTATGAAGCTCTATACTTAGAAAACTCGAATGTGTGGAGGAATGGACTCCATGCGGAACTCATTAGCGTTTGCTGGCAGAAAGCAAAAAGTTACATGCTAAAATGCATTCAAAACCATCAAGTCCGTAGATAAAGCCCAGAAAACACAGAGAGGGTATAGAAAGTTCTGGGATTGAGATAGCCACAACACACCGGATATTTCTGCTTTCCTCCAGGCATATCCGGACAAAGTGTTGTGGATTTCGGGTGAAATTTAACCAAAAACTCCCCGTCAAAGTGGTTTTGGAGAAAAGCAGATCATTCTGTTTGGCAACTTGATCCAATGTCATGTTTGCAAACAGAAATAGCATGTTTTCTCAGGATTCTGAATTGTTCTTCCAAGAAAAATCTAATGTGGAGGAATGGACTCCATGTGGAACCCATTAGCGTTTGGCGGCAGAAAGTAAAAAGTTACAAGCTAAAATGCATTCAAAATCGTCAAGTCCGTATATAAAGCCCAGAAAACACAAACAGAGATGCAGCAGCAAGATGTGGGATTGAGATAGCCACAACACACCGGATATTTCTGCTTTCCTGCAGGCATATCCAGACAAAGTGTTGTGGAATTTGGGTGAAATGCACCCTAAAAATCACCATCGAAGTGGTTTCAGAGAGAAACACAACCTTTCTGTTCAGCAAGTGGATCCAATGTCATGTCTACCAACAGAAATAGCATGTTTTCTCGGGATTCTGAATTGTTCTTCTGCGAAAACTCGAAGGTGTGGAGGAATAGAATCCATGTTAAACCCATCAGCGTTTGCCGGCAGAAAACCAAAAGCTACATGCTAAAATGCATTCAAAACCGTTCATGTCCGTAGATCAAGCCCAGAAAACACAAACAAACACAGAGGTTGTAGCAACATCTGGGATTGAGATAGCCACAACACAACAGATATTTCTGCTTTCCTCCAGGCATATCTGGAGTAAGTGTTGTGGAATTCAGGTGAAATTTAACCAAAAAATCACTGTCAAAGTGGTTTTGGAAAAAGCACAACCTTTCTGTTCGGCAAGTGGATCCAATGTCATGTCTACCAACAGAAATAGCATGTTTTCTCGGGATTCTGAATTCCTCTTCTGGGAGAACTCGAAGGTGTGGAGGAATTGACTCCATGTAGAACCCATTAGCGTTTGCCGGCAGAAAACAAAAAGTTACATGCTAAAATGCATTCAAAACCATCATGTCCATAGATAAAGCCCAGAAAACACAAGCAGAGAGGCTGTAGCAAGATGTGGGATTGAGATAGCCACAACACACCGGATATTTCTGCTTTCCTCCAGGCATATCTGGACAAAGTGTTGTGGAATTCGGGTGAAATTTAACCAAAAAATCACCGTCAAAGTGGTTTTGGAGAAAAGCAAAATCTCTCTGTTCGGCAAGTGGATCCAAAGTCATGTTTACAAACAGAAATAGCATGTTTTCTCGGGATTCTGAAGCTCTCGGCCTAGAAAACTCGAATGTGTGGAGGAATTGACTCCATGTGGAACCCATCAGCGTTTGCCGGCAGAAAACAAAAAGCTACATGCTAAAATGCATTCAAAACCGTTCATGTCCGTAGATCAAGCCCAGAAAACACAAACAAACACAGAGGTTGTAGCAACATCTGGGATTGAGATAGCCACAACACAACGAATATTTCTGCTTGCCTCCAGGCATATCTGGAGTAAGTGTTGTGGAATTCGGTGAAATGCAACGAAAGCATCACCGTCAAAGTGGTTTGGGAGAAAAGCAGAATCTTTCTGTTCGGCAAGTGGATCCAATGTCATGTTTACAAACAGAAATAGCATGTTTTCTCGGGATTCTGAATTGTTCTTCTGAGAAAACTCGAAGCTGTGGAGGAATTGACTCCATGTTGAACCCATTAGCATTTGCCGGGAGAAAACAAAACGTTACATGCTAAAATGCATTCAAAACTGTCAAGTCGAGAGATCAAGCCCAGAAAACACAAACAAACAGAGAGGCTGTAGCAAGATGTGGGATTGAGATAGCCACAACACACCGGATACTTCTGCTTTCCTCCAGGCATATCCGGACAAAGTGTTGTGGTTTTCAGGTGAAATTTAACCAAAAACTCCCCTTCAAAGTGGTTTTGGAAAAAGCACAACCTTTCTGTTCAGCAAGTGGATCCAATGTCATGTTACCAACAGAAACAGCATGTTTTCTCGGCATTATGAAGCTCTATACTTAGAAAACTCGAAGGTGTGGAGGAATGGACTCCATGTGGAACTCATTAGCGTTTGCCGGCAGAAAGCAAAAAGTTACAAGCTAAAATGCATTCAAAATCGTCAAGTCTGTAGATAAAGCCCAGAAAACACAAACAGAGATGCAGCAGCAAGATGTGGGATTGAGATAGCCACAACACACCGGATATTTCTGCTTTCCTGCAGGCATATCCAGACAAAGTGTTGTGGAATTTGGGTGAAATGCACCCTAAAAATCACCATCGAAGTGGTTTCAGAGAGAAACACAACCTTTCTGTTCAGCAAGTGGATCCAATGTCATGTCTACCAACAGAAATAGCATGTTTTCTCGGGATTCTGAATTGTTCTTCTGCGAAAACTCGAAGGTGTGGAGGAATAGAATCCATGTTAAACCCATCAGCGTTTGCCGGCAGAAAACCAAAAGCTACATGCTAAAATGCATTCAAAACCGTTCATGTCCGTAGATCAAGCCCAGAAAACACAAACAAACACAGAGGTTGTAGCAACATCTGGGATTGAGATAGCCACAACACAACAGATATTTCTGCTTTCCTCCAGGCATATCTGGAGTAAGTGTTGTGGAATTCAGGTGAAATTTAACCAAAAAATCACTGTCAAAGTGGTTTTGGAAAAAGCACAACCTTTCTGTTCGGCAAGTGGATCCAATGTCATGTCTACCAACAGAAATAGCATGTTTTCTCGGGATTCTGAATTCCTCTTCTGGGAGAACTCGAAGGTGTGGAGGAATTGACTCCATGTAGAACCCATTAGCGTTTGCCGGCAGAAAACAAAAAGTTACATGCTAAAATGCATTCAAAACCATCATGTCCATAGATAAAGCCCAGAAAACACAAGCAGAGAGGCTGTAGCAAGATGTGGGATTGAGATAGCCACAACACACCGGATATTTCTGCTTTCCTCCAGGCATATCTGGACAAAGTGTTGTGGAATTCGGGTGAAATTTAACCAAAAAATCACCGTCAAAGTGGTTTTGGAGAAAAGCAAAATCTCTCTGTTCGGCAAGTGGATCCAAAGTCATGTTTACAAACAGAAATAGCATGTTTTCTCGGGATTCTGAAGCTCTCGGCCTAGAAAACTCGAATGTGTGGAGGAATTGACTCCATGTGGAACCCATCAGCGTTTGCCGGCAGAAAACAAAAAGCTACATGCTAAAATGCATTCAAAACCGTTCATGTCCGTAGATCAAGCCCAGAAAACACAAACAAACACAGAGGTTGTAGCAACATCTGGGATTGAGATAGCCACAACACAACGAATATTTCTGCTTGCCTCCAGGCATATCTGGAGTAAGTGTTGTGGAATTCGGTGAAATGCAACGAAAGCATCACCGTCAAAGTGGTTTGGGAGAAAAGCAGAATCTTTCTGTTCGGCAAGTGGATCCAATGTCATGTTTACAAACAGAAATAGCATGTTTTCTCGGGATTCTGAATTGTTCTTCTGAGAAAACTCGAAGCTGTGGAGGAATTGACTCCATGTTGAACCCATTAGCATTTGCCGGGAGAAAACAAAACGTTACATGCTAAAATGCATTCAAAACTGTCAAGTCGAGAGATCAAGCCCAGAAAACACAAACAAACAGAGAGGCTGTAGCAAGATGTGGGATTGAGATAGCCACAACACACCGGATACTTCTGCTTTCCTCCAGGCATATCCGGACAAAGTGTTGTGGTTTTCAGGTGAAATTTAACCAAAAACTCCCCTTCAAAGTGGTTTTGGAAAAAGCACAACCTTTCTGTTCAGCAAGTGGATCCAATGTCATGTTACCAACAGAAACAGCATGTTTTCTCGGCATTATGAAGCTCTATACTTAGAAAACTCGAAGGTGTGGAGGAATGGACTCCATGTGGAACTCATTAGCGTTTGCCGGCAGAAAGCAAAAAGTTACAAGCTAAAATGCATTCAAAATCGTCAAGTCTGTAGATAAAGCCCAGAAAACACAAACAGAGATGCAGCAGCAAGATGTGGGATTGAGATAGCCACAACACACCGGATATTTCTGCTTTCCTGCAGGCATATCCAGACAAAGTGTTGTGGAATTTGGGTGAAATGCACCCTAAAAATCACCATCGAAGTGGTTTCAGAGAGAAACACAACCTTTCTGTTCAGCAAGTGGATCCAATGTCATGTCTACCAACAGAAATAGCATGTTTTCTCGGGATTCTGAATTGTTCTTCTGCGAAAACTCGAAGGTGTGGAGGAATAGAATCCATGTTAAACCCATCAGCGTTTGCCGGCAGAAAACCAAAAGCTACATGCTAAAATGCATTCAAAACCGTTCATGTCCGTAGATCAAGCCCAGAAAACACAAACAAACACAGAGGTTGTAGCAACATCTGGGATTGAGATAGCCACAACACAACAGATATTTCTGCTTTCCTCCAGGCATATCTGGAGTAAGTGTTGTGGAATTCAGGTGAAATTTAACCAAAAAATCACTGTCAAAGTGGTTTTGGAAAAAGCACAACCTTTCTGTTCGGCAAGTGGATCCAATGTCATGTCTACCAACAGAAATAGCATGTTTTCTCGGGATTCTGAATTCCTCTTCTGGGAGAACTCGAAGGTGTGGAGGAATTGACTCCATGTAGAACCCATTAGCGTTTGCCGGCAGAAAACAAAAAGTTACATGCTAAAATGCATTCAAAACCATCATGTCCATAGATAAAGCCCAGAAAACACAAGCAGAGAGGCTGTAGCAAGATGTGGGATTGAGATAGCCACAACACACCGGATATTTCTGCTTTCCTCCAGGCATATCTGGACAAAGTGTTGTGGAATTCGGGTGAAATTTAACCAAAAAATCACCGTCAAAGTGGTTTTGGAGAAAAGCAAAATCTCTCTGTTCGGCAAGTGGATCCAAAGTCATGTTTACAAACAGAAATAGCATGTTTTCTCGGGATTCTGAAGCTCTCGGCCTAGAAAACTCGAATGTGTGGAGGAATTGACTCCATGTGGAACCCATCAGCGTTTGCCGGCAGAAAACAAAAAGCTACATGCTAAAATGCATTCAAAACCGTTCATGTCCGTAGATCAAGCCCAGAAAACACAAACAAACACAGAGGTTGTAGCAACATCTGGGATTGAGATAGCCACAACACAACGAATATTTATGCTTGCCTCCAGGCATATCTGGAGTAAGTGTTGTGGAATTCGGTGAAATGCAACGAAAGCATCACCGTCAAAGTGGTTTGGGAGAAAAGCAGAATCTTTCTGTTCGGCAAGTGGATCCAATGTCATGTTTACAAACAGAAATAGCATGTTTTCTCGGGATTCTGAATTGTTCTTCTGAGAAAACTCGAAGCTGTGGAGGAATTGACTCCATGTTGAACCCATTAGCATTTGCCGGGAGAAAACAAAACGTTACATGCTAAAATGCATTCAAAACTGTCAAGTCGAGAGATCAAGCCCAGAAAACACAAACAAACAGAGAGGCTGTAGCAAGATGTGGGATTGAGATAGCCACAACACACCGGATACTTCTGCTTTCCTCCAGGCATATCCGGACAAAGTGTTGTGGTTTTCAGGTGAAATTTAACCAAAAACTCCCCTTCAAAGTGGTTTTGGAAAAAGCACAACCTTTCTGTTCAGCAAGTGGATCCAATGTCATGTTACCAACAGAAACAGCATGTTTTCTCGGCATTATGAAGCTCTATACTTAGAAAACTCGAAGGTGTGGAGGAATGGACTCCATGTGGAACTCATTAGCGTTTGCCGGCAGAAAGCAAAAAGTTACAAGCTAAAATGCATTCAAAATCGTCAAGTCTGTAGATAAAGCCCAGAAAACACAAACAGAGATGCTGCAGCAACATTTGGGATTGAGATAACCACAACACACCGGATATTTCTGCTTTCCTGCAGGCATATCCGGACAAAGTGTTGTGGAATTTGGGTGAAATGCACCCTAAAAATCACCATCGAAGTGGTTTCAGAGAGAAACACAACCTTTCTGTTCGGCAAGTGGATCCAATGTCATGTCTACCAACAGAAATAGCATGTTTTCTCGGGATTCTGAATTCCTCTTCTGGGAGAACTCGAATGTGTGGAGGAATAGAATCCATGTGGAACCCATCAGCGTTTGCCGCCAGAAAACCAAAAGCTACATGCTAAAATGCATTCAAAACCGTTCATGTCCGTAGATCAAGCCCAGAAAACACAAACAAACACAGAGGTTGTAGCAACATCTGGGATTGAGATAGCCACAACACAACAGATATTTCTGCTTTCCTCCAGGCATATCTGGAGTGAGTGTTGTGGAATTCAGGTGAAATTTAACCAAAAAATCACTGTCAAAGTGGTTTTGGAAAAAGCACAACCTTTCTGTTCGGCAAGTGGATCCAATGTTATGTTTACCAACAGAAATAACATGTTTTCTCAGTATTATGAAGCTCTCTACCTAGAAAACTCGAACGTGTGGAGGAATGGACTCCATGTGGAACCCATTAGCGTTTGCCGGCAGAAATCAAAAAGTTACATGCTAAAATGCATTCAAAACCATCATGTCCATAGATAAAGCCCAGAAAACACAAGCAGAGAGGCTGTAGCAAGATGTGGGATTGAGATAGCCACAACACGCCGGATATTTCTGCTTTCCTCCAGGCATATCCGCACAAAATGTTGTGGAATTCAGCTGAAATTTAACCAAAAAATAACCATCAAAGTGGTTTTGGAAAAAGCACAACCTTTCTGTTCGGCAAGTGGATCCATTGTCATGTTTACCAACAGAAATAACATGTTTTCTCAGTATTATGAAGCTCTCTACCTAGGAAACTCGAACTTGTGGAGGAATGGATTCCATGTGGAACCCATTAGCGTTTGCCGGCAGAAAACAAAAAGTTACATGCTAAAATGCATTCAAAACCATCATGTCCATAGATAAAGCCCAGAAAACACAAGCAGAGAGGCTGTAGCAAGATGTGTCATTGAGATAGCCACAACACACCGGATATATCTGCTTTCCTCCAGGCATATCTGGACAAAGTGTTGTGGAATTCGGGTGAAATTTAACCAAAAAATCACCGTCAAAGTGGTTTTGGAGAAAAGCAAAATCTCTCTGTTCGGCAAGTGGATCCAAAGTCATGTTTACAAACAGAAATAGCATGTTTTCTCGGGATTCTGAAACTCTCGGCCTAGAAAACTCGAATGTGTGGAGGAATTGACTCCATGTGGAACCCATCAGCATTTGCCGGCAGAAAACAAAAAGCTACATGCTAAAATGCATTCAAAACCGTTCATGTCCGTAGATCAAGCCCAGAAAACACAAACAAACACAGAGGTTGTAGCAACATCTGGGATTGAGATAGCCACAACACAACAGATATTTCTGCTTTCCTCCAGGCATATCTGGAGTAAGTGTTGTGGAATTCAGGTGAAATTTAACCAAAAAATCACTGTCAAAGTGGTTTTGGAAAAAGCACAACCTTTCTGTTCGGCAAGTGGATCCAATGTTATGTTTACCAACAGAAATAGCATGTTTTCTCTGCATTATGAAGCTCTATACTTAGAAAACTCGAATGTGTGGAGGAATGGACTCCATGCGGAACTCATTAGCGTTTGCTGGCAGAAAGCAAAAAGTTACATGCTAAAATGCATTCAAACCCGTCAAGTCTGTAGATAAAGCCCAGAAAACACAGAGAGGGTATAGAAAGTTCTGGGATTGAGATAGCCACAACACACCGGATATTTCTGCTTTCCTCCAGGCATATCCGGACAAAGTGTTGTGGATTTCGGGTGAAATTTAACCAAAAACTCCCCGTCAAAGTGGTTTTGGAGAAAAGCAGATCATTCTGTTTGGCAAGTTGATCCAATGTCATGTTTGCAAACAGAAATAGCATGTTTTCTCAGGATTCTGAATTGTTCTTCCAAGAAAAATCTAATGTGGAGGAATGGACTCCATGTGGAACCCATTAGCGTTTGGCGGCAGAAAGTAAAAAGTTACAAGCTAAAATGCATTCAAAATCGTCAAGTCCGTATATAAAGCCCAGAAAACACAAACAGAGATGCAGCAGCAAGATGTGGGATTGAGATAGCCACAACACACCGGATATTTCTGCTTTCCTGCAGGCATATCCGGACAAAGTGTTGTGGAATTTGGGTGAAATGCACCCTAAAAATCACCATCGAAGTGGTTTCAGAGAGAAACACAACCTTTCTGTTCAGCAAGTGGATGCAATGTCATGTCTACCAACAGAAATAGCATGTTTTCTCGGGATTCTGAATTGTTCTTCTGCGAAAACTCGAAGGTGTGGAGGAATAGAATCCATGTGGAACCCATCAGCGTTTGCCGGCAGAAAACCAAAAGCTACATGCTAAAATGCATTCAAAACCGTTCATGTCCGTAGATCAAGCCCAGAAAACACAAACAAACACAGAGGTTGTAGCAACATCTGGGATTGAGATAGCCACAACACAACAGATATTTCTGCTTTCCTCCAGGCATATCTGGAGTAAGTGTTGTGGAATTCAGGTGAAATTTAACCAAAAAATCACTGTCAAAGTGGTTTTGGAAAAAGCACAACCTTTCTGTTCGGCAAGTGGATCCAATGTCATGTCTACCAACAGAAATAGCATGTTTTCTCGGGATTCTGAATTCCTCTTCTGGGAGAACTCGAAGGTGTGGAGGAATTGACTCCATGTAGAACCCATTAGCGTTTGCCGGCAGAAAACAAAAAGTTACATGCTAAAATGCATTCAAAACCATCATGTCCATAGATAAAGCCCAGAAAACACAAGCAGAGAGGCTGTAGCAAGATGTGGGATTGAGATAGCCACAACACACCGGATATTTCTGCTTTCCTCCAGGCATATCTGGACAAAGTGTTGTGGAATTCGGGTGAAATTTAACCAAAAAATCACCGTCAAAGTGGTTTTGGAGAAAAGCAAAATCTCTCTGTTCGGCAAGTGGATCCAAAGTCATGTTTACAAACAGAAATAGCATGTTTTCTCGGGATTCTGAAGCTCTCGGCCTAGAAAACTCGAATGTGTGGAGGAATTGACTCCATGTGGAACCCATCAGCGTTTGCCGGCAGAAAACAAAAAGCTACATGCTAAAATGCATTCAAAACCGTTCATGTCCGTAGATCAAGCCCAGAAAACACAAACAAACACAGAGGTTGTAGCAACATCTGGGATTGAGATAGCCACAACACAACGAATATTTCTGCTTGCCTCCAGGCATATCTGGAGTAAGTGTTGTGGAATTCGGTGAAATGCAACGAAAGCATCACCGTCAAAGTGGTTTGGGAGAAAAGCAGAATCTTTCTGTTCGGCAAGTGGATCCAATGTCATGTTTACAAACAGAAATAGCATGTTTTCTCGGGATTCTGAATTGTTCTTCTGAGAAAACTCGAAGCTGTGGAGGAATTGACTCCATGTTGAACCCATTAGCATTTGCCGGGAGAAAACAAAACGTTACATGCTAAAATGCATTCAAAACTGTCAAGTCGAGAGATCAAGCCCAGAAAACACAAACAAACAGAGAGGCTGTAGCAAGATGTGGGATTGAGATAGCCACAACACACCGGATACTTCTGCTTTCCTCCAGGCATATCCGGACAAAGTGTTGTGGTTTTCAGGTGAAATTTAACCAAAAACTCCCCTTCAAAGTGGTTTTGGAAAAAGCACAACCTTTCTGTTCAGCAAGTGGATCCAATGTCATGTTACCAACAGAAACAGCATGTTTTCTCGGCATTATGAAGCTCTATACTTAGAAAACTCGAAGGTGTGGAGGAATGGACTCCATGTGGAACTCATTAGCGTTTGCCGGCAGAAAGCAAAAAGTTACAAGCTAAAATGCATTCAAAATCGTCAAGTCTGTAGATAAAGCCCAGAAAACACAAACAGAGATGCTGCAGCAACATTTGGGATTGAGATAACCACAACACACCGGATATTTCTGCTTTCCTGCAGGCATATCCGGACAAAGTGTTGTGGAATTTGGGTGAAATGCACCCTAAAAATCACCATCGAAGTGGTTTCAGAGAGAAACACAACCTTTCTGTTCGGCAAGTGGATCCAATGTCATGTCTACCAACAGAAATAGCATGTTTTCTCGGGATTCTGAATTCCTCTTCTGGGAGAACTCGAATGTGTGGAGGAATAGAATCCATGTGGAACCCATCAGCGTTTGCCGCCAGAAAACCAAAAGCTACATGCTAAAATGCATTCAAAACCGTTCATGTCCGTAGATCAAGCCCAGAAAACACAAACAAACACAGAGGTTGTAGCAACATCTGGGATTGAGATAGCCACAACACAACAGATATTTCTGCTTTCCTCCAGGCATATCTGGAGTGAGTGTTGTGGAATTCAGGTGAAATTTAACCAAAAAATCACTGTCAAAGTGGTTTTGGAAAAAGCACAACCTTTCTGTTCGGCAAGTGGATCCAATGTTATGTTTACCAACAGAAATAACATGTTTTCTCAGTATTATGAAGCTCTCTACCTAGAAAACTCGAACGTGTGGAGGAATGGACTCCATGTGGAACCCATTAGCGTTTGCCGGCAGAAATCAAAAAGTTACATGCTAAAATGCATTCAAAACCATCATGTCCATAGATAAAGCCCAGAAAACACAAGCAGAGAGGCTGTAGCAAGATGTGGGATTGAGATAGCCACAACACGCCGGATATTTCTGCTTTCCTCCAGGCATATCCGCACAAAATGTTGTGGAATTCAGCTGAAATTTAACCAAAAAATAACCATCAAAGTGGTTTTGGAAAAAGCACAACCTTTCTGTTCGGCAAGTGGATCCATTGTCATGTTTACCAACAGAAATAACATGTTTTCTCAGTATTATGAAGCTCTCTACCTAGGAAACTCGAACTTGTGGAGGAATGGATTCCATGTGGAACCCATTAGCGTTTGCCGGCAGAAAACAAAAAGTTACATGCTAAAATGCATTCAAAACCATCATGTCCATAGATAAAGCCCAGAAAACACAAGCAGAGAGGCTGTAGCAAGATGTGTCATTGAGATAGCCACAACACACCGGATATATCTGCTTTCCTCCAGGCATATCTGGACAAAGTGTTGTGGAATTCGGGTGAAATTTAACAAAAAAATCACCGTCAAAGTGGTTTTGGAGAAAAGCAAAATCTCTCTGTTCGGCAAGTGGATCCAAAGTCATGTTTACAAACAGAAATAGCATGTTTTCTCGGGATTCTGAAACTCTCGGCCTAGAAAACTCGAATGTGTGGAGGAATTGACTCCATGTGGAACCCATCAGCATTTGCCGGCAGAAAACAAAAAGCTACATGCTAAAATGCATTCAAAACCGTTCATGTCCGTAGATCAAGCCCAGAAAACACAAACAAACACAGAGGTTGTAGCAACATCTGGGATTGAGATAGCCACAACACAACAGATATTTCTGCTTTCCTCCAGGCATATCTGGAGTAAGTGTTGTGGAATTCAGGTGAAATTTAACCAAAAAATCACTGTCAAAGTGGTTTTGGAAAAAGCACAACCTTTCTGTTCGGCAAGTGGATCCAATGTTATGTTTACCAACAGAAATAGCATGTTTTCTCTGCATTATGAAGCTCTATACTTAGAAAACTCGAATGTGTGGAGGAATGGACTCCATGCGGAACTCATTAGCGTTTGCTGGCAGAAAGCAAAAAGTTACATGCTAAAATGCATTCAAACCCGTCAAGTCTGTAGATAAAGCCCAGAAAACACAGAGAGGGTATAGAAAGTTCTGGGATTGAGATAGCCACAACACACCGGATATTTCTGCTTTCCTCCAGGCATATCCGGACAAAGTGTTGTGGATTTCGGGTGAAATTTAACCAAAAACTCCCCGTCAAAGTGGTTTTGGAGAAAAGCAGATCATTCTGTTTGGCAAGTTGATCCAATGTCATGTTTGCAAACAGAAATAGCATGTTTTCTCAGGATTCTGAATTGTTCTTCCAAGAAAAATCTAATGTGGAGGAATGGACTCCATGTGGAACCCATTAGCGTTTGGCGGCAGAAAGTAAAAAGTTACAAGCTAAAATGCATTCAAAATCGTCAAGTCCGTATATAAAGCCCAGAAAACACAAACAGAGATGCAGCAGCAAGATGTGGGATTGAGATAGCCACAACACACCGGATATTTCTGCTTTCCTGCAGGCATATCCGGACAAAGTGTTGTGGAATTTGGGTGAAATGCACCCTAAAAATCACCATCGAAGTGGTTTCAGAGAGAAACACAACCTTTCTGTTCAGCAAGTGGATGCAATGTCATGTCTACCAACAGAAATAGCATGTTTTCTCGGGATTCTGAATTGTTCTTCTGCGAAAACTCGAAGGTGTGGAGGAATAGAATCCATGTGGAACCCATCAGCGTTTGCCGGCAGAAAACCAAAAGCTACATGCTAAAATGCATTCAAAACCGTTCATGTCCGTAGATCAAGCCCAGAAAACACAAACAAACACAGAGGTTGTAGCAACATGTGGGATTGAGATAGCCACAACACAACAGATATTTCTGCTTTCCTCCAGGCATATCTGGAGTAAGTGTTGTGGAATTCAGGTGAAATTTAACCAAAAAATCACTGTCAAAGTGGTTTTGGAAAAAGCACAACCTTTCTGTTCGGCAAGTGGATCCAATGTCATGTCTACCAACAGAAATAGCATGTTTTCTCGGGATTCTGAATTCCTCTTCTGGGAGAACTCGAAGGTGTGGAGGAATTGACTCCATGTAGAACCCATTAGCGTTTGCCGGCAGAAAACAAAAAGTTACATGCTAAAATGCATTCAAAACCATCATGTCCATAGATAAAGCCCAGAAAACACAAGCAGAGAGGCTGTAGCAAGATGTGGGATTGAGATAGCCACAACACACCGGATATTTCTGCTTTCCTCCAGGCATATCTGGACAAAGTGTTGTGGAATTCGGGTGAAATTTAACCAAAAAATCACCGTCAAAGTGGTTTTGGAGAAAAGCAAAATCTCTCTGTTCGGCAAGTGGATCCAAAGTCATGTTTACAAACAGAAATAGCATGTTTTCTCGGGATTCTGAAGCTCTCGGCCTAGAAAACTCGAATGTGTGGAGGAATTGACTCCATGTGGAACCCATCAGCGTTTGCCGGCAGAAAACAAAAAGCTACATGCTAAAATGCATTCAAAACCGTTCATGTCCGTAGATCAAGCCCAGAAAACACAAACAAACACAGAGGTTGTAGCAACATCTGGGATTGAGATAGCCACAACACAACGAATATTTCTGCTTGCCTCCAGGCATATCTGGAGTAAGTGTTGTGGAATTCGGTGAAATGCAACGAAAGCATCACCGTCAAAGTGGTTTGGGAGAAAAGCAGAATCTTTCTGTTCGGCAAGTGGATCCAATGTCATGTTTACAAACAGAAATAGCATGTTTTCTCGGGATTCTGAATTGTTCTTCTGAGAAAACTCGAAGCTGTGGAGGAATTGACTCCATGTTGAACCCATTAGCATTTGCCAGGAGAAAACAAAACGTTACATGCTAAAATGCATTCAAAACTGTCAAGTCGAGAGATCAAGCCCAGAAAACACAAACAAACAGAGAGGCTGTAGCAAGATGTGGGATTGAGATAGCCACAACACACCGGATACTTCTGCTTTCCTCCAGGCATATCCGGACAAAGTGTTGTGGTTTTCAGGTGAAATTTAACCAAAAACTCCCCTTCAAAGTGGTTTTGGAAAAAGCACAACCTTTCTGTTCAGCAAGTGGATCCAATGTCATGTTACCAACAGAAACAGCATGTTTTCTCGGCATTATGAAGCTCTATACTTAGAAAACTCGAAGGTGTGGAGGAATGGACTCCATGTGGAACTCATTAGCGTTTGCCGGCAGAAAGCAAAAAGTTACAAGCTAAAATGCATTCAAAATCGTCAAGTCTGTAGATAAAGCCCAGAAAACACAAACAGAGATGCTGCAGCAACATTTGGGATTGAGATAACCACAACACACCGGATATTTCTGCTTTCCTGCAGGCATATCCGGACAAAGTGTTGTGGAATTTGGGTGAAATGCACCCTAAAAATCACCATCGAAGTGGTTTCAGAGAGAAACACAACCTTTCTGTTCGGCAAGTGGATCCAATGTCATGTCTACCAACAGAAATAGCATGTTTTCTCGGGATTCTGAATTCCTCTTCTGGGAGAACTCGAATGTGTGGAGGAATAGAATCCATGTGGAACCCATCAGCGTTTGCCGCCAGAAAACCAAAAGCTACATGCTAAAATGCATTCAAAACCGTTCATGTCCGTAGATCAAGCCCAGAAAACACAAACAAACACAGAGGTTGTAGCAACATCTGGGATTGAGATAGCCACAACACAACAGATATTTCTGCTTTCCTCCAGGCATATCTGGAGTGAGTGTTGTGGAATTCAGGTGAAATTTAACCAAAAAATCACTGTCAAAGTGGTTTTGGAAAAAGCACAACCTTTCTGTTCGGCAAGTGGATCCAATGTTATGTTTACCAACAGAAATAACATGTTTTCTCAGTATTATGAAGCTCTCTACCTAGAAAACTCGAACGTGTGGAGGAATGGACTCCATGTGGAACCCATTAGCGTTTGCCGGCAGAAATCAAAAAGTTACATGCTAAAATGCATTCAAAACCATCATGTCCATAGATAAAGCCCAGAAAACACAAGCAGAGAGGCTGTAGCAAGATGTGGGATTGAGATAGCCACAACACGCCGGATATTTCTGCTTTCCTCCAGGCATATCCGCACAAAATGTTGTGGAATTCAGCTGAAATTTAACCAAAAAATAACCATCAAAGTGGTTTTGGAAAAAGCACAACCTTTCTGTTCGGCAAGTGGATCCATTGTCATGTTTACCAACAGAAATAACATGTTTTCTCAGTATTATGAAGCTCTCTACCTAGGAAACTCGAACTTGTGGAGGAATGGATTCCATGTGGAACCCATTAGCGTTTGCCGGCAGAAAACAAAAAGTTACATGCTAAAATGCATTCAAAACCATCATGTCCATAGATAAAGCCCAGAAAACACAAGCAGAGAGGCTGTAGCAAGATGTGTCATTGAGATAGCCACAACACACCGGATATATCTGCTTTCCTCCAGGCATATCTGGACAAAGTGTTGTGGAATTCGGGTGAAATTTAACAAAAAAATCACCGTCAAAGTGGTTTTGGAGAAAAGCAAAATCTCTCTGTTCGGCAAGTGGATCCAAAGTCATGTTTACAAACAGAAATAGCATGTTTTCTCGGGATTCTGAAACTCTCGGCCTAGAAAACTCGAATGTGTGGAGGAATTGACTCCATGTGGAACCCATCAGCATTTGCCGGCAGAAAACAAAAAGCTACATGCTAAAATGCATTCAAAACCGTTCATGTCCGTAGATCAAGCCCAGAAAACACAAACAAACACAGAGGTTGTAGCAACATCTGGGATTGAGATAGCCACAACACAACAGATATTTCTGCTTTCCTCCAGGCATATCTGGAGTAAGTGTTGTGGAATTCAGGTGAAATTTAACCAAAAAATCACTGTCAAAGTGGTTTTGGAAAAAGCACAACCTTTCTGTTCGGCAAGTGGATCCAATGTTATGTTTACCAACAGAAATAGCATGTTTTCTCTGCATTATGAAGCTCTATACTTAGAAAACTCGAATGTGTGGAGGAATGGACTCCATGCGGAACTCATTAGCGTTTGCTGGCAGAAAGCAAAAAGTTACATGCTAAAATGCATTCAAACCCGTCAAGTCTGTAGATAAAGCCCAGAAAACACAGAGAGGGTATAGAAAGTTCTGGGATTGAGATAGCCACAACACACCGGATATTTCTGCTTTCCTCCAGGCATATCCGGACAAAGTGTTGTGGATTTCGGGTGAAATTTAACCAAAAACTCCCCGTCAAAGTGGTTTTGGAGAAAAGCAGATCATTCTGTTTGGCAAGTTGATCCAATGTCATGTTTGCAAACAGAAATAGCATGTTTTCTCAGGATTCTGAATTGTTCTTCCAAGAAAAATCTAATGTGGAGGAATGGACTCCATGTGGAACCCATTAGCGTTTGGCGGCAGAAAGTAAAAAGTTACAAGCTAAAATGCATTCAAAATCGTCAAGTCCGTATATAAAGCCCAGAAAACACAAACAGAGATGCAGCAGCAAGATGTGGGATTGAGATAGCCACAACACACCGGATATTTCTGCTTTCCTGCAGGCATATCCGGACAAAGTGTTGTGGAATTTGGGTGAAATGCACCCTAAAAATCACCATCGAAGTGGTTTCAGAGAGAAACACAACCTTTCTGTTCAGCAAGTGGATGCAATGTCATGTCTACCAACAGAAATAGCATGTTTTCTCGGGATTCTGAATTGTTCTTCTGCGAAAACTCGAAGGTGTGGAGGAATAGAATCCATGTGGAACCCATCAGCGTTTGCCGGCAGAAAACCAAAAGCTACATGCTAAAATGCATTCAAAACCGTTCATGTCCGTAGATCAAGCCCAGAAAACACAAACAAACACAGAGGTTGTAGCAACATCTGGGATTGAGATAGCCACAACACAACAGATATTTCTGCTTTCCTCCAGGCATATCTGGAGTAAGTGTTGTGGAATTCAGGTGAAATTTAACCAAAAAATCACTGTCAAAGTGGTTTTGGAAAAAGCACAACCTTTCTGTTCGGCAAGTGGATCCAATGTCATGTCTACCAACAGAAATAGCATGTTTTCTCGGGATTCTGAATTCCTCTTCTGGGAGAACTCGAAGGTGTGGAGGAATTGACTCCATGTAGAACCCATTAGCGTTTGCCGGCAGAAAACAAAAAGTTACATGCTAAAATGCATTCAAAACCATCATGTCCATAGATAAAGCCCAGAAAACACAAGCAGAGAGGCTGTAGCAAGATGTGGGATTGAGATAGCCACAACACACCGGATATTTCTGCTTTCCTCCAGGCATATCTGGACAAAGTGTTGTGGAATTCGGGTGAAATTTAACCAAAAAATCACCGTCAAAGTGGTTTTGGAGAAAAGCAAAATCTCTCTGTTCGGCAAGTGGATCCAAAGTCATGTTTACAAACAGAAATAGCATGTTTTCTCGGGATTCTGAAGCTCTCGGCCTAGAAAACTCGAATGTGTGGAGGAATTGACTCCATGTGGAACCCATCAGCGTTTGCCGGCAGAAAACAAAAAGCTACATGCTAAAATGCATTCAAAACCGTTCATGTCCGTAGATCAAGCCCAGAAAACACAAACAAACACAGAGGTTGTAGCAACATCTGGGATTGAGATAGCCACAACACAACGAATATTTCTGCTTGCCTCCAGGCATATCTGGAGTAAGTGTTGTGGAATTCGGTGAAATGCAACGAAAGCATCACCGTCAAAGTGGTTTGGGAGAAAAGCAGAATCTTTCTGTTCGGCAAGTGGATCCAATGTCATGTTTACAAACAGAAATAGCATGTTTTCTCGGGATTCTGAATTGTTCTTCTGAGAAAACTCGAAGCTGTGGAGGAATTGACTCCATGTTGAACCCATTAGCATTTGCCGGGAGAAAACAAAACGTTACATGCTAAAATGCATTCAAAACTGTCAAGTCGAGAGATCAAGCCCAGAAAACACAAACAAACAGAGAGGCTGTAGCAAGATGTGGGATTGAGATAGCCACAACACACCGGATACTTCTGCTTTCCTCCAGGCATATCCGGACAAAGTGTTGTGGTTTTCAGGTGAAATTTAACCAAAAACTCCCCTTCAAAGTGGTTTTGGAAAAAGCACAACCTTTCTGTTCAGCAAGTGGATCCAATGTCATGTTACCAACAGAAACAGCATGTTTTCTCGGCATTATGAAGCTCTATACTTAGAAAACTCGAAGGTGTGGAGGAATGGACTCCATGTGGAACTCATTAGCGTTTGCCGGCAGAAAGCAAAAAGTTACAAGCTAAAATGCATTCAAAATCGTCAAGTCTGTAGATAAAGCCCAGAAAACACAAACAGAGATGCTGCAGCAACATTTGGGATTGAGATAACCACAACACACCGGATATTTCTGCTTTCCTGCAGGCATATCCGGACAAAGTGTTGTGGAATTTGGGTGAAATGCACCCTAAAAATCACCATCGAAGTGGTTTCAGAGAGAAACACAACCTTTCTGTTCGGCAAGTGGATCCAATGTCATGTCTACCAACAGAAATAGCATGTTTTCTCGGGATTCTGAATTCCTCTTCTGGGAGAACTCGAATGTGTGGAGGAATAGAATCCATGTGGAACCCATCAGCGTTTGCCGCCAGAAAACCAAAAGCTACATGCTAAAATGCATTCAAAACCGTTCATGTCCGTAGATCAAGCCCAGAAAACACAAACAAACACAGAGGTTGTAGCAACATCTGGGATTGAGATAGCCACAACACAACAGATATTTCTGCTTTCCTCCAGGCATATCTGGAGTGAGTGTTGTGGAATTCAGGTGAAATTTAACCAAAAAATCACTGTCAAAGTGGTTTTGGAAAAAGCACAACCTTTCTGTTCGGCAAGTGGATCCATTGTCATGTTTACCAACAGAAATAACATGTTTTCTCAGTATTATGAAGCTCTCTACCTAGAAAACTCGAAGGTGTGGAGGAATGGACTCCATGTGGAACCCATTAGCGTTTGGCGGCAGAAAACAAAAAGTTACATGCTAAAATGCATTCAAAACCGTCAAGTCCGTAGATAAAGCCCAGAAAACACAAAGAAACACAGAGGCTGTAGCAAGATGTGGGATTGAGATAGCCACAACACACCGGATATTTCTGCTTTCCTCCAGGCATATCCGCACAAAATGTTGTGGAAATCAGCTGAAATTTAACCAAAAACTCCCCGTCAAAGTGGTTTTGGAAAAAGCACAGCCTTTCAGTTCGGCAAGTGGATCCAATATCATGTTTACCAACGGAAATAACATGTTTTCTCACTATTATGAAGCTCTTTACCTAGAAAACTCGAACTTGTGGAGGAATGGACTCCATGTGGAACTCTTTAGTGTTTGTCGGCAGAAAACAAAAAGTTACATGCTAAAATGCATTCAAAACCATCAAGTCCATAGATAAAGCCCAGAAAACACAAGCAGAGAGGCTGTAGCAAGATGTGGGATTGAGATAGCCACAGATCAATGGATATTTCTGCTTTCCCCCAGGCATATCCGGACAAAGTGTTGTGGAATTCGGGTGAAATGCACCCTAAAAATCACCATGAAAGTTGTTTCGGAAAGAAGCACAACCTTTCTGTTCAGCAGGTGGATCCAATGTCATGGTTACCAACAGAAATAGCATGTTTTCTCGGGATTCTGAATTCCTCTTCTGGGAGAACTCGAATGTGTGGAGGAATAGATTCCATGTGGAACCCATTAGCGTTTGCCGCCAGAAAACAAAAAGCTACATGCTAAAATGCATTCAAAACCGTTCATCTCCATAGATAAAGCCCGGAAAACACAAACAGAGAGGGTATAGAAAGATCTGGGATTGAGATAGCCACAACACACCGGATATTTCTGCTTTCCTCCAGGCATATCCGGACAAAGTGTTGTGGAATTCGGGTGAAATTTAACCAAAAACTCCCCGTCAAAGTGGTTTTGGAGAAAAGCAGATCATTCTGTTTGGCAAGTTGATCCAACGTCATGTTTACCAACAGAAATAGCATGTTTTCTCGGGATTCTGAATTGTTCTTCTGAGAAAACTCGAAGGTGTGGAGGAATTGAATCCATGTGGAACCCATTAGCGTTTGGCGGCAGAAAACAAAAAGTTACATGCTAAAATGCATTCAAAACCGTCAAGTCCGTAGATAAAGCCCAGAAAACACAAAGAAACACAGAGGCTGTAGCAAGATCTGGGATTGAGATAGCCACAACACACCGGATATTTCTGCTTTCCTCCAGGCATATCCGCACAAAATGTTGTGGAATTCAGCTGAAATTTAACCAAAAACTCCCCGTCAAAGTGGTTTTGGAACAAGCACAACCTTTCTGTTCAGCAAGTGGATCCAATGTCATGTTTACCAACAGAAATAGCATGTTTTCTCTGCATTATGAAGCTCTATACTTAGAAAACTCGAATGTGTGGAGGAATGGACTCCATGCGGAACTCATTAGCGTTTGCTGGCAGAAAGCAAAAAGTTACATGCTAAAATGCATTCAAACCCGTCAAGTCCGTAGATAAAGCCCAGAAAACACAAACAGAGAGGGTATCGAAAGATCTGGGATTGAGATAGCCACAACACACTGGATATTTCTGCTTTCCCCCAGGCATATCCGGACAAAGTGTTGTGGAATTCGGGTGAAATGCACCCTAAAAATCACCATGAAAGTTGTTTCGGAAAGAAGCACAACCTTTCTGTTCAGCAGGTGGATCCAATGTCATGGTTACCAACAGCAATAGCATGTTTTCTCGGGATTCTGAATTCCTCTTCTGGGAGAACTCGAATGTTTGGAGCAATGGACTCCATGTGGAACCCATTAGCGTTTGCCGCCAGAAAACAAAAAGCTACATGCTAAAACGCATTCAAAACCATTCATCTCCATAGATAAAGCCCAGAAAACACAAAGAAACACAGAGGCGGTAGCAAGATGTGGGATTGAGATAGCCACAACACACCGGATATTTCTGCTTTCCTGCAGGCATATCCGGACAAAATGTTCTGGAATTCGGGTGAAATTTAACCAAAAAATAACCGTCAAAGTGGTTTTGGAAAAAGCACAACCTTTCTGTTCGGCAAGTGGATCCAATGTTATGTTTACCAACAGAAATAGCATGTTTTCTCTGCATTATGAAGCTCTATACTTAGAAAACTCGAATGTGTGGAGAAATGGACTCCATGTGGAACCCATTAGCGTTTGGCGGCAGAAAACAAAAAGTTACATGCTAAAATGCATTCAAAACCGTCAAGTCCGTAGATAAAGCCCAGAAAACTCAAAGAAACACAGAGGCTGTAGCAAGATGTGGGATTGAGATAGCCACAACACACCGGATATTTCTGCTTTCCTCCAGGCATATCCGCACAAAATGTTGTGGAAATCAGCTGAAATTTAACCAAAAAATAACCGTCAAAGTGGTTTTGGAAAAAGCACAGCCTTTCTGTTCGGCAAGTGGATCCAATATCATGTTTACCAACAGAAATAACATGTTTTCTCACTATTATGAAGCTCTTTACCTAGAAAACTCGAACGTGTGGAGGAATGGACTCCATGTGGAACTCTTTAGTGTTTGCCGGCAGAAAACAAAAAGTTACATGCTAAAATGCATTCAAAACCATCAAGTCCATAGATAAAGCCCAGAAAACACAAGCAGAGAGGCTGTAGCAAGATGTGGGATTGAGATAGCCACAGATCAATGGATATTTCTGCTTTCCCCCAGGCATATCCGGACAAAGTGTTGTGGAATTCGGGTGAAATGCACCCTAAAAATCACCATGAAAGTTGTTTCGGAAAGAAGCACAACCTTTCTGTTCAGCAGGTGGATCCAATGTCATGGTTACCAACAGCAATAGCATGTTTTCTCGGGATTCTGAATTCCTCTTCTGGGAGAACTCGAATGTGTGGAGGAATAGATTCCATGTGGAACCCATTAGCGTTTGCCGCCAGAAAACAAAAAGCTACATGCTAAAATGCATTCAAAACCGTTCATCTCCATAGATAAAGCCCGGAAAACACAAACAGAGAGGGTATAGAAAGATCTGGGATTGAGATAGCCACAACACACCGGATATTTCTGCTTTCCTCCAGGCATATCCGGACAAAGTGTTGTGGAATTCGGGTGAAATTTAACCAAAAACTCCCCGTCAAAGTGGTTTTGGAGAAAAGCAGATCATTCTGTTTGGCAAGTTGATCCAACGTCATGTTTACCAACAGAAATAGCATGTTTTCTCGGGATTCTGAATTGTTCTTCTGAGAAAACTCGAAGGTGTGGAGGAATTGAATCCATGTGGAACCCATTAGCGTTTGGCGGCAGAAAACAAAAAGTTACATGCTAAAATGCATTCAAAACCGTCAAGTCCGTAGATAAAGCCCAGAAAACACAAAGAAACACAGAGGCTGTAGCAAGATCTGGGATTGAGATAGCCACAACACACCGGATATTTCTGCTTTCCTCCAGGCATATCCGCACAAAATGTTGTGGAATTCAGCTGAAATTTAACCAAAAACTCCCCGTCAAAGTGGTTTTGGAACAAGCACAACCTTTCTGTTCAGCAAGTGGATCCAATGTCATGTTTACCAACAGAAATAGCATGTTTTCTCTGCATTATGAAGCTCTATACTTAGAAAACTCGAATGTGTGGAGGAATGTACTCCATGCGGAACTCATTAGCGTTTGCTGGCAGAAAGCAAAAAGTTACATGCTAAAATGCATTCAAACCCGTCAAGTCCGTAGATAAAGCCCAGAAAACACAAACAGAGAGGGTATCGAAAGATCTGGGATTGAGATAGCCACAACACACTGGATATTTCTGCTTTCCCCCAGGCATATCCGGACAAAGTGTTGTGGAATTCGGGTGAAATGCACCCTAAAAATCACCATGAAAGTTGTTTCGGAAAGAAGCACAACCTTTCTGTTCAGCAGGTGGATCCAATGTCATGGTTACCAACAGCAATAGCATGTTTTCTCGGGATTCTGAATTCCTCTTCTGGGAGAACTCGAATGTGTGGAGCAATGGACTCCATGTGGAACCCATTAGCGTTTGGCGGCAGAAAACAAAAAGTTACATGCTAAAATGCATTCAAAACCGTCAAGTCCGTAGATAAAGCCCAGAAAACACAAAGAAACACAGAGGCTGTAGCAAGATGTGGGATTGAGATAGCCACAACACACCGGATATTTCTGCTTTCCTCCAGGCATATGCGCACAAAATGTTGTGGAATTCAGCTGAAATTTAACCAAAAACTCCCCGTCAAAGTGGTTTTGGAGAAAAGCAAAATCTCTCTGTTCGGCAAGTGGATCCAAAGTCATGTTTACAAACAGAAATAGCATGTTTTCTCGGGATTCTGAAGCTCTCGGCCTAGAAAACTCGAATGTGTGGAGGAATTGACTCCATGTGGAACCCATCAGCATTTGCCGGCAGAAAACAAAAAGCTACATGCTAAAATGCATTCAAAACCGTTCATGTCCGTAGATCAAGCCCAGAAAACACAAACAAACACAGAGGTTGTAGCAACATCTGGGATTGAGATAGCCACAACACAACGAATATTTCTGCTTGCCTCCAGGCATATCTGGAGTAAGTGTTGTGGAATTCGGTGAAATGCAACGAAAGCATCACCGTCAAAGTGGTTTGGGAGAAAAGCAGAATCTTTCTGTTCGGCAAGTGGATCCAATGTCATGTTTACAAACAGAAATAGCATGTTTTCTCAGGATTCTGAATTGTTCTTCTGAGAAAACTCGGAGCTGTGGAGGAATTGACTCCATGTTGAACCCATTAGCATTTGCCGGGAGAAAACAAAACGTTACATGCTAAAATGCATTCAAAACTGTCAAGTCGAGAGATCAAGACCAGAAAACACAAACAAACAGAGAGGCTGTAGCAAGATGTGGGATTGAGATAGCCACAACACACCGGATACTTCTGCTTTCCTCCAGGCATATCCGGACAAAGTGTTGTGGTTTTCAGGTGAAATTTAACCAAAAACTCCCCTTCAAATTGGTTTTGGAAAAAGCACAACCTTTCTGTTCAGCAAGTGGATCCAATGTCATGTTACCAACAGAAATAGCATGTTTTCTCGGCATTATGAAGCTCTATACTTAGAAAACTCGAAGGTGTGGAGGCGTGGACTCCATGTGGAACTCATTAGCGTTTGCCGGCAGAAAGCAAAAAGTTACAAGCTAAAATGCATTCAAAATCGTCAAGTCCGTAGATAAAACCCAGAAAACACAAACAGAGATGCAGCAGCAATATTTGGGATGGAGATAGCCGCAACACACCGGATATTTCTGCTTTCCTGCAGGCATATCCGGACAAAGTGTTGTGGAATTTGGGAAAAATGCACCCTAAAAATCACCATCGAAGTGGTTTCAGAGAGAAACACAATCTTTCTGTTCGGCAAGTGGATCCAATGTCATGGTTACCAACAGCAATAGCATGTTTTCTCGGGATTCTGAATTCCTCTTCTGGGAGAACTCGAATGTGTGGAGGAATAGATTGCATGTGGAACCCATTAGCGTTTGCCGCCAGAAAACAAAAAGCTACATGCTAAAATGCATTCAAAACCGTTCATCTCCATAGATAAAGCCCGAAAACACAAACAGAGAGGGTATAGAAGATCTGGGATTGAGATAGCCACAACACACCGGATATTTCTGCTTTCCTCCAGGCATATCCGGACAAAGTGTTGTGGAATTCGGGTGAAATTTAACCAAAAACTCCCCGTCAAAGTGGTTTTGGAGAAAAGCAGATCATTCTGTTTGGCAAGTTGATCCAACGTCATGTTTACCAACAGAAATAGCATGTTTTCTCGGGATTCTGAATTGTTCTTCTGAGAAAACTCGAAGGTGTGGAGGAATTGAATCCATGTGGAACCCATTAGCGTTTGCCGGCAGAAAACAAAAAGTTACATGCTAAAATGCATTCAAAACCGTCAAGTCCGTAGATAAAGCCCAGAAAACACAAAGAAACACAGAGGCTGTAGCAAGATGTGGGATTGAGATAGCCACAACACACCGGATATTTCTGCTTTCCTCCAGGCATATCCGCACAAAATGTTGTGGAAATCAGCTGAAATTTAACCAAAAAATAACCGTCAAAGTGGTTTTGGAAAAAGCACAGCCTTTCAGTTCGGCAAGTGGATCCAATATCATGTTTACCAACGGAAATAACATGTTTTCTCACTATTATGAAGCTCTTTACCTAGAAAACTCGAACTTGTGGAGGAATGGACTCCATGTGGAACTCTTTAGTGTTTGCCGGCAGAAAACAAAAAGTTACATGCTAAAATGCATTCAAAACCATCAAGTCCATAGATAAAGCCCAGAAAACACAAGCAGAGAGGCTGTAGCAAGATGTGGGATTGAGATAGCCACAGATCAATGGATATTTCTGCTTTCCCCCAGGCATATCCGGACAAAGTGTTGTGGAATTCGGGTGAAATGCACCCTAAAAATCACCATGAAAGTTGTTTCGGAAAGAAGCACAACCTTTCTGTTCAGCAGGTGGATCCAATGTCATGGTTACCAACAGAAATAGCATGTTTTCTCGGGATTCTGAATTCCTCTTCTGGGAGAACTCGAATGTGTGGAGGAATAGATTCCATGTGGAACCCATTAGCGTTTGCCGCCAGAAAACAAAAAGCTACATGCTAAAATGCATTCAAAACCGTTCATCTCCATAGATAAAGCCCGGAAAACACAAACAGAGAGGGTATAGAAAGATCTGGGATTGAGATAGCCACAACACACCGGATATTTCTGCTTTCCTCCAGGCATATGCGCACAAAATGTTGTGGAATTCAGCTGAAATTTAACCAAAAGCTCCCCGTCAAAGTGGTTTTGGAACAAGCACAACCTTTCTGTTCAGCAAGTGGATCCAATGTCATGTTTACCAACAGAAATAGCATGTTTTCTCTGCATTATGAAGCTCTATACTTAGAAAACTCGAATGTGTGGAGGAATGGACTCCATGTGGAACTCATTAGCGTTTGCTGGCAGAAAGCAAAAAGTTACATGCTAAAATGCATTCAAACCCGTCAAGTCCATAGATAAAGCCCAGAAAACACAAACAGAGAGGGTATCGAAAGATCTGGGATTGAGATAGCCACAACACACTGGATATTTCTGCTTTCCCCCAGGCATATCCGGACAAAGTGTTGTGGAATTCGGGTGAAATGCACCCTAAAAATCACCATGAAAGTTGTTTCGGAAAGAAGCACAACCTTTCTGTTCAGCAGGTGGATCCAATGTCATGTTTACCAACAGCAATAGCATGTTTTCTCGGGATTCTGAATTCCTCTTCTGGGAGAACTCGAATGTTTGGAGCAATGGACTCCATGTGGAACCCATTAGCGTTTGCCGCCAGAAAACAAAAAGCTACATGCTAAAACGCATTCAAAACCATTCATCTCCATAGATAAAGCCCAGAAAACACAAAGAAACACAGAGGCGGTAGCAAGATGTGGGATTGAGATAGCCACAACACACCGGATATTTCTGCTTTCCTGCAGGCATATCCGGACAAAATGTTCTGGAATTCGGGTGAAATTTAACCAAAAAATAACCGTCAACGTGGTTTTGGAAAAAGCACAACCTTTCTGTTCGGCAAGTGGATCCAATGTTATGTTTACCAACAGAAATAGCATGTTTTCTCTGCATTATGAAGCTCTATACTTAGAAAACTCGAATGTGTGGAGAAATGGACTCCATGTGGAACCCATTAGCGTTTGGCGGCAGAAAACAAAAAGTTACATGCTAAAATGCATTCAAAACCGTCAAGTCCGTAGATAAAGCCCAGAAAACACAAAGAAACACAGAGGCTGTAGCAAGATCTGGGATTGAGATAGCCACAACACACCGGATATTTCTGCTTTCCTCCAGGCATATCCGCACAAAATGTTGTGGAAATCAGCTGAAATTTAACCAAAAAATAACCGTCAAAGTGGTTTTGGAAAAAGCACAGCCTTTCTGTTCGGCAAGTGGATCCAATATCATGTTTACCAACGGAAATAACATGTTTTCTCACTATTATGAAGCTCTTTACCTAGAAAACTCGAACTTGTGGAGGAATGGACTCCATGTGGAACTCTTTAGTGTTTGCCGGCAGAAAACAAAAAGTTACATGCTAAAATGCATTCAAAACCATCAAGTCCATAGATAAAGCCCAGAAAACACAAGCAGAGAGGCTGTAGCGAGATGTGGGATTGAGATAGCCACAGATCAATGGATATTTCTGCTTTCCCCCAGGCATATGCGGACAAAGTGTTGTGGAATTCGGGTGAAATGCACCCTAAAAATCACCATGAAAGTTGTTTCGGAAAGAAGCACAACCTTTCTGTTCAGCAGGTGGATCCAATGTCATGGTTACCAACAGAAATAGCATGTTTTCTCGGGATTCTGAATTCCTCTTCTGGGAGAACTCGAATGTGTGGAGGAATAGATTCCATGTGGAACCCATTAGCGTTTGCCGCCAGAAAACAAAAAGCTACATGCTAAAATGCATTCAAAACCGTTCATCTCCATAGATAAAGCCCGGAAAACACAAACAGAGAGGGTATAGAAAGATCTGGGATTGAGATAGCCACAACACACCGGATATTTCTGCTTTCCTCCAGGCATATCCGGACAAAGTGTTGTGGAATTCGGGTGAAATTTAACCAAAAACTCCCCGTCAAAGTGGTTTTGGAGAAAAGCAGATCATTCTGTTTGGCAAGTTGATCCAACGTCCTTTTTACCAACAGAAATAGCATGTTTTCTCGGGATTCTGAATTGTTCTTCTGAGAAAACTCGAAGGTGTGGAGGAATTGAATCCATGTGGAACCCATTAGCGTTTGCCGGCAGAAAACAAAAAGTTACATGCTAAAATGCATTCAAAACCGTCAAGTCCGTAGATAAAGCCCAGAAAACAAAAAGAAACACAGAGGCTGTAGCAAGATCTGGGATTGAGATAGCCACAACACACCGGATATTTCTGCTTTCCTCCAGGCATATGCGCACAAAATGTTGTGGAATTCAGCTGAAATTTAACCAAAAACTCCCCGTCAAAGTGGTTTTGGAACAAGCACAACCTTTCTGTTCAGCAAGTGGATCCAATGTCATGTTTACCAACAGAAATAGCATGTTTTCTCTGCATTATGAAGCTCTATACTTAGAAAACTCGAATGTGTGGAGGAATGGACTCCATGCGGAACTCATTAGCGTTTGCCGGCAGAAAGCAAAAAGTTACATGCTAAAATGCATTCAAACCCGTCAAGTCCGTAGATAAAGCCCAGAAAACACAAACAGAGAGGGTATCGAAAGATCTGGGATTGAGATATCCACAACACACTGGATATTTCTGCTTTCCCCCAGGCATATCCGGACAAAGTGTTGTGGAATTCGGGTGAAATGCACCCTAAAAATCACCATGAAAGTTGTTTCGGAAAGAAGCACAACCTTTCTGTTCAGCAGGTGGATCCAATGTCATGGTTACCAACAGCAATAGCATGTTTTCTCGGGATTCTGAATTCCTCTTCTGGGAGAACTCGAATGTTTGGAGCAATGGACTCCATGTGGAACCCATTAGCGTTTGCCGCCAGAAAACAAAAAGCTACATGCTAAAACGCATTCAAAACCATTCATCTCCATAGATAAAGCCCAGAAAACACAAAGAAACACAGAGGCGGTAGCAAGATGTGGGATTGAGATAGCCACAACACACCGGATATTTCTGCTTTCCTGCAGGCATATCCGGACAAAATGTTCTGGAATTCGGGTGAAATTTAACCAAAAAATAACCGTCAACGTGGTTTTGGAAAAAGCACAACCTTTCTGTTCGGCAAGTGGATCCAATGTTATGTTTACCAACAGAAATAGCATGTTTTCTCTGCATTATGAAGCTCTATACTTAGAAAACTCGAATGTGTGGAGAAATGGACTCCATGTGGAACCCATTAGTGTTTGGCGGCAGAAAACAAAAAGTTACATGCTAAAATGCATTCAAAACCGTTCATCTCCATAGATAAAGCCCGGAAAACACAAACAGAGAGGGTATAGAAAGATCTGGGATTGAGATAGCCACAACACACCGGATATTTCTGCTTTCCTCCAGGCATATCCGGACAAAGTGTTGTGGAATTCGGGTGAAATTTAACCAAAAACTCCCCGTCAAAGTGGTTTTGGAGAAAAGCAGATCATTCTGTTTGGCAAGTTGATCCAACGTCATGTTTACCAACAGAAATAGCATGTTTTCTCGGGATTCTGAATTGTTCTTCTGAGAAAACTCGAAGGTGTGGAGGAATTGAATCCATGTGGAACCCATTAGCGTTTGCCGGCAGAAAACAAAAAGTTACATGCTAAAATGCATTCAAAACCGTCAAGTCCGTAGATAAAGCCCAGAAAACAAAAAGAAACACAGAGGCTGTAGCAAGATCTGGGATTGAGATAGCCACAACACACCGGATATTTCTGCTTTCCTCCAGGCATATCCGCACAAAATGTTGTGGAAATCAGCTGAAATTTAACCAAAAAATAACCGTCAAAGTGGTTTTGGAAAAAGCACAGCCTTTCTGTTCGGCAAGTGGATCCAATATCATGTTTACCAACAGAAATAACATGTTTTCTCACTATTATGAAGCTCTTTACCTAGAAAACTCGAACTTGTGGAGGAATGGACTCCATGTGGAACTCTTTAGTGTTTGCCGGCAGAAAACAAAAAGTTACATGCTAAAATGCATTCAAAACCATCAAGTCCATAGATAAAGCCCAGAAAACACAAGCAGAGAGGCTGTAGCAAGATGTGGGATTGAGATAGCCACAGATCAATGGATATTTCTGCTTTCCCCCAGGCATATCCGGACAAAGTGTTGTGGAATTCGGGTGAAATGCACCCTAAAAATCACCATGAAAGTTGTTTCGGAAAGAAGCACAACCTTTCTGTTCAGCAGGTGGATCCAATGTCATGGTTACCAACAGCAATAGCATGTTTTCTCGGGATTCTGAATTCCTCTTCTGGGAGAACTCGAATGTTTGGAGCAATGGACTCCATGTGGAACCCATTAGCGTTTGCCGCCAGAAAACAAAAAGCTACATGCTAAAATGCATTCAAAACCGTTCATCTCCATAGATAAAGCCCGGAAAACACAAACAGAGAGGGTATAGAAAGATCTGGGATTGAGATAGCCACAACACACCGGATATTTCTGCTTTCCTCCAGGCATATCCGGACAAAGTGTTGTGGAATTCGGGTGAAATTTAACCAAAAACTCCCCGTCAAAGTGGTTTTGGAGAAAAGCAGATCATTCTGTTTGGCAAGTTGATCCAACGTCATGTTTACCAACAGAAATAGCATGTTTTCTCGGGATTCTGAATTGTTCTTCTGAGAAAACTCGAAGGTGTGGAGGAATTGAATCCATGTGGAACCCATTAGCGTTTGCCGGCAGAAAACAAAAAGTTACATGCTAAAATGCATTCAAAACCGTCAAGTCCGTAGATAAAGCCCAGAAAACAAAAAGAAACACAGAGGCTGTAGCAAGATCTGGGATTGAGATAGCCACAACACACCGGATATTTCTGCTTTCCTCCAGGCATATCCGCACAAAATGTTGTGGAATTCAGCTGAAATTTAACCAAAAACTCCCCGTCAAAGTGGTTTTGGAACAAGCACAACCTTTCTGTTCAGCAAGTGGATCCAATGTCATGTTTACCAACAGAAATAGCATGTTTTCTCTGCATTATGAAGCTCTATACTTAGAAAACTCGAATGTGTGGAGGAATGGACTCCATGCGGAACTCATTAGCGTTTGCTGGCAGAAAGCAAAAAGTTACATGCTAAAATGCATTCAAACCCGTCAAGTCCGTAGATAAAGCCCAGAAAACACAAACAGAGAGGGTATCGAAAGATCTGGGATTGAGATAGCCACAACACACTGGATATTTCTGCTTTCCCCCAGGCATATCCGGACAAAGTGTTGTGGAATTCGGGTGAAATGCACCCTAAAAATCACCATGAAAGTTGTTTCGGAAAGAAGCACAACCTTTCTGTTCAGCAGGTGGATCCAATGTCATGGTTACCAACAGCAATAGCATGTTTTCTCGGGATTCTGAATTCCTCTTCTGGGAGAACTCGAATGTTTGGAGCAATGGACTCCATGTGGAACCCATTAGCGTTTGCCGCCAGAAAACAAAAAGCTACATGCTAAAACGCATTCAAAACCATTCATCTCCATAGATAAAGCCCAGAAAACACAAAGAAACACAGAGGCGGTAGCAAGATGTGGGATTGAGATAGCCACAACACACCGGATATTTCTGCTTTCCTGCAGGCATATCCGGACAAACTGTTGTGGAATTCGGGTGAAATTTAACCAAAAAATAACCGTCAACGTGGTTTTGGAAAAAGCACAACCTTTCTGTTCGGCAAGTGGATCTAATGTTATGTTTACCAACAGAAATAGCATGTTTTCTCTGCATTATGAAGCTCTATACTTAGAAAACTCGAATGTGTGGAGAAATGGACTCCATGTGGAACCCATTAGCGTTTGGCGGCAGAAAACAAAAAGTTACATGCTAAAATGCATTCAAAACCGTCAAGTCCGTAGATAAAGCCCAGAAAACACAAAGAAACACAGAGGCTGTAGCAAGATCTGGGATTGAGATAGCCACAACACACCGGATATTTCTGCTTTCCTCCAGGCATATCCGCACAAAGTGTTGTGGAATTCAGCTGAAATTTAACCAAAAAATAACCGTCAAAGTGGTTTTGGAAAAAGCACAGCCTTTCTGTTCGGCAAGTGGATCCAATATCATGTTTACCAACAGAAATAACATGTTTTCTCACTATTATGAAGCTCTTTACCTAGAAAACTCGAACTTGTGGAGGAATGGACTCCATGTGGAACTCATTAGTGTTTGGCGGCAGAAAACAAAAAGTTACATGCTAAAATGCATTCAAAACCATCAAGTCCATAGATAAAGCCCAGAAAACACAAGCAGAGAGGCTGTAGCAAGATGTGGGATTGAGATAGCCACAGATCAATGGATATTTCTGCTTTCCCCCAGGCATATCCGGACAAAGTGTTGTGGAATTCGGGTGAAATGCACCCTAAAAATCACCATGAAAGTTGTTTCGGAAAGAAGCACAACCTTTCTGTTCAGCAGGTGGATCCAATGTCATGGTTACCAACAGCAATAGCATGTTTTCTCGGGATTCTGAATTCCTCTTCTGGGAGAACTCGAATGTGTGGAGGAATAGATTCCATGTGGAACCCATTAGCGTTTGCCGCCAGAAAACAAAAAGCTACATGCTAAAATGCATTCAAAACCGTTCATCTCCATAGATAAAGCCCGGAAAACACAAACAGAGAGGGTATAGAAAGATGTGGGATTGAGATAGCCACAACACACCGGATATTTCTGCTTTCCTCCAGGCATATCCGGACAAAGTGTTGTGGAATTCGGGTGAAATTTAACCAAAAACTCCCCGTCAAAGTGGTTTTGGAGAAAAGCAGATCATTCTGTTTGGCAAGTTGATCCAACGTCATGTTTACCAACAGAAATAGCATGTTTTCTCGGGATTCTGAATTGTTCTTCTGAGAAAACTCGAAGGTGTGGAGGAATTGAATCCATGTGGAACCCATTAGCGTTTGCCGGCAGAAAACAAAAAGTTACATGCTAAAATGCATTCAAAACCGTCAAGTCCGTAGATAAAGCCCAGAAAACACAAAGAAACACAGAGGCGGTAGCAAGATCTGGGATTGAGATAGCCACAACACACCGGATATTTCTGCTTTCCTCCAGGCATATGCGCACAAAATGTTGTGGAATTCAGCTGAAATTTAACCAAAAACTCCCCGTCAAAGTGGTTTTGGAACAAGCACAACCTTTCTCTTCAGCAAGTGGATCCAATGTCATGTTTACCAACAGAAATAGCATGTTTTCTCTGCATTATGAAGCTCTATACTTAGAAAACTCGAATGTGTGGAGGAATGGACTCCATGCGGAACTCATTAGCGTTTGCTGGCAGAAAGCAAAAAGTTACATGCTAAAATGCATTCAAACCCGTCAAGTCCGTAGATAAAGCCCAGAAAACACAAACAGAGAGGGTATCGAAAGATCTGGGATTGAGATAGCCACAACACACTGGATATTTCTGCTTTCCCCCAGGCATATCCGGACAAAGTGTTGTGGAATTCGGGTGAAATGCACCCTAAAAATCACCATGAAAGTTGTTTCGGAAAGAAGCACAACCTTTCTGTTCAGCAGGTGGATCCAATGTCATGGTTACCAACAGCAATAGCATGTTTTCTCGGGATTCTGAATTCCTCTTCTGGGAGAACTCGAATGTTTGGAGCAATGGACTCCATGTGGAACCCATTAGCGTTTGCCGCCAGAAAACAAAAAGCTACATGCTAAAACGCATTCAAAACCATTCATCTCCATAGATAAAGCCCAGAAAACACAAAGAAACACAGAGGCGGTAGCAAGATGTGGGATTGAGATAGCCACAACACACCGGATATTTCTGCTTTCCTGCAGGCATATCCGGACAAAATGTTCTGGAATTCGGGTGAAATTTAACCAAAAAATAACCGTCAACGTGGTTTTGGAAAAAGCACAACCTTTCTGTTCGGCAAGTGGATCCAATGTTATGTTTACCAACAGAAATAGCATGTTTTCTCTGCATTATGAAGCTCTATACTTAGAAAACTCGAATGTGTGGAGAAATGGACTCCATGTGGAACCCATTAGCGTTTGGCGGCAGAAAACAAAAAGTTACATGCTAAAACGCATTCAAAACCATTCATCTCCATAGATAAAGCCCAGAAAACAAAAAGAAACACAGAGGCTGTAGCAAGATCTGGGATTGAGATAGCCACAACACACCGGATATTTCTGCTTTCCTCCAGGCATATCCGCACAAAATGTTGTGGAAATCAGCTGAAATTTAACCAAAAAATAACCGTCAAAGTGGTTTTGGAAAAAGCACAGCCTTTCTGTTCGGCAAGTGGATCCAATATCATGTTTACCAACAGAAATAACATGTTTTCTCACTATTATGAAGCTCTTTACCTAGAAAACTCGAACGTGTGGAGGAATGGACTCCATGTGGAACTCTTTAGTGTTTGCCGGCAGAAAACAAAAAGTTACATGCTAAAATGCATTCAAAACCATCAAGTCCATAGATAAAGCCCAGAAAACACAAGCAGAGAGGCTGTAGCAAGATGTGGGATTGAGATAGCCACAGATCAATGGATATTTCTGCTTTCCCCCAGGCATATCCGGACAAAGTGTTGTGGAATTCGGGTGAAATGCACCCTAAAAATCACCATGAAAGTTGTTTCGGAAAGAAGCACAACCTTTCTGTTCAGCAGGTGGATCCAATGTCATGGTTACCAACAGCAATAGCATGTTTTCTCGGGATTCTGAATTCCTCTTCTGGGAGAACTCGAATGTGTGGAGGAATAGATTCCATGTGGAACCCATTAGCGTTTGCCGCCAGAAAACAAAAAGCTACATGCTAAAATGCATTCAAAACCGTTCATCTCCATAGATAAAGCCCGGAAAACACAAACAGAGAGGGTATAGAAAGATCTGGGATTGAGATAGCCACAACACACCGGATATTTCTGCTTTCCTCCAGGCATATCCGGACAAAGTGTTGTGGAATTCGGGTGAAATTTAACCAAAAACTCCCCGTCAAAGTGGTTTTGGAGAAAAGCAGATCATTCTGTTTGGCAAGTTGATCCAACGTCATGTTTACCAACAGAAATAGCATGTTTTCTCGGGATTCTGAATTGTTCTTCTGAGAAAACTCGAAGGTGTGGAGGAATTGAATCCATGTGGAACCCATTAGCGTTTGCCGGCAGAAAACAAAAAGTTACATGCTAAAATGCATTCAAAACCGTCAAGTCCGTAGATAAAGCCCAGAAAACACAAAGAAACACAGAGGCTGTAGCAAGATCTGGGATTGAGATAGCCACAACACACCGGATATTTCTGCTTTCCTCCAGGCATATCCGCACAAAATGTTGTGGAATTCAGCTGAAATTTAACCAAAAACTCCCCGTCAAAGTGGTTTTGGAACAAGCACAACCTTTCTGTTCAGCAAGTGGATCCAATGTCATGTTTACCAACAGAAATAGCATGTTTTCTCTGCATTATGAAGCTCTATACTTAGAAAACTCGAATGTGTGGAGGAATGGACTCCATGCGGAACTCATTAGCGTTTGCTGGCAGAAAGCAAAAAGTTACATGCTAAAATGCATTCAAACCCGTCAAGTCCGTAGATAAAGCCCAGAAAACACAAACAGAGAGGGTATCGAAAGATCTGGGATTGAGATAGCCACAACACACTGGATATTTCTGCTTTCCCCCAAGCATATCCGGACAAAGTGTTGTGGAATTCGGGTGAAATGCACCCTAAAAATCACCATGAAAGTTGTTTCGGAAAGAAGCACAACCTTTCTGTTCAGCAGGTGGATCCAATGTCATGTTTACCAACAGCAATAGCATGTTTTCTCGGGATTCTGAATTCCTCTTCTGGGAGAACTCGAATGTTTGGAGCAATGGACTCCATGTGGAACCCATTAGCGTTTGCCACCAGAAAACAAAAAGCTACATGCTAAAACGCATTCAAAACCATTCATCTCCATAGATAAAGCCCAGAAAACACAAAGAAACACAGAGGCGGTAGCAAGATGTGGGATTGAGATAGCCACAACACACCGGATATTTCTGCTTTCCTGCAGGCATATCCGGACAAAATGTTCTGGAATTCGGGTGAAATTTAACCAAAAAATAACCGTCAACGTGGTTTTGGAAAAAGCACAACCTTTCTGTTCGGCAAGTGGATCCAATGTTATGTTTACCAACAGAAATAGCATGTTTTCTCTGCATTATGAAGCTCTATACTTAGAAAACTCGAATGTGTGGAGAAATGGACTCCATGTGGAACCCATTAGCGTTTGGCGGCAGAAAACAAAAAGTTACATGCTAAAATGCATTCAAAACCGTCAAGTCCGTAGATAAAGCCCAGAAAACTCAAAGAAACACAGAGGCTGTAGCAAGATGTGGGATTGAGATAGCCACAACACACCGGATATTTCTGCTTTCCTCCAGGCATATCCGCACAAAATGTTGTGGAAATCAGCTGAAATTTAACCAAAAAATAACCGTCAAAGTGGTTTTGGAAAAAGCACAGCCTTTCTGTTCGGCAAGTGGATCCAATATCATGTTTACCAACAGAAATAACATGTTTTCTCACTATTATGAAGCTCTTTACCTAGAAAACTCGAACTTGTGGAGGAATGGACTCCATGTGGAACTCTTTAGTGTTTGCCGGCAGAAAACAAAAAGTTACATGCTAAAATGCATTCAAAACCATCAAGTCCATAGATAAAGCCCAGAAAACACAAGCAGAGAGGCTGTAGCAAGATGTGGGATTGAGATAGCCACAGATCAATGGATATTTCTGCTTTCCCCCAGGCATATCCGGACAAAGTGTTGTGGAATTCGGGTGAAATGCACCCTAAAAATCACCATGAAAGTTGTTTCGGAAAGAAGCACAACCTTTCTGTTCAGCAGGTGGATCCAATGTCATGGTTACCAACAGCAATAGCATGTTTTCTCGGGATTCTGAATTCCTCTTCTGGGAGAACTCGAATGTGTGGAGGAATAGATTCCATGTGGAACCCATTAGCGTTTGCCGCCAGAAAACAAAAAGCTACATGCTAAAATGCATTCAAAACTGTTCATCTCCATAGATAAAGCCCGGAAAACACAAACAGAGAGGGTATAGAAAGATCTGGGATTGAGATAGCCACAACACACCGGATATTTCTGCTTTCCTCCAGGCATATCCGGACAAAGTGTTGTGGAATTCGGGTGAAATTTAACCAAAAACTCCCCGTCAAAGTGGTTTTGGAGAAAAGCAGATCATTCTGTTTGGCAAGTTGATCCAACGTCATGTTTACCAACAGAAATAGCATGTTTTCTCGGGATTCTGAATTGTTCTTCTGAGAAAACTCGAAGGTGTGGAGGAATTGAATCCATGTGGAACCCATTAGCGTTTGCCGGCAGAAAACAAAAAGTTACATGCTAAAATGCATTCAAAACCGTCAAGTCCGTAGATAAAGCCCAGAAAACACAAAGAAACACAGAGGCTGTAGCAAGATCTGGGATTGAGATAGCCACAACACACCGGATATTTCTGCTTTCCTCCAGGCATATCCGCACAAAATGTTGTGGAATTCAGCTGAAATTTAACCAAAAACTCCCCGTCAAAGTGGTTTTGGAACAAGCACAACCTTTCTGTTCAGCAAGTGGATCCAATGTCATGTTTACCAACAGAAATAGCATGTTTTCTCTGCATTATGAAGCTCTATACTTAGAAAACTCGAATGTGTGGAGGAATGGACTCCATGCGGAACTCATTAGCGTTTGCTGGCAGAAAGCAAAAAGTTACATGCTAAAATGCATTCAAACCCGTCAAGTCCGTAGATAAAGCCCAGAAAACACAAACAGAGAGGGTATCGAAAGATCTGGGATTGAGATAGCCACAACACACTGGATATTTCTGCTTTCCCCCAGGCATATCCGGACAAAGTGTTGTGGAATTCGGGTGAAATGCACCCTAAAAATCACCATGAAAGTTGTTTCGGAAAGAAGCACAACCTTTCTGTTCAGCAGGTGGATCCAATGTCATGGTTACCAACAGCAATAGCATGTTTTCTCGGGATTCTGAATTCCTCTTCTGGGAGAACTCGAATGTGTGGAGGAATAGATTCCATGTGGAACCCATTAGCGTTTGCCGCCAGAAAACAAAAAGCTACATGCTAAAATGCATTCAAAACCGTTCATCTCCATAGATAAAGCCCGGAAAACACAAACAGAGAGGGTATAGAAAGATCTGGGATTGAGATAGCCACAACACACCGGATATTTCTGCTTTCCTCCAGGCATATCCGGACAAAGTGTTGTGGAATTCGGGTGAAATTTAACCAAAAACTCCCCGTCAAAGTGGTTTTGGAGAAAAGCAGATCATTCTGTTTGGCAAGTTGATCCAACGTCATGTTTACCAACAGAAATAGCATGTTTTCTCGGGATTCTGAATTGTTCTTCTGAGAAAACTCGAAGGTGTGGAGGAATTGAATCCATGTGGAACCCATTAGCGTTTGCCGGCAGAAAACAAAAAGTTACATGCTAAAATGCATTCAAAACCGTCAAGTCCGTAGATAAAGCCCAGAAAACACAAAGAAACACAGAGGCTGTAGCAAGATCTGGGATTGAGATAGCCACAACACACCGGATATTTCTGCTTTCCTCCAGGCATATCCGCACAAAATGTTGTGGAATTCAGCTGAAATTTAACCAAAAACTCCCCGTCAAAGTGGTTTTGGAACAAGCACAACCTTTCTGTTCAGCAAGTGGATCCAATGTCATGTTTACCAACAGAAATAGCATGTTTTCTCTGCATTATGAAGCTCTATACTTAGAAAACTCGAATGTGTGGAGGAATGGACTCCATGCGGAACTCATTAGCGTTTGCTGGCAGAAAGCAAAAAGTTACATGCTAAAATGCATTCAAACCCGTCAAGTCCGTAGATAAAGCCCAGAAAACACAAACAGAGAGGGTATCGAAAGATCTGGGATTGAGATAGCCACAACACACTGGATATTTCTGCTTTCCCCCAAGCATATCCGGACAAAGTGTTGTGGAATTCGGGTGAAATGCACCCTAAAAATCACCATGAAAGTTGTTTCGGAAAGAAGCACAACCTTTCTGTTCAGCAGGTGGATCCAATGTCATGTTTACCAACAGCAATAGCATGTTTTCTCGGGATTCTGAATTCCTCTTCTGGGAGAACTCGAATGTTTGGAGCAATGGACTCCATGTGGAACCCATTAGCGTTTGCCACCAGAAAACAAAAAGCTACATGCTAAAACGCATTCAAAACCATTCATCTCCATAGATAAAGCCCAGAAAACACAAAGAAACACAGAGGCGGTAGCAAGATGTGGGATTGAGATAGCCACAACACACCGGATATTTCTGCTTTCCTGCAGGCATATCCGGACAAAATGTTCTGGAATTCGGGTGAAATTTAACCAAAAAATAACCGTCAACGTGGTTTTGGAAAAAGCACAACCTTTCTGTTCGGCAAGTGGATCCAATGTTATGTTTACCAACAGAAATAGCATGTTTTCTCTGCATTATGAAGCTCTATACTTAGAAAACTCGAATGTGTGGAGAAATGGACTCCATGTGGAACCCATTAGCGTTTGGCGGCAGAAAACAAAAAGTTACATGCTAAAATGCATTCAAAACCGTCAAGTCCGTAGATAAAGCCCAGAAAACTCAAAGAAACACAGAGGCTGTAGCAAGATGTGGGATTGAGATAGCCACAACACACCGGATATTTCTGCTTTCCTCCAGGCATATCCGCACAAAATGTTGTGGAAATCAGCTGAAATTTAACCAAAAAATAACCGTCAAAGTGGTTTTGGAAAAAGCACAGCCTTTCTGTTCGGCAAGTGGATCCAATATCATGTTTACCAACAGAAATAACATGTTTTCTCACTATTATGAAGCTCTTTACCTAGAAAACTCGAACTTGTGGAGGAATGGACTCCATGTGGAACTCTTTAGTGTTTGCCGGCAGAAAACAAAAAGTTACATGCTAAAATGCATTCAAAACCATCAAGTCCATAGATAAAGCCCAGAAAACACAAGCAGAGAGGCTGTAGCAAGATGTGGGATTGAGATAGCCACAGATCAATGGATATTTCTGCTTTCCCCCAGGCATATCCGGACAAAGTGTTGTGGAATTCGGGTGAAATGCACCCTAAAAATCACCATGAAAGTTGTTTCGGAAAGAAGCACAACCTTTCTGTTCAGCAGGTGGATCCAATGTCATGGTTACCAACAGCAATAGCATGTTTTCTCGGGATTCTGAATTCCTCTTCTGGGAGAACTCGAATGTGTGGAGGAATAGATTCCATGTGGAACCCATTAGCGTTTGCCGCCAGAAAACAAAAAGCTACATGCTAAAATGCATTCAAAACCGTTCATCTCCATAGATAAAGCCCGGAAAACACAAACAGAGAGGGTATAGAAAGATCTGGGATTGAGATAGCCACAACACACCGGATATTTCTGCTTTCCTCCAGGCATATCCGGACAAAGTGTTGTGGAATTCGGGTGAAATTTAACCAAAAACTCCCCGTCAAAGTGGTTTTGGAGAAAAGCAGATCATTCTGTTTGGCAAGTTGATCCAACGTCATGTTTACCAACAGAAATAGCATGTTTTCTCGGGATTCTGAATTGTTCTTCTGAGAAAACTCGAAGGTGTGGAGGAATTGAATCCATGTGGAACCCATTAGCGTTTGCCGGCAGAAAACAAAAAGTTACATGCTAAAATGCATTCAAAACCGTCAAGTCCGTAGATAAAGCCCAGAAAACACAAAGAAACACAGAGGCTGTAGCAAGATCTGGGATTGAGATAGCCACAACACACCGGATATTTCTGCTTTCCTCCAGGCATATCCGCACAAAATGTTGTGGAATTCAGCTGAAATTTAACCAAAAACTCCCCGTCAAAGTGGTTTTGGAACAAGCACAACCTTTCTGTTCAGCAAGTGGATCCAATGTCATGTTTACCAACAGAAATAGCATGTTTTCTCTGCATTATGAAGCTCTATACTTAGAAAACTCGAATGTGTGGAGGAATGGACTCCATGCGGAACTCATTAGCGTTTGCTGGCAGAAAGCAAAAAGTTACATGCTAAAATGCATTCAAACCCGTCAAGTCCGTAGATAAAGCCCAGAAAACACAAACAGAGAGGGTATCGAAAGATCTGGGATTGAGATAGCCACAACACACTGGATATTTCTGCTTTCCCCCAGGCATATCCGGACAAAGTGTTGTGGAATTCGGGTGAAATGCACCCTAAAAATCACCATGAAAGTTGTTTCGGAAAGAAGCACAACCTTTCTGTTCAGCAGGTGGATCCAATGTCATGGTTACCAACAGCAATAGCATGTTTTCTCGGGATTCTGAATTCCTCTTCTGGGAGAACTCGAATGTTTGGAGCAATGGACTCCATGTGGAACCCATTAGCGTTTGCCGCCAGAAAACAAAAAGCTACATGCTAAAACGCATTCAAAACCATTCATCTCCATAGATAAAGCCCAGAAAACACAAAGAAACACAGAGGCGGTAGCAAGATGTGGGATTGAGATAGCCACAACACACCGGATATTTCTGCTTTCCTGCAGGCATATCCGGACAAAATGTTCTGGAATTCGGGTGAAATTTAACCAAAAAATAACCGTCAACGTGGTTTTGGAAAAAGCACAACCTTTCTGTTCGGCAAGTGGATCCAATGTTATGTTTACCAACAGAAATAGCATGTTTTCTCTGCATTATGAAGCTCTATACTTAGAAAACTCGAATGTGTGGAGAAATGGACTCCATGTGGAACCCATTAGCGTTTGCCGGCAGAAAACAAAAAGTTACATGCTAAAATGCATTCAAAACCGTCAAGTCCGTAGATAAAGCCCAGAAAACTCAAAGAAACACAGAGGCTGTAGCAAGATGTGGGATTGAGATAGCCACAACACACCGGATATTTCTGCTTTCCTCCAGGCATATCCGCACAAAATGTTGTGGAAATCAGCTGAAATTTAACCAAAAAATAACCGTCAAAGTGGTTTTGGAAAAAGCACAGCCTTTCTGTTCGGCAAGTGGATCCAATATCATGTTTACCAACAGAAATAACATGTTTTCTCACTATTATGAAGCTCTTTACCTAGAAAACTCGAACTTGTGGAGGAATGGACTCCATGTGGAACTCTTTAGTGTTTGCCGGCAGAAAACAAAAAGTTACATGCTAAAATGCATTCAAAACCATCAAGTCCATAGATAATGCCCAGAAAACACAAGCAGAGAGGCTGTATCAAGATGTGGGATTGAGATAGCCACAGATCAATGGATATTTCTGCTTTCCCCCAGGCATATCCGGACAAAGTGTTGTGGAATTCGGGTGAAATGCACCCTAAAAATCACCATGAAAGTTGTTTCGGAAAGAAGCACAACCTTTCTGTTCAGCAGGTGGATCCAATGTCATGGTTACCAACAGCAATAGCATGTTTTCTCGGGATTCTGAATTCCTCTTCTGGGAGAACTCGAATGTGTGGAGGAATAGATTCCATGTGGAACCCATTAGCGTTTGCCTCCAGAAAACAAAAAGCTACATGCTAAAATGCATTCAAAACCGTTCATCTCCATAGATAAAGCCCGGAAAACACAAACAGAGAGGGTATAGAAAGATCTGGGATTGAGATAGCCACAACACACCGGATATTTCTGCTTTCCTCCAGGCATATCCGGACAAAGTGTTGTGGAATTCGGGTGAAATTTAACCAAAAACTCCCCGTCAAAGTGGTTTTGGAGAAAAGCAGATCATTCTGTTTGGCAAGTTGATCCAACGTCATGTTTACCAACAGAAATAGCATGTTTTCTCGGGATTCTGAATTGTTCTTCTGAGAAAACTCGAAGGTGTGGAGGAATTGAATCCATGTGGAACCCATTAGCGTTTGCCGGCAGAAAACAAAAAGTTACATGCTAAAATGCATTCAAAACCGTCAAGTCCGTAGATAAAGCCCAGAAAACAAAAAGAAACACAGAGGCTGTAGCAAGATCTGGGATTGAGATAGCCACAACACACCGGATATTTCTGCTTTCCTCCAGGCATATCCGCACAAAATGTTGTGGAATTCAGCTGAAATTTAACCAAAAACTCCCCGTCAAAGTGGTTTTGGAACAAGCACAACCTTTCTGTTCAGCAAGTGGATCCAATGTCATGTTTACCAACAGAAATAGCATGTTTTCTCTGCATTATGAAGCTCTATACTTAGAAAACTCGAATGTGTGGAGGAATGGACTCCATGCGGAACTCATTAGCGTTTGCTGGCAGAAAGCAAAAAGTTACATGCTAAAATGCATTCAAACCCGTCAAGTCCGTAGATAAAGCCCAGAAAACACAAACAGAGAGGGTATCGAAAGATCTGGGATTGAGATAGCCACAACACACTGGATATTTCTGCTTTCCCCCAGGCATATCCGGACAAAGTGTTGTGGAATTCGGGTGAAATGCACCCTAAAAATCACCATGAAAGTTGTTTCGGAAAGAAGCACAACCTTTCTGTTCAGCAGGTGGATCCAATGTCATGGTTACCAACAGCAATAGCATGTTTTCTCGGGATTCTGAATTCCTCTTCTGGGAGAACTCGAATGTGTGGAGGAATAGATTCCATGTGGAACCCATTAGCGTTTGCCGCCAGAAAACAAAAAGCTACATGCTAAAATGCATTCAAAACCGTTCATCTCCATAGATAAAGCCCGGAAAACACAAACAGAGAGGGTATAGAAAGATCTGGGATTGAGATAGCCACAACACACCGGATATTTCTGCTTTCCTCCAGGCATATCCGGACAAAGTGTTGTGGAATTCGGGTGAAATTTAACCAAAAACTCCCCGTCAAAGTGGTTTTGGAGAAAAGCAGATCATTCTGTTTGGCAAGTTGATCCAACGTCATGTTTACCAACAGAAATAGCATGTTTTCTCGGGATTCTGAATTGTTCTTCTGAGAAAACTCGAAGGTGTGGAGGAATTGAATCCATGTGGAACCCATTAGCGTTTGCCGGCAGAAAACAAAAAGTTACATGCTAAAATGCATTCAAAACCGTCAAGTCCGTAGATAAAGCCCAGAAAACACAAAGAAACACAGAGGCTGTAGCAAGATCTGGGATTGAGATAGCCACAACACACCGGATATTTCTGCTTTCCTCCAGGCATATCCGCACAAAATGTTGTGGAATTCAGCTGAAATTTAACCAAAAACTCCCCGTCAAAGTGGTTTTGGAACAAGCACAACCTTTCTGTTCAGCAAGTGGATCCAATGTCATGTTTACCAACAGAAATAGCATGTTTTCTCTGCATTATGAAGCTCTATACTTAGAAAACTCGAATGTGTGGAGGAATGGACTCCATGCGGAACTCATTAGCGTTTGCTGGCAGAAAGCAAAAAGTTACATGCTAAAATGCATTCAAACCCGTCAAGTCCGTAGATAAAGCCCAGAAAACACAAACAGAGAGGGTATCGAAAGATCTCGGATTGAGATAGCCACAACACACTGGATATTTCTGCTTTCCCCCAGGCATATCCGGACAAAGTGTTGTGGAATTCGGGTGAAATGCACCCTAAAAATCACCATGAAAGTTGTTTCGGAAAGAAGCACAACCTTTCTGTTCAGCAGGTGGATCCAATGTCATGGTTACCAACAGCAATAGCATGTTTTCTCGGGATTCTGAATTCCTCTTCTGGGAGAACTCGAATGTTTGGAGCAATGGACTCCATGTGGAACCCATTAGCGTTTGCCGCCAGAAAACAAAAAGCTACATGCTAAAACGCATTCAAAACCATTCATCTCCATAGATAAAGCCCAGAAAACACAAAGAAACACAGAGGCGGTAGCAAGATGTGGGATTGAGATAGCCACAACACACCGGATATTTCTGCTTTCCTGCAGGCATATCCGGACAAAATGTTCTGGAATTCGGGTGAAATTTAACCAAAAAATAACCGTCAACGTGGTTTTGGAAAAAGCACAACCTTTCTGTTCGGCAAGTGGATCCAATGTTATGTTTACCAACAGAAATAGCATGTTTTCTCTGCATTATGAAGCTCTATACTTAGAAAACTCGAATGTGTGGAGAAATGGACTCCATGTGGAACCCATTAGCGTTTGGCGGCAGAAAACAAAAAGTTACATGCTAAAATGCATTCAAAACCGTCAAGTCCGTAGATAAAGCCCAGAAAACTCAAAGAAACACAGAGGCTGTAGCAAGATGTGGGATTGAGATAGCCACAACACACCGGATATTTCTGCTTTCCTCCAGGCATATCCGCACAAAATGTTGTGGAAATCAGCTGAAATTTAACCAAAAAATAACCGTCAAAGTGGTTTTGGAAAAAGCACAGCCTTTCTGTTCGGCAAGTGGATCCAATATCATGTTTACCAACAGAAATAACATGTTTTCTCACTATTATGAAGCTCTTTACCTAGAAAACTCGAACTTGTGGAGGAATGGACTCCATGTGGAACTCTTTAGTGTTTGCCGGCAGAAAACAAAAAGTTACATGCTAAAATGCATTCAAAACCATCAAGTCCATAGATAAAGCCCAGAAAACACAAGCAGAGAGGCTGTAGCAAGATGTGGGATTGAGATAGCCACAGATCAATGGATATTTCTGCTTTCCCCCAGGCATATCCGGACAAAGTGTTGTGGAATTCGGGTGAAATGCACCCTAAAAATCACCATGAAAGTTGTTTCGGAAAGAAGCACAACCTTTCTGTTCAGCAGGTGGATCCAATGTCATGGTTACCAACAGCAATAGCATGTTTTCTCGGGATTCTGAATTCCTCTTCTGGGAGAACTCGAATGTGTGGAGGAATAGATTCCATGTGGAACCCATTAGCGTTTGCCGCCAGAAAACAAAAAGCTACATGCTAAAATGCATTCAAAACCGTTCATCTCCATAGATAAAGCCCGGAAAACACAAACAGAGAGGGTATAGAAAGATCTGGGATTGAGATAGCCACAACACACCGGATATTTCTGCTTTCCTCCAGGCATATCCGGACAAAGTGTTGTGGAATTCGGGTGAAATTTAACCAAAAACTCCCCGTCAAAGTGGTTTTGGAGAAAAGCAGATCATTCTGTTTGGCAAGTTGATCCAACGTCATGTTTACCAACAGAAATAGCATGTTTTCTCGGGATTCTGAATTGTTCTTCTGAGAAAACTCGAAGGTGTGGAGGAATTGAATCCATGTGGAACCCATTAGCGTTTGCCGGCAGAAAACAAAAAGTTACATGCTAAAATGCATTCAAAACCGTCAAGTCCGTAGATAAAGCCCAGAAAACACAAAGAAACACAGAGGCTGTAGCAAGATCTGGGATTGAGATAGCCACAACACACCGGATATTTCTGCTTTCCTCCAGGCATATCCGCACAAAATGTTGTGGAATTCAGCTGAAATTTAACCAAAAACTCCCCGTCAAAGTGGTTTTGGAACAAGCACAACCTTTCTGTTCAGCAAGTGGATCCAATGTCATGTTTACCAACAGAAATAGCATGTTTTCTCTGCATTATGAAGCTCTATACTTAGAAAACTCGAATGTGTGGAGGAATGGACTCCATGCGGAACTCATTAGCGTTTGCTGGCAGAAAGCAAAAAGTTACATGCTAAAATGCATTCAAACCCGTCAAGTCCGTAGATAAAGCCCAGAAAACACAAACAGAGAGGGTATCGAAAGATCTGGGATTGAGATAGCCACAACACACTGGATATTTCTGCTTTCCCCCAGGCATATCCGGACAAAGTGTTGTGGAATTCGGGTGAAATGCACCCTAAAAATCACCATGAAAGTTGTTTCGGAAAGAAGCACAACCTTTCTGTTCAGCAGGTGGATCCAATGTCATGGTTACCAACAGCAATAGCATGTTTTCTCGGGATTCTGAATTCCTCTTCTGGGAGAACTCGAATGTTTGGAGCAATGGACTCCATGTGGAACCCATTAGCGTTTGCCGCCAGAAAACAAAAAGCTACATGCTAAAACGCATTCAAAACCATTCATCTCCATAGATAAAGCCCAGAAAACACAAAGAAACACAGAGGCGGTAGCAAGATGTGGGATTGAGATAGCCACAACACACCGGATATTTCTGCTTTCCTGCAGGCATATCCGGACAAAATGTTCTGGAATTCGGGTGAAATTTAACCAAAAAATAACCGTCAACGTGGTTTTGGAAAAAGCACAACCTTTCTGTTCGGCAAGTGGATCCAATGTTATGTTTACCAACAGAAATAGCATGTTTTCTCTGCATTATGAAGCTCTATACTTAGAAAACTCGAATGTGTGGAGAAATGGACTCCATGTGGAACCCATTAGCGTTTGCCGGCAGAAAACAAAAAGTTACATGCTAAAATGCATTCAAAACCGTCAAGTCCGTAGATAAAGCCCAGAAAACTCAAAGAAACACAGAGGCGGTAGCAAGATGTGGGATTGAGATAGCCACAACACACCGGATATTTCTGCTTTCCTCCAGGCATATCCGCACAAAATGTTGTGGAAATCAGCTGAAATTTAACCAAAAAATAACCGTCAAAGTGGTTTTGGAAAAAGCACAGCCTTTCTGTTCGGCAAGTGGATCCAATATCATGTTTACCAACAGAAATAACATGTTTTCTCACTATTATGAAGCTCTTTACCTAGAAAACTCGAACTTGTGGAGGAATGGACTCCATGTGGAACTCTTTAGTGTTTGCCGGCAGAAAACAAAAAGTTACATGCTAAAATGCATTCAAAACCATCAAGTCCATAGATAAAGCCCAGAAAACACAAGCAGAGAGGCTGTATCAAGATGTGGGATTGAGATAGCCACAGATCAATGGATATTTCTGCTTTCCCCCAGGCATATCCGGACAAAGTGTTGTGGAATTCGGGTGAAATGCACCCTAAAAATCACCATGAAAGTTGTTTCGGAAAGAAGCACAACCTTTCTGTTCAGCAGGTGGATCCAATGTCATGGTTACCAACAGCAATAGCATGTTTTCTCGGGATTCTGAATTCCTCTTCTGGGAGAACTCGAATGTGTGGAGGAATAGATTCCATGTGGAACCCATTAGCGTTTGCCTCCAGAAAACAAAAAGCTACATGCTAAAATGCATTCAAAACCGTTCATCTCCATAGATAAAGCCCGGAAAACACAAACAGAGAGGGTATAGAAAGATCTGGGATTGAGATAGCCACAACACACCGGATATTTCTGCTTTCCTCCAGGCATATCCGGACAAAGTGTTGTGGAATTCGGGTGAAATTTAACCAAAAACTCCCCGTCAAAGTGGTTTTGGAGAAAAGCAGATCATTCTGTTTGGCAAGTTGATCCAACGTCATGTTTACCAACAGAAATAGCATGTTTTCTCGGGATTCTGAATTGTTCTTCTGAGAAAACTCGAAGGTGTGGAGGAATTGAATCCATGTGGAACCCATTAGCGTTTGCCGGCAGAAAACAAAAAGTTACATGCTAAAATGCATTCAAAACCGTCAAGTCCGTAGATAAAGCCCAGAAAACAAAAAGAAACACAGAGGCTGTAGCAAGATCTGGGATTGAGATAGCCACAACACACCGGATATTTCTGCTTTCCTCCAGGCATATCCGCACAAAATGTTGTGGAATTCAGCTGAAATTTAACCAAAAACTCCCCGTCAAAGTGGTTTTGGAACAAGCACAACCTTTCTGTTCAGCAAGTGGATCCAATGTCATGTTTACCAACAGAAATAGCATGTTTTCTCTGCATTATGAAGCTCTATACTTAGAAAACTCGAATGTGTGGAGGAATGGACTCCATGCGGAACTCATTAGCGTTTGCTGGCAGAAAGCAAAAAGTTACATGCTAAAATGCATTCAAACCCGTCAAGTCCGTAGATAAAGCCCAGAAAACACAAACAGAGAGGGTATCGAAAGATCTGGGATTGAGATAGCCACAACACACTGGATATTTCTGCTTTCCCCCAGGCATATCCGGACAAAGTGTTGTGGAATTCGGGTGAAATGCACCCTAAAAATCACCATGAAAGTTGTTTCGGAAAGAAGCACAACCTTTCTGTTCAGCAGGTGGATCCAATGTCATGGTTACCAACAGCAATAGCATGTTTTCTCGGGATTCTGAATTCCTCTTCTGGGAGAACTCGAATGTGTGGAGGAATAGATTCCATGTGGAACCCATTAGCGTTTGCCGCCAGAAAACAAAAAGCTACATGCTAAAATGCATTCAAAACCGTTCATCTCCATAGATAAAGCCCGGAAAACACAAACAGAGAGGGTATAGAAAGATCTGGGATTGAGATAGCCACAACACACCGGATATTTCTGCTTTCCTCCAGGCATATCCGGACAAAGTGTTGTGGAATTCGGGTGAAATTTAACCAAAAACTCCCCGTCAAAGTGGTTTTGGAGAAAAGCAGATCATTCTGTTTGGCAAGTTGATCCAACGTCATGTTTACCAACAGAAATAGCATGTTTTCTCGGGATTCTGAATTGTTCTTCTGAGAAAACTCGAAGGTGTGGAGGAATTGAATCCATGTGGAACCCATTAGCGTTTGCCGGCAGAAAACAAAAAGTTACATGCTAAAATGCATTCAAAACCGTCAAGTCCGTAGATAAAGCCCAGAAAACACAAAGAAACACAGAGGCTGTAGCAAGATCTGGGATTGAGATAGCCACAACACACCGGATATTTCTGCTTTCCTCCAGGCATATCCGCACAAAATGTTGTGGAATTCAGCTGAAATTTAACCAAAAACTCCCCGTCAAAGTGGTTTTGGAACAAGCACAACCTTTCTGTTCAGCAAGTGGATCCAATGTCATGTTTACCAACAGAAATAGCATGTTTTCTCTGCATTATGAAGCTCTATACTTAGAAAACTCGAATGTGTGGAGGAATGGACTCCATGCGGAACTCATTAGCGTTTGCTGGCAGAAAGCAAAAAGTTACATGCTAAAATGCATTCAAACCCGTCAAGTCCGTAGATAAAGCCCAGAAAACACAAACAGAGAGGGTATCGAAAGATCTCGGATTGAGATAGCCACAACACACTGGATATTTCTGCTTTCCCCCAGGCATATCCGGACAAAGTGTTGTGGAATTCGGGTGAAATGCACCCTAAAAATCACCATGAAAGTTGTTTCGGAAAGAAGCACAACCTTTCTGTTCAGCAGGTGGATCCAATGTCATGGTTACCAACAGCAATAGCATGTTTTCTCGGGATTCTGAATTCCTCTTCTGGGAGAACTCGAATGTTTGGAGCAATGGACTCCATGTGGAACCCATTAGCGTTTGCCGCCAGAAAACAAAAAGCTACATGCTAAAACGCATTCAAAACCATTCATCTCCATAGATAAAGCCCAGAAAACACAAAGAAACACAGAGGCGGTAGCAAGATGTGGGATTGAGATAGCCACAACACACCGGATATTTCTGCTTTCCTGCAGGCATATCCGGACAAAATGTTCTGGAATTCGGGTGAAATTTAACCAAAAAATAACCGTCAAAGTGGTTTTGGAAAAAGCACAACCTTTCTGTTCGGCAAGTGGATCCAATGTTATGTTTACCAACAGAAATAGCATGTTTTCTCTGCATTATGAAGCTCTATACTTAGAAAACTCGAATGTGTGGAGAAATGGACTCCATGTGGAACCCATTAGCGTTTGGCGGCAGAAAACAAAAAGTTACATGCTAAAATGCATTCAAAACCGTCAAGTCCGTAGATAAAGCCCAGAAAACTCAAAGAAACACAGAGGCTGTAGCAAGATGTGGGATTGAGATAGCCACAACACACCGGATATTTCTGCTTTCCTCCAGGCATATCCGCACAAAATGTTGTGGAAATCAGCTGAAATTTAACCAAAAAATAACCGTCAAAGTGGTTTTGGAAAAAGCACAGCCTTTCTGTTCGGCAAGTGGATCCAATATCATGTTTACCAACAGAAATAACATGTTTTCTCACTATTATGAAGCTCTTTACCTAGAAAACTCGAACGTGTGGAGGAATGGACTCCATGTGGAACTCTTTAGTGTTTGCCGGCAGAAAACAAAAAGTTACATGCTAAAATGCATTCAAAACCATCAAGTCCATAGATAAAGCCCAGAAAACACAAGCAGAGAGGCTGTAGCAAGATGTGGGATTGAGATAGCCACAGATCAATGGATATTTCTGCTTTCCCCCAGGCATATCCGGACAAAGTGTTGTGGAATTCGGGTGAAATGCACCCTAAAAATCACCATGAAAGTTGTTTCGGAAAGAAGCACAACCTTTCTGTTCAGCAGGTGGATCCAATGTCATGGTTACCAACAGCAATAGCATGTTTTCTCGGGATTCTGAATTCCTCTTCTGGGAGAACTCGAATGTGTGGAGGAATAGATTCCATGTGGAACCCATTAGCGTTTGCCGCCAGAAAACAAAAAGCTACATGCTAAAATGCATTCAAAACCGTTCATCTCCATAGATAAAGCCCGGAAAACACAAACAGAGAGGGTATAGAAAGATCTGGGATTGAGATAGCCACAACACACCGGATATTTCTGCTTTCCTCCAGGCATATCCGGACAAAGTGTTGTGGAATTCGGGTGAAATTTAACCAAAAACTCCCCGTCAAAGTGGTTTTGGAGAAAAGCAGATCATTCTGTTTGGCAAGTTGATCCAACGTCATGTTTACCAACAGAAATAGCATGTTTTCTCGGGATTCTGAATTGTTCTTCTGAGAAAACTCGAAGGTGTGGAGGAATTGAATCCATGTGGAACCCATTAGCGTTTGGCGGCAGAAAACAAAAAGTTACATGCTAAAATGCATTCAAAACCGTCAAGTCCGTAGATAAAGCCCAGAAAACACAAAGAAACACAGAGGCTGTAGCAAGATCTGGGATTGAGATAGCCACAACACACCGGATATTTCTGCTTTCCTCCAGGCATATCCGCACAAAATGTTGTGGAATTCAGCTGAAATTTAACCAAAAACTCCCCGTCAAAGTGGTTTTGGAACAAGCACAACCTTTCTGTTCAGCAAGTGGATCCAATGTCATGTTTACCAACAGAAATAGCATGTTTTCTCTGCATTATGAAGCTCTATACTTAGAAAACTCGAATGTGTGGAGGAATGGACTCCATGCGGAACTCATTAGCGTTTGCTGGCAGAAAGCAAAAAGTTACATGCTAAAATGCATTCAAACCCGTCAAGTCCGTAGATAAAGCCCAGAAAACACAAACAGAGAGGGTATCGAAAGATCTGGGATTGAGATAGCCACAACACACTGGATATTTCTGCTTTCCCCCAGGCATATCCGGACAAAGTGTTGTGGAATTCGGGTGAAATGCACCCTAAAAATCACCATGAAAGTTGTTTCGGAAAGAAGCACAACCTTTCTGTTCAGCAGGTGGATCCAATGTCATGGTTACCAACAGCAATAGCATGTTTTCTCGGGATTCTGAATTCCTCTTCTGGGAGAACTCGAATGTTTGGAGCAATGGACTCCATGTGGAACCCATTAGCGTTTGCCGCCAGAAAACAAAAAGCTACATGCTAAAACGCATTCAAAACCATTCATCTCCATAGATAAAGTCCAGAAAACACAAAGAAACACAGAGGCGGTAGCAAGATGTGGGATTGAGATAGCCACAACACACCGGATATTTCTGCTTTCCTGCAGGCATATCCGGACAAAATGTTCTGGAATTCGGGTGAAATTTAACCAAAAAATAACCGTCAACGTGGTTTTGGAAAAAGCACAACCTTTCTGTTTGGCAAGTGGATCCAATGTTATGTTTACCAACAGAAATAGCATGTTTTCTCTGCATTATGAAGCTCTATACTTAGAAAACTCGAATGTGTGGAGAAATGGACTCCATGTGGAACCCATTAGCGTTTGGCGGCAGAAAACAAAAAGTTACATGCTAAAATGCATTCAAAACCGTCAAGTCCGTAGATAAAGCCCAGAAAACACAAAGAAACACAGAGGCTGTAGCAAGATGTGGGATTGAGATAGCCACAACACACCGGATATTTCTGCTTTCCTCCAGGCATATCCGCACAAAATGTTGTGGAAATCAGCTGAAATTTAACCAAAAAATAACCGTCAAAGTGGTTTTGGAAAAAGCACAGCCTTTCAGTTCGGCAAGTGGATCCAATATCATGTTTACCAACGGAAATAACATGTTTTCTCACTATTATGAAGCTCTTTACCTAGAAAACTCGAACTTGTGGAGGAATGGACTCCATGTGGAACTCTTTAGTGTTTGCCGGCAGAAAACAAAAAGTTACATGCTAAAATGCATTCAAAACCATCAAGTCCATAGATAAAGCCCAGAAAACACAAGCAGAGAGGCTGTAGCAAGATGTGGGATTGAGATAGCCACAGATCAATGGATATTTCTGCTTTCCCCCAGGCATATCCGGACAAAGTGTTGTGGAATTCGGGTGAAATGCACCCTAAAAATCACCATGAAAGTTGTTTCGGAAAGAAGCACAACCTTTCTGTTCAGCAGGTGGATCCAATGTCATGGTTACCAACAGCAATAGCATGTTTTCTCGGGATTCTGAATTCCTCTTCTGGGAGAACTCGAATGTGTGGAGGAATAGATTCCATGTGGAACCCATTAGCGTTTGCCGCCAGAAAACAAAAAGCTACATGCTAAAATGCATTCAAAACCGTTCATCTCCATAGATAAAGCCCGGAAAACACAAACAGAGAGGGTATAGAAAGATCTGGGATTGAGATAGCCACAACACACCGGATATTTCTGCTTTCCTCCAGGCATATCCGGACAAAGTGTTGTGGAATTCGGGTGAAATTTAACCAAAAACTCCCCGTCAAAGTGGTTTTGGAGAAAAGCAGATCATTCTGTTTGGCAAGTTGATCCAACGTCATGTTTACCAACAGAAATAGCATGTTTTCTCGGGATTCTGAATTGTTCTTCTGAGAAAACTCGAAGGTGTGGAGGAATTGAATCCATGTGGAACCCATTAGCGTTTGCCGGCAGAAAACAAAAAGTTACATGCTAAAATGCATTCAAAACCGTCAAGTCCGTAGATAAAGCCCAGAAAACACAAAGAAACACAGAGGCTGTAGCAAGATCTGGGATTGAGATAGCCACAACACACCGGATATTTCTGCTTTCCTCCAGGCATATCCGCACAAAATGTTGTGGAATTCAGCTGAAATTTAACCAAAAACTCCCCGTCAAAGTGGTTTTGGAACAAGCACAACCTTTCTGTTCAGCAAGTGGATCCAATGTCATGTTTACCAACAGAAATAGCATGTTTTCTCTGCATTATGAAGCTCTATACTTAGAAAACTCGAATGTGTGGAGGAATGGACTCCATGCGGAACTCATTAGCGTTTGCTGGCAGAAAGCAAAAAGTTACATGCTAAAATGCATTCAAACCCGTCAAGTCCGTAGATAAAGCCCAGAAAACACAAACAGAGAGGGTATCGAAAGATCTGGGATTGAGATAGCCACAACACACTGGATATTTCTGCTTTCCCCCAGGCATATCCGGACAAAGTGTTGTGGAATTCGGGTGAAATGCACCCTAAAAATCACCATGAAAGTTGTTTCGGAAAGAAGCACAACCTTTCTGTTCAGCAGGTGGATCCAATGTCATGGTTACCAACAGCAATAGCATGTTTTCTCGGGATTCTGAATTCCTCTTCTGGGAGAACTCGAATGTTTGGAGCAATGGACTCCATGTGGAACCCATTAGCGTTTGCCGCCAGAAAACAAAAAGCTACATGCTAAAACGCATTCAAAACCATTCATCTCCATAGATAAAGCCCAGAAAACACAAAGAAACACAGAGGCGGTAGCAAGATGTGGGATTGAGATAGCCACAACACACCGGATATTTCTGCTTTCCTGCAGGCATATCCGGACAAAATGTTCTGGAATTCGGGTGAAATTTAACCAAAAAATAACCGTCAAAGTGGTTTTGGAAAAAGCACAACCTTTCTGTTCGGCAAGTGGATCCAATGTTATGTTTACCAACAGAAATAGCATGTTTTCTCTGCATTATGAAGCTCTATACTTAGAAAACTCGAATGTGTGGAGAAATGGACTCCATGTGGAACCCATTAGCGTTTGGCGGCAGAAAACAAAAAGTTACATGCTAAAATGCATTCAAAACCGTCAAGTCCGTAGATAAAGCCCAGAAAACTCAAAGAAACACAGAGGCTGTAGCAAGATGTGGGATTGAGATAGCCACAACACACCGGATATTTCTGCTTTCCTCCAGGCATATCCGCAAAAAATGTTGTGGAAATCAGCTGAAATTTAACCAAAAAATAACCGTCAAAGTGGTTTTGGAAAAAGCACAGCCTTTCTGTTCGGCAAGTGGATCCAATATCATGTTTACCAACAGAAATAACATGTTTTCTCACTATTATGAAGCTCTTTACCTAGAAAACTCGAACGTGTGGAGGAATGGACTCCATGTGGAACTCTTTAGTGTTTGCCGGCAGAAAACAAAAAGTTACATGCTAAAATGCATTCAAAACCATCAAGTCCATAGATAAAGCCCAGAAAACACAAGCAGAGAGGCTGTAGCAAGATGTGGGATTGAGATAGCCACAGATCAATGGATATTTCTGCTTTCCCCCAGGCATATCCGGACAAAGTGTTGTGGAATTCGGGTGAAATGCACCCTAAAAATCACCATGAAAGTTGTTTCGGAAAGAAGCACAACCTTTCTGTTCAGCAGGTGGATCCAATGTCATGGTTACCAACAGCAATAGCATGTTTTCTCGGGATTCTGAATTCCTCTTCTGGGAGAACTCGAATGTGTGGAGGAATAGATTCCATGTGGAACCCATTAGCGTTTGCCGCCAGAAAACAAAAAGCTACATGCTAAAATGCATTCAAAACCGTTCATCTCCATAGATAAAGCCCGGAAAACACAAACAGAGAGGGTATAGAAAGATCTGGGATTGAGATAGCCACAACACACCGGATATTTCTGCTTTCCTCCAGGCATATCCGGACAAAGTGTTGTGGAATTCGGGTGAAATTTAACCAAAAACTCCCCGTCAAAGTGGTTTTGGAGAAAAGCAGATCATTCTGTTTGGCAAGTTGATCCAACGTCATGTTTACCAACAGAAATAGCATGTTTTCTCGGGATTCTGAATTGTTCTTCTGAGAAAACTCGAAGGTGTGGAGGAATTGAATCCATGTGGAACCCATTAGCGTTTGCCGGCAGAAAACAAAAAGTTACATGCTAAAATGCATTCAAAACCGTCAAGTCCGTAGATAAAGCCCAGAAAACACAAAGAAACACAGAGGCTGTAGCAAGATCTGGGATTGAGATAGCCACAACACACCGGATATTTCTGCTTTCCTCCAGGCATATCCGCACAAAATGTTGTGGAATTCAGCTGAAATTTAACCAAAAACTCCCCGTCAAAGTGGTTTTGGAACAAGCACAACCTTTCTGTTCAGCAAGTGGATCCAATGTCATGTTTACCAACAGAAATAGCATGTTTTCTCTGCATTATGAAGCTCTATACTTAGAAAACTCGAATGTGTGGAGGAATGGACTCCATGCGGAACTCATTAGCGTTTGCTGGCAGAAAGCAAAAAGTTACATGCTAAAATGCATTCAAACCCGTCAAGTCCGTAGATAAAGCCCAGAAAACACAAACAGAGAGGGTATCGAAAGATCTGGGATTGAGATAGCCACAACACACTGGATATTTCTGCTTTCCCCCAGGCATATCCGGACAAAGTGTTGTGGAATTCGGGTGAAATGCACCCTAAAAATCACCATGAAAGTTGTTTCGGAAAGAAGCACAACCTTTCTGTTCAGCAGGTGGATCCAATGTCATGGTTACCAACAGCAATAGCATGTTTTCTCGGGATTCTGAATTCCTCTTCTGGGAGAACTCGAATGTTTGGAGCAATGGACTCCATGTGGAACCCATTAGCGTTTGCCGCCAGAAAACAAAAAGCTACATGCTAAAACGCATTCAAAACCATTCATCTCCATAGATAAAGCCCAGAAAACACAAAGAAACACAGAGGCGGTAGCAAGATGTGGGATTGAGATAGCCACAACACACCGGATATTTCTGCTTTCCTGCAGGCATATCCGGACAAAATGTTCTGGAATTCGGGTGAAATTTAACCAAAAAATAACCGTCAAAGTGGTTTTGGAAAAAGCACAACCTTTCTGTTCGGCAAGTGGATCCAATGTTATGTTTACCAACAGAAATAGCATGTTTTCTCTGCATTATGAAGCTCTATACTTAGAAAACTCGAATGTGTGGAGAAATGGACTCCATGTGGAACCCATTAGCGTTTGGCGGCAGAAAACAAAAAGTTACATGCTAAAATGCATTCAAAACCGTCAAGTCCGTAGATAAAGCCCAGAAAACTCAAAGAAACACAGAGGCTGTAGCAAGATGTGGGATTGAGATAGCCACAACACACCGGATATTTCTGCTTTCCTCCAGGGATATCCGCACAAAATGTTGTGGAAATCAGCTGAAATTTAACCAAAAAATAACCGTCAAAGTGGTTTTGGAAAAAGCACAGCCTTTCAGTTCGGCAAGTGGATCCAATATCATGTTTACCAACGGAAATAACATGTTTTCTCACTATTATGAAGCTCTTTACCTAGAAAACTCGAACTTGTGGAGGAATGGACTCCATGTGGAACTCTTTAGTGTTTGCCGGCAGAAAACAAAAAGTTACATGCTAAAATGCATTCAAAACCATCAAGTCCATAGATAAAGCCCAGAAAACACAAGCAGAGAGGCTGTAGCAAGATGTGGGATTGAGATAGCCACAGATCAATGGATATTTCTGCTTTCCCCCAGGCATATCCGGACAAAGTGTTGTGGAATTCGGGTGAAATGCACCCTAAAAATCACCATGAAAGTTGTTTCGGAAAGAAGCACAACCTTTCTGTTCAGCAGGTGGATCCAATGTCATGGTTACCAACAGCAATAGCATGTTTTCTCGGGATTCTGAATTCCTCTTCTGGGAGAACTCGAATGTGTGGAGGAATAGATTCCATGTGGAACCCATTAGCGTTTGCCGCCAGAAAACAAAAAGCTACATGCTAAAATGCATTCAAAACCGTTCATCTCCATAGATAAAGCCCGGAAAACACAAACAGAGAGGGTATAGAAAGATCTGGGATTGAGATAGCCACAACACACCGGATATTTCTGCTTTCCTCCAGGCATATCCGGACAAAGTGTTGTGGAATTCGGGTGAAATTTAACCAAAAACTCCCCGTCAAAGTGGTTTTGGAGAAAAGCAGATCATTCTGTTTGGCAAGTTGATCCAACGTCATGTTTACCAACAGAAATAGCATGTTTTCTCGGGATTCTGAATTGTTCTTCTGAGAAAACTCGAAGGTGTGGAGGAATTGAATCCATGTGGAACCCATTAGCGTTTGCCGGCAGAAAACAAAAAGTTACATGCTAAAATGCATTCAAAACCGTCAAGTCCGTAGATAAAGCCCAGAAAACACAAAGAAACACAGAGGCTGTAGCAAGATCTGGGATTGAGATAGCCACAACACACCGGATATTTCTGCTTTCCTCCAGGCATATCCGGACAAAGTGTTGTGGAATTCAGCTGAAATTTAACCAAAAACTCCCCTTCAAAGTGGTTTTGGAACAAGCACAACCTTTCTGTTCAGCAAGTGGATCCAATGTCATGTTTACCAAAAGAAATAGCATGTTTTCTCTGCATTATGAAGCTCTATACTTAGAAAACTCGAATGTGTGGAGGAATGGACTCCATGCGGAACTCATTAGCGTTTGCTGGCAGAAAGCAAAAAGTTACATGCTAAAATGCATTCAAACCCGTCAAGTCCGTAGATAAAGCCCAGAAAACACAAACAGAGAGGGTATCGAAAGATCTCGGATTGAGATAGCCACAACACACTGGATATTTCTGCTTTCCCCCAGGCATATCCGGACAAAGTGTTGTGGAATTCGGGTGAAATGCACCCTAAAAATCACCATGAAAGTTGTTTCGGAAAGAAGCACAACCTTTCTGTTCAGCAGGTGGATCCAATGTCATGGTTACCAACAGCAATAGCATGTTTTCTCGGGATTCTGAATTCCTCTTCTGGGAGAACTCGAATGTTTGGAGCAATGGACTCCATGTGGAACCCATTAGCGTTTGCCGCCAGAAAACAAAAAGCTACATGCTAAAACGCATTCAAAACCATTCATCTCCATAGATAAAGCCCAGAAAACACAAAGAAACACAGAGGCGGTAGCAAGATGTGGGATTGAGATAGCCACAACACACCGGATATTTCTGCTTTCCTGCAGGCATATCCGGACAAAATGTTCTGGAATTCGGGTGAAATTTAACCAAAAAATAACCGTCAACGTGGTTTTGGAAAAAGCACAACCTTTCTGTTTGGCAAGTGGATCCAATGTTATGTTTACCAACAGAAATAGCATGTTTTCTCTGCATTATGAAGCTCTATACTTAGAAAACTCGAATGTGTGGAGGAATGGACTCCATGTGGAACCCATTAGCGTTTGCCGGCAGAAAACAAAAAGTTACATGCTAAAATGCATTCAAAACCGTCAAGTCCGTAGATAAAGCCCAGAAAACACAAAGAAACACAGAGGCTGTAGCAAGATGTGGGATTGAGATAGCCACAACACACCGGATATTTCTGCTTTCCTCCAGGCATATCCGCACGAAATGTTGTGGAATTCAGCTGAAATTTAACCAAAAAATAACCGTCAAAGTGGTTTTGGAAAAAGCACAGCCTTTCTGTTCGGCAAGTGGATCCAATATCATGTTTACCAACAGAAATAACATGTTTTCTCACTATTATGAAGCTCTTTACCTAGAAAACTCGAACGTGTGGAGGAATGGACTCCATGTGGAACTCATTAGTGTTTGGCGGCAGAAAACAAAAAGTTCAAAACAAAAAGTTCAAAACCATCAAGTCCATAGATAAAGCCCAGAAAACACAAGCAGAGAGGCTGTAGCAAGATGTGGGATTGAGATAGCCACAGATCAATGGATATTTCTGCTTTCCCCCAGGCATATCCGGACAAAGTGTTGTGGAATTCGGGTGAAATGCACCCTAAAAATCACCATGAAAGTTGTTTCGGAAAGAAGCACAACCTTTCTGTTCAGCAGGTGGATCCAATGTCATGGTTACCAACAGAAATAGCATGTTTTCTCGGGATTCTGAATTCCTCTTCTGGGAGAACTCGAATGTGTGGAGGAATAGATTCCATGTGGAACCCATTAGCGTTTGCCGCCAGAAAACAAAAAGCTACATGCTAAAATGCATTCAAAACCGTTCATCTCCATAGATAAAGCCCAGAAAACACAAACAGAGAGGGTATAGAAAGATGTGGGATTGAGATAGCCACAACACACCGGATATTTCTGCTTTCCTCCAGGCATATCCGGACAAAGTGTTGTGGAATTCGGGTGAAATTTAACCAAAAACTCCCCGTCAAAGTGGTTTTGGAGAAAAGCAGATCATTCTGTTTGGCAAGTTGATCCAACGTCATGTTTACCAACAGAAATAGCATGTTTTCTCGGGATTCTGAGTTCCTCTTCTGGGAGAACTCGAATGTGTGGAGGAATTGAATCCATGTGGAACCCATTAGCGTTTGCCGCCAGAAAACAAAAAGCTACATGCTAAAATGCATTCAAAACCGTTCATCTCCATAGATAAAGCCCAGAAAACACAAAGAAACACAGAGGCGGTAGCAAGATGTGGGATTGAGATAGCCACAACACACCGGATACTTCTGCTTTCCTGCAGGCATATCCGGACAAAATGTTGTGGAATTCGGGTGAAATTAAACAAAAAAATAACCGTCAAAGTGGTTTTGGAAAAAGCACAACCTTTCTGTTCGGCAAGTGGATCCATTGTCATGTTTACCAACAGAAATAACATGTTTTCTCAGTATTATGAAGCTCTCTACCTAGAAAACTCGAACGTGTGGAGGAATGGACTCCATGTGGAACCCATTAGCGTTTGCCGGCAGAAAACAAAAAGTTACATGCTAAAATGCATTCAAAACCGTCAAGTCCGTAGATAAACCCAGAAAACACAAAGAAACACAGAGGCTGTAGCAAGATGTGGGATTGAGATAGCCACAACACACCGGATATTTCTGCTTTCCTCCAGGCATATCCGCACGAAATGTTGTGGAATTCAGCTGAAATTTAACCAAAAAATAACCGTCAAAGTGGTTTTGGAAAAAGCACAGCCTTTCTGTTCGGCAAGTGGATCCAATATCATGTTTACCAACAGAAATAACATGTTTTCTCACTATTATGAAGCTCTTTACCTAGAAAACTCGAACGTGTGGAGGAATGGACTCCATGTGGAACTCATTAGTGTTTGGCGGCAGAAAACAAAAAGTTACATGCTAAAATGCATTCAAAACCATCAAGTCCATAGATAAAGCCCAGAAAACACAAGCAGAGAGGCTGTAGCAAGATGTGGGATTGAGATAGCCACAGATCAATGGATATTTCTGCTTTCCCCCAGGCATATCCGGACAAAGTGTTGTGGAATTCGGGTGAAATGCACCCTAAAAATCACCATGAAAGTTGTTTCGGAAAGAAGCACAACCTTTCTGTTCAGCAGGTGGATCCAATGTCATGGTTACCAACAGAAATAGCATGTTTTCTCGGGATTCTGAATTCCTCTTCTGGGAGAACTCGAATGTGTGGAGGAATAGATTCCATGTGGAACCCATTAGCGTTTGCCGCCAGAAAACAAAAAGCTACATGCTAAAATGCATTCAAAACCGTTCATCTCCATAGATAAAGCCCAGAAAACACAAACAGAGAGGGTATAGAAAGATGTGGGATTGAGATAGCCACAACACACCGGATATTTCTGCTTTCCTCCAGGCATATCCGGACAAAGTGTTGTGGAATTCGGGTGAAATTTAACCAAAAACTCCCCGTCAAAGTGGTTTTGGAGAAAAGCAGATCATTCTGTTTGGCAAGTTGATCCAACGTCATGTTTACCAACAGAAATAGCATGTTTTCTCGGGATTCTGAGTTCCTCTTCTGGGAGAACTCGAATGTGTGGAGGAATTGAATCCATGTGGAACCCATTAGCGTTTGCCGCCAGAAAACAAAAAGCTACATGCTAAAATGCATTCAAAACCGTTCATCTCCATAGATAAAGCCCAGAAAACACAAAGAAACACAGAGGCGGTAGCAAGATGTGGGATTGAGATAGCCACAACACACCGAATACTTCTGCTTTCCTGCAGGCATATCCGGACAAAATGTTGTGGAATTCGGGTGAAATTAAACAAAAAAATAACCGTCAAAGTGGTTTTGGAAAAAGCACAACCTTTCTGTTCGGCAAGTGGATCCATTGTCATGTTTACCAACAGAAATAACATGTTTTCTCAGTATTATGAAGCTCTCTACCTAGAAAACTCGAACGTGTGGAGGAATGGACTCCATGTGGAACCCATTAGCGTTTGCCGGCAGAAAACAAAAAGCTACATGCTAAAATGCATTCAAAACTGTTCATCTCCATAGATAAAGCCCGGAAAACACAAACAGAGAGGGTATAGAAAGATCTGGGATTGAGATAGCCACAACACACCGGATATTTCTGCTTTCCTCCAGGCATATCCGGACAAAGTGTTGTGGAATTCGGGTGAAATTTAACCAAAAACTCCCCGTCAAAGTGGTTTTGGAGAAAAGCAGATCATTCTGTTTGGCAAGTTGATCCAACGTCATGTTTACCAACAGAAATAGCATGTTTTCTCGGGATTCTGAATTGTTCTTCTGAGAAAACTCGAAGGTGTGGAGGAATTGAATCCATGTGGAACCCATTAGCGTTTGCCGGCAGAAAACAAAAAGTTACATGCTAAAATGCATTCAAAACCGTCAAGTCCGTAGATAAAGCCCAGAAAACACAAAGAAACACAGAGGCTGTAGCAAGATCTGGGATTGAGATAGCCACAACACACCGGATATTTCTGCTTTCCTCCAGGCATATCCGCACAAAATGTTGTGGAATTCAGCTGAAATTTAACCAAAAACTCCCCGTCAAAGTGGTTTTGGAACAAGCACAACCTTTCTGTTCAGCAAGTGGATCCAATGTCATGTTTACCAACAGAAATAGCATGTTTTCTCTGCATTATGAAGCTCTATACTTAGAAAACTCGAATGTGTGGAGGAATGGACTCCATGCGGAACTCATTAGCGTTTGCTGGCAGAAAGCAAAAAGTTACATGCTAAAATGCATTCAAACCCGTCAAGTCCGTAGATAAAGCCCAGAAAACACAAACAGAGAGGGTATCGAAAGATCTGGGATTGAGATAGCCACAACACACTGGATATTTCTGCTTTCCCCCAGGCATATCCGGACAAAGTGTTGTGGAATTCGGGTGAAATGCACCCTAAAAATCACCATGAAAGTTGTTTCGGAAAGAAGCACAACCTTTCTGTTCAGCAGGTGGATCCAATGTCATGGTTACCAACAGAAATAGCATGTTTTCTCGGGATTCTGAATTCCTCTTCTGGGAGAACTCGAATGTGTGGAGGAATAGATTCCATGTGGAACCCATTAGCGTTTGCCGCCAGAAAACAAAAAGCTACATGCTAAAATGCATTCAAAACCGTTCATCTCCATAGATAAAGCCCAGAAAACACAAACAGAGAGGGTATAGAAAGATGTGGGATTGAGATAGCCACAACACACCGGATATTTCTGCTTTCCTCCAGGCATATCCGGACAAAGTGTTGTGGAATTCGGGTGAAATTTAACCAAAAACTCCCCGTCAAAGTGGTTTTGGAGAAAAGCAGATCATTCTGTTTGGCAAGTTGATCCAACGTCATGTTTACCAACAGAAATAGCATGTTTTCTCGGGATTCTGAATTGTTCTTCTGAGAAAACTCGAAGGTGTGGAGGAATTGAATCCATGGGGAACCCATTAGCGTTTGCCGGCAGAAAACAAAAAGCTACATGCTAAAATGCATTCAAAACCGTTCATCTCCATAGATAAAGCCCAGAAAACACAAACAGAGAGGGTATAGAAAGATGTGGGATTGAGATAGCCACAACACACCGGATATTTCTGCTTTCCTCCAGGCATATCCGGACAAAGTGTTGTGGAATTCGGGTGAAATTTAACCAAAAACTCCCCGTCAAAGTGGTTTTGGAGAAAAGCAGATCATTCTGTTTGGCAAGTTGATCCAACGTCATGTTTACCAACAGAAATAGCATGTTTTCTCGGGATTCTGAGTTCCTCTTCTGGGAGAACTCGAATGTGTGGAGGAATTGAATCCATGTGGAACCCATTAGCGTTTGCCGCCAGAAAACAAAAAGCTACATGCTAAAATGCATTCAAAACCGTTCATCTCCATAGATAAAGCCCAGAAAACACAAAGAAACACAGAGGCGGTAGCAAGATGTGGGATTGAGATAGCCACAACACACCGGATACTTCTGCTTTCCTGCAGGCATATCCGGACAAAATGTTGTGGAATTCGGGTGAAATTAAACAAAAAAATAACCGTCAAAGTGGTTTTGGAAAAAGCACAACCTTTCTGTTCGGCAAGTGGATCCATTGTCATGTTTACCAACAGAAATAACATGTTTTCTCAGTATTATGAAGCTCTCTACCTAGAAAACTCGAACGTGTGGAGGAATGGACTCCATGTGGAACCCATTAGCGTTTGCCGGCAGAAAACAAAAAGTTACATGCTAAAATGCATTCAAAACCGTCAAGTCCGTAGATAAACCCAGAAAACACAAAGAAACACAGAGGCTGTAGCAAGATGTGGGATTGAGATAGCCACAACACACCGGATATTTCTGCTTTCCTCCAGGCATATCCGCACGAAATGTTGTGGAATTCAGCTGAAATTTAACCAAAAAATAACCGTCAAAGTGGTTTTGGAAAAAGCACAGCCTTTCTGTTCGGCAAGTGGATCCAATGTCATGTTTACCAACAGAAATAACATGTTTTCTCACTATTATGAAGCTCTTTACCTAGAAAACTCGAACGTGTGGAGGAATGGACTCCATGTGGAACTCATTAGTGTTTGGCGGCAGAAAACAAAAAGTTACATGCTAAAATGCATTCAAAACCATCAAGTCCATAGATAAAGCCCAGAAAACACAAGCAGAGAGGCTGTAGCAAGATGTGGGATTGAGATAGCCACAGATCAATGGATATTTCTGCTTTCCCCCAGGCATATCCGGACAAAGTGTTGTGGAATTCGGGTGAAATGCACCCTAAAAATCACCATGAAAGTTGTTTCGGAAAGAAGCACAACCTTTCTGTTCAGCAGGTGGATCCAATGTCATGGTTACCAACAGAAATAGCATGTTTTCTCGGGATTCTGAATTGTTCTTCTGAGAAAACTCGAAAGTGTGGAGGAATTGAATCCATGTGGAACCCATTAGCGTTTGCCGCCAGAAAACAAAAAGCTACATGCTAAAATGCATTCAAAACCGTTCATCTCCATAGATAAAGCCCAGAAAACACAAAGAAACACAGAGGCGGTAGCAAGATGTGGGATTGAGATAGCCACAACACACCGGATACTTCTGCTTTCCTGCAGGCATATCCGGACAAAATGTTGTGGAATTCGGGTGAAATTAAACAAAAAAATAACCGTCAAAGTGGTTTTGGAAAAAGCACAACCTTTCTGTTCGGCAAGTGATCCATTGTCATGTTTACCAACAGAAATAACATGTTTTCTCACTATTATGAAGCTCTTTACCTAGAAAACTCGAACGTGTGGAGGAATGGACTCCATGTGGAACCCATTAGCGTTTGCCGGCAGAAAACAAAAAGTTACATGCTAAAATGCATTCAAAACCGTCAAGTCCGTAGATAAAGCCCAGAAAACACAAGCAGAGAGGCTGTAGCAAGATGTGGGATTGAGATAGCCACAACACACTGGATATTTCTGCTTTCCCCCAGGCATATCCGGACAAAGTGTTGTGGAATTCGGGTGAAATGCACCCTAAAAATCACCATGAAAGTTGTTTCGGAAAGAAGCACAACCTTTCTGTTCAGCAGGTGGATCCAATGTCATGGTTACCATCAGAAATAGCATGTTTTCTCGGGATTCTGAATTCCTCTTCTGGGAGAACTCGAATGTGTGGAGGAATAGATTCCATGTGGAACCCATTAGCGTTTGCCGCCAGAAAACAAAAAGCTACATGCTAAAATGCATTCAAAACCGTTCATCTCCATAGATAAAGCCCAGAAAACACAAACAGAGAGGGTATAGAAAGATGTGGGATTGAGATAGCCACAACACACCGGATATTTCTGCTTTCCTCCAGGCATATCCGGACAAAGTGTTGTGGAATTCGGGTGAAATTTAACCAAAAACTCCCCGTCAAAGTGGTTTTGGAGAAAAGCAGATCATTCTGTTTGGCAAGTTGATCCAACGTCCTGTTTAGCAACAGAAATAGCATGTTTTCTCGGGATTCTGAATTGTTCTTCTGAGAAAACTCGAAAGTGTGGAGGAATTGAATAAATGGGGAACCCATTAGCGTTTGCCGCCAGAAAACAAAAAGCTACATGCTAAAATGCATTCAAAACCGTTCATCTCCATAGATAAAGCCCAGAAAACACAAAGAAACACAGAGGCGGTAGCAAGATGTGGGATTGAGATAGCCACAACACACCGGATACTTCTGCTTTCCTGCAGGCATATCCGGACAAAATGTTGTGGAATTCGGGTGAAATTAAACAAAAAAATAACCGTCAAAGTGGTTTTGGAAAAAGCACAACCTTTCTGTTCGGCAAGTGATCCATTGTCATGTTTACCAAAAGAAATAACATGTTTTCTCACTATTATGAAGCTCTTTACCTAGAAAACTCGAACGTGTGGAGGAATGGACTCCATGTGGAACCCATTAGCGTTTGCCGGCAGAAAACAAAAAGTTACATGCTAAAATGCATTCAAAACCGTCAAGTCCGTAGATAAAGCCCAGAAAACACAAGCAGAGAGGCTGTAGCAAGATGTGGGATTGAGATAGCCACAACACACTGGATATTTCTGCTTTCCCCCAGGCATATCCGGACAAAGTGTTGTGGAATTCGGGTGAAATGCACCCTAAAAATCACCATGAAAGTTGTTTCGGAAAGAAGCACAACCTTTCTGTTCAGCAGGTGGATCCAATGTCATGGTTACCAACAGAAATAGCATGTTTTCTCGGGATTCTGAATTCCTCTTCTGGGAGAACTCGAATGTGTGGAGGAATAGATTCCATGTGGAACCCATTAGCGTTTGCCGCCAGAAAACAAAAAGCTACATGCTAAAATGCATTCAAAACCGTTCATCTCCATAGATAAAGCCCAGAAAACACAAACAGAGAGGGTATAGAAAGATGTGGGATTGAGATAGCCACAACACACCGGATATTTCTGCTTTCCTCCAGGCATATCCGGACAAAGTGTTGTGGAATTCGGGTGAAATTTAACCAAAAACTCCCCGTCAAAGTGGTTTTGGAGAAAAGCAGATCATTCTGTTTGGCAAGTTGATCCAACGTCATGTTTACCAACAGAAATAGCATGTTTTCTCGGGATTCTGAATTGTTCTTCTGAGAAAACTCGAAGGTGTGGAGGAATTGAATCCATGGGGAACCCATTAGCGTTTGCCGGCAGAAAACAAAAAGCTACATGCTAAAATGCATTCAAAACCGTTCATCTCCATAGATAAAGCCCAGAAAACACAAACAGAGAGGGTATAGAAAGATGTGGGATTGAGATAGCCACAACACACCGGATATTTCTGCTTTCCTCCAGGCATATCCGGACAAAGTGTTGTGGAATTCGGGTGAAATTTAACCAAAAACTCCCCGTCAAAGTGGTTTTGGAAAAAGCACAACCTTTCTGTTCGGCAAGTGGATCCAATGTTATGTTTACCAACAGAAATAGCATGTTTTCTCTGCATTATGAAGCTCTATACTTAGAAAACTCGAATGTGTGGAGGAATGGACTCCATGTGGAACCCATTAGCGTTTGCCGCCAGAAAACAAAAAGCTACATGCTAAAATGCATTCAAAACCGTTCATCTCCATAGATAAAGCCCAGAAAACACAAAGAAACACAGAGGCGGTAGCAAGATGTGGGATTGAGATAGCCACAACACACCGGATACTTCTGCTTTCCTGCAGGCATATCCGGACAAAATGTTGTGGAATTCGGGTGAAATTAAACAAAAAAATAACCGTCAAAGTGGTTTTGGAAAAAGCACAACCTTTCTGTTCGGCAAGTAGATCCATTGTCATGTTTACCAACAGAAATAACATGTTTTCTCAGTATTATGAAGCTCTCTACCTAGAAAACTCGAACGTGTGGAGGAATGGACTCCATGTGGAACCCATTAGCGTTTGCCGGCAGAAAACAAAAAGTTACATGCTAAAATGCATTCAAAACCGTCAAGTCCGTAGATAAAGCCCAGAAAACACAAAGAAACACAGAGGCTGTAGCAAGATGTGGGATTGAGATAGCCACAGATCAATGGATATTTCTGCTTTCCTCCAGGCATATCCGCACGAAATGTTGTGGAATTCAGCTGAAATTTAACCAAAAAATAACCGTCAAAGTGGTTTTGGAAAAAGCACAGCCTTTCTGTTCGGCAAGTGGATCCAATGTCATGTTTACCAACAGAAATAACATGTTTTCTCACTATTATGAAGCTCTTTACCTAGAAAACTCGAACGTGTGGAGGAATGGACTCCATGTGGAACTCATTAGTGTTTGGCGGCAGAAAACAAAAAGTTACATGCTAAAATGCATTCAAAACCATCAAGTCCATAGATAAAGCCCAGAAAACACAAGCAGAGAGGCTGTAGCAAGATGTGGGATTGAGATAGCCACAGATCAATGGATATTTCTGCTTTCCCCCAGGCATATCCGGACAAAGTGTTGTGGAATTCGGGTGAAATGCACCCTAAAAATCACCATGAAAGTTGTTTCGGAAAGAAGCACAACCTTTCTGTTCAGCAGGTGGATCCAATGTCATGGTTACCAACAGCAATAGCATGTTTTCTCGGGATTCTGAATTCCTCTTCTGGGAGAACTCGAATGTGTGGAGGAATAGATTCCATGTGGAACCCATTAGCGTTTGCCGCCAGAAAACAAAAAGCTACATGCTAAAATGCATTCAAAACCGTTCATCTCCATAGATAAAGCCCAGAAAACACAAACAGAGAGGGTATAGAAAGATGTGGGATTGAGATAGCCACAACACACCGGATATTTCTGCTTTCCTCCAGGCATATCCGGACAAAGTGTTGTGGAATTCGGGTGAAATTTAACCAAAAACTCCCCGTCAAAGTGGTTTTGGAGAAAAGCAGATCATTCTGTTTGGCAAGTTGATCCAACGTCATGTTTACCAACAGAAATAGCATGTTTTCTCGGGATTCTGAGTTCCTCTTCTGGGAGAACTCGAATGTGTGGAGGAATTGAATCCATGTGGAACCCATTAGCGTTTGCCGCCAGAAAACAAAAAGCTACATGCTAAAATGCATTCAAAACCGTTCATCTCCATAGATAAAGCCCAGAAAACACAAAGAAACACAGAGGCGGTAGCAAGATGTGGGATTGAGATAGCCACAACACACCGAATACTTCTGCTTTCCTGCAGGCATATCCGGACAAAATGTTGTGGAATTCGGGTGAAATTAAACAAAAAAATAACCGTCAAAGTGGTTTTGGAAAAAGCACAACCTTTCTGTTCGGCAAGTGGATCCATTGTCATGTTTACCAACAGAAATAACATGTTTTCTCAGTATTATGAAGCTCTCTACCTAGAAAACTCGAACGTGTGGAGGAATGGACTCCATGTGGAACCCATTAGCGTTTGCCGGCAGAAAACAAAAAGTTACATGCTAAAATGCATTCAAAACCGTCAAGTCCGTAGATAAACCCAGAAAACACAAAGAAACACAGAGGCTGTAGCAAGATGTGGGATTGAGATAGCCACAACACACCGGATATTTCTGCTTTCCTCCAGGCATATCCGCACGAAATGTTGTGGAATTCAGCTGAAATTTAACCAAAAAATAACCGTCAAAGTGGTTTTGGAAAAAGCACAGCCTTTCTGTTCGGCAAGTGGATCCAATATCATGTTTACCAACAGAAATAACATGTTTTCTCACTATTATGAAGCTCTTTACCTAGAAAACTCGAACGTGTGGAGGAATGGACTCCATGTGGAACTCATTAGTGTTTGGCGGCAGAAAACAAAAAGTTACATGCTAAAATGCATTCAAAACCATCAAGTCCATAGATAAAGCCCAGAAAACACAAGCAGAGAGGCTGTAGCAAGATGTGGGATTGAGATAGCCACAGATCAATGGATATTTCTGCTTTCCCCCAGGCATATCCGGACAAAGTGTTGTGGAATTCGGGTGAAATGCACCCTAAAAATCACCATGAAAGTTGTTTCGGAAAGAAGCACAACCTTTCTGTTCAGCAGGTGGATCCAATGTCATGGTTACCAACAGAAATAGCATGTTTTCTCGGGATTCTGAATTGTTCTTCTGAGAAAACTCGAAAGTGTGGAGGAATTGAATCCATGTGGAACCCATTAGCGTTTGCCGCCAGAAAACAAAAAGCTACATGCTAAAATGCATTCAAAACCGTTCATCTCCATAGATAAAGCCCAGAAAACACAAAGAAACACAGAGGCGGTAGCAAGATGTGGGATTGAGATAGCCACAACACACCGGATACTTCTGCTTTCCTGCAGGCATATCCGGACAAAATGTTGTGGAATTCGGGTGAAATTAAACAAAAAAATAACCGTCAAAGTGGTTTTGGAAAAAGCACAACCTTTCTGTTCGGCAAGTGATCCATTGTCATGTTTACCAACAGAAATAACATGTTTTCTCACTATTATGAAGCTCTTTACCTAGAAAACTCGAACGTGTGGAGGAATGGACTCCATGTGGAACCCATTAGCGTTTGCCGGCAGAAAACAAAAAGTTACATGCTAAAATGCATTCAAAACCGTCAAGTCCGTAGATAAAGCCCAGAAAACACAAGCAGAGAGGCTGTAGCAAGATGTGGGATTGAGATAGCCACAACACACTGGATATTTCTGCTTTCCCCCAGGCATATCCGGACAAAGTGTTGTGGAATTCGGGTGAAATGCACCCTAAAAATCACCATGAAAGTTGTTTCGGAAAGAAGCACAACCTTTCTGTTCAGCAGGTGGATCCAATGTCATGGTTACCAACAGAAATAGCATGTTTTCTCGGGATTCTGAATTCCTCTTCTGGGAGAACTCGAATGTGTGGAGGAATAGATTCCATGTGGAACCCATTAGCGTTTGCCGCCAGAAAACAAAAAGCTACATGCTAAAATGCATTCAAAACCGTTCATCTCCATAGATAAAGCCCAGAAAACACAAACAGAGAGGGTATAGAAAGATGTGGGATTGAGATAGCCACAACACACCGGATATTTCTGCTTTCCTCCAGGCATATCCGGACAAAGTGTTGTGGAATTCGGGTGAAATTTAACCAAAAACTCCCCGTCAAAGTGGTTTTGGAGAAAAGCAGATCATTCTGTTTGGCAAGTTGATCCAACGTCATGTTTACCAACAGAAATAGCATGTTTTCTCGGGATTCTGAGTTCCTCTTCTGGGAGAACTCGAATGTGTGGAGGAATTGAATCCATGTGGAACCCATTAGCGTTTGCCGCCAGAAAACAAAAAGCTACATGCTAAAATGCATTCAAAACCGTTCATCTCCATAGATAAAGCCCAGAAAACACAAAGAAACACAGAGGCGGTAGCAAGATGTGGGATTGAGATAGCCACAACACACCGGATACTTCTGCTTTCCTGCAGGCATATCCGGACAAAATGTTGTGGAATTCGGGTGAAATTAAACAAAAAAATAACCGTCAAAGTGGTTTTGGAAAAAGCACAACCTTTCTGTTCGGCAAGTGGATCCATTGTCATGTTTACCAACAGAAATAACATGTTTTCTCAGTATTATGAAGCTCTCTACCTAGAAAACTCGAACGTGTGGAGGAATGGACTCCATGTGGAACCCATTAGCGTTTGCCGGCAGAAAACAAAAAGTTACATGCTAAAATGCATTCAAAACCGTCAAGTCCGTAGATAAACCCAGAAAACACAAAGAAACACAGAGGCTGTAGCAAGATGTGGGATTGAGATAGCCACAACACACCGGATATTTCTGCTTTCCTCCAGGCATATCCGCACGAAATGTTGTGGAATTCAGCTGAAATTTAACCAAAAAATAACCGTCAAAGTGGTTTTGGAAAAAGCACAGCCTTTCTGTTCGGCAAGTGGATCCAATATCATGTTTACCAACAGAAATAACATGTTTTCTCACTATTATGAAGCTCTTTACCTAGAAAACTCGAACGTGTGGAGGAATGGACTCCATGTGGAACTCATTAGTGTTTGGCGGCAGAAAACAAAAAGTTACATGCTAAAATGCATTCAAAACCATCAAGTCCATAGATAAAGCCCAGAAAACACAAGCAGAGAGGCTGTAGCAAGATGTGGGATTGAGATAGCCACAGATCAATGGATATTTCTGCTTTCCCCCAGGCATATCCGGACAAAGTGTTGTGGAATTCGGGTGAAATGCACCCTAAAAATCACCATGAAAGTTGTTTCGGAAAGAAGCACAACCTTTCTGTTCAGCAGGTGGATCCAATGTCATGGTTACCAACAGAAATAGCATGTTTTCTCGGGATTCTGAATTGTTCTTCTGAGAAAACTCGAAAGTGTGGAGGAATTGAATCCATGTGGAACCCATTAGCGTTTGCCGCCAGAAAACAAAAAGCTACATGCTAAAATGCATTCAAAACCGTTCATCTCCATAGATAAAGCCCAGAAAACACAAAGAAACACAGAGGCGGTAGCAAGATGTGGGATTGAGATAGCCACAACACACCGGATACTTCTGCTTTCCTGCAGGCATATCCGGACAAAATGTTGTGGAATTCGGGTGAAATTAAACAAAAAAATAACCGTCAAAGTGGTTTTGGAAAAAGCACAACCTTTCTGTTCGGCAAGTGATCCATTGTCATGTTTACCAACAGAAATAACATGTTTTCTCACTATTATGAAGCTCTTTACCTAGAAAACTCGAACGTGTGGAGGAATGGACTCCATGTGGAACCCATTAGCGTTTGCCGGCAGAAAACAAAAAGTTACATGCTAAAATGCATTCAAAACCGTCAAGTCCGTAGATAAAGCCCAGAAAACACAAGCAGAGAGGCTGTAGCAAGATGTGGGATTGAGATAGCCACAACACACTGGATATTTCTGCTTTCCCCCAGGCATATCCGGACAAAGTGTTGTGGAATTCGGGTGAAATGCACCCTAAAAATCACCATGAAAGTTGTTTCGGAAAGAAGCACAACCTTTCTGTTCAGCAGGTGGATCCAATGTCATGGTTACCATCAGAAATAGCATGTTTTCTCGGGATTCTGAATTCCTCTTCTGGGAGAACTCGAATGTGTGGAGGAATAGATTCCATGTGGAACCCATTAGCGTTTGCCGCCAGAAAACAAAAAGCTACATGCTAAAATGCATTCAAAACCGTTCATCTCCATAGATAAAGCCCAGAAAACACAAGCAGAGAGGCTGTAGCAAGATGTGGGATTGAGATAGCCACAGATCAATGGATATTTCTGCTTTCCCCCAGGCATATCCGGACAAAGTGTTGTGGAATTCGGGTGAAATGCACCCTAAAAATCACCATGAAAGTTGTTTCGGAAAGAAGCACAACCTTTCTGTTCAGCAGGTGGATCCAATGTCATGGTTACCAACAGAAATAGCATGTTTTCTCGGGATTCTGAATTGTTCTTCTGAGAAAACTCGAAAGTGTGGAGGAATTGAATCCATGTGGAACCCATTAGCGTTTGCCGCCAGAAAACAAAAAGCTACATGCTAAAATGCATTCAAAACCGTTCATCTCCATAGATAAAGCCCAGAAAACACAAAGAAACACAGAGGCGGTAGCAAGATGTGGGATTGAGATAGCCACAACACACCGGATACTTCTGCTTTCCTGCAGGCATATCCGGACAAAATGTTGTGGAATTCGGGTGAAATTAAACAAAAAAATAACCGTCAAAGTGGTTTTGGAAAAAGCACAACCTTTCTGTTCGGCAAGTGATCCATTGTCATGTTTACCAACAGAAATAACATGTTTTCTCACTATTATGAAGCTCTTTACCTAGAAAACTCGAACGTGTGGAGGAATGGACTCCATGTGGAACCCATTAGCGTTTGCCGGCAGAAAACAAAAAGTTACATGCTAAAATGCATTCAAAACCGTCAAGTCCGTAGATAAAGCCCAGAAAACACAAGCAGAGAGGCTGTAGCAAGATGTGGGATTGAGATAGCCACAACACACTGGATATTTCTGCTTTCCCCCAGGCATATCCGGACAAAGTGTTGTGGAATTCGGGTGAAATGCACCCTAAAAATCACCATGAAAGTTGTTTCGGAAAGAAGCACAACCTTTCTGTTCAGCAGGTGGATCCAATGTCATGGTTACCATCAGAAATAGCATGTTTTCTCGGGATTCTGAATTCCTCTTCTGGGAGAACTCGAATGTGTGGAGGAATAGATTCCATGTGGAACCCATTAGCGTTTGCCGCCAGAAAACAAAAAGCTACATGCTAAAATGCATTCAAAACCGTTCATCTCCATAGATAAAGCCCAGAAAACACAAACAGAGAGGGTATAGAAAGATGTGGGATTGAGATAGCCACAACACACCGGATATTTCTGCTTTCCTCCAGGCATATCCGGACAAAGTGTTGTGGAATTCGGGTGAAATGCACCCTAAAAATCACCATGAAAGTTGTTTCGGAAAGAAGCACAACCTTTCTGTTCAGCAGGTGGATCCAATGTCATGGTTACCAACAGAAATAGCATGTTTTCTCGGGATTCTGAATTGTTCTTCTGAGAAAACTCGAAAGTGTGGAGGAATTGAATCCATGTGGAACCCATTAGCGTTTGCCGCCAGAAAACAAAAAGCTACATGCTAAAATGCATTCAAAACCGTTCATCTCCATAGATAAAGCCCAGAAAACACAAAGAAACACAGAGGCGGTAGCAAGATGTGGGATTGAGATAGCCACAACACACCGGATACTTCTGCTTTCCTGCAGGCATATCCGGACAAAATGTTGTGGAATTCGGGTGAAATTAAACAAAAAAATAACCGTCAAAGTGGTTTTGGAAAAAGCACAACCTTTCTGTTCGGCAAGTGATCCATTGTCATGTTTACCAACAGAAATAACATGTTTTCTCACTATTATGAAGCTCTTTACCTAGAAAACTCGAACGTGTGGAGGAATGGACTCCATGTGGAACCCATTAGCGTTTGCCGGCAGAAAACAAAAAGTTACATGCTAAAATGCATTCAAAACCGTCAAGTCCGTAGATAAAGCCCAGAAAACACAAGCAGAGAGGCTGTAGCAAGATGTGGGATTGAGATAGCCACAACACACTGGATATTTCTGCTTTCCCCCAGGCATATCCGGACAAAGTGTTGTGGAATTCGGGTGAAATGCACCCTAAAAATCACCATGAAAGTTGTTTCGGAAAGAAGCACAACCTTTCTGTTCAGCAGGTGGATCCAATGTCATGGTTACCATCAGAAATAGCATGTTTTCTCGGGATTCTGAATTCCTCTTCTGGGAGAACTCGAATGTGTGGAGGAATAGATTCCATGTGGAACCCATTAGCGTTTGCCGCCAGAAAACAAAAAGCTACATGCTAAAATGCATTCAAAACCGTTCATCTCCATAGATAAAGCCCAGAAAACACAAACAGAGAGGGTATAGAAAGATGTGGGATTGAGATAGCCACAACACACCGGATATTTCTGCTTTCCTCCAGGCATATCCGGACAAAGTGTTGTGGAATTCGGGTGAAATTTAACCAAAAACTCCCCGTCAAAGTGGTTTTGGAGAAAAGCAGATCATTCTGTTTGGCAAGTTGATCCAACGTCCTGTTTAGCAACAGAAATAGCATGTTTTCTCGGGATTCTGAATTGTTCTTCTGAGAAAACTCGAAAGTGTGGAGGAATTGAATAAATGGGGAACCCATTAGCGTTTGCCGCCAGAAAACAAAAAGCTACATGCTAAAATGCATTCAAAACCGTTCATCTCCATAGATAAAGCCCAGAAAACACAAAGAAACACAGAGGCGGTAGCAAGATGTGGGATTGAGATAGCCACAACACACCGGATACTTCTGCTTTCCTGCAGGCATATCCGGACAAAATGTTGTGGAATTCGGGTGAAATTAAACAAAAAAATAACCGTCAAAGTGGTTTTGGAAAAAGCACAACCTTTCTGTTCGGCAAGTGATCCATTGTCATGTTTACCAAAAGAAATAACATGTTTTCTCACTATTATGAAGCTCTTTACCTAGAAAACTCGAACGTGTGGAGGAATGGACTCCATGTGGAACCCATTAGCGTTTGCCGGCAGAAAACAAAAAGTTACATGCTAAAATGCATTCAAAACCGTCAAGTCCGTAGATAAAGCCCAGAAAACACAAGCAGAGAGGCTGTAGCAAGATGTGGGATTGAGATAGCCACAACACACTGGATATTTCTGCTTTCCCCCAGGCATATCCGGACAAAGTGTTGTGGAATTCGGGTGAAATGCACCCTAAAAATCACCATGAAAGTTGTTTCGGAAAGAAGCACAACCTTTCTGTTCAGCAGGTGGATCCAATGTCATGGTTACCAACAGAAATAGCATGTTTTCTCGGGATTCTGAATTCCTCTTCTGGGAGAACTCGAATGTGTGGAGGAATAGATTCCATGTGGAACCCATTAGCGTTTGCCGCCAGAAAACAAAAAGCTACATGCTAAAATGCATTCAAAACCGTTCATCTCCATAGATAAAGCCCAGAAAACACAAACAGAGAGGGTATAGAAAGATGTGGGATTGAGATAGCCACAACACACCGGATATTTCTGCTTTCCTCCAGGCATATCCGGACAAAGTGTTGTGGAATTCGGGTGAAATTTAACCAAAAACTCCCCGTCAAAGTGGTTTTGGAGAAAAGCAGATCATTCTGTTTGGCAAGTTGATCCAACGTCCTGTTTAGCAACAGAAATAGCATGTTTTCTCGGGATTCTGAATTGTTCTTCTGAGAAAACTCGAAAGTGTGGAGGAATTGAATAAATGGGGAACCCATTAGCGTTTGCCGCCAGAAAACAAAAAGCTACATGCTAAAATGCATTCAAAACCGTTCATCTCCATAGATAAAGCCCAGAAAACACAAAGAAACACAGAGGCGGTAGCAAGATGTGGGATTGAGATAGCCACAACACACCGGATACTTCTGCTTTCCTGCAGGCATATCCGGACAAAATGTTGTGGAATTCGGGTGAAATTAAACAAAAAAATAACCGTCAAAGTGGTTTTGGAAAAAGCACATCCTTTCTGTTCGGCAAGTGATCCATTGTCATGTTTACCAAAAGAAATAACATGTTTTCTCACTATTATGAAGCTCTTTACCTAGAAAACTCGAACGTGTGGAGGAATGGACTCCATGTGGAACCCATTAGCGTTTGCCGGCAGAAAACAAAAAGTTACATGCTAAAATGCATTCAAAACCGTCAAGTCCATAGATAAAGCCCAGAAAACACAAGCAGAGAGGCTGTAGCAAGATGTGGGATTGAGATAGCCACAACACACTGGATATTTCTGCTTTCCCCCAGGCATATCCGGACAAAGTGTTGTGGAATTCGGGTGAAATGCACCCTAAAAATCACCATGAAAGTTGTTTCGGAAAGAAGCACAACCTTTCTGTTCAGCAGGTGGATCCAATGTCATGGTTACCAACAGAAATAGCATGTTTTCTCGGGATTCTGAATTCCTCTTCTGGGAGAACTCGAATGTGTGGAGGAATAGATTCCATGTGGAACCCATTAGCGTTTGCCGCCAGAAAACAAAAAGCTACATGCTAAAATGCATTCAAAACCGTTCATCTCCATAGATAAAGCCCAGAAAACACAAACAGAGAGGGTATAGAAAGATGTGGGATTGAGATAGCCACAACACACCGGATATTTCTGCTTTCCTCCAGGCATATCCGGACAAAGTGTTGTGGAATTCGGGTGAAATTTAACCAAAAACTCCCCGTCAAAGTGGTTTTGGAGAAAAGCAGATCATTCTGTTTGGCAAGTTGATCCAACGTCATGTTTACCAACAGAAATAGCATGTTTTCTCGGGATTCTGAATTGTTCTTCTGAGAAAACTCGAAGGTGTGGAGGAATTGAATCCATGGGGAACCCATTAGCGTTTGCCGGCAGAAAACAAAAAGCTACATGCTAAAATGCATTCAAAACCGTTCATCTCCATAGATAAAGCCCAGAAAACACAAACAGAGAGGGTATAGAAAGATGTGGGATTGAGATAGCCACAACACACCGGATATTTCTGCTTTCCTCCAGGCATATCCGGACAAAGTGTTGTGGAATTCGGGTGAAATTTAACCAAAAACTCCCCGTCAAAGTGGTTTTGGAAAAAGCACAACCTTTCTGTTCGGCAAGTGGATCCAATGTTATGTTTACCAACAGAAATAGCATGTTTTCTCTGCATTATGAAGCTCTATACTTAGAAAACTCGAATGTGTGGAGGAATGGACTCCATGTGGAACCCATTAGCGTTTGCCGCCAGAAAACAAAAAGCTACATGCTAAAATGCATTCAAAACCGTTCATCTCCATAGATAAAGCCCAGAAAACACAAAGAAACACAGAGGCGGTAGCAAGATGTGGGATTGAGATAGCCACAACACACCGGATACTTCTGCTTTCCTGCAGGCATATCCGGACAAAATGTTGTGGAATTCGGGTGAAATTAAACAAAAAAATAACCGTCAAAGTGGTTTTGGAAAAAGCACAACCTTTCTGTTCGGCAAGTGGATCCATTGTCATGTTTACCAACAGAAATAACATGTTTTCTCAGTATTATGAAGCTCTCTACCTAGAAAACTCGAACGTGTGGAGGAATGGACTCCATGTGGAACCCATTAGCGTTTGCCGGCAGAAAACAAAAAGTTACATGCTAAAATGCATTCAAAACCGTCAAGTCCGTAGATAAACCCAGAAAACACAAAGAAACACAGAGGCTGTAGCAAGATGTGGGATTGAGATAGCCACAACACACCGGATATTTCTGCTTTCCTCCAGGCATATCCGCACGAAATGTTGTGGAATTCAGCTGAAATTTAACCAAAAAATAACCGTCAAAGTGGTTTTGGAAAAAGCACAGCCTTTCTGTTCGGCAAGTGGATCCAATATCATGTTTACCAACAGAAATAACATGTTTTCTCACTATTATGAAGCTCTTTACCTAGAAAACTCGAACGTGTGGAGGAATGGACTCCATGTGGAACTCATTAGTGTTTGGCGGCAGAAAACAAAAAGTTACATGCTAAAATGCATTCAAAACCATCAAGTCCATAGATAAAGCCCAGAAAACACAAGCAGAGAGGCTGTAGCAAGATGTGGGATTGAGATAGCCACAGATCAATGGATATTTCTGCTTTCCCCCAGGCATATCCGGACAAAGTGTTGTGGAATTCGGGTGAAATGCACCCTAAAAATCACCATGAAAGTTGTTTCGGAAAGAAGCACAACCTTTCTGTTCAGCAGGTGGATCCAATGTCATGGTTACCAACAGAAATAGCATGTTTTCTCGGGATTCTGAATTGTTCTTCTGAGAAAACTCGAAAGTGTGGAGGAATTGAATCCATGTGGAACCCATTAGCGTTTGCCGCCAGAAAACAAAAAGCTACATGCTAAAATGCATTCAAAACCGTTCATCTCCATAGATAAAGCCCAGAAAACACAAAGAAACACAGAGGCGGTAGCAAGATGTGGGATTGAGATAGCCACAACACACCGGATACTTCTGCTTTCCTGCAGGCATATCCGGACAAAATGTTGTGGAATTCGGGTGAAATTAAACAAAAAAATAACCGTCAAAGTGGTTTTGGAAAAAGCACAACCTTTCTGTTCGGCAAGTGATCCATTGTCATGTTTACCAACAGAAATAACATGTTTTCTCACTATTATGAAGCTCTTTACCTAGAAAACTCGAACGTGTGGAGGAATGGACTCCATGTGGAACCCATTAGCGTTTGCCGGCAGAAAACAAAAAGTTACATGCTAAAATGCATTCAAAACCGTCAAGTCCGTAGATAAAGCCCAGAAAACACAAGCAGAGAGGCTGTAGCAAGATGTGGGATTGAGATAGCCACAACACACTGGATATTTCTGCTTTCCCCCAGGCATATCCGGACAAAGTGTTGTGGAATTCGGGTGAAATGCACCCTAAAAATCACCATGAAAGTTGTTTCGGAAAGAAGCACAACCTTTCTGTTCAGCAGGTGGATCCAATGTCATGGTTACCATCAGAAATAGCATGTTTTCTCGGGATTCTGAATTCCTCTTCTGGGAGAACTCGAATGTGTGGAGGAATAGATTCCATGTGGAACCCATTAGCGTTTGCCGCCAGAAAACAAAAAGCTACATGCTAAAATGCATTCAAAACCGTTCATCTCCATAGATAAAGCCCAGAAAACACAAACAGAGAGGGTATAGAAAGATGTGGGATTGAGATAGCCACAACACACCGGATATTTCTGCTTTCCTCCAGGCATATCCGGACAAAGTGTTGTGGAATTCGGGTGAAATTTAACCAAAAACTCCCCGTCAAAGTGGTTTTGGAGAAAAGCAGATCATTCTGTTTGGCAAGTTGATCCAACGTCCTGTTTAGCAACAGAAATAGCATGTTTTCTCGGGATTCTGAATTGTTCTTCTGAGAAAACTCGAAAGTGTGGAGGAATTGAATAAATGGGGAACCCATTAGCGTTTGCCGCCAGAAAACAAAAAGCTACATGCTAAAATGCATTCAAAACCGTTCATCTCCATAGATAAAGCCCAGAAAACACAAAGAAACACAGAGGCGGTAGCAAGATGTGGGATTGAGATAGCCACAACACACCGGATACTTCTGCTTTCCTGCAGGCATATCCGGACAAAATGTTGTGGAATTCGGGTGAAATTAAACAAAAAAATAACCGTCAAAGTGGTTTTGGAAAAAGCACAACCTTTCTGTTCGGCAAGTGATCCATTGTCATGTTTACCAAAAGAAATAACATGTTTTCTCACTATTATGAAGCTCTTTACCTAGAAAACTCGAACGTGTGGAGGAATGGACTCCATGTGGAACCCATTAGCGTTTGCCGGCAGAAAACAAAAAGTTACATGCTAAAATGCATTCAAAACCGTCAAGTCCGTAGATAAAGCCCAGAAAACACAAGCAGAGAGGCTGTAGCAAGATGTGGGATTGAGATAGCCACAACACACTGGATATTTCTGCTTTCCCCCAGGCATATCCGGACAAAGTGTTGTGGAATTCGGGTGAAATGCACCCTAAAAATCACCATGAAAGTTGTTTCGGAAAGAAGCACAACCTTTCTGTTCAGCAGGTGGATCCAATGTCATGGTTACCAACAGAAATAGCATGTTTTCTCGGGATTCTGAATTCCTCTTCTGGGAGAACTCGAATGTGTGGAGGAATAGATTCCATGTGGAACCCATTAGCGTTTGCCGCCAGAAAACAAAAAGCTACATGCTAAAATGCATTCAAAACCGTTCATCTCCATAGATAAAGCCCAGAAAACACAAACAGAGAGGGTATAGAAAGATGTGGGATTGAGATAGCCACAACACACCGGATATTTCTGCTTTCCTCCAGGCATATCCGGACAAAGTGTTGTGGAATTCGGGTGAAATTTAACCAAAAACTCCCCGTCAAAGTGGTTTTGGAGAAAAGCAGATCATTCTGTTTGGCAAGTTGATCCAACGTCATGTTTACCAACAGAAATAGCATGTTTTCTCGGGATTCTGAATTGTTCTTCTGAGAAAACTCGAAGGTGTGGAGGAATTGAATCCATGGGGAACCCATTAGCGTTTGCCGGCAGAAAACAAAAAGCTACATGCTAAAATGCATTCAAAACCGTTCATCTCCATAGATAAAGCCCAGAAAACACAAAGAAACACAGAGGCGGTAGCAAGATGTGGGATTGAGATAGCCACAACACACCGGATACTTCTGCTTTCCTGCAGGCATATCCGGACAAAATGTTGTGGAATTCGGGTGAAATTAAACAAAAAAATAACCGTCAAAGTGGTTTTGGAAAAAGCACAACCTTTCTGTTCGGCAAGTGATCCATTGTCATGTTTACCAAAAGAAATAACATGTTTTCTCACTATTATGAAGCTCTTTACCTAGAAAACTCGAACGTGTGGAGGAATGGACTCCATGTGGAACCCATTAGCGTTTGCCGGCAGAAAACAAAAAGTTACATGCTAAAATGCATTCAAAACCGTCAAGTCCGTAGATAAAGCCCAGAAAACACAAGCAGAGAGGCTGTAGCAAGATGTGGGATTGAGATAGCCACAACACACTGGATATTTCTGCTTTCCCCCAGGCATATCCGGACAAAGTGTTGTGGAATTCGGGTGAAATGCACCCTAAAAATCACCATGAAAGTTGTTTCGGAAAGAAGCACAACCTTTCTGTTCAGCAGGTGGATCCAATGTCATGGTTACCATCAGAAATAGCATGTTTTCTCGGGATTCTGAATTCCTCTTCTGGGAGAACTCGAATGTGTGGAGGAATAGATTCCATGTGGAACCCATTAGCGTTTGCCGCCAGAAAACAAAAAGCTACATGCTAAAATGCATTCAAAACCGTTCATCTCCATAGATAAAGCCCAGAAAACACAAACAGAGAGGGTATAGAAAGATGTGGGATTGAGATAGCCACAACACACCGGATATTTCTGCTTTCCTCCAGGCATATCCGGACAAAGTGTTGTGGAATTCGGGTGAAATTTAACCAAAAACTCCCCGTCAAAGTGGTTTTGGAGAAAAGCAGATCATTCTGTTTGGCAAGTTGATCCAACGTCATGTTTACCAACAGAAATAGCATGTTTTCTCGGGATTCTGAATTGTTCTTCTGAGAAAACTCGAAGGTGTGGAGGAATTGAATCCATGGGGAACCCATTAGCGTTTGCCGGCAGAAAACAAAAAGCTACATGCTAAAATGCATTCAAAACCGTTCATCTCCATAGATAAAGCCCAGAAAACACAAACAGAGAGGGTATAGAAAGATGTGGGATTGAGATAGCCACAACACACCGGATATTTCTGCTTTCCTCCAGGCATATCCGGACAAAGTGTTGTGGAATTCGGGTGAAATTTAACCAAAAACTCCCCGTCAAAGTGGTTTTGGAAAAAGCACAACCTTTCTGTTCGGCAAGTGGATCCAATGTTATGTTTACCAACAGAAATAGCATGTTTTCTCTGCATTATGAAGCTCTATACTTAGAAAACTCGAATGTGTGGAGGAATGGACTCCATGTGGAACCCATTAGCGTTTGCCGCCAGAAAACAAAAAGCTACATGCTAAAATGCATTCAAAACCGTTCATCTCCATAGATAAAGCCCAGAAAACACAAAGAAACACAGAGGCGGTAGCAAGATGTGGGATTGAGATAGCCACAACACACCGGATACTTCTGCTTTCCTGCAGGCATATCCGGACAAAATGTTGTGGAATTCGGGTGAAATTAAACAAAAAAATAACCGTCAAAGTGGTTTTGGAAAAAGCACAACCTTTCTGTTCGGCAAGTAGATCCATTGTCATGTTTACCAACAGAAATAACATGTTTTCTCAGTATTATGAAGCTCTCTACCTAGAAAACTCGAACGTGTGGAGGAATGGACTCCATGTGGAACCCATTAGCGTTTGCCGGCAGAAAACAAAAAGTTACATGCTAAAATGCATTCAAAACCGTCAAGTCCGTAGATAAAGCCCAGAAAACACAAAGAAACACAGAGGCTGTAGCAAGATGTGGGATTGAGATAGCCACAGATCAATGGATATTTCTGCTTTCCTCCAGGCATATCCGCACGAAATGTTGTGCAATTCAGCTGAAATTTAACCAAAAAATAACCGTCAAAGTGGTTTTGGAAAAAGCACAGCCTTTCTGTTCGGCAAGTGGATCCAATGTCATGTTTACCAACAGAAATAACATGTTTTCTCACTATTATGAAGCTCTTTACCTAGAAAACTCGAACGTGTGGAGGAATGGACTCCATGTGGAACTCATTAGTGTTTGGCGGCAGAAAACAAAAAGTTACATGCTAAAATGCATTCAAAACCATCAAGTCCATAGATAAAGCCCAGAAAACACAAGCAGAGAGGCTGTAGCAAGATGTGGGATTGAGATAGCCACAGATCAATGGATATTTCTGCTTTCCCCCAGGCATATCCGGACAAAGTGTTGTGGAATTCGGGTGAAATGCACCCTAAAAATCACCATGAAAGTTGTTTCGGAAAGAAGCACAACCTTTCTGTTCAGCAGGTGGATCCAATGTCATGGTTACCAACAGCAATAGCATGTTTTCTCGGGATTCTGAATTCCTCTTCTGGGAGAACTCGAATGTGTGGAGGAATAGATTCCATGTGGAACCCATTAGCGTTTGCCGCCAGAAAACAAAAAGCTACATGCTAAAATGCATTCAAAACCGTTCATCTCCATAGATAAAGCCCAGAAAACACAAACAGAGAGGGTATAGAAAGATGTGGGATTGAGATAGCCACAACACACCGGATATTTCTGCTTTCCTCCAGGCATATCCGGACAAAGTGTTGTGGAATTCGGGTGAAATTTAACCAAAAACTCCCCGTCAAAGTGGTTTTGGAGAAAAGCAGATCATTCTGTTTGGCAAGTTGATCCAACGTCATGTTTACCAACAGAAATAGCATGTTTTCTCGGGATTCTGAGTTCCTCTTCTGGGAGAACTCGAATGTGTGGAGGAATTGAATCCATGTGGAACCCATTAGCGTTTGCCGCCAGAAAACAAAAAGCTACATGCTAAAATGCATTCAAAACCGTTCATCTCCATAGATAAAGCCCAGAAAACACAAAGAAACACAGAGGCGGTAGCAAGATGTGGGATTGAGATAGCCACAACACACCGGATACTTCTGCTTTCCTGCAGGCATATCCGGACAAAATGTTGTGGAATTCGGGTGAAATTAAACAAAAAAATAACCGTCAAAGTGGTTTTGGAAAAAGCACAACCTTTCTGTTCGGCAAGTGGATCCATTGTCATGTTTACCAACAGAAATAACATGTTTTCTCAGTATTATGAAGCTCTCTACCTAGAAAACTCGAACGTGTGGAGGAATGGACTCCATGTGGAACCCATTAGCGTTTGCCGGCAGAAAACAAAAAGTTACATGCTAAAATGCATTCAAAACCGTCAAGTCCGTAGATAAACCCAGAAAACACAAAGAAACACAGAGGCTGTAGCAAGATGTGGGATTGAGATAGCCACAACACACCGGATATTTCTGCTTTCCTCCAGGCATATCCGCACGAAATGTTGTGGAATTCAGCTGAAATTTAACCAAAAAATAACCGTCAAAGTGGTTTTGGAAAAAGCACAGCCTTTCTGTTCGGCAAGTGGATCCAATATCATGTTTACCAACAGAAATAACATGTTTTCTCACTATTATGAAGCTCTTTACCTAGAAAACTCGAACGTGTGGAGGAATGGACTCCATGTGGAACTCATTAGTGTTTGGCGGCAGAAAACAAAAAGTTACATGCTAAAATGCATTCAAAACCATCAAGTCCATAGATAAAGCCCAGAAAACACAAGCAGAGAGGCTGTAGCAAGATGTGGGATTGAGATAGCCACAGATCAATGGATATTTCTGCTTTCCCCCAGGCATATCCGGACAAAGTGTTGTGGAATTCGGGTGAAATGCACCCTAAAAATCACCATGAAAGTTGTTTCGGAAAGAAGCACAACCTTTCTGTTCAGCAGGTGGATCCAATGTCATGGTTACCAACAGAAATAGCATGTTTTCTCGGGATTCTGAATTGTTCTTCTGAGAAAACTCGAAAGTGTGGAGGAATTGAATCCATGTGGAACCCATTAGCGTTTGCCGCCAGAAAACAAAAAGCTACATGCTAAAATGCATTCAAAACCGTTCATCTCCATAGATAAAGCCCAGAAAACACAAAGAAACACAGAGGCGGTAGCAAGATGTGGGATTGAGATAGCCACAACACACCGGATACTTCTGCTTTCCTGCAGGCATATCCGGACAAAATGTTGTGGAATTCGGGTGAAATTAAACAAAAAAATAACCGTCAAAGTGGTTTTGGAAAAAGCACAACCTTTCTGTTCGGCAAGTGATCCATTGTCATGTTTACCAACAGAAATAACATGTTTTCTCACTATTATGAAGCTCTTTACCTAGAAAACTCGAACGTGTGGAGGAATGGACTCCATGTGGAACCCATTAGCGTTTGCCGGCAGAAAACAAAAAGTTACATGCTAAAATGCATTCAAAACCGTCAAGTCCGTAGATAAAGCCCAGAAAACACAAGCAGAGAGGCTGTAGCAAGATGTGGGATTGAGATAGCCACAACACACTGGATATTTCTGCTTTCCCCCAGGCATATCCGGACAAAGTGTTGTGGAATTCGGGTGAAATGCACCCTAAAAATCACCATGAAAGTTGTTTCGGAAAGAAGCACAACCTTTCTGTTCAGCAGGTGGATCCAATGTCATGGTTACCATCAGAAATAGCATGTTTTCTCGGGATTCTGAATTCCTCTTCTGGGAGAACTCGAATGTGTGGAGGAATAGATTCCATGTGGAACCCATTAGCGTTTGCCGCCAGAAAACAAAAAGCTACATGATAAAATGCATTCAAAACCGTTCATCTCCATAGATAAAGCCCAGAAAACACAAACAGAGAGGGTATAGAAAGATGTGGGATTGAGATAGCCACAACACACCGGATATTTCTGCTTTCCTCCAGGCATATCCGGACAAAGTGTTGTGGAATTCGGGTGAAATTTAACCAAAAACTCCCCGTCAAAGTGGTTTTGGAGAAAAGCAGATCATTCTGTTTGGCAAGTTGATCCAACGTCCTGTTTAGCAACAGAAATAGCATGTTTTCTCGGGATTCTGAATTGTTCTTCTGAGAAAACTCGAAAGTGTGGAGGAATTGAATAAATGGGGAACCCATTAGCGTTTGCCGCCAGAAAACAAAAAGCTACATGCTAAAATGCATTCAAAACCGTTCATCTCCATAGATAAAGCCCAGAAAACACAAAGAAACACAGAGGCGGTAGCAAGATGTGGGATTGAGATAGCCACAACACACCGGATACTTCTGCTTTCCTGCAGGCATATCCGGACAAAATGTTGTGGAATTCGGGTGAAATTAAACAAAAAAATAACCGTCAAAGTGGTTTTGGAAAAAGCACAACCTTTCTGTTCGGCAAGTGATCCATTGTCATGTTTACCAAAAGAAATAACATGTTTTCTCACTATTATGAAGCTCTTTACCTAGAAAACTCGAACGTGTGGAGGAATGGACTCCATGTGGAACCCATTAGCGTTTGCCGGCAGAAAACAAAAAGTTACATGCTAAAATGCATTCAAAACCGTCAAGTCCATAGATAAAGCCCAGAAAACACAAGCAGAGAGGCTGTAGCAAGATGTGGGATTGAGATAGCCACAACACACTGGATATTTCTGCTTTCCCCCAGGCATATCCGGACAAAGTGTTGTGGAATTCGGGTGAAATGCACCCTAAAAATCACCATGAAAGTTGTTTCGGAAAGAAGCACAACCTTTCTGTTCAGCAGGTGGATCCAATGTCATGGTTACCAACAGAAATAGCATGTTTTCTCGGGATTCTGAATTCCTCTTCTGGGAGAACTCGAATGTGTGGAGGAATAGATTCCATGTGGAACCCATTAGCGTTTGCCGCCAGAAAACAAAAAGCTACATGCTAAAATGCATTCAAAACCGTTCATCTCCATAGATAAAGCCCAGAAAACACAAACAGAGAGGGTATAGAAAGATGTGGGATTGAGATAGCCACAACACACCGGATATTTCTGCTTTCCTCCAGGCATATCCGGACAAAGTGTTGTGGAATTCGGGTGAAATTTAACCAAAAACTCCCCGTCAAAGTGGTTTTGGAGAAAAGCAGATCATTCTGTTTGGCAAGTTGATCCAACGTCATGTTTACCAACAGAAATAGCATGTTTTCTCGGGATTCTGAATTGTTCTTCTGAGAAAACTCGAAGGTGTGGAGGAATTGAATCCATGGGGAACCCATTAGCGTTTGCCGGCAGAAAACAAAAAGCTACATGCTAAAATGCATTCAAAACCGTTCATCTCCATAGATAAAGCCCAGAAAACACAAACAGAGAGGGTATAGAAAGATGTGGGATTGAGATAGCCACAACACACCGGATATTTCTGCTTTCCTCCAGGCATATCCGGACAAAGTGTTGTGGAATTCGGGTGAAATTTAACCAAAAACTCCCCGTCAAAGTGGTTTTGGAAAAAGCACAACCTTTCTGTTCGGCAAGTGGATCCAATGTTATGTTTACCAACAGAAATAGCATGTTTTCTCTGCATTATGAAGCTCTATACTTAGAAAACTCGAATGTGTGGAGGAATGGACTCCATGTGGAACCCATTAGCGTTTGCCGCCAGAAAACAAAAAGCTACATGCTAAAATGCATTCAAAACCGTTCATCTCCATAGATAAAGCCCAGAAAACACAAAGAAACACAGAGGCGGTAGCAAGATGTGGGATTGAGATAGCCACAACACACCGGATACTTCTGCTTTCCTGCAGGCATATCCGGACAAAATGTTGTGGAATTCGGGTGAAATTAAACAAAAAAATAACCGTCAAAGTGGTTTTGGAAAAAGCACAACCTTTCTGTTCGGCAAGTGGATCCATTGTCATGTTTACCAACAGAAATAACATGTTTTCTCAGTATTATGAAGCTCTCTACCTAGAAAACTCGAACGTGTGGAGGAATGGACTCCATGTGGAACCCATTAGCGTTTGCCGGCAGAAAACAAAAAGTTACATGCTAAAATGCATTCAAAACCGTCAAGTCCGTAGATAAACCCAGAAAACACAAAGAAACACAGAGGCTGTAGCAAGATGTGGGATTGAGATAGCCACAACACACCGGATATTTCTGCTTTCCTCCAGGCATATCCGCACGAAATGTTGTGGAATTCAGCTGAAATTTAACCAAAAAATAACCGTCAAAGTGGTTTTGGAAAAAGCACAGCCTTTCTGTTCGGCAAGTGGATCCAATATCATGTTTACCAACAGAAATAACATGTTTTCTCACTATTATGAAGCTCTTTACCTAGAAAACTCGAACGTGTGGAGGAATGGACTCCATGTGGAACTCATTAGTGTTTGGCGGCAGAAAACAAAAAGTTACATGCTAAAATGCATTCAAAACCATCAAGTCCATAGATAAAGCCCAGAAAACACAAGCAGAGAGGCTGTAGCAAGATGTGGGATTGAGATAGCCACAGATCAATGGATATTTCTGCTTTCCCCCAGGCATATCCGGACAAAGTGTTGTGGAATTCGGGTGAAATGCACCCTAAAAATCACCATGAAAGTTGTTTCGGAAAGAAGCACAACCTTTCTGTTCAGCAGGTGGATCCAATGTCATGGTTACCAACAGAAATAGCATGTTTTCTCGGGATTCTGAATTGTTCTTCTGAGAAAACTCGAAAGTGTGGAGGAATTGAATCCATGTGGAACCCATTAGCGTTTGCCGCCAGAAAACAAAAAGCTACATGCTAAAATGCATTCAAAACCGTTCATCTCCATAGATAAAGCCCAGAAAACACAAAGAAACACAGAGGCGGTAGCAAGATGTGGGATTGAGATAGCCACAACACACCGGATACTTCTGCTTTCCTGCAGGCATATCCGGACAAAATGTTGTGGAATTCGGGTGAAATTAAACAAAAAAATAACCGTCAAAGTGGTTTTGGAAAAAGCACAACCTTTCTGTTCGGCAAGTGATCCATTGTCATGTTTACCAACAGAAATAACATGTTTTCTCACTATTATGAAGCTCTTTACCTAGAAAACTCGAACGTGTGGAGGAATGGACTCCATGTGGAACCCATTAGCGTTTGCCGGCAGAAAACAAAAAGTTACATGCTAAAATGCATTCAAAACCGTCAAGTCCGTAGATAAAGCCCAGAAAACACAAGCAGAGAGGCTGTAGCAAGATGTGGGATTGAGATAGCCACAACACACTGGATATTTCTGCTTTCCCCCAGGCATATCCGGACAAAGTGTTGTGGAATTCGGGTGAAATGCACCCTAAAAATCACCATGAAAGTTGTTTCGGAAAGAAGCACAACCTTTCTGTTCAGCAGGTGGATCCAATGTCATGGTTACCATCAGAAATAGCATGTTTTCTCGGGATTCTGAATTCCTCTTCTGGGAGAACTCGAATGTGTGGAGGAATAGATTCCATGTGGAACCCATTAGCGTTTGCCGCCAGAAAACAAAAAGCTACATGCTAAAATGCATTCAAAACCGTTCATCTCCATAGATAAAGCCCAGAAAACACAAACAGAGAGGGTATAGAAAGATGTGGGATTGAGATAGCCACAACACACCGGATATTTCTGCTTTCCTCCAGGCATATCCGGACAAAGTGTTGTGGAATTCGGGTGAAATTTAACCAAAAACTCCCCGTCAAAGTGGTTTTGGAGAAAAGCAGATCATTCTGTTTGGCAAGTTGATCCAACGTCCTGTTTAGCAACAGAAATAGCATGTTTTCTCGGGATTCTGAATTGTTCTTCTGAGAAAACTCGAAAGTGTGGAGGAATTGAATAAATGGGGAACCCATTAGCGTTTGCCGCCAGAAAACAAAAAGCTACATGCTAAAATGCATTCAAAACCGTTCATCTCCATAGATAAAGCCCAGAAAACACAAAGAAACACAGAGGCGGTAGCAAGATGTGGGATTGAGATAGCCACAACACACCGGATACTTCTGCTTTCCTGCAGGCATATCCGGACAAAATGTTGTGGAATTCGGGTGAAATTAAACAAAAAAATAACCGTCAAAGTGGTTTTGGAAAAAGCACAACCTTTCTGTTCGGCAAGTGATCCATTGTCATGTTTACCAAAAGAAATAACATGTTTTCTCACTATTATGAAGCTCTTTACCTAGAAAACTCGAACGTGTGGAGGAATGGACTCCATGTGGAACCCATTAGCGTTTGCCGGCAGAAAACAAAAAGTTACATGCTAAAATGCATTCAAAACCGTCAAGTCCGTAGATAAAGCCCAGAAAACACAAGCAGAGAGGCTGTAGCAAGATGTGGGATTGAGATAGCCACAACACACTGGATATTTCTGCTTTCCCCCAGGCATATCCGGACAAAGTGTTGTGGAATTCGGGTGAAATGCACCCTAAAAATCACCATGAAAGTTGTTTCGGAAAGAAGCACAACCTTTCTGTTCAGCAGGTGGATCCAATGTCATGGTTACCAACAGAAATAGCATGTTTTCTCGGGATTCTGAATTCCTCTTCTGGGAGAACTCGAATGTGTGGAGGAATAGATTCCATGTGGAACCCATTAGCGTTTGCCGCCAGAAAACAAAAAGCTACATGCTAAAATGCATTCAAAACCGTTCATCTCCATAGATAAAGCCCAGAAAACACAAACAGAGAGGGTATAGAAAGATGTGGGATTGAGATAGCCACAACACACCGGATATTTCTGCTTTCCTCCAGGCATATCCGGACAAAGTGTTGTGGAATTCGGGTGAAATTTAACCAAAAACTCCCCGTCAAAGTGGTTTTGGAGAAAAGCAGATCATTCTGTTTGGCAAGTTGATCCAACGTCATGTTTACCAACAGAAATAGCATGTTTTCTCGGGATTCTGAATTGTTCTTCTGAGAAAACTCGAAGGTGTGGAGGAATTGAATCCATGGGGAACCCATTAGCGTTTGCCGGCAGAAAACAAAAAGCTACATGCTAAAATGCATTCAAAACCGTTCATCTCCATAGATAAAGCCCAGAAAACACAAACAGAGAGGGTATAGAAAGATGTGGGATTGAGATAGCCACAACACACCGGATATTTCTGCTTTCCTCCAGGCATATCCGGACAAAGTGTTGTGGAATTCGGGTGAAATTTAACCAAAAACTCCCCGTCAAAGTGGTTTTGGAAAAAGCACAACCTTTCTGTTCGGCAAGTGGATCCAATGTTATGTTTACCAACAGAAATAGCATGTTTTCTCTGCATTATGAAGCTCTATACTTAGAAAACTCGAATGTGTGGAGGAATGGACTCCATGTGGAACCCATTAGCGTTTGCCGCCAGAAAACAAAAAGCTACATGCTAAAATGCATTCAAAACCGTTCATCTCCATAGATAAAGCCCAGAAAACACAAAGAAACACAGAGGCGGTAGCAAGATGTGGGATTGAGATAGCCACAACACACCGGATACTTCTGCTTTCCTGCAGGCATATCCGGACAAAATGTTGTGGAATTCGGGTGAAATTAAACAAAAAAATAACCGTCAAAGTGGTTTTGGAAAAAGCACAACCTTTCTGTTCGGCAAGTAGATCCATTGTCATGTTTACCAACAGAAATAACATGTTTTCTCAGTATTATGAAGCTCTCTACCTAGAAAACTCGAACGTGTGGAGGAATGGACTCCATGTGGAACCCATTAGCGTTTGCCGGCAGAAAACAAAAAGTTACATGCTAAAATGCATTCAAAACCGTCAAGTCCGTAGATAAAGCCCAGAAAACACAAAGAAACACAGAGGCTGTAGCAAGATGTGGGATTGAGATAGCCACAGATCAATGGATATTTCTGCTTTCCTCCAGGCATATCCGCACGAAATGTTGTGGAATTCAGCTGAAATTTAACCAAAAAATAACCGTCAAAGTGGTTTTGGAAAAAGCACAGCCTTTCTGTTCGGCAAGTGGATCCAATGTCATGTTTACCAACAGAAATAACATGTTTTCTCACTATTATGAAGCTCTTTACCTAGAAAACTCGAACGTGTGGAGGAATGGACTCCATGTGGAACTCATTAGTGTTTGGCGGCAGAAAACAAAAAGTTACATGCTAAAATGCATTCAAAACCATCAAGTCCATAGATAAAGCCCAGAAAACACAAGCAGAGAGGCTGTAGCAAGATGTGGGATTGAGATAGCCACAGATCAATGGATATTTCTGCTTTCCCCCAGGCATATCCGGACAAAGTGTTGTGGAATTCGGGTGAAATGCACCCTAAAAATCACCATGAAAGTTGTTTCGGAAAGAAGCACAACCTTTCTGTTCAGCAGGTGGATCCAATGTCATGGTTACCAACAGAAATAGCATGTTTTCTCGGGATTCTGAATTCCTCTTCTGGGAGAACTCGAATGTGTGGAGGAATAGATTCCATGTGGAACCCATTAGCGTTTGCCGCCAGAAAACAAAAAGCTACATGCTAAAATGCATTCAAAACCGTTCATCTCCATAGATAAAGCCCAGAAAACACAAACAGAGAGGGTATAGAAAGATGTGGGATTGAGATAGCCACAACACACCGGATATTTCTGCTTTCCTCCAGGCATATCCGGACAAAGTGTTGTGGAATTCGGGTGAAATTTAACCAAAAACTCCCCGTCAAAGTGGTTTTGGAGAAAAGCAGATCATTCTGTTTGGCAAGTTGATCCAACGTCATGTTTACCAACAGAAATAGCATGTTTTCTCGGGATTCTGAATTGTTCTTCTGAGAAAACTCGAAGGTGTGGAGGAATTGAATCCATGGGGAACCCATTAGCGTTTGCCGGCAGAAAACAAAAAGCTACATGCTAAAATGCATTCAAAACCGTTCATCTCCATAGATAAAGCCCAGAAAACACAAACAGAGAGGGTATAGAAAGATGTGGGATTGAGATAGCCACAACACACCGGATATTTCTGCTTTCCTCCAGGCATATCCGGACAAAGTGTTGTGGAATTCGGGTGAAATTTAACCAAAAACTCCCCGTCAAAGTGGTTTTGGAGAAAAGCAGATCATTCTGTTTGGCAAGTTGATCCAACGTCCTGTTTAGCAACAGAAATAGCATGTTTTCTCGGGATTCTGAATTGTTCTTCTGAGAAAACTCGAAAGTGTGGAGGAATTGAATAAATGGGGAACCCATTAGCGTTTGGCGGCAGAAAACAAAAAGCTACATGCTAAAATGCATTCAAAACCGTTCATCTCCATAGATAAAGCCCAGAAAACACAAAGAAACACAGAGGCGGTAGCAAGATGTGGGATTGAGATAGCCACAACACACCGGATACTTCTGCTTTCCTGCAGGCATATCCGGACAAAATGTTGTGGAATTCGGGTGAAATTAAACAAAAAAATAACCGTCAAAGTGGTTTTGGAAAAAGCACAACCTTTCTGTTCGGCAAGTGATCCATTGTCATGTTTACCAAAAGAAATAACATGTTTTCTCACTATTATGAAGCTCTTTACCTAGAAAACTCGAACGTGTGGAGGAATGGACTCCATGTGGAACCCATTAGCGTTTGCCGGCAGAAAACAAAAAGTTACATGCTAAAATGCATTCAAAACCGTCAAGTCCATAGATAAAGCCCAGAAAACACAAGCAGAGAGGCTGTAGCAAGATGTGGGATTGAGATAGCCACAACACACTGGATATTTCTGCTTTCCCCCAGGCATATCCGGACAAAGTGTTGTGGAATTCGGGTGAAATGCACCCTAAAAATCACCATGAAAGTTGTTTCGGAAAGAAGCACAACCTTTCTGTTCAGCAGGTGGATCCAATGTCATGGTTACCAACAGAAATAGCATGTTTTCTCGGGATTCTGAATTCCTCTTCTGGGAGAACTCGAATGTGTGGAGGAATAGATTCCATGTGGAACCCATTAGCGTTTGCCGCCAGAAAACAAAAAGCTACATGCTAAAATGCATTCAAAACCGTTCATCTCCATAGATAAAGCCCAGAAAACACAAACAGAGAGGGTATAGAAAGATGTGGGATTGAGATAGCCACAACACACCGGATATTTCTGCTTTCCTCCAGGCATATCCGGACAAAGTGTTGTGGAATTCGGGTGAAATTTAACCAAAAACTCCCCGTCAAAGTGGTTTTGGAGAAAAGCAGATCATTCTGTTTGGCAAGTTGATCCAACGTCATGTTTACCAACAGAAATAGCATGTTTTCTCGGGATTCTGAATTGTTCTTCTGAGAAAACTCGAAGGTGTGGAGGAATTGAATCCATGGGGAACCCATTAGCGTTTGCCGGCAGAAAACAAAAAGCTACATGCTAAAATGCATTCAAAACCGTTCATCTCCATAGATAAAGCCCAGAAAACACAAACAGAGAGGGTATAGAAAGATGTGGGATTGAGATAGCCACAACACACCGGATATTTCTGCTTTCCTCCAGGCATATCCGGACAAAGTGTTGTGGAATTCGGGTGAAATTTAACCAAAAACTCCCCGTCAAAGTGGTTTTGGAAAAAGCACAACCTTTCTGTTCGGCAAGTGGATCCAATGTTATGTTTACCAACAGAAATAGCATGTTTTCTCTGCATTATGAAGCTCTATACTTAGAAAACTCGAATGTGTGGAGGAATGGACTCCATGTGGAACCCATTAGCGTTTGCCGCCAGAAAACAAAAAGCTACATGCTAAAATGCATTCAAAACCGTTCATCTCCATAGATAAAGCCCAGAAAACACAAAGAAACACAGAGGCGGTAGCAAGATGTGGGATTGAGATAGCCACAACACACCGGATACTTCTGCTTTCCTGCAGGCATATCCGGACAAAATGTTGTGGAATTCGGGTGAAATTAAACAAAAAAATAACCGTCAAAGTGGTTTTGGAAAAAGCACAACCTTTCTGTTCGGCAAGTGGATCCATTGTCATGTTTACCAACAGAAATAACATGTTTTCTCAGTATTATGAAGCTCTCTACCTAGAAAACTCGAACGTGTGGAGGAATGGACTCCATGTGGAACCCATTAGCGTTTGCCGGCAGAAAACAAAAAGTTACATGCTAAAATGCATTCAAAACCGTCAAGTCCGTAGATAAACCCAGAAAACACAAAGAAACACAGAGGCTGTAGCAAGATGTGGGATTGAGATAGCCACAACACACCGGATATTTCTGCTTTCCTCCAGGCATATCCGCACGAAATGTTGTGGAATTCAGCTGAAATTTAACCAAAAAATAACCGTCAAAGTGGTTTTGGAAAAAGCACAGCCTTTCTGTTCGGCAAGTGGATCCAATATCATGTTTACCAACAGAAATAACATGTTTTCTCACTATTATGAAGCTCTTTACCTAGAAAACTCGAACGTGTGGAGGAATGGACTCCATGTGGAACTCATTAGTGTTTGGCGGCAGAAAACAAAAAGTTACATGCTAAAATGCATTCAAAACCATCAAGTCCATAGATAAAGCCCAGAAAACACAAGCAGAGAGGCTGTAGCAAGATGTGGGATTGAGATAGCCACAGATCAATGGATATTTCTGCTTTCCCCCAGGCATATCCGGACAAAGTGTTGTGGAATTCGGGTGAAATGCACCCTAAAAATCACCATGAAAGTTGTTTCGGAAAGAAGCACAACCTTTCTGTTCAGCAGGTGGATCCAATGTCATGGTTACCAACAGAAATAGCATGTTTTCTCGGGATTCTGAATTGTTCTTCTGAGAAAACTCGAAAGTGTGGAGGAATTGAATCCATGTGGAACCCATTAGCGTTTGCCGCCAGAAAACAAAAAGCTACATGCTAAAATGCATTCAAAACCGTTCATCTCCATAGATAAAGCCCAGAAAACACAAAGAAACACAGAGGCGGTAGCAAGATGTGGGATTGAGATAGCCACAACACACCGGATACTTCTGCTTTCCTGCAGGCATATCCGGACAAAATGTTGTGGAATTCGGGTGAAATTAAACAAAAAAATAACCGTCAAAGTGGTTTTGGAAAAAGCACAACCTTTCTGTTCGGCAAGTGATCCATTGTCATGTTTACCAACAGAAATAACATGTTTTCTCACTATTATGAAGCTCTTTACCTAGAAAACTCGAACGTGTGGAGGAATGGACTCCATGTGGAACCCATTAGCGTTTGCCGGCAGAAAACAAAAAGTTACATGCTAAAATGCATTCAAAACCGTCAAGTCCGTAGATAAAGCCCAGAAAACACAAGCAGAGAGGCTGTAGCAAGATGTGGGATTGAGATAGCCACAACACACTGGATATTTCTGCTTTCCCCCAGGCATATCCGGACAAAGTGTTGTGGAATTCGGGTGAAATGCACCCTAAAAATCACCATGAAAGTTGTTTCGGAAAGAAGCACAACCTTTCTGTTCAGCAGGTGGATCCAATGTCATGGTTACCATCAGAAATAGCATGTTTTCTCGGGATTCTGAATTCCTCTTCTGGGAGAACTCGAATGTGTGGAGGAATAGATTCCATGTGGAACCCATTAGCGTTTGCCGCCAGAAAACAAAAAGCTACATGCTAAAATGCATTCAAAACCGTTCATCTCCATAGATAAAGCCCAGAAAACACAAACAGAGAGGGTATAGAAAGATGTGGGATTGAGATAGCCACAACACACCGGATATTTCTGCTTTCCTCCAGGCATATCCGGACAAAGTGTTGTGGAATTCGGGTGAAATTTAACCAAAAACTCCCCGTCAAAGTGGTTTTGGAGAAAAGCAGATCATTCTGTTTGGCAAGTTGATCCAACGTCCTGTTTAGCAACAGAAATAGCATGTTTTCTCGGGATTCTGAATTGTTCTTCTGAGAAAACTCGAAAGTGTGGAGGAATTGAATAAATGGGGAACCCATTAGCGTTTGCCGCCAGAAAACAAAAAGCTACATGCTAAAATGCATTCAAAACCGTTCATCTCCATAGATAAAGCCCAGAAAACACAAAGAAACACAGAGGCGGTAGCAAGATGTGGGATTGAGATAGCCACAACACACCGGATACTTCTGCTTTCCTGCAGGCATATCCGGACAAAATGTTGTGGAATTCGGGTGAAATTAAACAAAAAAATAACCGTCAAAGTGGTTTTGGAAAAAGCACAACCTTTCTGTTCGGCAAGTGATCCATTGTCATGTTTACCAAAAGAAATAACATGTTTTCTCACTATTATGAAGCTCTTTACCTAGAAAACTCGAACGTGTGGAGGAATGGACTCCATGTGGAACCCATTAGCGTTTGCCGGCAGAAAACAAAAAGTTACATGCTAAAATGCATTCAAAACCGTCAAGTCCGTAGATAAAGCCCAGAAAACACAAGCAGAGAGGCTGTAGCAAGATGTGGGATTGAGATAGCCACAACACACTGGATATTTCTGCTTTCCCCCAGGCATATCCGGACAAAGTGTTGTGGAATTCGGGTGAAATGCACCCTAAAAATCACCATGAAAGTTGTTTCGGAAAGAAGCACAACCTTTCTGTTCAGCAGGTGGATCCAATGTCATGGTTACCAACAGAAATAGCATGTTTTCTCGGGATTCTGAATTCCTCTTCTGGGAGAACTCGAATGTGTGGAGGAATAGATTCCATGTGGAACCCATTAGCGTTTGCCGCCAGAAAACAAAAAGCTACATGCTAAAATGCATTCAAAACCGTTCATCTCCATAGATAAAGCCCAGAAAACACAAACAGAGAGGGTATAGAAAGATGTGGGATTGAGATAGCCACAACACACCGGATATTTCTGCTTTCCTCCAGGCATATCCGGACAAAGTGTTGTGGAATTCGGGTGAAATTTAACCAAAAACTCCCCGTCAAAGTGGTTTTGGAGAAAAGCAGATCATTCTGTTTGGCAAGTTGATCCAACGTCATGTTTACCAACAGAAATAGCATGTTTTCTCGGGATTCTGAATTGTTCTTCTGAGAAAACTCGAAGGTGTGGAGGAATTGAATCCATGGGGAACCCATTAGCGTTTGCCGGCAGAAAACAAAAAGCTACATGCTAAAATGCATTCAAAACCGTTCATCTCCATAGATAAAGCCCAGAAAACACAAACAGAGAGGGTATAGAAAGATGTGGGATTGAGATAGCCACAACACACCGGATATTTCTGCTTTCCTCCAGGCATATCCGGACAAAGTGTTGTGGAATTCGGGTGAAATTTAACCAAAAACTCCCCGTCAAAGTGGTTTTGGAAAAAGCACAACCTTTCTGTTCGGCAAGTGGATCCAATGTTATGTTTACCAACAGAAATAGCATGTTTTCTCTGCATTATGAAGCTCTATACTTAGAAAACTCGAATGTGTGGAGGAATGGACTCCATGTGGAACCCATTAGCGTTTGCCGCCAGAAAACAAAAAGCTACATGCTAAAATGCATTCAAAACCGTTCATCTCCATAGATAAAGCCCAGAAAACACAAAGAAACACAGAGGCGGTAGCAAGATGTGGGATTGAGATAGCCACAACACACCGGATACTTCTGCTTTCCTGCAGGCATATCCGGACAAAATGTTGTGGAATTCGGGTGAAATTAAACAAAAAAATAACCGTCAAAGTGGTTTTGGAAAAAGCACAACCTTTCTGTTCGGCAAGTAGATCCATTGTCATGTTTACCAACAGAAATAACATGTTTTCTCAGTATTATGAAGCTCTCTACCTAGAAAACTCGAACGTGTGGAGGAATGGACTCCATGTGGAACCCATTAGCGTTTGCCGGCAGAAAACAAAAAGTTACATGCTAAAATGCATTCAAAACCGTCAAGTCCGTAGATAAAGCCCAGAAAACACAAAGAAACACAGAGGCTGTAGCAAGATGTGGGATTGAGATAGCCACAGATCAATGGATATTTCTGCTTTCCTCCAGGCATATCCGCACGAAATGTTGTGGAATTCAGCTGAAATTTAACCAAAAAATAACCGTCAAAGTGGTTTTGGAAAAAGCACAGCCTTTCTGTTCGGCAAGTGGATCCAATGTCATGTTTACCAACAGAAATAACATGTTTTCTCACTATTATGAAGCTCTTTACCTAGAAAACTCGAACGTGTGGAGGAATGGACTCCATGTGGAACTCATTAGTGTTTGGCGGCAGAAAACAAAAAGTTACATGCTAAAATGCATTCAAAACCATCAAGTCCATAGATAAAGCCCAGAAAACACAAGCAGAGAGGCTGTAGCAAGATGTGGGATTGAGATAGCCACAGATCAATGGATATTTCTGCTTTCCCCCAGGCATATCCGGACAAAGTGTTGTGGAATTCGGGTGAAATGCACCCTAAAAATCACCATGAAAGTTGTTTCGGAAAGAAGCACAACCTTTCTGTTCAGCAGGTGGATCCAATGTCATGGTTACCAACAGAAATAGCATGTTTTCTCGGGATTCTGAATTCCTCTTCTGGGAGAACTCGAATGTGTGGAGGAATAGATTCCATGTGGAACCCATTAGCGTTTGCCGCCAGAAAACAAAAAGCTACATGCTAAAATGCATTCAAAACCGTTCATCTCCATAGATAAAGCCCAGAAAACACAAACAGAGAGGGTATAGAAAGATGTGGGATTGAGATAGCCACAACACACCGGATATTTCTGCTTTCCTCCAGGCATATCCGGACAAAGTGTTGTGGAATTCGGGTGAAATTTAACCAAAAACTCCCCGTCAAAGTGGTTTTGGAGAAAAGCAGATCATTCTGTTTGGCAAGTTGATCCAACGTCATGTTTACCAACAGAAATAGCATGTTTTCTCGGGATTCTGAATTGTTCTTCTGAGAAAACTCGAAGGTGTGGAGGAATTGAATCCATGGGGAACCCATTAGCGTTTGCCGGCAGAAAACAAAAAGCTACATGCTAAAATGCATTCAAAACCGTTCATCTCCATAGATAAAGCCCAGAAAACACAAACAGAGAGGGTATAGAAAGATGTGGGATTGAGATAGCCACAACACACCGGATATTTCTGCTTTCCTCCAGGCATATCCGGACAAAGTGTTGTGGAATTCGGGTGAAATTTAACCAAAAACTCCCCGTCAAAGTGGTTTTGGAAAAAGCACAACCTTTCTGTTCGGCAAGTGGATCCAATGTTATGTTTACCAACAGAAATAGCATGTTTTCTCTGCATTATGAAGCTCTATACTTAGAAAACTCGAATGTGTGGAGGAATGGACTCCATGTGGAACCCATTAGCGTTTGCCGCCAGAAAACAAAAAGCTACATGCTAAAATGCATTCAAAACCGTTCATCTCCATAGATAAAGCCCAGAAAACACAAAGAAACACAGAGGCGGTAGCAAGATGTGGGATTGAGATAGCCACAACACACCGGATACTTCTGCTTTCCTGCAGGCATATCCGGACAAAATGTTGTGGAATTCGGGTGAAATTAAACAAAAAAATAACCGTCAAAGTGGTTTTGGAAAAAGCACAACCTTTCTGTTCGGCAAGTAGATCCATTGTCATGTTTACCAACAGAAATAACATGTTTTCTCAGTATTATGAAGCTCTCTACCTAGAAAACTCGAACGTGTGGAGGAATGGACTCCATGTGGAACCCATTAGCGTTTGCCGGCAGAAAACAAAAAGTTACATGCTAAAATGCATTCAAAACCGTCAAGTCCGTAGATAAAGCCCAGAAAACACAAAGAAACACAGAGGCTGTAGCAAGATGTGGGATTGAGATAGCCACAGATCAATGGATATTTCTGCTTTCCTCCAGGCATATCCGCACGAAATGTTGTGGAATTCAGCTGAAATTTAACCAAAAAATAACCGTCAAAGTGGTTTTGGAAAAAGCACAGCCTTTCTGTTCGGCAAGTGGATCCAATGTCATGTTTACCAACAGAAATAACATGTTTTCTCACTATTATGAAGCTCTTTACCTAGAAAACTCGAACGTGTGGAGGAATGGACTCCATGTGGAACTCATTAGTGTTTGGCGGCAGAAAACAAAAAGTTACATGCTAAAATGCATTCAAAACCATCAAGTCCATAGATAAAGCCCAGAAAACACAAGCAGAGAGGCTGTAGCAAGATGTGGGATTGAGATAGCCACAGATCAATGGATATTTCTGCTTTCCCCCAGGCATATCCGGACAAAGTGTTGTGGAATTCGGGTGAAATGCACCCTAAAAATCACCATGAAAGTTGTTTCGGAAAGAAGCACAACCTTTCTGTTCAGCAGGTGGATCCAATGTCATGGTTACCAACAGCAATAGCATGTTTTCTCGGGATTCTGAATTCCTCTTCTGGGAGAACTCGAATGTGTGGAGGAATAGATTCCATGTGGAACCCATTAGCGTTTGCCGCCAGAAAACAAAAAGCTACATGCTAAAATGCATTCAAAACCGTTCATCTCCATAGATAAAGCCCAGAAAACACAAACAGAGAGGGTATAGAAAGATGTGGGATTGAGATAGCCACAACACACCGGATATTTCTGCTTTCCTCCAGGCATATCCGGACAAAGTGTTGTGGAATTCGGGTGAAATTTAACCAAAAACTCCCCGTCAAAGTGGTTTTGGAGAAAAGCAGATCATTCTGTTTGGCAAGTTGATCCAACGTCATGTTTACCAACAGAAATAGCATGTTTTCTCGGGATTCTGAGTTCCTCTTCTGGGAGAACTCGAATGTGTGGAGGAATTGAATCCATGTGGAACCCATTAGCGTTTGCCGCCAGAAAACAAAAAGCTACATGCTAAAATGCATTCAAAACCGTTCATCTCCATAGATAAAGCCCAGAAAACACAAAGAAACACAGAGGCGGTAGCAAGATGTGGGATTGAGATAGCCACAACACACCGAATACTTCTGCTTTCCTGCAGGCATATCCGGACAAAATGTTGTGGAATTCGGGTGAAATTAAACAAAAAAATAACCGTCAAAGTGGTTTTGGAAAAAGCACAACCTTTCTGTTCGGCAAGTGGATCCATTGTCATGTTTACCAACAGAAATAACATGTTTTCTCAGTATTATGAAGCTCTCTACCTAGAAAACTCGAACGTGTGGAGGAATGGACTCCATGTGGAACCCATTAGCGTTTGCCGGCAGAAAACAAAAAGTTACATGCTAAAATGCATTCAAAACCGTCAAGTCCGTAGATAAACCCAGAAAACACAAAGAAACACAGAGGCTGTAGCAAGATGTGGGATTGAGATAGCCACAACACACCGGATATTTCTGCTTTCCTCCAGGCATATCCGCACGAAATGTTGTGGAATTCAGCTGAAATTTAACCAAAAAATAACCGTCAAAGTGGTTTTGGAAAAAGCACAGCCTTTCTGTTCGGCAAGTGGATCCAATATCATGTTTACCAACAGAAATAACATGTTTTCTCACTATTATGAAGCTCTTTACCTAGAAAACTCGAACGTGTGGAGGAATGGACTCCATGTGGAACTCATTAGTGTTTGGCGGCAGAAAACAAAAAGTTACATGCTAAAATGCATTCAAAACCATCAAGTCCATAGATAAAGCCCAGAAAACACAAGCAGAGAGGCTGTAGCAAGATGTGGGATTGAGATAGCCACAGATCAATGGATATTTCTGCTTTCCCCCAGGCATATCCGGACAAAGTGTTGTGGAATTCGGGTGAAATGCACCCTAAAAATCACCATGAAAGTTGTTTCGGAAAGAAGCACAACCTTTCTGTTCAGCAGGTGGATCCAATGTCATGGTTACCAACAGAAATAGCATGTTTTCTCGGGATTCTGAATTGTTCTTCTGAGAAAACTCGAAAGTGTGGAGGAATTGAATCCATGTGGAACCCATTAGCGTTTGCCGCCAGAAAACAAAAAGCTACATGCTAAAATGCATTCAAAACCGTTCATCTCCATAGATAAAGCCCAGAAAACACAAAGAAACACAGAGGCGGTAGCAAGATGTGGGATTGAGATAGCCACAACACACCGGATACTTCTGCTTTCCTGCAGGCATATCCGGACAAAATGTTGTGGAATTCGGGTGAAATTAAACAAAAAAATAACCGTCAAAGTGGTTTTGGAAAAAGCACAACCTTTCTGTTCGGCAAGTGATCCATTGTCATGTTTACCAACAGAAATAACATGTTTTCTCACTATTATGAAGCTCTTTACCTAGAAAACTCGAACGTGTGGAGGAATGGACTCCATGTGGAACCCATTAGCGTTTGCCGGCAGAAAACAAAAAGTTACATGCTAAAATGCATTCAAAACCGTCAAGTCCGTAGATAAAGCCCAGAAAACACAAGCAGAGAGGCTGTAGCAAGATGTGGGAATGAGATAGCCACAACACACTGGATATTTCTGCTTTCCCCCAGGCATATCCGGACAAAGTGTTGTGGAATTCGGGTGAAATGCACCCTAAAAATCACCATGAAAGTTGTTTCGGAAAGAAGCACAACCTTTCTGTTCAGCAGGTGGATCCAATGTCATGGTTACCAACAGAAATAGCATGTTTTCTCGGGATTCTGAATTCCTCTTCTGGGAGAACTCGAATGTGTGGAGGAATAGATTCCATGTGGAACCCATTAGCGTTTGCCGCCAGAAAACAAAAAGCTACATGCTAAAATGCATTCAAAACCGTTCATCTCCATAGATAAAGCCCAGAAAACACAAACAGAGAGGGTATAGAAAGATGTGGGATTGAGATAGCCACAACACACCGGATATTTCTGCTTTCCTCCAGGCATATCCGGACAAAGTGTTGTGGAATTCGGGTGAAATTTAACCAAAAACTCCCCGTCAAAGTGGTTTTGGAGAAAAGCAGATCATTCTGTTTGGCAAGTTGATCCAACGTCATGTTTACCAACAGAAATAGCATGTTTTCTCGGGATTCTGAGTTCCTCTTCTGGGAGAACTCGAATGTGTGGAGGAATTGAATCCATGTGGAACCCATTAGCGTTTGCCGCCAGAAAACAAAAAGCTACATGCTAAAATGCATTCAAAACCGTTCATCTCCATAGATAAAGCCCAGAAAACACAAAGAAACACAGAGGCGGTAGCAAGATGTGGGATTGAGATAGCCACAACACACCGGATACTTCTGCTTTCCTGCAGGCATATCCGGACAAAATGTTGTGGAATTCGGGTGAAATTAAACAAAAAAATAACCGTCAAAGTGGTTTTGGAAAAAGCACAACCTTTCTGTTCGGCAAGTGGATCCATTGTCATGTTTACCAACAGAAATAACATGTTTTCTCAGTATTATGAAGCTCTCTACCTAGAAAACTCGAACGTGTGGAGGAATGGACTCCATGTGGAACCCATTAGCGTTTGCCGGCAGAAAACAAAAAGTTACATGCTAAAATGCATTCAAAACCGTCAAGTCCGTAGATAAACCCAGAAAACACAAAGAAACACAGAGGCTGTAGCAAGATGTGGGATTGAGATAGCCACAACACACCGGATATTTCTGCTTTCCTCCAGGCATATCCGCACGAAATGTTGTGGAATTCAGCTGAAATTTAACCAAAAAATAACCGTCAAAGTGGTTTTGGAAAAAGCACAGCCTTTCTGTTCGGCAAGTGGATCCAATATCATGTTTACCAACAGAAATAACATGTTTTCTCACTATTATGAAGCTCTTTACCTAGAAAACTCGAACGTGTGGAGGAATGGACTCCATGTGGAACTCATTAGTGTTTGGCGGCAGAAAACAAAAAGTTACATGCTAAAATGCATTCAAAACCATCAAGTCCATAGATAAAGCCCAGAAAACACAAGCAGAGAGGCTGTAGCAAGATGTGGGATTGAGATAGCCACAGATCAATGGATATTTCTGCTTTCCCCCAGGCATATCCGGACAAAGTGTTGTGGAATTCGGGTGAAATGCACCCTAAAAATCACCATGAAAGTTGTTTCGGAAAGAAGCACAACCTTTCTGTTCAGCAGGTGGATCCAATGTCATGGTTACCAACAGAAATAGCATGTTTTCTCGGGATTCTGAATTGTTCTTCTGAGAAAACTCGAAAGTGTGGAGGAATTGAATCCATGTGGAACCCATTAGCGTTTGCCGCCAGAAAACAAAAAGCTACATGCTAAAATGCATTCAAAACCGTTCATCTCCATAGATAAAGCCCAGAAAACACAAAGAAACACAGAGGCGGTAGCAAGATGTGGGATTGAGATAGCCACAACACACCGGATACTTCTGCTTTCCTGCAGGCATATCCGGACAAAATGTTGTGGAATTCGGGTGAAATTAAACAAAAAAATAACCGTCAAAGTGGTTTTGGAAAAAGCACAACCTTTCTGTTCGGCAAGTGATCCATTGTCATGTTTACCAACAGAAATAACATGTTTTCTCACTATTATGAAGCTCTTTACCTAGAAAACTCGAACGTGTGGAGGAATGGACTCCATGTGGAACCCATTAGCGTTTGCCGGCAGAAAACAAAAAGTTACATGCTAAAATGCATTCAAAACCGTCAAGTCCGTAGATAAAGCCCAGAAAACACAAGCAGAGAGGCTGTAGCAAGATGTGGGATTGAGATAGCCACAACACACTGGATATTTCTGCTTTCCCCCAGGCATATCCGGACAAAGTGTTGTGGAATTCGGGTGAAATGCACCCTAAAAATCACCATGAAAGTTGTTTCGGAAAGAAGCACAACCTTTCTGTTCAGCAGGTGGATCCAATGTCATGGTTACCATCAGAAATAGCATGTTTTCTCGGGATTCTGAATTCCTCTTCTGGGAGAACTCGAATGTGTGGAGGAATAGATTCCATGTGGAACCCATTAGCGTTTGCCGCCAGAAAACAAAAAGCTACATGCTAAAATGCATTCAAAACCGTTCATCTCCATAGATAAAGCCCAGAAAACACAAACAGAGAGGGTATAGAAAGATGTGGGATTGAGATAGCCACAACACACCGGATATTTCTGCTTTCCTCCAGGCATATCCGGACAAAGTGTTGTGGAATTCGGGTGAAATTTAACCAAAAACTCCCCGTCAAAGTGGTTTTGGAGAAAAGCAGATCATTCTGTTTGGCAAGTTGATCCAACGTCCTGTTTAGCAACAGAAATAGCATGTTTTCTCGGGATTCTGAATTGTTCTTCTGAGAAAACTCGAAAGTGTGGAGGAATTGAATAAATGGGGAACCCATTAGCGTTTGCCGCCAGAAAACAAAAAGCTACATGCTAAAATGCATTCAAAACCGTTCATCTCCATAGATAAAGCCCAGAAAACACAAAGAAACACAGAGGCGGTAGCAAGATGTGGGATTGAGATAGCCACAACACACCGGATACTTCTGCTTTCCTGCAGGCATATCCGGACAAAATGTTGTGGAATTCGGGTGAAATTAAACAAAAAAATAACCGTCAAAGTGGTTTTGGAAAAAGCACAACCTTTCTGTTCGGCAAGTGATCCATTGTCATGTTTACCAAAAGAAATAACATGTTTTCTCACTATTATGAAGCTCTTTACCTAGAAAACTCGAACGTGTGGAGGAATGGACTCCATGTGGAACCCATTAGCGTTTGCCGGCAGAAAACAAAAAGTTACATGCTAAAATGCATTCAAAACCGTCAAGTCCGTAGATAAAGCCCAGAAAACACAAGCAGAGAGGCTGTAGCAAGATGTGGGATTGAGATAGCCACAACACACTGGATATTTCTGCTTTCCCCCAGGCATATCCGGACAAAGTGTTGTGGAATTCGGGTGAAATGCACCCTAAAAATCACCATGAAAGTTGTTTCGGAAAGAAGCACAACCTTTCTGTTCAGCAGGTGGATCCAATGTCATGGTTACCAACAGAAATAGCATGTTTTCTCGGGATTCTGAATTCCTCTTCTGGGAGAACTCGAATGTGTGGAGGAATAGATTCCATGTGGAACCCATTAGCGTTTGCCGCCAGAAAACAAAAAGCTACATGCTAAAATGCATTCAAAACCGTTCATCTCCATAGATAAAGCCCAGAAAACACAAACAGAGAGGGTATAGAAAGATGTGGGATTGAGATAGCCACAACACACCGGATATTTCTGCTTTCCTCCAGGCATATCCGGACAAAGTGTTGTGGAATTCGGGTGAAATTTAACCAAAAACTCCCCGTCAAAGTGGTTTTGGAGAAAAGCAGATCATTCTGTTTGGCAAGTTGATCCAACGTCATGTTTACCAACAGAAATAGCATGTTTTCTCGGGATTCTGAATTGTTCTTCTGAGAAAACTCGAAGGTGTGGAGGAATTGAATCCATGGGGAACCCATTAGCGTTTGCCGGCAGAAAACAAAAAGCTACATGCTAAAATGCATTCAAAACCGTTCATCTCCATAGATAAAGCCCAGAAAACACAAACAGAGAGGGTATAGAAAGATGTGGGATTGAGATAGCCACAACACACCGGATATTTCTGCTTTCCTCCAGGCATATCCGGACAAAGTGTTGTGGAATTCGGGTGAAATTTAACCAAAAACTCCCCGTCAAAGTGGTTTTGGAAAAAGCACAACCTTTCTGTTCGGCAAGTGGATCCAATGTTATGTTTACCAACAGAAATAGCATGTTTTCTCTGCATTATGAAGCTCTATACTTAGAAAACTCGAATGTGTGGAGGAATGGACTCCATGTGGAACCCATTAGCGTTTGCCGCCAGAAAACAAAAAGCTACATGCTAAAATGCATTCAAAACCGTTCATCTCCATAGATAAAGCCCAGAAAACACAAAGAAACACAGAGGCGGTAGCAAGATGTGGGATTGAGATAGCCACAACACACCGGATACTTCTGCTTTCCTGCAGGCATATCCGGACAAAATGTTGTGGAATTCGGGTGAAATTAAACAAAAAAATAACCGTCAAAGTGGTTTTGGAAAAAGCACAACCTTTCTGTTCGGCAAGTAGATCCATTGTCATGTTTACCAACAGAAATAACATGTTTTCTCAGTATTATGAAGCTCTCTACCTAGAAAACTCGAACGTGTGGAGGAATGGACTCCATGTGGAACCCATTAGCGTTTGCCGGCAGAAAACAAAAAGTTACATGCTAAAATGCATTCAAAACCGTCAAGTCCGTAGATAAAGCCCAGAAAACACAAAGAAACACAGAGGCTGTAGCAAGATGTGGGATTGAGATAGCCACAGATCAATGGATATTTCTGCTTTCCTCCAGGCATATCCGCACGAAATGTTGTGCAATTCAGCTGAAATTTAACCAAAAAATAACCGTCAAAGTGGTTTTGGAAAAAGCACAGCCTTTCTGTTCGGCAAGTGGATCCAATGTCATGTTTACCAACAGAAATAACATGTTTTCTCACTATTATGAAGCTCTTTACCTAGAAAACTCGAACGTGTGGAGGAATGGACTCCATGTGGAACTCATTAGTGTTTGGCGGCAGAAAACAAAAAGTTACATGCTAAAATGCATTCAAAACCATCAAGTCCATAGATAAAGCCCAGAAAACACAAGCAGAGAGGCTGTAGCAAGATGTGGGATTGAGATAGCCACAGATCAATGGATATTTCTGCTTTCCCCCAGGCATATCCGGACAAAGTGTTGTGGAATTCGGGTGAAATGCACCCTAAAAATCACCATGAAAGTTGTTTCGGAAAGAAGCACAACCTTTCTGTTCAGCAGGTGGATCCAATGTCATGGTTACCAACAGCAATAGCATGTTTTCTCGGGATTCTGAATTCCTCTTCTGGGAGAACTCGAATGTGTGGAGGAATAGATTCCATGTGGAACCCATTAGCGTTTGCCGCCAGAAAACAAAAAGCTACATGCTAAAATGCATTCAAAACCGTTCATCTCCATAGATAAAGCCCAGAAAACACAAACAGAGAGGGTATAGAAAGATGTGGGATTGAGATAGCCACAACACACCGGATATTTCTGCTTTCCTCCAGGCATATCCGGACAAAGTGTTGTGGAATTCGGGTGAAATTTAACCAAAAACTCCCCGTCAAAGTGGTTTTGGAGAAAAGCAGATCATTCTGTTTGGCAAGTTGATCCAACGTCATGTTTACCAACAGAAATAGCATGTTTTCTCGGGATTCTGAGTTCCTCTTCTGGGAGAACTCGAATGTGTGGAGGAATTGAATCCATGTGGAACCCATTAGCGTTTGCCGCCAGAAAACAAAAAGCTACATGCTAAAATGCATTCAAAACCGTTCATCTCCATAGATAAAGCCCAGAAAACACAAAGAAACACAGAGGCGGTAGCAAGATGTGGGATTGAGATAGCCACAACACACCGGATACTTCTGCTTTCCTGCAGGCATATCCGGACAAAATGTTGTGGAATTCGGGTGAAATTAAACAAAAAAATAACCGTCAAAGTGGTTTTGGAAAAAGCACAACCTTTCTGTTCGGCAAGTGGATCCATTGTCATGTTTACCAACAGAAATAACATGTTTTCTCAGTATTATGAAGCTCTCTACCTAGAAAACTCGAACGTGTGGAGGAATGGACTCCATGTGGAACCCATTAGCGTTTGCCGGCAGAAAACAAAAAGTTACATGCTAAAATGCATTCAAAACCGTCAAGTCCGTAGATAAACCCAGAAAACACAAAGAAACACAGAGGCTGTAGCAAGATGTGGGATTGAGATAGCCACAACACACCGGATATTTCTGCTTTCCTCCAGGCATATCCGCACGAAATGTTGTGGAATTCAGCTGAAATTTAACCAAAAAATAACCGTCAAAGTGGTTTTGGAAAAAGCACAGCCTTTCTGTTCGGCAAGTGGATCCAATATCATGTTTACCAACAGAAATAACATGTTTTCTCACTATTATGAAGCTCTTTACCTAGAAAACTCGAACGTGTGGAGGAATGGACTCCATGTGGAACTCATTAGTGTTTGGCGGCAGAAAACAAAAAGTTACATGCTAAAATGCATTCAAAACCATCAAGTCCATAGATAAAGCCCAGAAAACACAAGCAGAGAGGCTGTAGCAAGATGTGGGATTGAGATAGCCACAGATCAATGGATATTTCTGCTTTCCCCCAGGCATATCCGGACAAAGTGTTGTGGAATTCGGGTGAAATGCACCCTAAAAATCACCATGAAAGTTGTTTCGGAAAGAAGCACAACCTTTCTGTTCAGCAGGTGGATCCAATGTCATGGTTACCAACAGAAATAGCATGTTTTCTCGGGATTCTGAATTGTTCTTCTGAGAAAACTCGAAAGTGTGGAGGAATTGAATAAATGGGGAACCCATTAGCGTTTGCCGCCAGAAAACAAAAAGCTACATGCTAAAATGCATTCAAAACCGTTCATCTCCATAGATAAAGCCCAGAAAACACAAAGAAACACAGAGGCGGTAGCAAGATGTGGGATTGAGATAGCCACAACACACCGGATACTTCTGCTTTCCTGCAGGCATATCCGGACAAAATGTTGTGGAATTCGGGTGAAATTAAACAAAAAAATAACCGTCAAAGTGGTTTTGGAAAAAGCACAACCTTTCTGTTCGGCAAGTGATCCATTGTCATGTTTACCAAAAGAAATAACATGTTTTCTCACTATTATGAAGCTCTTTACCTAGAAAACTCGAACGTGTGGAGGAATGGACTCCATGTGGAACCCATTAGCGTTTGCCGGCAGAAAACAAAAAGTTACATGCTAAAATGCATTCAAAACCGTCAAGTCCGTAGATAAAGCCCAGAAAACACAAGCAGAGAGGCTGTAGCAAGATGTGGGATTGAGATAGCCACAACACACTGGATATTTCTGCTTTCCCCCAGGCATATCCGGACAAAGTGTTGTGGAATTCGGGTGAAATGCACCCTAAAAATCACCATGAAAGTTGTTTCGGAAAGAAGCACAACCTTTCTGTTCAGCAGGTGGATCCAATGTCATGGTTACCAACAGAAATAGCATGTTTTCTCGGGATTCTGAATTCCTCTTCTGGGAGAACTCGAATGTGTGGAGGAATAGATTCCATGTGGAACCCATTAGCGTTTGCCGCCAGAAAACAAAAAGCTACATGCTAAAATGCATTCAAAACCGTTCATCTCCATAGATAAAGCCCAGAAAACACAAACAGAGAGGGTATAGAAAGATGTGGGATTGAGATAGCCACAACACACCGGATATTTCTGCTTTCCTCCAGGCATATCCGGACAAAGTGTTGTGGAATTCGGGTGAAATTTAACCAAAAACTCCCCGTCAAAGTGGTTTTGGAGAAAAGCAGATCATTCTGTTTGGCAAGTTGATCCAACGTCATGTTTACCAACAGAAATAGCATGTTTTCTCGGGATTCTGAATTGTTCTTCTGAGAAAACTCGAAGGTGTGGAGGAATTGAATCCATGGGGAACCCATTAGCGTTTGCCGGCAGAAAACAAAAAGCTACATGCTAAAATGCATTCAAAACCGTTCATCTCCATAGATAAAGCCCAGAAAACACAAACAGAGAGGGTATAGAAAGATGTGGGATTGAGATAGCCACAACACACCGGATATTTCTGCTTTCCTCCAGGCATATCCGGACAAAGTGTTGTGGAATTCGGGTGAAATTTAACCAAAAACTCCCCGTCAAAGTGGTTTTGGAAAAAGCACAACCTTTCTGTTCGGCAAGTGGATCCAATGTTATGTTTACCAACAGAAATAGCATGTTTTCTCTGCATTATGAAGCTCTATACTTAGAAAACTCGAATGTGTGGAGGAATGGACTCCATGTGGAACCCATTAGCGTTTGCCGCCAGAAAACAAAAAGCTACATGCTAAAATGCATTCAAAACCGTTCATCTCCATAGATAAAGCCCAGAAAACACAAAGAAACACAGAGGCGGTAGCAAGATGTGGGATTGAGATAGCCACAACACACCGGATACTTCTGCTTTCCTGCAGGCATATCCGGACAAAATGTTGTGGAATTCGGGTGAAATTAAACAAAAAAATAACCGTCAAAGTGGTTTTGGAAAAAGCACAACCTTTCTGTTCGGCAAGTGGATCCATTGTCATGTTTACCAACAGAAATAACATGTTTTCTCAGTATTATGAAGCTCTCTACCTAGAAAACTCGAACGTGTGGAGGAATGGACTCCATGTGGAACCCATTAGCGTTTGCCGGCAGAAAACAAAAAGTTACATGCTAAAATGCATTCAAAACCGTCAAGTCCGTAGATAAAGCCCAGAAAACACAAAGAAACACAGAGGCTGTAGCAAGATGTGGGATTGAGATAGCCACAGATCAATGGATATTTCTGCTTTCCTCCAGGCATATCCGCACGAAATGTTGTGGAATTCAGCTGAAATTTAACCAAAAAATAACCGTCAAAGTGGTTTTGGAAAAAGCACAGCCTTTCTGTTCGGCAAGTGGATCCAATGTCATGTTTACCAACAGAAATAACATGTTTTCTCACTATTATGAAGCTCTTTACCTAGAAAACTCGAACGTGTGGAGGAATGGACTCCATGTGGAACTCATTAGTGTTTGGCGGCAGAAAACAAAAAGTTACATGCTAAAATGCATTCAAAACCATCAAGTCCATAGATAAAGCCCAGAAAACACAAGCAGAGAGGCTGTAGCAAGATGTGGGATTGAGATAGCCACAGATCAATGGATATTTCTGCTTTCCCCCAGGCATATCCGGACAAAGTGTTGTGGAATTCGGGTGAAATGCACCCTAAAAATCACCATGAAAGTTGTTTCGGAAAGAAGCACAACCTTTCTGTTCAGCAGGTGGATCCAATGTCATGGTTACCAACAGAAATAGCATGTTTTCTCGGGATTCTGAATTCCTCTTCTGGGAGAACTCGAATGTGTGGAGGAATAGATTCCATGTGGAACCCATTAGCGTTTGCCGCCAGAAAACAAAAAGCTACATGCTAAAATGCATTCAAAACCGTTCATCTCCATAGATAAAGCCCAGAAAACACAAACAGAGAGGGTATAGAAAGATGTGGGATTGAGATAGCCACAACACACCGGATATTTCTGCTTTCCTCCAGGCATATCCGGACAAAGTGTTGTGGAATTCGGGTGAAATTTAACCAAAAACTCCCCGTCAAAGTGGTTTTGGAGAAAAGCAGATCATTCTGTTTGGCAAGTTGATCCAACGTCATGTTTACCAACAGAAATAGCATGTTTTCTCGGGATTCTGAGTTCCTCTTCTGGGAGAACTCGAATGTGTGGAGGAATTGAATCCATGTGGAACCCATTAGCGTTTGCCGCCAGAAAACAAAAAGCTACATGCTAAAATGCATTCAAAACCGTTCATCTCCATAGATAAAGCCCAGAAAACACAAAGAAACACAGAGGCGGTAGCAAGATGTGGGATTGAGATAGCCACAACACACCGGATACTTCTGCTTTCCTGCAGGCATATCCGGACAAAATGTTGTGGAATTCGGGTGAAATTAAACAAAAAAATAACCGTCAAAGTGGTTTTGGAAAAAGCACAACCTTTCTGTTCGGCAAGTGGATCCATTGTCATGTTTACCAACAGAAATAACATGTTTTCTCAGTATTATGAAGCTCTCTACCTAGAAAACTCGAACGTGTGGAGGAATGGACTCCATGTGGAACCCATTAGCGTTTGCCGGCAGAAAACAAAAAGTTACATGCTAAAATGCATTCAAAACCGTCAAGTCCGTAGATAAACCCAGAAAACACAAAGAAACACAGAGGCTGTAGCAAGATGTGGGATTGAGATAGCCACAACACACCGGATATTTCTGCTTTCCTCCAGGCATATCCGCACGAAATGTTGTGGAATTCAGCTGAAATTTAACCAAAAAATAACCGTCAAAGTGGTTTTGGAAAAAGCACAGCCTTTCTGTTCGGCAAGTGGATCCAATATCATGTTTACCAACAGAAATAACATGTTTTCTCACTATTATGAAGCTCTTTACCTAGAAAACTCGAACGTGTGGAGGAATGGACTCCATGTGGAACTCATTAGTGTTTGGCGGCAGAAAACAAAAAGTTACATGCTAAAATGCATTCAAAACCATCAAGTCCATAGATAAAGCCCAGAAAACACAAGCAGAGAGGCTGTAGCAAGATGTGGGATTGAGATAGCCACAGATCAATGGATATTTCTGCTTTCCCCCAGGCATATCCGGACAAAGTGTTGTGGAATTCGGGTGAAATGCACCCTAAAAATCACCATGAAAGTTGTTTCGGAAAGAAGCACAACCTTTCTGTTCAGCAGGTGGATCCAATGTCATGGTTACCAACAGAAATAGCATGTTTTCTCGGGATTCTGAATTGTTCTTCTGAGAAAACTCGAAAGTGTGGAGGAATTGAATAAATGGGGAACCCATTAGCGTTTGCCGCCAGAAAACAAAAAGCTACATGCTAAAATGCATTCAAAACCGTTCATCTCCATAGATAAAGCCCAGAAAACACAAAGAAACACAGAGGCGGTAGCAAGATGTGGGATTGAGATAGCCACAACACACCGGATACTTCTGCTTTCCTGCAGGCATATCCGGACAAAATGTTGTGGAATTCGGGTGAAATTAAACAAAAAAATAACCGTCAAAGTGGTTTTGGAAAAAGCACAACCTTTCTGTTCGGCAAGTGATCCATTGTCATGTTTACCAAAAGAAATAACATGTTTTCTCACTATTATGAAGCTCTTTACCTAGAAAACTCGAACGTGTGGAGGAATGGACTCCATGTGGAACCCATTAGCGTTTGCCGGCAGAAAACAAAAAGTTACATGCTAAAATGCATTCAAAACCGTCAAGTCCGTAGATAAAGCCCAGAAAACACAAGCAGAGAGGCTGTAGCAAGATGTGGGATTGAGATAGCCACAACACACTGGATATTTCTGCTTTCCCCCAGGCATATCCGGACAAAGTGTTGTGGAATTCGGGTGAAATGCACCCTAAAAATCACCATGAAAGTTGTTTCGGAAAGAAGCACAACCTTTCTGTTCAGCAGGTGGATCCAATGTCATGGTTACCAACAGAAATAGCATGTTTTCTCGGGATTCTGAATTCCTCTTCTGGGAGAACTCGAATGTGTGGAGGAATAGATTCCATGTGGAACCCATTAGCGTTTGCCGCCAGAAAACAAAAAGCTACATGCTAAAATGCATTCAAAACCGTTCATCTCCATAGATAAAGCCCAGAAAACACAAACAGAGAGGGTATAGAAAGATGTGGGATTGAGATAGCCACAACACACCGGATATTTCTGCTTTCCTCCAGGCATATCCGGACAAAGTGTTGTGGAATTCGGGTGAAATTTAACCAAAAACTCCCCGTCAAAGTGGTTTTGGAGAAAAGCAGATCATTCTGTTTGGCAAGTTGATCCAACGTCATGTTTACCAACAGAAATAGCATGTTTTCTCGGGATTCTGAATTGTTCTTCTGAGAAAACTCGAAGGTGTGGAGGAATTGAATCCATGGGGAACCCATTAGCGTTTGCCGGCAGAAAACAAAAAGCTACATGCTAAAATGCATTCAAAACCGTTCATCTCCATAGATAAAGCCCAGAAAACACAAACAGAGAGGGTATAGAAAGATGTGGGATTGAGATAGCCACAACACACCGGATATTTCTGCTTTCCTCCAGGCATATCCGGACAAAGTGTTGTGGAATTCGGGTGAAATTTAACCAAAAACTCCCCGTCAAAGTGGTTTTGGAAAAAGCACAACCTTTCTGTTCGGCAAGTGGATCCAATGTTATGTTTACCAACAGAAATAGCATGTTTTCTCTGCATTATGAAGCTCTATACTTAGAAAACTCGAATGTGTGGAGGAATGGACTCCATGTGGAACCCATTAGCGTTTGCCGCCAGAAAACAAAAAGCTACATGCTAAAATGCATTCAAAACCGTTCATCTCCATAGATAAAGCCCAGAAAACACAAAGAAACACAGAGGCGGTAGCAAGATGTGGGATTGAGATAGCCACAACACACCGGATACCTCTGCTTTCCTGCAGGCATATCCGGACAAAATGTTGTGGAATTCGGGTGAAATTAAACAAAAAAATAACCGTCAAAGTGGTTTTGGAAAAAGCACAACCTTTCTGTTCGGCAAGTGGATCCATTGTCATGTTTACCAACAGAAATAACATGTTTTCTCAGTATTATGAAGCTCTCTACCTAGAAAACTCGAACGTGTGGAGGAATGGACTCCATGTGGAACCCATTAGCGTTTGCCGGCAGAAAACAAAAAGTTACATGCTAAAATGCATTCAAAACCGTCAAGTCCGTAGATAAAGCCCAGAAAACACAAAGAAACACAGAGGCTGTAGCAAGATGTGGGATTGAGATAGCCACAGATCAATGGATATTTCTGCTTTCCTCCAGGCATATCCGCACGAAATGTTGTGGAATTCAGCTGAAATTTAACCAAAAAATAACCGTCAAAGTGGTTTTGGAAAAAGCACAGCCTTTCTGTTCGGCAAGTGGATCCAATGTCATGTTTACCAACAGAAATAACATGTTTTCTCACTATTATGAAGCTCTTTACCTAGAAAACTCGAACGTGTGGAGGAATGGACTCCATGTGGAACTCATTAGTGTTTGGCGGCAGAAAACAAAAAGTTACATGCTAAAATGCATTCAAAACCATCAAGTCCATAGATAAAGCCCAGAAAACACAAGCAGAGAGGCTGTAGCAAGATGTGGGATTGAGATAGCCACAGATCAATGGATATTTCTGCTTTCCCCCAGGCATATCCGGACAAAGTGTTGTGGAATTCGGGTGAAATGCACCCTAAAAATCACCATGAAAGTTGTTTCGGAAAGAAGCACAACCTTTCTGTTCAGCAGGTGGATCCAATGTCATGGTTACCAACAGAAATAGCATGTTTTCTCGGGATTCTGAATTCCTCTTCTGGGAGAACTCGAATGTGTGGAGGAATAGATTCCATGTGGAACCCATTAGCGTTTGCCGCCAGAAAACAAAAAGCTACATGCTAAAATGCATTCAAAACCGTTCATCTCCATAGATAAAGCCCAGAAAACACAAACAGAGAGGGTATAGAAAGATGTGGGATTGAGATAGCCACAACACACCGGATATTTCTGCTTTCCTCCAGGCATATCCGGACAAAGTGTTGTGGAATTCGGGTGAAATTTAACCAAAAACTCCCCGTCAAAGTGGTTTTGGAGAAAAGCAGATCATTCTGTTTGGCAAGTTGATCCAACGTCCTGTTTACCAACAGAAATAGCATGTTTTCTCAGGATTCTGAATTGTTCTTCTGAGAAAACTCGAAAGTGTGGAGGAATTGAATCCATGGGGAACCCATTAGCGTTTGCCGGCAGAAAACAAAAAGCTACATGCTAAAATGCATTCAAAACCGTTCATCTCCATAGATAAAGCCCAGAAAACACAAAGAAACACAGAGGCGGTAGCAAGATGTGGGATTGAGATAGCCACAACACACCGGATACTTCTGCTTTCCTGCAGGCATATCCGGACAAAATGTTGTGGAATTCGGGTGAAATTAAACAAAAAAATAACCGTCAAAGTGGTTTTGGAAAAAGCACAACCTTTCTGTTCGGCAAGTGGATCCATTGTCATGTTTACCAACAGAAATAACATGTTTTCTCAGTATTATGAAGCTCTCTACCTAGAAAACTCGAACGTGTGGAGGAATGGACTCCATGTGGAACCCATTAGCGTTTGCCGGCAGAAAACAAAAAGTTACATGCTAAAATGCATTCAAAACCGTCAAGTCCGTAGATAAACCCAGAAAACACAAAGAAACACAGAGGCTGTAGCAAGATGTGGGATTGAGATAGCCACAGATCAATGGATATTTCTGCTTTCCCCCAGGCATATCCGGACAAAGTGTTGTGGAATTCGGGTGAAATGCACCCTAAAAATCACCATGAAAGTTGTTTCGGAAAGAAGCACAACCTTTCTGTTCAGCAGGTGGATCCAATGTCATGGTTACCAACAGAAATAGCATGTTTTCTCGGGATTCTGAATTCCTCTTCTGGGAGAACTCGAATGTGTGGAGGAATAGATTCCATGTGGAACCCATTAGCGTTTGCCGCCAGAAAACAAAAAGCTACATGCTAAAATGCATTCAAAACCGTTCATCTCCATAGATAAAGCCCAGAAAACACAAACAGAGAGGGTATAGAAAGATCTGGGATTGAGATAGCCACAACACACCGGATATTTCTGCTTTCCTCCAGGCATATCCGGACAAAGTGTTGTGGAATTCGGGTGAAATTTAACCAAAAACTCCCCGTCAAAGTGGTTTTGGAGAAAAGCAGATCATTCTGTTTGGCAAGCTGATCCAACGTCATGTTTACCAACAGAAATAGCATGTTTTCTCGGGATTCTGAATTGTTCTTCTGAGAAAACTCGAAGGTGTGGAGGAATTGAATCCATGGGGAACCCATTAGCGTTTGCCGGCAGAAAACAAAAAGTTACATGCTAAAATGCATTCAAAACCGTCAAGTCCGTAGATAAAGCCCAGAAAACACAAAGAAACACAGAGGCTGTAGCAAGATCTGGGATTGAGATAGCCACAACACACCGGATATTTCTGCTTTCCTCCAGGCATACACGCACAAAATGTTGTGGAATTCAGCTGAAATTTAACCAAAAACTCCCCGTCAAAGTGGTTTTGGAAAAAGCACAACCTTTCTGTTCGGCAAGTGGATCCAATGTTATGTTTACCAACAGAAATAGCATGTTTTCTCTGCATTATGAAGCTCTATACTTAGAAAACTCGAATGTGTGGAGGAATGGACTCCATGTGGAACCCATTAGCGTTTGCCGCCAGAAAACAAAAAGCTACATGCTAAAAAGCATTCAAAACCGTTCATCTCCATAGATAAAGCCCAGAAAACACAAAGAAACACAGAGGCGGTAGCAAGATGTGGGATTGAGATAGCCACAACACACCGGATACTTCTGCTTTCCTGCAGGCATATCCGGACAAAATGTTGTGGAATTCGGGTGAAATTAAACAAAAAAGTAACCGTCAAAGTGGTTTTGGAAAAAGCACAACCTTTCTGTTCGGCAAGTGGATCCATTGTCATGTTTACCAACAGAAATAACATGTTTTCTCAGTATTATGAAGCTCTCTACCTAGAAAACTCGAACGTGTGGAGGAATGGACTCCATGTGGAACCCATTAGCGTTTGCCGGCAGAAAACAAAAAGTTACATGCTAAAATGCATTCAAAACCGTCAAGTCCGTAGATAAAGCCCAGAAAACACAAAGAAACACAGAGGCTGTAGCAAGATGTGGGATTGAGATAGCCACAGATCAATGGATATTTCTGCTTTCCCCCAGGCATATCCGGACAAAGTGTTGTGGAATTCGGGTGAAATGCACCCTAAAAATCACCATGAAAGTTGTTTCGGAAAGAAGCACAACCTTTCTGTTCAGCAGGTGGATCCAATGTCATGGTTACCAACAGAAATAGCATGTTTTCTCGGGATTCTGAATTCCTCTTCTGGGAGAACTCGAATGTGTGGAGGAATAGATTCCATGTGGAACCCATTAGCGTTTGCCGCCAGAAAACAAAAAGCTACATGCTAAAATGCATTCAAAACCGTTCATCTCCATAGATAAAGCCCAGAAAACACAAACAGAGAGGGTATAGAAAGATGTGGGATTGAGATAGCCACAACACACCGGATATTTCTGCTTTCCTCCAGGCATATCCGGACAAAGTGCTGTGGAATTCGGGTGAAATTTAACCAAAAACTCCCCTTCAAAGTGGTTTTGGAAAAAGCACAACCTTTCTGTTCGGCAAGTGGATCCAATGTTATGTTTACCAACAGAAATAGCATGTTTTCTCTGCATTATGAAGCTCTATACTTAGAAAACTCGAATGTGTGGAGGAATGGACTCCATGTGGAACCCATTAGCGTTTGCCGCCAGAAAACAAAAAGCTACATGCTAAAATGCATTCAAAACCGTTCATCTCCATAGATAAAGCCCAGAAAACACAAAGAAACACAGAGGCGGTAGCAAGATGTGGGATTGAGATAGCCACAACACACCGGATACTTCTGCTTTCCTGCAGGCATATCCGGACAAAATGTTGTGGAATTCGGGTGAAATTAAACAAAAAAATAACCGTCAAAGTGGTTTTGGAAAAAGCACAACCTTTCTGTTCGGCAAGTAGATCCATTGTCATGTTTACCAACAGAAATAACATGTTTTCTCAGTATTATGAAGCTCTCTACCTAGAAAACTCGAACGTGTGGAGGAATGGACTCCATGTGGAACCCATTAGCGTTTGCCGGCAGAAAACAAAAAGTTACATGCTAAAATGCATTCAAAACCGTCAAGTCCGTAGATAAAGCCCAGAAAACACAAAGAAACACAGAGGCTGTAGCAAGATGTGGGATTGAGATAGCCACAGATCAATGGATATTTCTGCTTTCCTCCAGGCATATCCGCACGAAATGTTGTGGAATTCAGCTGAAATTTAACCAAAAAATAACCGTCAAAGTGGTTTTGGAAAAAGCACAGCCTTTCTGTTCGGCAAGTGGATCCAATGTCATGTTTACCAACAGAAATAACATGTTTTCTCACTATTATGAAGCTCTTTACCTAGAAAACTCGAACGTGTGGAGGAATGGACTCCATGTGGAACTCATTAGTGTTTGGCGGCAGAAAACAAAAAGTTACATGCTAAAATGCATTCAAAACCATCAAGTCCATAGATAAAGCCCAGAAAACACAAGCAGAGAGGCTGTAGCAAGATGTGGGATTGAGATAGCCACAGATCAATGGATATTTCTGCTTTCCCCCAGGCATATCCGGACAAAGTGTTGTGGAATTCGGGTGAAATGCACCCTAAAAATCACCATGAAAGTTGTTTCGGAAAGAAGCACAACCTTTCTGTTCAGCAGGTGGATCCAATGTCATGGTTACCAACAGAAATAGCATGTTTTCTCGGGATTCTGAATTCCTCTTCTGGGAGAACTCGAATGTGTGGAGGAATAGATTCCATGTGGAACCCATTAGCGTTTGCCGCCAGAAAACAAAAAGCTACATGCTAAAATGCATTCAAAACCGTTCATCTCCATAGATAAAGCCCAGAAAACACAAACAGAGAGGGTATAGAAAGATCTGGGATTGAGATAGCCACAACACACCGGATATTTCTGCTTTCCTCCAGGCATATCCGGACAAAGTGTTGTGGAATTCGGGTGAAATTTAACCAAAAACTCCCCGTCAAAGTGGTTTTGGAGAAAAGCAGATCATTCTGTTTGGCAAGTTGATCCAACGTCCTGTTTACCAACAGAAATAGCATGTTTTCTCAGGATTCTGAATTGTTCTTCTGAGAAAACTCGAAAGTGTGGAGGAATTGAATCCATGGGGAACCCATTAGCGTTTGCCGGCAGAAAACAAAAAGCTACATGCTAAAATGCATTCAAAACCGTTCATCTCCATAGATAAAGCCCAGAAAACACAAAGAAACACAGAGGCGGTAGCAAGATGTGGGATTGAGATAGCCACAACACACCGGATACTTCTGCTTTCCTGCAGGCATATCCGGACAAAATGTTGTGGAATTCAGCTGAAATTAAACAAAAAAATAACCGTCAAAGTGTTTTTGGAAAAAGCACAACCTTTCTGTTCGGCAAGTGGATCCATTGTCATGTTTACCAACAGAAATAACATGTTTTCTCAGTATTATGAAGCTCTCTACCTAGAAAACTCGAACGTGTGGAGGAATGGACTCCATGTGGAACCCATTAGCGTTTGCCGGCAGAAAACAAAAAGTTACATGCTAAAATGCATTCAAAACCGTCAAGTCCGTAGATAAACCCAGAAAACACAAAGAAACACAGAGGCTGTAGCAAGATGTGGGATTGAGATAGCCACAGATCAATGGATATTTCTGCTTTCCCCCAGGCATATCCGGACAAAGTGTTGTGGAATTCGGGTGAAATGCACCCTAAAAATCACCATGAAAGTTGTTTCGGAAAGAAGCACAACCTTTCTGTTCAGCAGGTGGATCCAATGTCATGGTTACCAACAGAAATAGCATGTTTTCTCGGGATTCTGAATTCCTCTTCTGGGAGAACTCGAATGTGTGGAGGAATAGATTCCATGTGGAACCCATTAGCGTTTGCCGCCAGAAAACAAAAAGCTACATGCTAAAATGCATTCAAAACCGTTCATCTCCATAGATAAAGCCCAGAAAACACAAACAGAGAGGGTATAGAAAGATCTGGGATTGAGATAGCCACAACACACCGGATATTTCTGCTTTCCTCCAGGCATATCCGGACAAAGTGTTGTGGAATTCGGGTGAAATTTAACCAAAAACTCCCCGTCAAAGTGGTTTTGGAGAAAAGCAGATCATTCTGTTTGGCAAGTTGATCCAACGTCATGTTTACCAACAGAAATAGCATGTTTTCTCGGGATTCTGAATTGTTCTTCTGAGAAAACTCGAAGGTGTGGAGGAATTGAATCCATGGGGAACCCATTAGCGTTTGCCGGCAGAAAACAAAAAGTTACATGCTAAAATGCATTCAAAACCGTCAAGTCCGTAGATAAAGCCCAGAAAACACAAAGAAACACAGAGGCTGTAGCAAGATCTGGGATTGAGATAGCCACAACACACCGGATATTTCTGCTTTCCTCCAGGCATACACGCACAAAATGTTGTGGAATTCAGCTGAAATTTAACCAAAAACTCCCCGTCAAAGTGGTTTTGGAAAAAGCACAACCTTTCTGTTCGGCAAGTGGATCCAATGTTATGTTTACCAACAGAAATAGCATGTTTTCTCTGCATTATGAAGCTCTATACTTAGAAAACTCGAATGTGTGGAGGAATGGACTCCATGTGGAACCCATTAGCGTTTGCCGCCAGAAAACAAAAAGCTACATGCTAAAAAGCATTCAAAACCGTTCATCTCCATAGATAAAGCCCAGAAAACACAAAGAAACACAGAGGCGGTAGCAAGATGTGGGATTGAGATAGCCACAACACACCGGATACTTCTGCTTTCCTGCAGGCATATCCGGACAAAATGTTGTGGAATTCGGGTGAAATTAAACAAAAAAGTAACCGTCAAAGTGGTTTTGGAAAAAGCACAACCTTTCTGTTCGGCAAGTGGATCCATTGTCATGTTTACCAACAGAAATAACATGTTTTCTCAGTATTATGAAGCTCTCTACCTAGAAAACTCGAACGTGTGGAGGAATGGACTCCATGTGGAACCCATTAGCGTTTGCCGGCAGAAAACAAAAAGTTACATGCTAAAATGCATTCAAAACCGTCAAGTCCGTAGATAAAGCCCAGAAAACACAAAGAAACACAGAGGCTGTAGCAAGATGTGGGATTGAGATAGCCACAGATCAATGGATATTTCTGCTTTCCCCCAGGCATATCCGGACAAAGTGTTGTGGAATTCGGGTGAAATGCACCCTAAAAATCACCATGAAAGTTGTTTCGGAAAGAAGCACAACCTTTCTGTTCAGCAGGTGGATCCAATGTCATGGTTACCAACAGAAATAGCATGTTTTCTCGGGATTCTGAATTCCTCTTCTGGGAGAACTCGAATGTGTGGAGGAATAGATTCCATGTGGAACCCATTAGCGTTTGCCGCCAGAAAACAAAAAGCTACATGCTAAAATGCATTCAAAACCGTTCATCTCCATAGATAAAGCCCAGAAAACACAAACAGAGAGGGTATAGAAAGATGTGGGATTGAGATAGCCACAACACACCGGATATTTCTGCTTTCCTCCAGGCATATCCGGACAAAGTGCTGTGGAATTCGGGTGAAATTTAACCAAAAACTCCCCTTCAAAGTGGTTTTGGAAAAAGCACAACCTTTCTGTTCGGCAAGTGGATCCAATGTTATGTTTACCAACAGAAATAGCATGTTTTCTCTGCATTATGAAGCTCTATACTTAGAAAACTCGAATGTGTGGAGGAATGGACTCCATGTGGAACCCATTAGCGTTTGCCGCCAGAAAACAAAAAGCTACATGCTAAAATGCATTCAAAACCGTTCATCTCCATAGATAAAGCCCAGAAAACACAAAGAAACACAGAGGCGGTAGCAAGATGTGGGATTGAGATAGCCACAACACACCGGATACTTCTGCTTTCCTGCAGGCATATCCGGACAAAATGTTGTGGAATTCGGGTGAAATTAAACAAAAAAATAACCGTCAAAGTGGTTTTGGAAAAAGCACAACCTTTCTGTTCGGCAAGTAGATCCATTGTCATGTTTACCAACAGAAATAACATGTTTTCTCAGTATTATGAAGCTCTCTACCTAGAAAACTCGAACGTGTGGAGGAATGGACTCCATGTGGAACCCATTAGCGTTTGCCGGCAGAAAACAAAAAGTTACATGCTAAAATGCATTCAAAACCGTCAAGTCCGTAGATAAAGCCCAGAAAACACAAAGAAACACAGAGGCTGTAGCAAGATGTGGGATTGAGATAGCCACAGATCAATGGATATTTCTGCTTTCCTCCAGGCATATCCGCACGAAATGTTGTGGAATTCAGCTGAAATTTAACCAAAAAATAACCGTCAAAGTGGTTTTGGAAAAAGCACAGCCTTTCTGTTCGGCAAGTGGATCCAATGTCATGTTTACCAACAGAAATAACATGTTTTCTCACTATTATGAAGCTCTTTACCTAGAAAACTCGAACGTGTGGAGGAATGGACTCCATGTGGAACTCATTAGTGTTTGGCGGCAGAAAACAAAAAGTTACATGCTAAAATGCATTCAAAACCATCAAGTCCATAGATAAAGCCCAGAAAACACAAGCAGAGAGGCTGTAGCAAGATGTGGGATTGAGATAGCCACAGATCAATGGATATTTCTGCTTTCCCCCAGGCATATCCGGACAAAGTGTTGTGGAATTCGGGTGAAATGCACCCTAAAAATCACCATGAAAGTTGTTTCGGAAAGAAGCACAACCTTTCTGTTCAGCAGGTGGATCCAATGTCATGGTTACCAACAGAAATAGCATGTTTTCTCGGGATTCTGAATTCCTCTTCTGGGAGAACTCGAATGTGTGGAGGAATAGATTCCATGTGGAACCCATTAGCGTTTGCCGCCAGAAAACAAAAAGCTACATGCTAAAATGCATTCAAAACCGTTCATCTCCATAGATAAAGCCCAGAAAACACAAACAGAGAGGGTATAGAAAGATCTGGGATTGAGATAGCCACAACACACCGGATATTTCTGCTTTCCTCCAGGCATATCCGGACAAAGTGTTGTGGAATTCGGGTGAAATTTAACCAAAAACTCCCCGTCAAAGTGGTTTTGGAGAAAAGCAGATCATTCTGTTTGGCAAGTTGATCCAACGTCCTGTTTACCAACAGAAATAGCATGTTTTCTCAGGATTCTGAATTGTTCTTCTGAGAAAACTCGAAAGTGTGGAGGAATTGAATCCATGGGGAACCCATTAGCGTTTGCCGGCAGAAAACAAAAAGCTACATGCTAAAATGCATTCAAAACCGTTCATCTCCATAGATAAAGCCCAGAAAACACAAAGAAACACAGAGGCGGTAGCAAGATGTGGGATTGAGATAGCCACAACACACCGGATACTTCTGCTTTCCTGCAGGCATATCCGGACAAAATGTTGTGGAATTCGGGTGAAATTAAACAAAAAAATAACCGTCAAAGTGTTTTTGGAAAAAGCACAACCTTTCTGTTCGGCAAGTGGATCCATTGTCATGTTTACCAACAGAAATAACATGTTTTCTCAGTATTATGAAGCTCTCTACCTAGAAAACTCGAACGTGTGGAGGAATGGACTCCATGTGGAACCCATTAGCGTTTGCCGGCAGAAAACAAAAAGTTACATGCTAAAATGCATTCAAAACCGTCAAGTCCGTAGATAAAGCCCAGAAAACACAAAGAAACACAGAGGCTGTAGCAAGATGTGGGATTGAGATAGCCACAGATCAATGGATATTTCTGCTTTCCCCCAGGCATATCCGGACAAAGTGTTGTGGAATTCGGGTGAAATGCACCCTAAAAATCACCATGAAAGTTGTTTCGGAAAGAAGCACAACCTTTCTGTTCAGCAGGTGGATCCAATGTCATGGTTACCAACAGAAATAGCATGTTTTCTCGGGATTCTGAATTCCTCTTCTGGGAGAACTCGAATGTGTGGAGGAATAGATTCCATGTGGAACCCATTAGCGTTTGCCGCCAGAAAACAAAAAGCTACATGCTAAAATGCATTCAAAACCGTTCATCTCCATAGATAAAGCCCAGAAAACACAAACAGAGAGGGTATAGAAAGATCTGGGATTGAGATAGCCACAACACACCGGATATTTCTGCTTTCCTCCAGGCATATCCGGACAAAGTGTTGTGGAATTCGGGTGAAATTTAACCAAAAACTCCCCGTCAAAGTGGTTTTGGAGAAAAGCAGATCATTCTGTTTGGCAAGTTGATCCAACGTCATGTTTACCAACAGAAATAGCATGTTTTCTCGGGATTCTGAATTGTTCTTCTGAGAAAACTCGAAGGTGTGGAGGAATTGAATCCATGGGGAACCCATTAGCGTTTGCCGGCAGAAAACAAAAAGTTACATGCTAAAATGCATTCAAAACCGTCAAGTCCGTAGATAAAGCCCAGAAAACACAAAGAAACACAGAGGCTGTAGCAAGATCTGGGATTGAGATAGCCACAACACACCGGATATTTCTGCTTTCCTCCAGGCATACGCGCACAAAATGTTGTGGAATTCAGCTGAAATTTAACCAAAAACTCCCCGTCAAAGTGGTTTTGGAAAAAGCACAACCTTTCTGTTCGGCAAGTGGATCCAATGTTATGTTTACCAACAGAAATAGCATGTTTTCTCTGCATTATGAAGCTCTATACTTAGAAAACTCGAATGTGTGGAGGAATGGACTCCATGTGGAACCCATTAGCGTTTGCCGCCAGAAAACAAAAAGCTACATGCTAAAATGCATTCAAAACCGTTCATCTCCATAGATAAAGCCCAGAAAACACAAAGAAACACAGAGGCTGTAGCAAGATGTGGGATTGAGATAGCCACAACACACCGGATATTTCTGCTTTCCTCCAGGCATATCCGCACGAAATGTTGTGGAATTCGGGTGAAATTAAACAAAAAAATAACCGTCAAAGTGGTTTTGGAAAAAGCACAACCTTTCTGTTCGGCAAGTGGATCCATTGTCATGTTTACCAACAGAAATAACATGTTTTCTCAGTATTATGAAGCTCTCTACCTAGAAAACTCGAACGTGTGGAGGAATGGACTCCATGTGGAACCCATTAGCGTTTGCCGGCAGAAAACAAAAAGTTACATGCTAAAATGCATTCAAAACCGTCAAGTCCGTAGATAAAGCCCAGAAAACACAAAGAAACACAGAGGCTGTAGCAAGATGTGGGATTGAGATAGCCACAGATCAATGGATATTTCTGCTTTCCTCCAGGCATATCCGCACGAAATGTTGAGGAATTCAGCTGAAATTTAACCAAAAAATAACCGTCAAAGTGGTTTTGGAAAAAGCACAGCCTTTCTGTTCGGCAAGTGGATCCAATGTCATGTTTACCAACAGAAATAACATGTTTTCTCACTATTATGAAGCTCTTTACCTAGAAAACTCGAACGTGTGGAGGAATGGACTCCATGTGGAACTCATTAGTGTTTGGCGGCAGAAAACAAAAAGTTACATGCTAAAATGCATTCAAAACCATCAAGTCCATAGATAAAGCCCAGAAAACACAAGCAGAGAGGCTGTAGCAAGATGTGGGATTGAGATAGCCACAGATCAATGGATATTTCTGCTTTCCCCAAGGCATATCCGGACAAAGTGTTGTGGAATTCGGGTGAAATTTAACCAAAAACTCCCCGTCAAAGTGGTTTTGGAGAAAAGCAGATCATTCTGTTTGGCAAGTTGATCCAACGTCATGTTTACCAACAGAAATAGCATGTTTTCTCGGGATTCTGAATTGTTCTTCTGAGAAAACTCGAAGGTGTGGAGGAATTGAATCCATGGGGAACCCATTAGCGTTTGCCGGCAGAAAACAAAAAGTTACATGCTAAAATGCATTCAAAACCGTCAAGTCCGTAGATAAAGCCCAGAAAACACAAAGAAACACAGAGGCTGTAGCAAGATGTGGGATTGAGATAGCCACAACACACCGGATATTTCTGCTTTCCTCCAGGCATACGCGCACAAAATGTTGTGGAATTCAGCTGAAATTTAACCAAAAACTCCCCGTCAAAGTGGTTTTGGAAAAAGCACAACCTTTCTGTTCGGCAAGTGGATCCAATGTTATGTTTACCAACAGAAATAGCATGTTTTCTCTGCATTATGAAGCTCTATACTTAGAAAACTCGAATGTGTGGAGGAATGGACTCCATGTGGAACCCATTAGCGTTTGCCGCCAGAAAACAAAAAGCTACATGCTAAAATGCATTCAAAACCGTTCATCTCCATAGATAAAGCCCAGAAAACACAAAGAAACACAGAGGCGGTAGCAAGATGTGGGATTGAGATAGCCACAACACACCGGATACTTCTGCTTTCCTGCAGGCATATCCGGACAAAATGTTGTGGAATTCGGGTGAAATTAAACAAAAAAATAACCGTCAAAGTGGTTTTGGAAAAAGCACAACCTTTCTGTTCGGCAAGTGGATCCATTGTCATGTTTACCAACAGAAATAACATGTTTTCTCAGTATTATGAAGCTCTCTACCTAGAAAACTCGAACGTGTGGAGGAATGGACTCCATGTGGAACCCATTAGCGTTTGCCGGCAGAAAACAAAAAGTTACATGCTAAAATGCATTCAAAACCGTCAAGTCTGTAGATAAAGCCCAGAAAACACAAAGAAACACAGAGGCTGTAGCAAGATGTGGGATTGAGATAGCCACAGATCAATGGATATTTCTGCTTTCCTCCAGGCATATCCGCACGAAATGTTGTGGAATTCAGCTGAAATTTAACCAAAAAATAACCGTCAAAGTGGTTTTGGAAAAAGCACAGCCTTTCTGTTCGGCAAGTGGATCCAATGTCATGTTTACCAACAGAAATAACATGTTTTCTCACTATTATGAAGCTCTTTACCTAGAAAACTCGAACGTGTGGAGGAATGGACTCCATGTGGAACTCATTAGTGTTTGGCGGCAGAAAACAAAAAGTTACATGCTAAAATGCATTCAAAACCATCAAGTCCATAGATAAAGCCCAGAAAACACAAGCAGAGAGGCTGTAGCAAGATGTGGGATTGAGATAGCCACAGATCAATGGATATTTCTGCTTTCCCCCAGGCATATCCGGACAAAGTGTTGTGGAATTCGGGTGAAATGCACCCTAAAAATCACCATGAAAGTTGTTTCGGAAAGAAGCACAACCTTTCTGTTCAGCAGGTGGATCCAATGTCATGGTTACCAACAGAAATAGCATGTTTTCTCGGGATTCTGAATTCCTCTTCTGGGAGAACTCGAATGTGTGGAGGAATAGATTCCATGTGGAACCCATTAGCGTTTGCCGCCAGAAAACAAAAAGCTACATGCTAAAATGCATTCAAAACCGTTCATCTCCATAGATAAAGCCCAGAAAACACAAACAGAGAGGGTATAGAAAGATCTGGGATTGAGATAGCCACAACACACCGGATATTTCTGCTTTCCTCCAGGCATATCCGGACAAAGTGTTGTGGAATTCGGGTGAAATTTAACCAAAAACTCCCCGTCAAAGTGGTTTTGGAGAAAAGCAGATCATTCTGTTTGGCAAGTTGATCCAACGTCCTGTTTACCAACAGAAATAGCATGTTTTCTCAGGATTCTGAATTGTTCTTCTGAGAAAACTCGAAAGTGTGGAGGAATTGAATCCATGGGGAACCCATTAGCGTTTGCCGGCAGAAAACAAAAAGCTACATGCTAAAATGCATTCAAAACCGTTCATCTCCATAGATAAAGCCCAGAAAACACAAAGAAACACAGAGGCGGTAGCAAGATGTGGGATTGAGATAGCCACAACACACCGGATACTTCTGCTTTCCTGCAGGCATATCCGGACAAAATGTTGTGGAATTCGGGTGAAATTAAACAAAAAAATAACCGTCAAAGTGGTTTTGGAAAAAGCACAACCTTTCTGTTCGGCAAGTGGATCCATTGTCATGTTTACCAACAGAAATAACATGTTTTCTCAGTATTATGAAGCTCTCTACCTAGAAAACTCGAACGTGTGGAGGAATGGACTCCATGTGGAACCCATTAGCGTTTGCCGGCAGAAAACAAAAAGTTACATGCTAAAATGCATTCAAAACCGTCAAGTCCGTAGATAAACCCAGAAAACACAAAGAAACACAGAGGCTGTAGCAAGATGTGGGATTGAGATAGCCACAGATCAATGGATATTTCTGCTTTCCCCCAGGCATATCCGGACAAAGTGTTGTGGAATTCGGGTGAAATGCACCCTAAAAATCACCATGAAAGTTGTTTCGGAAAGAAGCACAACCTTTCTGTTCAGCAGGTGGATCCAATGTCATGGTTACCAACAGAAATAGCATGTTTTCTCGGGATTCTGAATTCCTCTTCTGGGAGAACTCGAATGTGTGGAGGAATAGATTCCATGTGGAACCCATTAGCGTTTGCCGCCAGAAAACAAAAAGCTACATGCTAAAATGCATTCAAAACCGTTCATCTCCATAGATAAAGCCCAGAAAACACAAACAGAGAGGGTATAGAAAGATCTGGGATTGAGATAGCCACAACACACCGGATATTTCTGCTTTCCTCCAGGCATATCCGGACAAAGTGTTGTGGAATTCGGGTGAAATTTAACCAAAAACTCCCCGTCAAAGTGGTTTTGGAGAAAAGCAGATCATTCTGTTTGGCAAGTTGATCCAACGTCATGTTTACCAACAGAAATAGCATGTTTTCTCGGGATTCTGAATTGTTCTTCTGAGAAAACTCGAAAGTGTGGAGGAATTGAATCCATGTGGAACCCATTAGCGTTTGCCGCCAGAAAACAAAAAGCTACATGCTAAAATGCATTCAAAACCGTTCATCTCCATAGATAAAGCCCAGAAAACACAAAGAAACACAGAGGCTGTAGCAAGATGTGGGATTGAGATAGCCACAACACACCGGATATTTCTGTTTTCCTCCAGGCATACGCGCACAAAATGTTGTGGAATTCAGCTGAAATTTAACCAAAAACTCCCCGTCAAAGTGGTTTTGGAAAAAGCACAACCTTTCTGTTCGGCAAGTGGATCCAATGTTATGTTTACCAACAGAAATAGCATGTTTTCTCTGCATTATGAAGCTCTATACTTAGAAAACTCGAATGTGTGGAGGAATGGACTCCATGTGGAACCCATTAGCGTTTGCCGCCAGAAAACAAAAAGCTACATGCTAAAATGCATTCAAAACCGTTCATCTCCATAGATAAAGCCCAGAAAACACAAAGAAACACAGAGGCGGTAGCAAGATGTGGGATTGAGATAGCCACAACACACCGGATATTTCTGCTTTCCTCCAGGCATATCCGCACGAAATGTTGTGGAATTCGGGTGAAATTAAACAAAAAAATAACCGTCAAAGTGGTTTTGGAAAAAGCACAACCTTTCTGTTCGGCAAGTAGATCCATTGTCATGTTTACCAACAGAAATAACATGTTTTCTCAGTATTATGAAGCTCTCTACCTAGAAAACTCGAACGTGTGGAGGAATGGACTCCATGTGGAACCCATTAGCGTTTGCCGGCAGAAAACAAAAAGTTACATGCTAAAATGCATTCAAAACCGTCAAGTCCGTAGATAAAGCCCAGAAAACACAAAGAAACACAGAGGCTGTAGCAAGATGTGGGATTGAGATAGCCACAGATCAATGGATATTTCTGCTTTCCTCCAGGCATATCCGCACGAAATGTTGAGGAATTCAGCTGAAATTTAACCAAAAAATAACCGTCAAAGTGGTTTTGGAAAAAGCACAGCCTTTCTGTTCGGCAAGTGGATCCAATGTCATGTTTACCAACAGAAATAACATGTTTTCTCACTATTATGAAGCTCTTTACCTAGAAAACTCGAACGTGTGGAGGAATGGACTCCATGTGGAACTCATTAGTGTTTGGCGGCAGAAAACAAAAAGTTACATGCTAAAATGCATTCAAAACCATCAAGTCCATAGATAAAGCCCAGAAAACACAAGCAGAGAGGGTATAGAAAGATCTGGGATTGAGATAGCCACAACACACCGGATATTTCTGCTTTCCCCAAGGCATATCCGGACAAAGTGTTGTGGAATTCGGGTGAAATTTAACCAAAAACTCCCCGTCAAAGTGGTTTTGGAGAAAAGCAGATCATTCTGTTTGGCAAGTTGATCCAACGTCATGTTTACCAACAGAAATAGCATGTTTTCTCGGGATTCTGAATTGTTCTTCTGAGAAAACTCGAAGGTGTGGAGGAATTGAATCCATGGGGAACCCATTAGCGTTTGCCGGCAGAAAACAAAAAGTTACATGCTAAAATGCATTCAAAACCGTCAAGTCCGTAGATAAAGCCCAGAAAACACAAAGAAACACAGAGGCTGTAGCAAGATGTGGGATTGAGATAGCCACAACACACCGGATATTTCTGCTTTCCTCCAGGCATACGCGCACAAAATGTTGTGGAATTCAGCTGAAATTTAACCAAAAACTCCCCGTCAAAGTGGTTTTGGAAAAAGCACAACCTTTCTGTTCGGCAAGTGGATCCAATGTTATGTTTACCAACAGAAATAGCATGTTTTCTCTGCATTATGAAGCTCTATACTTAGAAAACTCGAATGTGTGGAGGAATGGACTCCATGTGGAACCCATTAGCGTTTGCCGGCAGAAAACAAAAAGCTACATGCTAAAATGCATTCAAAACCGTTCATCTCCATAGATAAAGCCCAGAAAACACAAAGAAACACAGAGGCGGTAGCAAGATGTGGGATTGAGATAGCCACAACACACCGGATACTTCTGCTTTCCTGCAGGCATATCCGGACAAAATGTTGTGGAATTCGGGTGAAATTAAACAAAAAAATAACCGTCAAAGTGGTTTTGGAAAAAGCACAACCTTTCTGTTCGGCAAGTGGATCCATTGTCATGTTTACCAACAGAAATAACATGTTTTCTCAGTATTATGAAGCTCTCTACCTAGAAAACTCGAACGTGTGGAGGAATGGACTCCATGTGGAACCCATTAGCGTTTGCCGGCAGAAAACAAAAAGTTACATGCTAAAATGCATTCAAAACCGTCAAGTCTGTAGATAAAGCCCAGAAAACACAAAGAAACACAGAGGCTGTAGCAAGATGTGGGATTGAGATAGCCACAGATCAATGGATATTTCTGCTTTCCTCCAGGCATATCCGCACGAAATGTTGTGGAATTCAGCTGAAATTTAACCAAAAAATAACCGTCAAAGTGGTTTTGGAAAAAGCACAGCCTTTCTGTTCGGCAAGTGGATCCAATGTCATGTTTACCAACAGAAATAACATGTTTTCTCACTATTATGAAGCTCTTTACCTAGAAAACTCGAACGTGTGGAGGAATGGACTCCATGTGGAACTCATTAGTGTTTGGCGGCAGAAAACAAAAAGTTACATGCTAAAATGCATTCAAAACCATCAAGTCCATAGATAAAGCCCAGAAAACACAAGCAGAGAGGCTGTAGCAAGATGTGGGATTGAGATAGCCACAGATCAATGGATATTTCTGCTTTCCCCCATGCATATCCGGACAAAGTGTTGTGGAATTCGGGTGAAATGCACCCTAAAAATCACCATGAAAGTTGTTTCGGAAAGAAGCACAACCTTTCTGTTCAGCAGGTGGATCCAATGTCATGGTTACCAACAGAAATAGCATGTTTTCTCGGGATTCTGAATTCCTCTTCTGGGAGAACTCGAATGTGTGGAGGAATAGATTCCATGTGGAACCCATTAGCGTTTGCCGCCAGAAAACTAAAAGCTACATGCTAAAATGCATTCAAAACCGTTCATCTCCATAGATAAAGCCCAGAAAACACAAACAGAGAGGGTATAGAAAGATGTGGGATTGAGATAGCCACAACACACCGGATATTTCTGCTTTCCTCCAGGCATATCCGGACAAAGTGTTGTGGAATTCGGGTGAAATTTAACCAAAAACTCCCCGTCAAAGTGGTTTTGGAGAAAAGCAGATCATTCTGTTTGGCAAGTTGATCCAACGTCCTGTTTACCAACAGAAATAGCATGTTTTCTCAGGATTCTGAATTGTTCTTCTGAGAAAACTCGAAAGTGTGGAGGAATTGAATCCATGGGGAACCCATTAGCGTTTGCCGGCAGAAAACAAAAAGCTACATGCTAAAATGCATTCAAAACCGTTCATCTCCATAGATAAAGCCCAGAAAACACAAAGAAACACAGAGGCGGTAGCAAGATGTGGGATTGAGATAGCCACAACACACCGGATACTTCTGCTTTCCTGCAGGCATATCCGGACAAAATGTTGTGGAATTCGGGTGAAATTAAACAAAAAAATAACCGTCAAAGTGGTTTTGGAAAAAGCACAACCTTTCTGTTCGGCAAGTAGATCCATTGTCATGTTTACCAACAGAAATAACATGTTTTCTCAGTATTATGAAGCTCTCTACCTAGAAAACTCGAACGTGTGGAGGAATGGACTCCATGTGGAACCCATTAGCGTTTGCCGGCAGAAAACAAAAAGTTACATGCTAAAATGCATTCAAAACCGTCAAGTCCGTAGATAAAGCCCAGAAAACACAAAGAAACACAGAGGCTGTAGCAAGATGTGGGATTGAGATAGCCACAACACACCGGATATTTCTGCTTTCCTCCAGGCATATCCGCACGAAATGTTGTGGAATTCAGCTGAAATTTAACCAAAAAATAACCGTCAAAGTGGTTTTGGAAAAAGCACAGCCTTTCTGTTCGGCAAGTGGATCCAATGTCATGTTTACCAACAGAAATAACATGTTTTCTCACTATTATGAAGCTCTTTACCTAGAAAACTCGAACGTGTGGAGGAATGGACTCCATGTGGAACTCATTAGTGTTTGGCGGCAGAAAACAAAAAGTTACATGCTAAAATGCATTCAAAACCATCAAGTCCATAGATAAAGCCCAGAAAACACAAGCAGAGAGGCTGTAGCAAGATGTGGGATTGAGATAGCCACAGATCAATGGATATTTCTGCTTTCCCCCAGGCATATCCGGACAAAGTGTTGTGGAATTCGGGTGAAATGCACCCTAAAAATCACCATGAAAGTTGTTTCGGAAAGAAGCACAACCTTTCTGTTCAGCAGGTGGATCCAATGTCATGGTTACCAACAGAAATAGCATGTTTTCTCGGGATTCTGAATTCCTCTTCTGGGAGAACTCGAATGTGTGGAGGAATAGATTCCATGTGGAACCCATTAGCGTTTGCCGCCAGAAAACAAAAAGCTACATGCTAAAATGCATTCAAAACCGTTCATCTCCATAGATAAAGCCCAGAAAACACAAAGAAACACAGAGGCGGTAGCAAGATGTGGGATTGAGATAGCCACAACACACCGGATACTTCTGCTTTCCTGCAGGCATATCCGGACAAAATGTTGTGGAATTCGGGTGAAATTAAACAAAAAAATAACCGTCAAAGTGGTTTTGGAAAAAGCACAACCTTTCTGTTCGGCAAGTGGATCCATTGTCATGTTTACCAACAGAAATAACATGTTTTCTCAGTATTATGAAGCTCTCTACCTAGAAAACTCGAACGTGTGGAGGAATGGACTCCATGTGGAACCCATTAGCGTTTGCCGGCAGAAAACAAAAAGTTACATGCTAAAATGCATTCAAAACCGTCAAGTCCGTAGATAAACCCAGAAAACACAAAGAAACACAGAGGCTGTAGCAAGATGTGGGATTGAGATAGCCACAGATCAATGGATATTTCTGCTTTCCCCCAGGCATATCCGGACAAAGTGTTGTGGAATTCGGGTGAAATGCACCCTAAAAATCACCATGAAAGTTGTTTCGGAAAGAAGCACAACCTTTCTGTTCAGCAGGTGGATCCAATGTCATGGTTACCAACAGAAATAGCATGTTTTCTCGGGATTCTGAATTCCTCTTCTGGGAGAACTCGAATGTGTGGAGGAATAGATTCCATGTGGAACCCATTAGCGTTTGCCGCCAGAAAACAAAAAGCTACATGCTAAAATGCATTCAAAACCGTTCATCTCCATAGATAAAGCCCAGAAAACACAAACAGAGAGGGTATAGAAAGATCTGGGATTGAGATAGCCACAACACACCGGATATTTCTGCTTTCCTCCAGGCATATCCGGACAAAGTGTTGTGGAATTCGGGTGAAATTTAACCAAAAACTCCCCGTCAAAGTGGTTTTGGAGAAAAGCAGATCATTCTGTTTGGCAAGTTGATCCAACGTCATGTTTACCAACAGAAATAGCATGTTTTCTCGGGATTCTGAATTGTTCTTCTGAGAAAACTCGAAGGTGTGGAGGAATTGAATCCATGGGGAACCCATTAGCGTTTGCCGGCAGAAAACAAAAAGTTACATGCTAAAATGCATTCAAAACCGTCAAGTCCGTAGATAAAGCCCAGAAAACACAAAGAAACACAGAGGCTGTAGCAAGATGTGGGATTGAGATAGCCACAACACACCGGATATTTCTGCTTTCCTCCAGGCATACGCGCACAAAATGTTGTGGAATTCAGCTGAAATTTAACCAAAAACTCCCCGTCAAAGTGGTTTTGGAAAAAGCACAACCTTTCTGTTCGGCAAGTGGATCCAATGTTATGTTTACCAACAGAAATAGCATGTTTTCTCTGCATTATGAAGCTCTATACTTAGAAAACTCGAATGTGTGGAGGAATGGACTCCATGTGGAACCCATTAGCGTTTGCCGCCAGAAAACAAAAAGCTACATGCTAAAATGCATTCAAAACCGTTCATCTCCATAGATAAAGCCCAGAAAACACAAAGAAACACAGAGGCGGTAGCAAGATGTGGGATTGAGATAGCCACAACACACCGGATATTTCTGCTTTCCTCCAGGCATATCCGCACGAAATGTTGTGGAATTCGGGTGAAATTAAACAAAAAAATAACCGTCAAAGTGGTTTTGGAAAAAGCACAACCTTTCTGTTCGGCAAGTAGATCCATTGTCATGTTTACCAACAGAAATAACATGTTTTCTCAGTATTATGAAGCTCTCTACCTAGAAAACTCGAACGTGTGGAGGAATGGACTCCATGTGGAACCCATTAGCGTTTGCCGGCAGAAAACAAAAAGTTACATGCTAAAATGCATTCAAAACCGTCAAGTCCGTAGATAAAGCCCAGAAAACACAAAGAAACACAGAGGCTGTAGCAAGATGTGGGATTGAGATAGCCACAGATCAATGGATATTTCTGCTTTCCTCCAGGCATATCCGCACGAAATGTTGAGGAATTCAGCTGAAATTTAACCAAAAAATAACCGTCAAAGTGGTTTTGGAAAAAGCACAGCCTTTCTGTTCGGCAAGTGGATCCAATGTCATGTTTACCAACAGAAATAACATGTTTTCTCACTATTATGAAGCTCTTTACCTAGAAAACTCGAACGTGTGGAGGAATGGACTCCATGTGGAACTCATTAGTGTTTGGCGGCAGAAAACAAAAAGTTACATGCTAAAATGCATTCAAAACCATCAAGTCCATAGATAAAGCCCAGAAAACACAAGCAGAGAGGCTGTAGCAAGATGTGGGATTGAGATAGCCACAGATCAATGGATATTTCTGCTTTCCCCAAGGCATATCCGGACAAAGTGTTGTGGAATTCGGGTGAAATTTAACCAAAAACTCCCCGTCAAAGTGGTTTTGGAGAAAAGCAGATCATTCTGTTTGGCAAGTTGATCCAACGTCATGTTTACCAACAGAAATAGCATGTTTTCTCGGGATTCTGAATTGTTCTTCTGAGAAAACTCGAAGGTGTGGAGGAATTGAATCCATGGGGAACCCATTAGCGTTTGCCGGCAGAAAACAAAAAGTTACATGCTAAAATGCATTCAAAACCGTCAAGTCCGTAGATAAAGCCCAGAAAACACAAAGAAACACAGAGGCTGTAGCAAGATGTGGGATTGAGATAGCCACAACACACCGGATATTTCTGCTTTCCTCCAGGCATACGCGCACAAAATGTTGTGGAATTCAGCTGAAATTTAACCAAAAACTCCCCGTCAAAGTGGTTTTGGAAAAAGCACAACCTTTCTGTTCGGCAAGTGGATCCAATGTTATGTTTACCAACAGAAATAGCATGTTTTCTCTGCATTATGAAGCTCTATACTTAGAAAACTCGAATGTGTGGAGGAATGGACTCCATGTGGAACCCATTAGCGTTTGCCGCCAGAAAACAAAAAGCTACATGCTAAAATGCATTCAAAACCGTTCATCTCCATAGATAAAGCCCAGAAAACACAAAGAAACACAGAGGCGGTAGCAAGATGTGGGATTGAGATAGCCACAACACACCGGATACTTCTGCTTTCCTGCAGGCATATCCGGACAAAATGTTGTGGAATTCGGGTGAAATTAAACAAAAAAATAACCGTCAAAGTGGTTTTGGAAAAAGCACAACCTTTCTGTTCGGCAAGTAGATCCATTGTCATGTTTACCAACAGAAATAACATGTTTTCTCAGTATTATGAAGCTCTCTACCTAGAAAACTCGAACGTGTGGAGGAATGGACTCCATGTGGAACCCATTAGCGTTTGCCGGCAGAAAACAAAAAGTTACATGCTAAAATGCATTCAAAACCGTCAAGTCTGTAGATAAAGCCCAGAAAACACAAAGAAACACAGAGGCTGTAGCAAGATGTGGGATTGAGATAGCCACAGATCAATGGATATTTCTGCTTTCCTCCAGGCATATCCGGACAAAGTGTTGTGGAATTCGGGTGAAATTTAACCAAAAACTCCCCGTCAAAGTGGTTTTGGAGAAAAGCAGATCATTCTGTTTGGCAAGTTGATCCAACGTCCTGTTTACCAACAGAAATAGCATGTTTTCTCAGGATTCTGAATTGTTCTTCTGAGAAAACTCGAAAGTGTGGAGGAATTGAATCCATGGGGAACCCATTAGCGTTTGCCGGCAGAAAACAAAAAGCTACATGCTAAAATGCATTCAAAACCGTTCATCTCCATAGATAAAGCCCAGAAAACACAAAGAAACACAGAGGCGGTAGCAAGATGTGGGATTGAGATAGCCACAACACACCGGATACTTCTGCTTTCCTGCAGGCATATCCGGACAAAATGTTGTGGAATTCGGGTGAAATTAAACAAAAAAATAACCGTCAAAGTGGTTTTGGAAAAAGCACAACCTTTCTGTTCGGCAAGTGGATCCATTGTCATGTTTACCAACAGAAATAACATGTTTTCTCAGTATTATGAAGCTCTCTACCTAGAAAACTCGAACGTGTGGAGGAATGGACTCCATGTGGAACCCATTAGCGTTTGCCGGCAGAAAACAAAAAGTTACATGCTAAAATGCATTCAAAACCGTCAAGTCCGTAGATAAACCCAGAAAACACAAAGAAACACAGAGGCTGTAGCAAGATGTGGGATTGAGATAGCCACAGATCAATGGATATTTCTGCTTTCCCCCAGGCATATCCGGACAAAGTGTTGTGGAATTCGGGTGAAATGCACCCTAAAAATCACCATGAAAGTTGTTTCGGAAAGAAGCACAACCTTTCTGTTCAGCAGGTGGATCCAATGTCATGGTTACCAACAGAAATAGCATGTTTTCTCGGGATTCTGAATTCCTCTTCTGGGAGAACTCGAATGTGTGGAGGAATAGATTCCATGTGGAACCCATTAGCGTTTGCCTCCAGAAAACAAAAAGCTACATGCTAAAATGCATTCAAAACCGTTCATCTCCATAGATAAAGCCCAGAAAACACAAACAGAGAGGGTATAGAAAGATGTGGGATTGAGATAGCCACAACACACCGGATATTTCTGCTTTCCTCCAGGCATATCCGGACAAAGTGTTGTGGAATTCGGGTGAAATTTAACCAAAACCTCCCCGTCAAAGTGGTTTTGGAGAAAAGCAGATCATTCTGTTTGGCAAGTTGATCCAACGTCCTGTTTACCAACAGAAATAGCATGTTTTCTCAGGATTCTGAATTGTTCTTCTGAGAAAACTCGAAAGTGTGGAGGAATTGAATCCATGGGGAACCCATTAGCGTTTGCCGGCAGAAAACAAAAAGCTACATGCTAAAATGCATTCAAAACCGTTCATCTCCATAGATAAAGCCCAGAAAACACAAAGAAACACAGAGGCGGTAGCAAGATGTGGGATTGAGATAGCCACAACACACCGGATACTTCTGCTTTCCTGCAGGCATATCCGGACAAAATGTTGTGGAATTCGGGTGAAATTAAACAAAAAAATAACCGTCAAAGTGGTTTTGGAAAAAGCACAACCTTTCTGTTCGGCAAGTGGATCCATTGTCATGTTTACCAACAGAAATAACATGTTTTCTCAGTATTATGAAGCTCTCTACCTAGAAAACTCGAACGTGTGGAGGAATGGACTCCATGTGGAACCCATTAGCGTTTGCCGGCAGAAAACAAAAAGTTACATGCTAAAATGCATTCAAAACCGTCAAGTCCGTAGATAAACCCAGAAAACACAAAGAAACACAGAGGCTGTAGCAAGATGTGGGATTGAGATAGCCACAGATCAATGGATATTTCTGCTTTCCCCCAGGCATATCCGGACAAAGTGTTGTGGAATTCGGGTGAAATGCACCCTAAAAATCACCATGAAAGTTGTTTCGGAAAGAAGCACAACCTTTCTGTTCAGCAGGTGGATCCAATGTCATGGTTACCAACAGAAATAGCATGTTTTCTCGGGATTCTGAATTCCTCTTCTGGGAGAACTCGAATGTGTGGAGGAATAGATTCCATGTGGAACCCATTAGCGTTTGCCGCCAGAAAACAAAAAGCTACATGCTAAAATGCATTCAAAACCGTTCATCTCCATAGATAAAGCCCAGAAAACACAAACAGAGAGGGTATAGAAAGATCTGGGATTGAGATAGCCACAACACACCGGATATTTCTGCTTTCCTCCAGGCATATCCGGACAAAGTGTTGTGGAATTCGGGTGAAATTTAACCAAAAACTCCCCGTCAAAGTGGTTTTGGAGAAAAGCAGATCATTCTGTTTGGCAAGTTGATCCAACGTCATGTTTACCAACAGAAATAGCATGTTTTCTCGGGATTCTGAATTGTTCTTCTGAGAAAACTCGAAGGTGTGGAGGAATTGAATCCATGGGGAACCCATTAGCGTTTGCCGGCAGAAAACAAAAAGTTACATGCTAAAATGCATTCAAAACCGTCAAGTCCGTAGATAAAGCCCAGAAAACACAAAGAAACACAGAGGCTGTAGCAAGATCTGGGATTGAGATAGCCACAACACACCGGATATTTCTGCTTTCCTCCAGGCATACGCGCACAAAATGTTGTGGAATTCAGCTGAAATTTAACCAAAAACTCCCCGTCAAAGTGGTTTTGGAAAAAGCACAACCTTTCTGTTCGGCAAGTGGATCCAATGTTATGTTTACCAACAGAAATAGCATGTTTTCTCTGCATTATGAAGCTCTATACTTAGAAAACTCGAATGTGTGGAGGAATGGACTCCATGTGGAACCCATTAGCGTTTGCCGCCAGAAAACAAAAAGCTACATGCTAAAATGCATTCAAAACCGTTCATCTCCATAGATAAAGCCCAGAAAACACAAAGAAACACAGAGGCGGTAGCAAGATGTGGGATTGAGATAGCCACAGATCAATGGATATTTCTGCTTTCCTCCAGGCATATCCGCACGAAATGTTGTGGAATTCAGCTGAAATTTAACCAAAAAATAACCGTCAAAGTGGTTTTGGAAAAAGCACAGCCTTTCTGTTCGGCAAGTGGATCCAATGTCATGTTTACCAACAGAAATAACATGTTTTCTCACTATTATGAAGCTCTTTACCTAGAAAACTCGAACGTGTGGAGGAATGGACTCCATGTGGAACTCATTAGTGTTTGGCGGCAGAAAACAAAAAGTTACATGCTAAAATGCATTCAAAACCATCAAGTCCATAGATAAAGCCCAGAAAACACAAGCAGAGAGGCTGTAGCAAGATGTGGGATTGAGATAGCCACAGATCAATGGATATTTCTGCTTTCCCCCATGCATATCCGGACAAAGTGTTGTGGAATTCGGGTGAAATGCACCCTAAAAATCACCATGAAAGTTGTTTCGGAAAGAAGCACAACCTTTCTGTTCAGCAGGTGGATCCAATGTCATGGTTACCAACAGAAATAGCATGTTTTCTCGGGATTCTGAATTCCTCTTCTGGGAGAACTCGAATGTGTGGAGGAATAGATTCCATGTGGAACCCATTAGCGTTTGCCGCCAGAAAACTAAAAGCTACATGCTAAAATGCATTCAAAACCGTTCATCTCCATAGATAAAGCCCAGAAAACACAAACAGAGAGGGTATAGAAAGATGTGGGATTGAGATAGCCACAACACACCGGATATTTCTGCTTTCCTCCAGGCATATCCGGACAAAGTGTTGTGGAATTCGGGTGAAATTTAACCAAAAACTCCCCGTCAAAGTGGTTTTGGAGAAAAGCAGATCATTCTGTTTGGCAAGTTGATCCAACGTCCTGTTTACCAACAGAAATAGCATGTTTTCTCAGGATTCTGAATTGTTCTTCTGAGAAAACTCGAAAGTGTGGAGGAATTGAATCCATGGGGAACCCATTAGCGTTTGCCGGCAGAAAACAAAAAGCTACATGCTAAAATGCATTCAAAACCGTTCATCTCCATAGATAAAGCCCAGAAAACACAAAGAAACACAGAGGCGGTAGCAAGATGTGGGATTGAGATAGCCACAACACACCGGATACTTCTGCTTTCCTGCAGGCATATCCGGACAAAATGTTGTGGAATTCGGGTGAAATTAAACAAAAAAATAACCGTCAAAGTGGTTTTGGAAAAAGCACAACCTTTCTGTTCGGCAAGTAGATCCATTGTCATGTTTACCAACAGAAATAACATGTTTTCTCAGTATTATGAAGCTCTCTACCTAGAAAACTCGAACGTGTGGAGGAATGGACTCCATGTGGAACCCATTAGCGTTTGCCGGCAGAAAACAAAAAGTTACATGCTAAAATGCATTCAAAACCGTCAAGTCCGTAGATAAAGCCCAGAAAACACAAAGAAACACAGAGGCTGTAGCAAGATGTGGGATTGAGATAGCCACAACACACCGGATATTTCTGCTTTCCTCCAGGCATATCCGCACGAAATGTTGTGGAATTCAGCTGAAATTTAACCAAAAAATAACCGTCAAAGTGGTTTTGGAAAAAGCACAGCCTTTCTGTTCGGCAAGTGGATCCAATGTCATGTTTACCAACAGAAATAACATGTTTTCTCACTATTATGAAGCTCTTTACCTAGAAAACTCGAACGTGTGGAGGAATGGACTCCATGTGGAACTCATTAGTGTTTGGCGGCAGAAAACAAAAAGTTACATGCTAAAATGCATTCAAAACCATCAAGTCCATAGATAAAGCCCAGAAAACACAAGCAGAGAGGCTGTAGCAAGATGTGGGATTGAGATAGCCACAGATCAATGGATATTTCTGCTTTCCCCCAGGCATATCCGGACAAAGTGTTGTGGAATTCGGGTGAAATGCACCCTAAAAATCACCATGAAAGTTGTTTCGGAAAGAAGCACAACCTTTCTGTTCAGCAGGTGGATCCAATGTCATGGTTACCAACAGAAATAGCATGTTTTCTCGGGATTCTGAATTCCTCTTCTGGGAGAACTCGAATGTGTGGAGGAATAGATTCCATGTGGAACCCATTAGCGTTTGCCGCCAGAAAACAAAAAGCTACATGCTAAAATGCATTCAAAACCGTTCATCTCCATAGATAAAGCCCAGAAAACACAAAGAAACACAGAGGCGGTAGCAAGATGTGGGATTGAGATAGCCACAACACACCGGATACTTCTGCTTTCCTGCAGGCATATCCGGACAAAATGTTGTGGAATTCGGGTGAAATTAAACAAAAAAATAACCGTCAAAGTGGTTTTGGAAAAAGCACAACCTTTCTGTTCGGCAAGTGGATCCATTGTCATGTTTACCAACAGAAATAACATGTTTTCTCAGTATTATGAAGCTCTCTACCTAGAAAACTCGAACGTGTGGAGGAATGGACTCCATGTGGAACCCATTAGCGTTTGCCGGCAGAAAACAAAAAGTTACATGCTAAAATGCATTCAAAACCGTCAAGTCCGTAGATAAACCCAGAAAACACAAAGAAACACAGAGGCTGTAGCAAGATGTGGGATTGAGATAGCCACAGATCAATGGATATTTCTGCTTTCCCCCAGGCATATCCGGACAAAGTGTTGTGGAATTCGGGTGAAATGCACCCTAAAAATCACCATGAAAGTTGTTTCGGAAAGAAGCACAACCTTTCTGTTCAGCAGGTGGATCCAATGTCATGGTTACCAACAGAAATAGCATGTTTTCTCGGGATTCTGAATTCCTCTTCTGGGAGAACTCGAATGTGTGGAGGAATAGATTCCATGTGGAACCCATTAGCGTTTGCCGCCAGAAAACAAAAAGCTACATGCTAAAATGCATTCAAAACCGTTCATCTCCATAGATAAAGCCCAGAAAACACAAACAGAGAGGGTATAGAAAGATCTGGGATTGAGATAGCCACAACACACCGGATATTTCTGCTTTCCTCCAGGCATATCCGGACAAAGTGTTGTGGAATTCGGGTGAAATTTAACCAAAAACTCCCCGTCAAAGTGGTTTTGGAGAAAAGCAGATCATTCTGTTTGGCAAGTTGATCCAACGTCATGTTTACCAACAGAAATAGCATGTTTTCTCGGGATTCTGAATTGTTCTTCTGAGAAAACTCGAAGGTGTGGAGGAATTGAATCCATGGGGAACCCATTAGCGTTTGCCGGCAGAAAACAAAAAGTTACATGCTAAAATGCATTCAAAACCGTCAAGTCCGTAGATAAAGCCCAGAAAACACAAAGAAACACAGAGGCTGTAGCAAGATGTGGGATTGAGATAGCCACAACACACCGGATATTTCTGCTTTCCTCCAGGCATACGCGCACAAAATGTTGTGGAATTCAGCTGAAATTTAACCAAAAACTCCCCGTCAAAGTGGTTTTGGAAAAAGCACAACCTTTCTGTTCGGCAAGTGGATCCAATGTTATGTTTACCAACAGAAATAGCATGTTTTCTCTGCATTATGAAGCTCTATACTTAGAAAACTCGAATGTGTGGAGGAATGGACTCCATGTGGAACCCATTAGCGTTTGCCGCCAGAAAACAAAAAGCTACATGCTAAAATGCATTCAAAACCGTTCATCTCCATAGATAAAGCCCAGAAAACACAAAGAAACACAGAGGCGGTAGCAAGATGTGGGATTGAGATAGCCACAACACACCGGATATTTCTGCTTTCCTCCAGGCATATCCGCACGAAATGTTGTGGAATTCGGGTGAAATTAAACAAAAAAATAACCGTCAAAGTGGTTTTGGAAAAAGCACAACCTTTCTGTTCGGCAAGTAGATCCATTGTCATGTTTACCAACAGAAATAACATGTTTTCTCAGTATTATGAAGCTCTCTACCTAGAAAACTCGAACGTGTGGAGGAATGGACTCCATGTGGAACCCATTAGCGTTTGCCGGCAGAAAACAAAAAGTTACATGCTAAAATGCATTCAAAACCGTCAAGTCCGTAGATAAAGCCCAGAAAACACAAAGAAACACAGAGGCTGTAGCAAGATGTGGGATTGAGATAGCCACAGATCAATGGATATTTCTGCTTTCCTCCAGGCATATCCGCACGAAATGTTGAGGAATTCAGCTGAAATTTAACCAAAAAATAACCGTCAAAGTGGTTTTGGAAAAAGCACAGCCTTTCTGTTCGGCAAGTGGATCCAATGTCATGTTTACCAACAGAAATAACATGTTTTCTCACTATTATGAAGCTCTTTACCTAGAAAACTCGAACGTGTGGAGGAATGGACTCCATGTGGAACTCATTAGTGTTTGGCGGCAGAAAACAAAAAGTTACATGCTAAAATGCATTCAAAACCATCAAGTCCATAGATAAAGCCCAGAAAACACAAGCAGAGAGGCTGTAGCAAGATGTGGGATTGAGATAGCCACAGATCAATGGATATTTCTGCTTTCCCCAAGGCATATCCGGACAAAGTGTTGTGGAATTCGGGTGAAATTTAACCAAAAACTCCCCGTCAAAGTGGTTTTGGAGAAAAGCAGATCATTCTGTTTGGCAAGTTGATCCAACGTCATGTTTACCAACAGAAATAGCATGTTTTCTCGGGATTCTGAATTGTTCTTCTGAGAAAACTCGAAGGTGTGGAGGAATTGAATCCATGGGGAACCCATTAGCGTTTGCCGGCAGAAAACAAAAAGTTACATGCTAAAATGCATTCAAAACCGTCAAGTCCGTAGATAAAGCCCAGAAAACACAAAGAAACACAGAGGCTGTAGCAAGATGTGGGATTGAGATAGCCACAACACACCGGATATTTCTGCTTTCCTCCAGGCATACGCGCACAAAATGTTGTGGAATTCAGCTGAAATTTAACCAAAAACTCCCCGTCAAAGTGGTTTTGGAAAAAGCACAACCTTTCTGTTCGGCAAGTGGATCCAATGTTATGTTTACCAACAGAAATAGCATGTTTTCTCTGCATTATGAAGCTCTATACTTAGAAAACTCGAATGTGTGGAGGAATGGACTCCATGTGGAACCCATTAGCGTTTGCCGCCAGAAAACAAAAAGCTACATGCTAAAATGCATTCAAAACCGTTCATCTCCATAGATAAAGCCCAGAAAACACAAAGAAACACAGAGGCGGTAGCAAGATGTGGGATTGAGATAGCCACAACACACCGGATACTTCTGCTTTCCTGCAGGCATATCCGGACAAAATGTTGTGGAATTCGGGTGAAATTAAACAAAAAAATAACCGTCAAAGTGGTTTTGGAAAAAGCACAACCTTTCTGTTCGGCAAGTAGATCCATTGTCATGTTTACCAACAGAAATAACATGTTTTCTCAGTATTATGAAGCTCTCTACCTAGAAAACTCGAACGTGTGGAGGAATGGACTCCATGTGGAACCCATTAGCGTTTGCCGGCAGAAAACAAAAAGTTACATGCTAAAATGCATTCAAAACCGTCAAGTCTGTAGATAAAGCCCAGAAAACACAAAGAAACACAGAGGCTGTAGCAAGATGTGGGATTGAGATAGCCACAGATCAATGGATATTTCTGCTTTCCTCCAGGCATATCCGGACAAAGTGTTGTGGAATTCGGGTGAAATTTAACCAAAAACTCCCCGTCAAAGTGGTTTTGGAGAAAAGCAGATCATTCTGTTTGGCAAGTTGATCCAACGTCCTGTTTACCAACAGAAATAGCATGTTTTCTCAGGATTCTGAATTGTTCTTCTGAGAAAACTCGAAAGTGTGGAGGAATTGAATCCATGGGGAACCCATTAGCGTTTGCCGGCAGAAAACAAAAAGCTACATGCTAAAATGCATTCAAAACCGTTCATCTCCATAGATAAAGCCCAGAAAACACAAAGAAACACAGAGGCGGTAGCAAGATGTGGGATTGAGATAGCCACAACACACCGGATACTTCTGCTTTCCTGCAGGCATATCCGGACAAAATGTTGTGGAATTCGGGTGAAATTAAACAAAAAAATAACCGTCAAAGTGGTTTTGGAAAAAGCACAACCTTTCTGTTCGGCAAGTGGATCCATTGTCATGTTTACCAACAGAAATAACATGTTTTCTCAGTATTATGAAGCTCTCTACCTAGAAAACTCGAACGTGTGGAGGAATGGACTCCATGTGGAACCCATTAGCGTTTGCCGGCAGAAAACAAAAAGTTACATGCTAAAATGCATTCAAAACCGTCAAGTCCGTAGATAAACCCAGAAAACACAAAGAAACACAGAGGCTGTAGCAAGATGTGGGATTGAGATAGCCACAGATCAATGGATATTTCTGCTTTCCCCCAGGCATATCCGGACAAAGTGTTGTGGAATTCGGGTGAAATGCACCCTAAAAATCACCATGAAAGTTGTTTCGGAAAGAAGCACAACCTTTCTGTTCAGCAGGTGGATCCAATGTCATGGTTACCAACAGAAATAGCATGTTTTCTCGGGATTCTGAATTCCTCTTCTGGGAGAACTCGAATGTGTGGAGGAATAGATTCCATGTGGAACCCATTAGCGTTTGCCTCCAGAAAACAAAAAGCTACATGCTAAAATGCATTCAAAACCGTTCATCTCCATAGATAAAGCCCAGAAAACACAAACAGAGAGGGTATAGAAAGATGTGGGATTGAGATAGCCACAACACACCGGATATTTCTGCTTTCCTCCAGGCATATCCGGACAAAGTGTTGTGGAATTCGGGTGAAATTTAACCAAAACCTCCCCGTCAAAGTGGTTTTGGAGAAAAGCAGATCATTCTGTTTGGCAAGTTGATCCAACGTCCTGTTTACCAACAGAAATAGCATGTTTTCTCAGGATTCTGAATTGTTCTTCTGAGAAAACTCGAAAGTGTGGAGGAATTGAATCCATGGGGAACCCATTAGCGTTTGCCGGCAGAAAACAAAAAGCTACATGCTAAAATGCATTCAAAACCGTTCATCTCCATAGATAAAGCCCAGAAAACACAAAGAAACACAGAGGCGGTAGCAAGATGTGGGATTGAGATAGCCACAACACACCGGATACTTCTGCTTTCCTGCAGGCATATCCGGACAAAATGTTGTGGAATTCGGGTGAAATTAAACAAAAAAATAACCGTCAAAGTGGTTTTGGAAAAAGCACAACCTTTCTGTTCGGCAAGTGGATCCATTGTCATGTTTACCAACAGAAATAACATGTTTTCTCAGTATTATGAAGCTCTCTACCTAGAAAACTCGAACGTGTGGAGGAATGGACTCCATGTGGAACCCATTAGCGTTTGCCGGCAGAAAACAAAAAGTTACATGCTAAAATGCATTCAAAACCGTCAAGTCCGTAGATAAACCCAGAAAACACAAAGAAACACAGAGGCTGTAGCAAGATGTGGGATTGAGATAGCCACAGATCAATGGATATTTCTGCTTTCCCCCAGGCATATCCGGACAAAGTGTTGTGGAATTCGGGTGAAATGCACCCTAAAAATCACCATGAAAGTTGTTTCGGAAAGAAGCACAACCTTTCTGTTCAGCAGGTGGATCCAATGTCATGGTTACCAACAGAAATAGCATGTTTTCTCGGGATTCTGAATTCCTCTTCTGGGAGAACTCGAATGTGTGGAGGAATAGATTCCATGTGGAACCCATTAGCGTTTGCCGCCAGAAAACAAAAAGCTACATGCTAAAATGCATTCAAAACCGTTCATCTCCATAGATAAAGCCCAGAAAACACAAACAGAGAGGGTATAGAAAGATCTGGGATTGAGATAGCCACAACACACCGGATATTTCTGCTTTCCTCCAGGCATATCCGGACAAAGTGTTGTGGAATTCGGGTGAAATTTAACCAAAAACTCCCCGTCAAAGTGGTTTTGGAGAAAAGCAGATCATTCTGTTTGGCAAGTTGATCCAACGTCATGTTTACCAACAGAAATAGCATGTTTTCTCGGGATTCTGAATTGTTCTTCTGAGAAAACTCGAAGGTGTGGAGGAATTGAATCCATGGGGAACCCATTAGCGTTTGCCGGCAGAAAACAAAAAGTTACATGCTAAAATGCATTCAAAACCGTCAAGTCCGTAGATAAAGCCCAGAAAACACAAAGAAACACAGAGGCTGTAGCAAGATCTGGGATTGAGATAGCCACAACACACCGGATATTTCTGCTTTCCTCCAGGCATACGCGCACAAAATGTTGTGGAATTCAGCTGAAATTTAACCAAAAACTCCCCGTCAAAGTGGTTTTGGAAAAAGCACAACCTTTCTGTTCGGCAAGTGGATCCAATGTTATGTTTACCAACAGAAATAGCATGTTTTCTCTGCATTATGAAGCTCTATACTTAGAAAACTCGAATGTGTGGAGGAATGGACTCCATGTGGAACCCATTAGCGTTTGCCGCCAGAAAACAAAAAGCTACATGCTAAAATGCATTCAAAACCGTTCATCTCCATAGATAAAGCCCAGAAAACACAAAGAAACACAGAGGCGGTAGCAAGATGTGGGATTGAGATAGCCACAACACACCGGATATTTCTGCTTTCCTCCAGGCATATCCGCACGAAATGTTGTGGAATTCGGGTGAAATTAAACAAAAAAATAACCGTCAAAGTGGTTTTGGAAAAAGCACAACCTTTCTGTTCGGCAAGTAGATCCATTGTCATGTTTACCAACAGAAATAACATGTTTTCTCAGTATTATGAAGCTCTCTACCTAGAAAACTCGAACGTGTGGAGGAATGGACTCCATGTGGAACCCATTAGCGTTTGCCGGCAGAAAACAAAAAGTTACATGCTAAAATGCATTCAAAACCGTCAAGTCCGTAGATAAAGCCCAGAAAACACAAAGAAACACAGAGGCTGTAGCAAGATGTGGGATTGAGATAGCCACAGATCAATGGATATTTCTGCTTTCCTCCAGGCATACGCGCACAAAATGTTGTGGAATTCAGCTGAAATTTAACCAAAAAATAACCGTCAAAGTGGTTTTGGAAAAAGCACAGCCTTTCTGTTCGGCAAGTGGATCCAATATCATGTTTACCAACAGAAATAACATGTTTTCTCACTATTATGAAGCTCTTTACCTAGAAAACTCGAACGTGTGGAGGAATGGACTCCATGTGGAACTCATTAGTGTTTGGCGGCAGAAAACAAAAAGTTACATGCTAAAATGCATTCAAAACCATCAAGTCCATAGATAAAGCCCAGAAAACACAAGCAGAGAGGCTGTAGCAAGATGTGGGATTGAGATAGCCACAGATCAATGGATATTTCTGCTTTCCCCCAGGCATATCCGGACAAAGTGTTGTGGAATTCGGGTGAAATGCACCCTAAAAATCACCATGAAAGTTGTTTCGGAAAGAAGCACAACCTTTCTGTTCAGCAGGTGGATCCAATGTCATGGTTACCAACAGAAATAGCATGTTTTCTCGGGATTCTGAATTCCTCTTCTGGGAGAACTCGAATGTGTGGAGGAATAGATTCCATGTGGAACCCATTAGCGTTTGCCGCCAGAAAACAAAAAGCTACATGCTAAAATGCATTCAAAACCGTTCATCTCCATAGATAAAGCCCAGAAAACACAAACAGAGAGGGTATAGAAAGATGTGGGATTGAGATAGCCACAACACACCGGATATTTCTGCTTTCCTCCAGGCATATCCGGACAAAGTGTTGTGGAATTCGGGTGAAATTTAACCAAAAACTCCCCGTCAAAGTGGTTTTGGAGAAAAGCAGATCATTCTGTTTGGCAAGTTGATCCAACGTCCTGTTTACCAACAGAAATAGCATGTTTTCTCAGGATTCTGAATTGTTCTTCTGAGAAAACTCGAAAGTGTGGAGGAATTGAATCCATGGGGAACCCATTAGCGTTTGCCGGCAGAAAACAAAAAGCTACATGCTAAAATGCATTCAAAACCGTTCATCTCCATAGATAAAGCCCAGAAAACACAAAGAAACACAGAGGCGGTAGCAAGATGTGGGATTGAGATAGCCACAACACACCGGATACTTCTGCTTTCCTGCAGGCATATCCGGACAAAATGTTGTGGAATTCGGGTGAAATTAAACAAAAAAATAACCGTCAAAGTGGTTTTGGAAAAAGCACAACCTTTCTGTTCGGCAAGTGGATCCATTGTCATGTTTACCAACAGAAATAACATGTTTTCTCAGTATTATGAAGCTCTCTACCTAGAAAACTCGAACGTGTGGAGGAATGGACTCCATGTGGAACCCATTAGCGTTTGCCGGCAGAAAACAAAAAGTTACATGCTAAAATGCATTCAAAACCGTCAAGTCCGTAGATAAACCCAGAAAACACAAAGAAACACAGAGGCTGTAGCAAGATGTGGGATTGAGATAGCCACAGATCAATGGATATTTCTGCTTTCCCCCAGGCATATCCGGACAAAGTGTTGTGGAATTCGGGTGAAATGCACCCTAAAAATCACCATGAAAGTTGTTTCGGAAAGAAGCACAACCTTTCTGTTCAGCAGGTGGATCCAATGTCATGGTTACCAACAGAAATAGCATGTTTTCTCGGGATTCTGAATTCCTCTTCTGGGAGAACTCGAATGTGTGGAGGAATAGATTCCATGTGGAACCCATTAGCGTTTGCCTCCAGAAAACAAAAAGCTACATGCTAAAATGCATTCAAAACCGTTCATCTCCATAGATAAAGCCCAGAAAACACAAACAGAGAGGGTATAGAAAGATGTGGGATTGAGATAGCCACAACACACCGGATATTTCTGCTTTCCTCCAGGCATATCCGGACAAAGTGTTGTGGAATTCGGGTGAAATTTAACCAAAACCTCCCCGTCAAAGTGGTTTTGGAGAAAAGCAGATCATTCTGTTTGGCAAGTTGATCCAACGTCCTGTTTACCAACAGAAATAGCATGTTTTCTCAGGATTCTGAATTGTTCTTCTGAGAAAACTCGAAAGTGTGGAGGAATTGAATCCATGGGGAACCCATTAGCGTTTGCCGGCAGAAAACAAAAAGCTACATGCTAAAATGCATTCAAAACCGTTCATCTCCATAGATAAAGCCCAGAAAACACAAAGAAACACAGAGGCGGTAGCAAGATGTGGGATTGAGATAGCCACAACACACCGGATACTTCTGCTTTCCTGCAGGCATATCCGGACAAAATGTTGTGGAATTCGGGTGAAATTAAACAAAAAAATAACCGTCAAAGTGGTTTTGGAAAAAGCACAACCTTTCTGTTCGGCAAGTGGATCCATTGTCATGTTTACCAACAGAAATAACATGTTTTCTCAGTATTATGAAGCTCTCTACCTAGAAAACTCGAACGTGTGGAGGAATGGACTCCATGTGGAACCCATTAGCGTTTGCCGGCAGAAAACAAAAAGTTACATGCTAAAATGCATTCAAAACCGTCAAGTCCGTAGATAAACCCAGAAAACACAAAGAAACACAGAGGCTGTAGCAAGATGTGGGATTGAGATAGCCACAGATCAATGGATATTTCTGCTTTCCCCCAGGCATATCCGGACAAAGTGTTGTGGAATTCGGGTGAAATGCACCCTAAAAATCACCATGAAAGTTGTTTCGGAAAGAAGCACAACCTTTCTGTTCAGCAGGTGGATCCAATGTCATGGTTACCAACAGAAATAGCATGTTTTCTCGGGATTCTGAATTCCTCTTCTGGGAGAACTCGAATGTGTGGAGGAATAGATTCCATGTGGAACCCATTAGCGTTTGCCGCCAGAAAACAAAAAGCTACATGCTAAAATGCATTCAAAACCGTTCATCTCCATAGATAAAGCCCAGAAAACACAAACAGAGAGGGTATAGAAAGATCTGGGATTGAGATAGCCACAACACACCGGATATTTCTGCTTTCCTCCAGGCATATCCGGACAAAGTGTTGTGGAATTCGGGTGAAATTTAACCAAAAACTCCCCGTCAAAGTGGTTTTGGAGAAAAGCAGATCATTCTGTTTGGCAAGTTGATCCAACGTCATGTTTACCAACAGAAATAGCATGTTTTCTCGGGATTCTGAATTGTTCTTCTGAGAAAACTCGAAGGTGTGGAGGAATTGAATCCATGGGGAACCCATTAGCGTTTGCCGGCAGAAAACAAAAAGTTACATGCTAAAATGCATTCAAAACCGTCAAGTCCGTAGATAAAGCCCAGAAAACACAAAGAAACACAGAGGCTGTAGCAAGATCTGGGATTGAGATAGCCACAACACACCGGATATTTCTGCTTTCCTCCAGGCATACGCGCACAAAATGTTGTGGAATTCAGCTGAAATTTAACCAAAAACTCCCCGTCAAAGTGGTTTTGGAAAAAGCACAACCTTTCTGTTCGGCAAGTGGATCCAATGTTATGTTTACCAACAGAAATAGCATGTTTTCTCTGCATTATGAAGCTCTATACTTAGAAAACTCGAATGTGTGGAGGAATGGACTCCATGTGGAACCCATTAGCGTTTGCCGCCAGAAAACAAAAAGCTACATGCTAAAATGCATTCAAAACCGTTCATCTCCATAGATAAAGCCCAGAAAACACAAAGAAACACAGAGGCGGTAGCAAGATGTGGGATTGAGATAGCCACAACACACCGGATATTTCTGCTTTCCTCCAGGCATATCCGCACGAAATGTTGTGGAATTCGGGTGAAATTAAACAAAAAAATAACCGTCAAAGTGGTTTTGGAAAAAGCACAACCTTTCTGTTCGGCAAGTAGATCCATTGTCATGTTTACCAACAGAAATAACATGTTTTCTCAGTATTATGAAGCTCTCTACCTAGAAAACTCGAACGTGTGGAGGAATGGACTCCATGTGGAACCCATTAGCGTTTGCCGGCAGAAAACAAAAAGTTACATGCTAAAATGCATTCAAAACCGTCAAGTCCGTAGATAAAGCCCAGAAAACACAAAGAAACACAGAGGCTGTAGCAAGATGTGGGATTGAGATAGCCACAGATCAATGGATATTTCTGCTTTCCTCCAGGCATACGCGCACAAAATGTTGTGGAATTCAGCTGAAATTTAACCAAAAAATAACCGTCAAAGTGGTTTTGGAAAAAGCACAGCCTTTCTGTTCGGCAAGTGGATCCAATATCATGTTTACCAACAGAAATAACATGTTTTCTCACTATTATGAAGCTCTTTACCTAGAAAACTCGAACGTGTGGAGGAATGGACTCCATGTGGAACTCATTAGTGTTTGGCGGCAGAAAACAAAAAGTTACATGCTAAAATGCATTCAAAACCATCAAGTCCATAGATAAAGCCCAGAAAACACAAGCAGAGAGGCTGTAGCAAGATGTGGGATTGAGATAGCCACAGATCAATGGATATTTCTGCTTTCCCCCAGGCATATCCGGACAAAGTGTTGTGGAATTCGGGTGAAATGCACCCTAAAAATCACCATGAAAGTTGTTTCGGAAAGAAGCACAACCTTTCTGTTCAGCAGGTGGATCCAATGTCATGGTTACCAACAGAAATAGCATGTTTTCTCGGGATTCTGAATTCCTCTTCTGGGAGAACTCGAATGTGTGGAGGAATAGATTCCATGTGGAACCCATTAGCGTTTGCCGCCAGAAAACAAAAAGCTACATGCTAAAATGCATTCAAAACCGTTCATCTCCATAGATAAAGCCCAGAAAACACAAACAGAGAGGGTATAGAAAGATGTGGGATTGAGATAGCCACAACACACCGGATATTTCTGCTTTCCTCCAGGCATATCCGGACAAAGTGTTGTGGAATTCGGGTGAAATTTAACCAAAAACTCCCCGTCAAAGTGGTTTTGGAGAAAAGCAGATCATTCTGTTTGGCAAGTTGATCCAACGTCCTGTTTACCAACAGAAATAGCATGTTTTCTCAGGATTCTGAATTGTTCTTCTGAGAAAACTCGAAAGTGTGGAGGAATTGAATCCATGGGGAACCCATTAGCGTTTGCCGGCAGAAAACAAAAAGCTACATGCTAAAATGCATTCAAAACCGTTCATCTCCATAGATAAAGCCCAGAAAACACAAAGAAACACAGAGGCGGTAGCAAGATGTGGGATTGAGATAGCCACAACACACCGGATACTTCTGCTTTCCTGCAGGCATATCCGGACAAAATGTTGTGGAATTCGGGTGAAATTAAACAAAAAAATAACCGTCAAAGTGGTTTTGGAAAAAGCACAACCTTTCTGTTCGGCAAGTGGATCCATTGTCATGTTTACCAACAGAAATAACATGTTTTCTCAGTATTATGAAGCTCTCTACCTAGAAAACTCGAACGTGTGGAGGAATGGACTCCATGTGGAACCCATTAGCGTTTGCCGGCAGAAAACAAAAAGTTACATGCTAAAATGCATTCAAAACCGTCAAGTCCGTAGATAAACCCAGAAAACACAAAGAAACACAGAGGCTGTAGCAAGATGTGGGATTGAGATAGCCACAGATCAATGGATATTTCTGCTTTCCCCCAGGCATATCCGGACAAAGTGTTGTGGAATTCGGGTGAAATGCACCCTAAAAATCACCATGAAAGTTGTTTCGGAAAGAAGCACAACCTTTCTGTTCAGCAGGTGGATCCAATGTCATGGTTACCAACAGAAATAGCATGTTTTCTCGGGATTCTGAATTCCTCTTCTGGGAGAACTCGAATGTGTGGAGGAATAGATTCCATGTGGAACCCATTAGCGTTTGCCTCCAGAAAACAAAAAGCTACATGCTAAAATGCATTCAAAACCGTTCATCTCCATAGATAAAGCCCAGAAAACACAAACAGAGAGGGTATAGAAAGATGTGGGATTGAGATAGCCACAACACACCGGATATTTCTGCTTTCCTCCAGGCATATCCGGACAAAGTGTTGTGGAATTCGGGTGAAATTTAACCAAAACCTCCCCGTCAAAGTGGTTTTGGAGAAAAGCAGATCATTCTGTTTGGCAAGTTGATCCAACGTCCTGTTTACCAACAGAAATAGCATGTTTTCTCAGGATTCTGAATTGTTCTTCTGAGAAAACTCGAAAGTGTGGAGGAATTGAATCCATGGGGAACCCATTAGCGTTTGCCGGCAGAAAACAAAAAGCTACATGCTAAAATGCATTCAAAACCGTTCATCTCCATAGATAAAGCCCAGAAAACACAAAGAAACACAGAGGCGGTAGCAAGATGTGGGATTGAGATAGCCACAACACACCGGATACTTCTGCTTTCCTGCAGGCATATCCGGACAAAATGTTGTGGAATTCGGGTGAAATTAAACAAAAAAATAACCGTCAAAGTGGTTTTGGAAAAAGCACAACCTTTCTGTTCGGCAAGTGGATCCATTGTCATGTTTACCAACAGAAATAACATGTTTTCTCAGTATTATGAAGCTCTCTACCTAGAAAACTCGAACGTGTGGAGGAATGGACTCCATGTGGAACCCATTAGCGTTTGCCGGCAGAAAACAAAAAGTTACATGCTAAAATGCATTCAAAACCGTCAAGTCCGTAGATAAACCCAGAAAACACAAAGAAACACAGAGGCTGTAGCAAGATGTGGGATTGAGATAGCCACAGATCAATGGATATTTCTGCTTTCCCCCAGGCATATCCGGACAAAGTGTTGTGGAATTCGGGTGAAATGCACCCTAAAAATCACCATGAAAGTTGTTTCGGAAAGAAGCACAACCTTTCTGTTCAGCAGGTGGATCCAATGTCATGGTTACCAACAGAAATAGCATGTTTTCTCGGGATTCTGAATTCCTCTTCTGGGAGAACTCGAATGTGTGGAGGAATAGATTCCATGTGGAACCCATTAGCGTTTGCCGCCAGAAAACAAAAAGCTACATGCTAAAATGCATTCAAAACCGTTCATCTCCATAGATAAAGCCCAGAAAACACAAACAGAGAGGGTATAGAAAGATCTGGGATTGAGATAGCCACAACACACCGGATATTTCTGCTTTCCTCCAGGCATATCCGGACAAAGTGTTGTGGAATTCGGGTGAAATTTAACCAAAAACTCCCCGTCAAAGTGGTTTTGGAGAAAAGCAGATCATTCTGTTTGGCAAGTTGATCCAACGTCATGTTTACCAACAGAAATAGCATGTTTTCTCGGGATTCTGAATTGTTCTTCTGAGAAAACTCGAAGGTGTGGAGGAATTGAATCCATGGGGAACCCATTAGCGTTTGCCGGCAGAAAACAAAAAGTTACATGCTAAAATGCATTCAAAACCGTCAAGTCCGTAGATAAAGCCCAGAAAACACAAAGAAACACAGAGGCTGTAGCAAGATCTGGGATTGAGATAGCCACAACACACCGGATATTTCTGCTTTCCTCCAGGCATACGCGCACAAAATGTTGTGGAATTCAGCTGAAATTTAACCAAAAACTCCCCGTCAAAGTGGTTTTGGAAAAAGCACAACCTTTCTGTTTGGCAAGTGGATCCAATGTTATGTTTACCAACAGAAATAGCATGTTTTCTCTGCATTATGAAGCTCTATACTTAGAAAACTCGAATGTGTGGAGGAATGGACTCCATGTGGAACCCATTAGCGTTTGCCGCCAGAAAACAAAAAGCTACATGCTAAAATGCATTCAAAACCGTTCATCTCCATAGATAAAGCCCAGAAAACACAAAGAAACACAGAGGCGGTAGCAAGATGTGGGATTGAGATAGCCACAACACACCGGATATTTCTGCTTTCCTCCAGGCATATCCGCACGAAATGTTGTGGAATTCGGGTGAAATTAAACAAAAAAATAACCGTCAAAGTGGTTTTGGAAAAAGCACAACCTTTCTGTTCGGCAAGTAGATCCATTGTCATGTTTACCAACAGAAATAACATGTTTTCTCAGTATTATGAAGCTCTCTACCTAGAAAACTCGAACGTGTGGAGGAATGGACTCCATGTGGAACCCATTAGCGTTTGCCGGCAGAAAACAAAAAGTTACATGCTAAAATGCATTCAAAACCGTCAAGTCCGTAGATAAAGCCCAGAAAACACAAAGAAACACAGAGGCTGTAGCAAGATGTGGGATTGAGATAGCCACAGATCAATGGATATTTCTGCTTTCCTCCAGGCATACGCGCACAAAATGTTGTGGAATTCAGCTGAAATTTAACCAAAAAATAACCGTCAAAGTGGTTTTGGAAAAAGCACAGCCTTTCTGTTCGGCAAGTGGATCCAATATCATGTTTACCAACAGAAATAACATGTTTTCTCACTATTATGAAGCTCTTTACCTAGAAAACTCGAACGTGTGGAGGAATGGACTCCATGTGGAACTCATTAGTGTTTGGCGGCAGAAAACAAAAAGTTACATGCTAAAATGCATTCAAAACCATCAAGTCCATAGATAAAGCCCAGAAAACACAAGCAGAGAGGCTGTAGCAAGATGTGGGATTGAGATAGCCACAGATCAATGGATATTTCTGCTTTCCCCCAGGCATATCCGGACAAAGTGTTGTGGAATTCGGGTGAAATGCACCCTAAAAATCACCATGAAAGTTGTTTCGGAAAGAAGCACAACCTTTCTGTTCAGCAGGTGGATCCAATGTCATGGTTACCAACAGAAATAGCATGTTTTCTCGGGATTCTGAATTCCTCTTCTGGGAGAACTCGAATGTGTGGAGGAATAGATTCCATGTGGAACCCATTAGCGTTTGCCGCCAGAAAACAAAAAGCTACATGCTAAAATGCATTCAAAACCGTTCATCTCCATAGATAAAGCCCAGAAAACACAAACAGAGAGGGTATAGAAAGATGTGGGATTGAGATAGCCACAACACACCGGATATTTCTGCTTTCCTCCAGGCATATCCGGACAAAGTGTTGTGGAATTCGGGTGAAATTTAACCAAAAACTCCCCGTCAAAGTGGTTTTGGAGAAAAGCAGATCATTCTGTTTGGCAAGTTGATCCAACGTCCTGTTTACCAACAGAAATAGCATGTTTTCTCAGGATTCTGAATTGTTCTTCTGAGAAAACTCGAAAGTGTGGAGGAATTGAATCCATGGGGAACCCATTAGCGTTTGCCGGCAGAAAACAAAAAGCTACATGCTAAAATGCATTCAAAACCGTTCATCTCCATAGATAAAGCCCAGAAAACACAAAGAAACACAGAGGCGGTAGCAAGATGTGGGATTGAGATAGCCACAACACACCGGATACTTCTGCTTTCCTGCAGGCATATCCGGACAAAATGTTGTGGAATTCGGGTGAAATTAAACAAAAAAATAACCGTCAAAGTGGTTTTGGAAAAAGCACAACCTTTCTGTTCGGCAAGTGGATCCATTGTCATGTTTACCAACAGAAATAACATGTTTTCTCAGTATTATGAAGCTCTCTACCTAGAAAACTCGAACGTGTGGAGGAATGGACTCCATGTGGAACCCATTAGCGTTTGCCGGCAGAAAACAAAAAGTTACATGCTAAAATGCATTCAAAACCGTCAAGTCCGTAGATAAACCCAGAAAACACAAAGAAACACAGAGGCTGTAGCAAGATGTGGGATTGAGATAGCCACAGATCAATGGATATTTCTGCTTTCCCCCAGGCATATCCGGACAAAGTGTTGTGGAATTCGGGTGAAATGCACCCTAAAAATCACCATGAAAGTTGTTTCGGAAAGAAGCACAACCTTTCTGTTCAGCAGGTGGATCCAATGTCATGGTTACCAACAGAAATAGCATGTTTTCTCGGGATTCTGAATTCCTCTTCTGGGAGAACTCGAATGTGTGGAGGAATAGATTCCATGTGGAACCCATTAGCGTTTGCCTCCAGAAAACAAAAAGCTACATGCTAAAATGCATTCAAAACCGTTCATCTCCATAGATAAAGCCCAGAAAACACAAACAGAGAGGGTATAGAAAGATGTGGGATTGAGATAGCCACAACACACCGGATATTTCTGCTTTCCTCCAGGCATATCCGGACAAAGTGTTGTGGAATTCGGGTGAAATTTAACCAAAACCTCCCCGTCAAAGTGGTTTTGGAGAAAAGCAGATCATTCTGTTTGGCAAGTTGATCCAACGTCCTGTTTACCAACAGAAATAGCATGTTTTCTCAGGATTCTGAATTGTTCTTCTGAGAAAACTCGAAAGTGTGGAGGAATTGAATCCATGGGGAACCCATTAGCGTTTGCCGGCAGAAAACAAAAAGCTACATGCTAAAATGCATTCAAAACCGTTCATCTCCATAGATAAAGCCCAGAAAACACAAAGAAACACAGAGGCGGTAGCAAGATGTGGGATTGAGATAGCCACAACACACCGGATACTTCTGCTTTCCTGCAGGCATATCCGGACAAAATGTTGTGGAATTCGGGTGAAATTAAACAAAAAAATAACCGTCAAAGTGGTTTTGGAAAAAGCACAACCTTTCTGTTCGGCAAGTGGATCCATTGTCATGTTTACCAACAGAAATAACATGTTTTCTCAGTATTATGAAGCTCTCTACCTAGAAAACTCGAACGTGTGGAGGAATGGACTCCATGTGGAACCCATTAGCGTTTGCCGGCAGAAAACAAAAAGTTACATGCTAAAATGCATTCAAAACCGTCAAGTCCGTAGATAAACCCAGAAAACACAAAGAAACACAGAGGCTGTAGCAAGATGTGGGATTGAGATAGCCACAGATCAATGGATATTTCTGCTTTCCCCCAGGCATATCCGGACAAAGTGTTGTGGAATTCGGGTGAAATGCACCCTAAAAATCACCATGAAAGTTGTTTCGGAAAGAAGCACAACCTTTCTGTTCAGCAGGTGGATCCAATGTCATGGTTACCAACAGAAATAGCATGTTTTCTCGGGATTCTGAATTCCTCTTCTGGGAGAACTCGAATGTGTGGAGGAATAGATTCCATGTGGAACCCATTAGCGTTTGCCGCCAGAAAACAAAAAGCTACATGCTAAAATGCATTCAAAACCGTTCATCTCCATAGATAAAGCCCAGAAAACACAAACAGAGAGGGTATAGAAAGATCTGGGATTGAGATAGCCACAACACACCGGATATTTCTGCTTTCCTCCAGGCATATCCGGACAAAGTGTTGTGGAATTCGGGTGAAATTTAACCAAAAACTCCCCGTCAAAGTGGTTTTGGAGAGAAGCAGATCATTCTGTTTGGCAAGTTGATCCAACGTCATGTTTACCAACAGAAATAGCATGTTTTCTCGGGATTCTGAATTGTTCTTCTGAGAAAACTCGAAGGTGTGGAGGAATTGAATCCATGGGGAACCCATTAGCGTTTGCCGGCAGAAAACAAAAAGTTACATGCTAAAATGCATTCAAAACCGTCAAGTCCGTAGATAAAGCCCAGAAAACACAAAGAAACACAGAGGCTGTAGCAAGATCTGGGATTGAGATAGCCACAACACACCGGATATTTCTGCTTTCCTCCAGGCATACGCGCACAAAATGTTGTGGAATTCAGCTGAAATTTAACCAAAAACTCCCCGTCAAAGTGGTTTTGGAAAAAGCACAACCTTTCTGTTTGGCAAGTGGATCCAATGTTATGTTTACCAACAGAAATAGCATGTTTTCTCTGCATTATGAAGCTCTATACTTAGAAAACTCGAATGTGTGGAGGAATGGACTCCATGTGGAACCCATTAGCGTTTGCCGCCAGAAAACAAAAAGCTACATGCTAAAATGCATTCAAAACCGTTCATCTCCATAGATAAAGCCCAGAAAACACAAAGAAACACAGAGGCGGTAGCAAGATGTGGGATTGAGATAGCCACAACACACCGGATATTTCTGCTTTCCTCCAGGCATATCCGCACGAAATGTTGTGGAATTCGGGTGAAATTAAACAAAAAAATAACCGTCAAAGTGGTTTTGGAAAAAGCACAACCTTTCTGTTCGGCAAGTAGATCCATTGTCATGTTTACCAACAGAAATAACATGTTTTCTCAGTATTATGAAGCTCTCTACCTAGAAAACTCGAACGTGTGGAGGAATGGACTCCATGTGGAACCCATTAGCGTTTGCCGGCAGAAAACAAAAAGTTACATGCTAAAATGCATTCAAAACCGTCAAGTCCGTAGATAAAGCCCAGAAAACACAAAGAAACACAGAGGCTGTAGCAAGATGTGGGATTGAGATAGCCACAGATCAATGGATATTTCTGCTTTCCTCCAGGCATACGCGCACAAAATGTTGTGGAATTCAGCTGAAATTTAACCAAAAAATAACCGTCAAAGTGGTTTTGGAAAAAGCACAGCCTTTCTGTTCGGCAAGTGGATCCAATATCATGTTTACCAACAGAAATAACATGTTTTCTCACTATTATGAAGCTCTTTACCTAGAAAACTCGAACGTGTGGAGGAATGGACTCCATGTGGAACTCATTAGTGTTTGGCGGCAGAAAACAAAAAGTTACATGCTAAAATGCATTCAAAACCATCAAGTCCATAGATAAAGCCCAGAAAACACAAGCAGAGAGGCTGTAGCAAGATGTGGGATTGAGATAGCCACAGATCAATGGATATTTCTGCTTTCCCCCAGGCATATCCGGACAAAGTGTTGTGGAATTCGGGTGAAATGCACCCTAAAAATCACCATGAAAGTTGTTTCGGAAAGAAGCACAACCTTTCTGTTCAGCAGGTGGATCCAATGTCATGGTTACCAACAGAAATAGCATGTTTTCTCGGGATTCTGAATTCCTCTTCTGGGAGAACTCGAATGTGTGGAGGAATAGATTCCATGTGGAACCCATTAGCGTTTGCCGCCAGAAAACAAAAAGCTACATGCTAAAATGCATTCAAAACCGTTCATCTCCATAGATAAAGCCCAGAAAACACAAACAGAGAGGGTATAGAAAGATGTGGGATTGAGATAGCCACAACACACCGGATATTTCTGCTTTCCTCCAGGCATATCCGGACAAAGTGTTGTGGAATTCGGGTGAAATTTAACCAAAAACTCCCCGTCAAAGTGGTTTTGGAGAAAAGCAGATCATTCTGTTTGGCAAGTTGATCCAACGTCCTGTTTACCAACAGAAATAGCATGTTTTCTCAGGATTCTGAATTGTTCTTCTGAGAAAACTCGAAAGTGTGGAGGAATTGAATCCATGGGGAACCCATTAGCGTTTGCCGGCAGAAAACAAAAAGCTACATGCTAAAATGCATTCAAAACCGTTCATCTCCATAGATAAAGCCCAGAAAACACAAAGAAACACAGAGGCGGTAGCAAGATGTGGGATTGAGATAGCCACAACACACCGGATACTTCTGCTTTCCTGCAGGCATATCCGGACAAAATGTTGTGGAATTCGGGTGAAATTAAACAAAAAAATAACCGTCAAAGTGGTTTTGGAAAAAGCACAACCTTTCTGTTCGGCAAGTGGATCCATTGTCATGTTTACCAACAGAAATAACATGTTTTCTCAGTATTATGAAGCTCTCTACCTAGAAAACTCGAACGTGTGGAGGAATGGACTCCATGTGGAACCCATTAGCGTTTGCCGGCAGAAAACAAAAAGTTACATGCTAAAATGCATTCAAAACCGTCAAGTCCGTAGATAAACCCAGAAAACACAAAGAAACACAGAGGCTGTAGCAAGATGTGGGATTGAGATAGCCACAGATCAATGGATATTTCTGCTTTCCTCCAGGCATACGCGCACAAAATGTTGTGGAATTCAGCTGAAATTTAACCAAAAAATAACCGTCAAAGTGGTTTTGGAAAAAGCACAGCCTTTCTGTTCGGCAAGTGGATCCAATGTCATGTTTACCAACAGAAATAACATGTTTTCTCACTATTATGAAGCTCTTTACCTAGAAAACTCGAACGTGTGGAGGAATGGACTCCATGTGGAACTCATTAGTGTTTGGCAGCAGAAAACAAAAAGTTACATGCTAAAATGCATTCAAAACCATCAAGTCCATAGATAAAGCCCAGAAAACACAAGCAGAGAGGCTGTAGCAAGATGTGGGATTGAGATAGCCACAGATCAATGGATATTTCTGCTTTCCCCCAGGCATATCCGGACAAAGTGTTGTGGAATTCGGGTGAAATTTAACCAAAAACTCCCCGTCAAAGTGGTTTTGGAGAAAAGCAGATCATTCTGTTTGGCAAGTTGATCCAACGTCATGTTTACCAACAGAAATAGCATGTTTTCTCGGGATTCTGAATTGTTCTTCTGAGAAAACTCGAAGGTGTGGAGGAATTGAATCCATGGGGAACCCATTAGCGTTTGCCGGCAGAAAACAAAAAGTTACATGCTAAAATGCATTCAAAACCGTCAAGTCCGTAGATAAAGCCCAGAAAACACAAAGAAACACAGAGGCTGTAGCAAGATCTGGGATTGAGATAGCCACAACACACCGGATATTTCTGCTTTCCTCCAGGTATACGCGCACAAAATGTTGTGGAATTCAGCTGAAATTTAACCAAAAACTCCCCGTCAAAGTGGTTTTGGAAAAAGCACAACCTTTCTGTTCGGCAAGTGGATCCAATGTTATGTTTACCAACAGAAATAGCATGTTTTCTCTGCATTATGAAGCTCTATACTTAGAAAACTCGAATGTGTGGAGGAATGGACTCCATGTGGAACCCATTAGCGTTTGCCGGCAGAAAACAAAAAGCTACATGCTAAAATGCATTCAAAACCGTTCATCTCCATAGATAAAGCCCAGAAAACACAAAGAAACACAGAGGCGGTAGCAAGATGTGGGATTGAGATAGCCACAACACACCGGATACTTCTGCTTTCCTGCAGGCATATCCGGACAAAATGTTGTGGAATTCGGGTGAAATTAAACAAAAAAGTAACCGTCAAAGTGGTTTTGGAAAAAGCACAACCTTTCTGTTCGGCAAGTGGATCCATTGTCATGTTTACCAACAGAAATAACATGTTTTCTCAGTATTATGAAGCTCTCTACCTAGAAAACTCGAACGTGTGGAGGAATGGACTCCATGTGGAACCCATTAGCGTTTGCCGGCAGAAAACAAAAAGTTACATGCTAAAATGCATTCAAAACCGTCAAGTCCGTAGATAAAGCCCAGAAAACACAAAGAAACACAGAGGCTGTAGCAAGATGTGGGATTGAGATAGCCACAGATCAATGGATATTTCTGCTTTCCCCCAGGCATATCCGGACAAAGTGTTGTGGAATTCGGGTGAAATGCACCCTAAAAATCACCATGAAAGTTGTTTCGGAAAGAAGCACAACCTTTCTGTTCAGCAGGTGGATCCAATGTCATGGTTACCAACAGAAATAGCATGTTTTCTCGGGATTCTGAATTCCTCTTCTGGGAGAACTCGAATGTGTGGAGGAATAGATTCCATGTGGAACCCATTAGCGTTTGCCGCCAGAAAACAAAAAGCTACATGCTAAAATGCATTCAAAACCGTTCATCTCCATAGATAAAGCCCAGAAAACACAAACAGAGAGGGTATAGAAAGATGTGGGATTGAGATAGCCACAACACACCGGATATTTCTGCTTTCCTCCAGGCATATCCGGACAAAGTGTTGTGGAATTCGGGTGAAATTTAACCAAAAACTCCCCGTCAAAGTGGTTTTGGAGAAAAGCAGATCATTCTGTTTGGCAAGCTGATCCAACGTCATGTTTACCAACAGAAATAGCATGTTTTCTCGGGATTCTGAATTGTTCTTCTGAGAAAACTCGAAGGTGTGGAGGAATTGAATCCATGGGGAACCCATTAGCGTTTGCCGGCAGAAAACAAAAAGTTACATGCTAAAATGCATTCAAAACCGTCAAGTCCGTAGATAAAGCCCAGAAAACACAAAGAAACACAGAGGCTGTAGCAAGATGTGGGATTGAGATAGCCACAACACACCGGATATTTCTGCTTTCCTCCAGGCATATCCGCACGAAATGTTGTGGAATTCAGCTGAAATTTAACCAAAAAATAACCGTCAAAGTGGTTTTGGAAAAAGCACAGCCTTTCTGTTCGGCAAGTGGATCCAATGTCATGTTTACCAACAGAAATAACATGTTTTCTCACTATTATGAAGCTCTTTACCTAGAAAACTCGAACGTGTGGAGGAATGGACTCCATGTGGAACTCATTAGTGTTTGGCGGCAGAAAACAAAAAGTTACATGCTAAAATGCATTCAAAACCATCAAGTCCATAGATAAAGCCCAGAAAACACAAGCAGAGAGGCTGTAGCAAGATGTGGGATTGAGATAGCCACAGATCAATGGATATTTCTGCTTTCCCCCAGGCATATCCGGACAAAGTGTTGTGGAATTCGGGTGAAATGCACCCTAAAAATCACCATGAAAGTTGTTTCGGAAAGAAGCACAACCTTTCTGTTCAGCAGGTGGATCCAATGTCATGGTTACCAACAGCAATAGCATGTTTTCTCGGGATTCTGAATTCCTCTTCTGGGAGAACTCGAATGTGTGGAGGAATAGATTCCATGTGGAACCCATTAGCGTTTGCCGCCAGAAAACAAAAAGCTACATGCTAAAATGCATTCAAAACCGTTCATCTCCATAGATAAAGCCCAGAAAACACAAACAGAGAGGGTATAGAAAGATGTGGGATTGAGATAGCCACAACACACCGGATATTTCTGCTTTCCTCCAGGCATATCCGGACAAAGTGTTGTGGAATTCGGGTGAAATTTAACCAAAAACTCCCCGTCAAAGTGGTTTTGGAGAGAAGCAGATCATTCTGTTTGGCAAGTTGATCCAACGTCCTGTTTACCAACAGAAATAGCATGTTTTCTCGGGATTCTGAATTGTTCTTCTGAGAAAACTCGAAAGTGTGGAGGAATTGAATCCATGTGGAACCCATTAGCGTTTGCCGCCAGAAAACAAAAAGCTACATGCTAAAATGCATTCAAAACCGTTCATCTCCATAGATAAAGCCCAGAAAACACAAAGAAACACAGAGGCGGTAGCAAGATGTGGGATTGAGATAGCCACAACACACCGGATACTTCTGCTTTCCTGCAGGCATATCCGGACAAAATGTTGTGGAATTCGGGTGAAATTAAACAAAAAAATAACCGTCAAAGTGGTTTTGGAAAAAGCACAACCTTTCTGTTCGGCAAGTGGATCCATTGTCATGTTTACCAACAGAAATAACATGTTTTCTCAGTATTATGAAGCTCTCTACCTAGAAAACTCGAACGTGTGGAGGAATGGACTCCATGTGGAACCCATTAGCGTTTGCCGGCAGAAAACAAAAAGTTACATGCTAAAATGCATTCAAAACCGTCAAGTCCGTAGATAAAGCCCAGAAAACACAAAGAAACACAGAGGCTGTAGCAAGATGTGGGATTGAGATAGCCACAGATCAATGGATATTTCTGCTTTCCCCCAGGCATATCCGGACAAAGTGTTGTGGAATTCGGGTGAAATGCACCCTAAAAATCACCATGAAAGTTGTTTCGGAAAGAAGCACAACCTTTCTGTTCAGCAGGTGGATCCAATGTCATGGTTACCAACAGAAATAGCATGTTTTCTCGGGATTCTGAATTCCTCTTCTGGGAGAACTCGAATGTGTGGAGGAATAGATTCCATGTGGAACCCATTAGCGTTTGCCGCCAGAAAACAAAAAGCTACATGCTAAAATGCATTCAAAACCGTTCATCTCCATAGATAAAGCCCAGAAAACACAAACAGAGAGGGTATAGAAAGATGTGGGATTGAGATAGCCACAACACACCGGATATTTCTGCTTTCCTCCAGGCATATCCGGACAAAGTGTTGTGGAATTCGGGTGAAATTTAACCAAAAACTCCCCGTCAAAGTGGTTTTGGAGAAAAGCAGATCATTCTGTTTGGCAAGTTGATCCAACGTCCTGTTTACCAACAGAAATAGCATGTTTTCTCGGGATTCTGAATTGTTCTTCTGAGAAAACTCGAAAGTGTGGAGGAATTGAATCCATGTGGAACCCATTAGCGTTTGGCGGCAGAAAACAAAAAGCTACATGCTAAAATGCATTCAAAACCGTTCATCTCCATAGATAAAGCCCAGAAAACACAAAGAAACACAGAGGCGGTAGCAAGATGTGGGATTGAGATAGCCACAACACACCGGATACTTCTGCTTTCCTGCAGGCATATCCGGACAAAATGTTGTGGAATTCGGGTGAAATTAAACAAAAAAATAACCGTCAAAGTGGTTTTGGAAAAAGCACAACCTTTCTGTTCGGCAAGTGGATCCATTGCCATGTTTACCAACAGAAATAACATGTTTTCTCAGTATTATGAAGCTCTCTACCTAGAAAACTCGAACGTGTGGAGGAATGGACTCCATGTGGAACCCATTAGCGTTTGCCGGCAGAAAACAAAAAGTTACATGCTAAAATGCATTCAAAACCGTCAAGTCCGTAGATAAAGCCCAGAAAACACAAAGAAACACAGAGGCGGTAGCAAGATGTGGGATTGAGATAGCCACAACACACCGGGTACTTCTGCTTTCCTGCAGGCATATCCGGACAAAATGTTGTGGAATTCGGGTGAAATTAAACAAAAAAATAACCGTCAAAGTGGTTTTGGAAAAAGCACAACCTTTCTGTTCGGCAAGTGGATCCATTGTCATGTTTACCAACAGAAATAACATGTTTTCTCAGTATTATGAAGCTCTCTACCTAGAAAACTCGAACGTGTGGAGGAATGGACTCCATGTGGAACCCATTAGCGTTTGCCGGCAGAAAACAAAAAGTTACATGCTAAAATGCATTCAAAACCGTCAAGTCCGTAGATAAAGCCCAGAAAACACAAAGAAACACAGAGGCTGTAGCAAGATGTGGGATTGAGATAGCCACAACACACCGGATATTTCTGCTTTCCTCCAGGCATATCCGCACGAAATGTTGTGGAATTCAGCTGAAATTTAACCAAAAAATAACCGTCAAAGTGGTTTTGGAAAAAGCACAGCCTTTCTGTTCGGCAAGTGGATCCAATATCATGTTTACCAACAGAAATAACATGTTTTCTCACTATTATGAAGCTCTTTACCTAGAAAACTCGAACGTGTGGAGGAATGGACTCCATGTGGAACTCATTAGTGTTTGGCGGCAGAAAACAAAAAGTTACATGCTAAAATGCATTCAAAACCATCAAGTCCATAGATAAAGCCCAGAAAACACAAGCAGAGAGGCTGTAGCAAGATGTGGGATTGAGATAGCCACAGATCAATGGATATTTCTGCTTTCCCCCAGGCATATCCGGACAAAGTGTTGTGGAATTCGGGTGAAATGCACCCTAAAAATCACCATGAAAGTTGTTTCGGAAAGAAGCACAACCTTTCTGTTCAGCAGGTGGATCCAATGTCATGGTTACCAACAGAAATAGCATGTTTTCTCGGGATTCTGAATTCCTCTTCTAGGAGAACTCGAATGTGTGGAGGAATAGATTCCATGTGGAACCCATTAGCGTTTGCCGCCAGAAAACAAAAAGCTACATGCTAAAATGCATTCAAAACCATTCATCTCCATAGATAAAGCCCAGAAAACACAAACAGAGAGGGTATAGAAAGATGTGGGATTGAGATAGCCACAACACACCGGATATTTCTGCTTTCCTGCAGGCATATCCGGACAAAGTGTTGTGGAATTCAGGTGAAATTTAACCAAAAACTCCCCGTCAAAGTGGTTTTGGAGAGAAGCAGATCATTCTGTTTGGCAAGTTGATCCAACGTCATGTTTACCAACAGAAATAGCATGTTTTCTCGGGATTCTGAATTGTTCTTCTGAGAAAACACGAAGGTGTGGAGGAATTGAATCCATGGGGAACCCATTAGCGTTTGCCGCCAGAAAACAAAAAGCTACATGCTAAAATGCATTCAAAACCGTTCATCTCCATAGATAAAGCCCAGAAAACACAAAGAAACACAGAGGCGGTAGCAAGATGTGGGATTGAGATAGCCACAACACACCGGATACTTCTGCTTTCCTGCAGGCATATCCGGACAAAATGTTGTGGAATTCGGGTGAAATTAAACAAAAAAATAACCGTCAAAGTGGTTTTGGAAAAAGCACAACCTTTCTGTTCGGCAAGTGGATCCATTGTCATGTTTACCAACAGAAATAACATGTTTTCTCAGTATTATGAAGCTCTCTACCTAGAAAACTCGAACGTGTGGAGGAATGGACTCCATGTGGAACCCATTAGCGTTTCCCGGCAGAAAACAAAAAGTTACATGCTAAAATGCATTCAAAACCGTCAAGTCCGTAGATAAACCCAGAAAACACAAAGAAACACAGAGGCTGTAGCAAGATGTGGGATTGAGATAGCCACAGCTCAATGGATATTTCTGCTTTCCCCCAGGCATATCCGGACAAAGTGTTGTGAAATTCGGGTGAAATGCACCCTAAAAATCACCATGAAAGTTGTTTCGGAAAGAAGCACAACCTTTCTGTTCAGCAGGTGGATCCAATGTCATGGTTACCAACAGAAATAGCATGTTTTCTCGGGATTCTGAATTCCTCTTCTGGGAGAACTCGAATGTGTGGAGGAATAGATTCCATGTGGAACCCATTAGCGTTTGCCGCCAGAAAACAAAAAGCTACATGCTAAAATGCATTCAAAACCGTTCATCTCCATAGATAAAGCCCAGAAAACACAAACAGAGAGGGTATAGAAAGATGTGGGATTGAGATAGCCACAACACACCGGATATTTCTGCTTTCCTCCAGGCATATCCGGACAAAGTGTTGTGGAATTCGGGTGAAATTTAACCAAAAACTCCCCGTCAAAGTGGTTTTGGAGAAAAGCAGATCATTCTGTTTGGCAAGTTGATCCAACGTCCTGTTTACCAACAGAAATAGCATGTTTTCTCGGGATTCTGAATTGTTCTTCTGAGAAAACTCGAAAGTGTGGAGGAATTGAATCCATGTGGAACCCATTAGCGTTTGCCGCCAGAAAACAAAAAGCTACATGCTAAAATGCATTCAAAACCGTTCATCTCCATAGATAAAGCCCAGAAAACACAAAGAAACACAGAGGCGGTAGCAAGATGTGGGATTGAGATAGCCACAACACACCGGATACTTCTGCTTTCCTGCAGGCATATCCGGACAAAATGTTGTGGAATTCGGGTGAAATTAAACAAAAAAATAACCGTCAAAGTGGTTTTGGAAAAAGCACAACCTTTCTGTTCGGCAAGTGGATCCATTGTCATGTTTACCAACAGAAATAACATGTTTTCTCAGTATTATGAAGCTCTCTACCTAGAAAACTCGAAGGTGTGGAGGAATGGACTCCATGTGGAACCCATTAGCGTTTGCCGGCAGAAAACAAAAAGTTACATGCTAAAATGCATTCAAAACCGTCAAGTCCGTAGATAAAGCCCAGAAAACACAAAGAAACACAGAGGCTGTAGCAAGATGTGGGATTGAGATAGCCACAACACACCGGATATTTCTGCTTTCCTCCAGGCATATCCGCACTAAATGTTGTGGAATTCAGCTGAAATTTAACCAAAAAATAACCGTCAAAGTGGTTTTGGAAAAAGCACAGCCTTTCTGTTCGGCAAGTGGATCCAATGTCATGTTTACCAACAGAAATAACATGTTTTCTCACTATTATGAAGCTCTTTACCTAGAAAACTCGAAGGTGTGGAGGAATGGACTCCATGTGGAACCCATTAGCGTTTGCCGGCAGAAAACAAAAAGTTACATGCTAAAATGCATTCAAAACCGTCAAGTCCGTAGATAAAGCCCAGAAAACACAAAGAAACACAGAGGCTGTAGCAAGATGTGGGATTGAGATAGCCACAGATCAATGGATATTTCTGCTTTCCCCCAGGCATATCCGGACAAAGTGTTGTGGAATTCGGGTGAAATGCACCCTAAAAATCACCATGAAAGTTGTTTCGGAAAGAAGCACAACCTTTCTGTTCAGCAGGTGGATCCAATGTCATGGTTACCAACAGAAATAGCATGTTTTCTCGGGATTCTGAATTCCTCTTCTGGGAGAACTCGAATGTGTGGAGGAATAGATTCCATGTGGAACCCATTAGCGTTTGCCGCCAGAAAACAAAAAGCTACATGCTAAAATGCATTCAAAACCGTTCATCTCCATAGATAAAGCCCAGAAAACACAAACAGAGAGGGTATAGAAAGATGTGGGATTGAGATAGCCACAACACACCGGATATTTCTGCTTTCCTCCAGGCATATCCGGACAAAGTGTTGTGGAATTCGGGTGAAATTTAACCAAAAACTCCCCGTCAAAGTGGTTTTGGAGAAAAGCAGATCATTCTGTTTGGCAAGTTGATCCAACGTCCTGTTTACCAACAGAAATAGCATGTTTTCTCGGGATTCTGAATTGTTCTTCTGAGAAAACTCGAAAGTGTGGAGGAATTGAATCCATGGGGAACCCATTAGCGTTTGCCGCCAGAAAACAAAAAGCTACATGCTAAAATGCATTCAAAACCGTTCATCTCCATAGATAAAGCCCAGAAAACACAAAGAAACACAGAGGCGGTAGCAAGATGTGGGATTGAGATAGCCACAACACACCGGATATTTCTGCTTTCCTCCAGGCATATCCGCACGAAATGTTGTGGAATTCGGGTGAAATTAAACAAAAAAATAACCGTCAAAGTGGTTTTGGAAAAAGCACAACCTTTCTGTTCGGCAAGTGGATCCATTGTCATGTTTACCAACAGAAATAACATGTTTTCTCAGTATTATGAAGCTCTCTACCTAGAAAACTCGAACGTGTGGAGGAATGGACTCCATGTGGAACCCATTAGCGTTTGCCGGCAGAAAACAAAAAGTTACATGCTAAAATGCATTCAAAACCGTCAAGTCCGTAGATAAAGCCCAGAAAACACAAAGAAACACAGAGGCTGTAGCAAGATGTGGGATTGAGATAGCCACAGATCAATGGATATTTCTGCTTTCCCCCAGGCATATCCGGACAAAGTGTTGTGGAATTCGGGTGAAATGCACCCTAAAAATCACCATGAAAGTTGTTTCGGAAAGAAGCACAACCTTTCTGTTCAGCAGGTGGATCCAATGTCATGGTTACCAACAGAAATAGCATGTTTTCTCGGGATTCTGAATTCCTCTTCTGGGAGAACTCGAATGTGTGGAGGAATAGATTCCATGTGGAACCCATTAGCGTTTGCCGCCAGAAAACAAAAAGCTACATGCTAAAATGCATTCAAAACCGTTCATCTCCATAGATAAAGCCCAGAAAACACAAACAGAGAGGGTATAGAAAGATGTGGGATTGAGATAGCCACAACACACCGGATATTTCTGCTTTCCTCCAGGCATATCCGGACAAAGTGTTGTGGAATTCGGGTGAAATTTAACCAAAAACTCCCCGTCAAAGTGGTTTTGGAGAAAAGCAGATCATTCTGTTTGGCAAGTTGATCCAACGTCCTGTTTAGCAACAGAAATAGCATGTTTTCTCGGGATTCTGAATTGTTCTTCTGAGAAAACTCGAAGGTGTGGAGGAATTGAATAAATGGGGAACCCATTAGCGTTTGCCGCCAGAAAACAAAAAGCTACATGCTAAAATGCATTCAAAACCGTTCATCTCCATAGATAAAGCCCAGAAAACACAAAGAAACACAGAGGCGGTAGCAAGATGTGGGATTGAGATAGCCACAACACACCGGATACTTCTGCTTTCCTGCAGGCATATCCGGACAAAATGTTGTGGAATTCGGGTGAAATTAAACAAAAAAATAACCGTCAAAGTGGTTTTGGAAAAAGCACAACCTTTCTGTTCGGCAAGTGGATCCATTGCCATGTTTACCAACAGAAATAACATGTTTTCTCAGTATTATGAAGCTCTCTACCTAGAAAACTCGAACGTGTGGAGGAATGGACTCCATGTGGAACCCATTAGCGTTTCCCGGCAGAAAACAAAAAGTTACATGCTAAAATGCATTCAAAACAGTCAAGTCCGTAGATAAAGCCCAGAAAACACAAAGAAACACAGAGGCGGTAGCAAGATGTGGGATTGAGATAGCCACAACACACCGGGTACTTCTGCTTTCCTGCAGGCATATCCGGACAAAATGTTGTGGAATTCGGGTGAAATTAACCAAAAAAAAAACCGTCAAAGTGGTTTTGGAAAAAGCACAACCTTTCTGTTCGGCAAGTGGATCCATTGTCATGTTTACCAACAGAAATAACATGTTTTCTCAGTATTATGAAGCTCTCTACCTAGAAAACTCGAACGTGTGGAGGAATGGACTCCATGTGGAACCCATTAGCGTTTGCCGGCAGAAAACAAAAAGTTACATGCTAAAATGCATTCAAAACCGTCAAGTCCGTAGATAAAGCCCAGAAAACACAAAGAAACACAGAGGCTGTAGCAAGATGTGGGATTGAGATAGCCACAACACACCGGATATTTCTGCTATCCTCCAGGCATATCCGCACGAAATGTTGTGGAATTCAGCTGAAATTTAACCAAAAAATAACCGTCAAAGTGGTTTTGGAAAAAGCACAGCCTTTCTGTTCGGCAAGTGGATCCAATATCATGTTTACCAACAGAAATAACATGTTTTCTCACTATTATGAAGCTCTTTACCTAGAAAACTCGAACGTGTGGAGGAATGGACTCCATGTGGAACTCATTAGTGTTTGGCGGCAGAAAACAAAAAGTTACATGCTAAAATGCATTCAAAACCGTCAAGTCCGTAGATAAAGCCCAGAAAACACAAAGAAACACAGAGGCTGTAGCAAGATGTGGGATTGAGATAGCCACAGATCAATGGATATTTCTGCTTTCCCCCAGGCATATCCGGACAAAGTGTTGTGGAATTCGGGTGAAATGCACCCTAAAAATCACCATGAAAGTTGTTTCGGAAAGAAGCACAACCTTTCTGTTCAGCAGGTGGATCCAATGTCATGGTTACCAACAGAAATAGCATGTTTTCTCGGGATTCTGAATTCCTCTTCTGGGAGAACTCGAATGTGTGGAGGAATAGATTCCATGTGGAACCCATTAGCGTTTGCCGCCAGAAAACAAAAAGCTACATGCTAAAATGCATTCAAAACCGTTCATCTCCATAGATAAAGCCCAGAAAACACAAACAGAGAGGGTATAGAAAGATGTGGGATTGAGATAGCCACAACACACCGGATATTTCTGCTTTCCTCCAGGCATATCCGGACAAAGTGTTGTGGAATTCGGGTGAAATTTAACCAAAAACTCCCCGTCAAAGTGGTTTTGGAGAAAAGCAGATCATTCTGTTTGGCAAGTTGATCCAACGTCCTGTTTACCAACAGAAATAGCATGTTTTCTCGGGATTCTGAATTGTTCTTCTGAGAAAACTCGAAAGTGTGGAGGAATTGAATCCATGGGGAACCCATTAGCGTTTGCCGCCAGAAAACAAAAAGCTACATGCTAAAATGCATTCAAAACCGTTCATCTCCATAGATAAAGCCCAGAAAACACAAAGAAACACAGAGGCGGTAGCAAGATGTGGGATTGAGATAGCCACAACACACCGGATATTTCTGCTTTCCTCCAGGCATATCCGCACGAAATGTTGTGGAATTCGGGTGAAATTAAACAAAAAAATAACCGTCAAAGTGGTTTTGGAAAAAGCACAACCTTTCTGTTCGGCAAGTGGATCCATTGTCATGTTTACCAACAGAAATAACATGTTTTCTCAGTATTATGAAGCTCTCTACCTAGAAAACTCGAACGTGTGGAGGAATGGACTCCATGTGGAACCCATTAGCGTTTGCCGGCAGAAAACAAAAAGTTACATGCTAAAATGCATTCAAAACCGTCAAGTCCGTAGATAAAGCCCAGAAAACACAAAGAAACACAGAGGCTGTAGCAAGATGTGGGATTGAGATAGCCACAGATCAATGGATATTTCTGCTTTCCCCCAGGCATATCCGGACAAAGTGTTGTGGAATTCGGGTGAAATGCACCCTAAAAATCACCATGAAAGTTGTTTCGGAAAGAAGCACAACCTTTCTGTTCAGCAGGTGGATCCAATGTCATGGTTACCAACAGAAATAGCATGTTTTCTCGGGATTCTGAATTCCTCTTCTGGGAGAACTCGAATGTGTGGAGGAATAGATTCCATGTGGAACCCATTAGCGTTTGCCGCCAGAAAACAAAAAGCTACATGCTAAAATGCATTCAAAACCGTTCATCTCCATAGATAAAGCCCAGAAAACACAAACAGAGAGGGTATAGAAAGATGTGGGATTGAGATAGCCACAACACACCGGATATTTCTGCTTTCCTCCAGGCATATCCGGACAAAGTGTTGTGGAATTCGGGTGAAATTTAACCAAAAACTCCCCGTCAAAGTGGTTTTGGAGAAAAGCAGATCATTCTGTTTGGCAAGTTGATCCAACGTCCTGTTTAGCAACAGAAATAGCATGTTTTCTCGGGATTCTGAATTGTTCTTCTGAGAAAACTCGAAGGTGTGGAGGAATTGAATAAATGGGGAACCCATTAGCGTTTGCCGCCAGAAAACAAAAAGCTACATGCTAAAATGCATTCAAAACCGTTCATCTCCATAGATAAAGCCCAGAAAACACAAAGAAACACAGAGGCGGTAGCAAGATGTGGGATTGAGATAGCCACAACACACCGGATACTTCTGCTTTCCTGCAGGCATATCCGGACAAAATGTTGTGGAATTCGGGTGAAATTAAACAAAAAAATAACCGTCAAAGTGGTTTTGGAAAAAGCACAACCTTTCTGTTCGGCAAGTGGATCCATTGCCATGTTTACCAACAGAAATAACATGTTTTCTCAGTATTATGAAGCTCTCTACCTAGAAAACTCGAACGTGTGGAGGAATGGACTCCATGTGGAACCCATTAGCGTTTCCCGGCAGAAAACAAAAAGTTACATGCTAAAATGCATTCAAAACAGTCAAGTCCGTAGATAAAGCCCAGAAAACACAAAGAAACACAGAGGCGGTAGCAAGATGTGGGATTGAGATAGCCACAACACACCGGGTACTTCTGCTTTCCTGCAGGCATATCCGGACAAAATGTTGTGGAATTCGGGTGAAATTAAACAAAAAAATAACCGTCAAAGTGGTTTTGGAAAAAGCACAACCTTTCTGTTCGGCAAGTGGATCCATTGTCATGTTTACCAACAGAAATAACATGTTTTCTCAGTATTATGAAGCTCTCTACCTAGAAAACTCGAACGTGTGGAGGAATGGACTCCATGTGGAACCCATTAGCGTTTGCCGGCAGAAAACAAAAAGTTACATGCTAAAATGCATTCAAAACCGTCAAGTCCGTAGATAAAGCCCAGAAAACACAAAGAAACACAGAGGCTGTAGCAAGATGTGGGATTGAGATAGCCACAACACACCGGATATTTCTGCTATCCTCCAGGCATATCCGCACGAAATGTTGTGGAATTCAGCTGAAATTTAACCAAAAAATAACCGTCAAAGTGGTTTTGGAAAAAGCACAGCCTTTCTGTTCGGCAAGTGGATCCAATATCATGTTTACCAACAGAAATAACATGTTTTCTCACTATTATGAAGCTCTTTACCTAGAAAACTCGAACGTGTGGAGGAATGGACTCCATGTGGAACTCATTAGTGTTTGGCGGCAGAAAACAAAAAGTTACATGCTAAAATGCATTCAAAACCATCAAGTCCATAGATAAAGCCCAGAAAACACAAGCAGAGAGGCTGTAGCAAGATGTGGGATTGAGATAGCCACAGATCAATGGATATTTCTGCTTTCCCCCAGGCATATCCGGACAAAGTGTTGTGGAATTCGGGTGAAATGCACCCTAAAAATCACCATGAAAGTTGTTTCGGAAAGAAGCACAACCTTTCTGTTCAGCAGGTGGATCCAATGTCATGGTTACCAACAGAAATAGCATGTTTTCTCGGGATTCTGAATTCCTCTTCTAGGAGAACTCGAATGTGTGGAGGAATAGATTCCATGTGGAACCCATTAGCGTTTGCCGCCAGAAAACAAAAAGCTACATGCTAAAATGCATTCAAAACCATTCATCTCCATAGATAAAGCCCAGAAAACACAAACAGAGAGGGTATAGAAAGATGTGGGATTGAGATAGCCACAACACACCGGATATTTCTGCTTTCCTGCAGGCATATCCGGACAAAGTGTTGTGGAATTCAGGTGAAATTTAACCAAAAACTCCCCGTCAAAGTGGTTTTGGAGAGAAGCAGATCATTCTGTTTGGCAAGTTGATCCAACGTCATGTTTACCAACAGAAATAGCATGTTTTCTCGGGATTCTGAATTGTTCTTCTGAGAAAACACGAAGGTGTGGAGGAATTGAATCCATGGGGAACCCATTAGCGTTTGCCGCCAGAAAACAAAAAGCTACATGCTAAAATGCATTCAAAACCGTTCATCTCCATAGATAAAGCCCAGAAAACACAAAGAAACACAGAGGCGGTAGCAAGATGTGGGATTGAGATAGCCACAACACACCGGATACTTCTGCTTTCCTGCAGGCATATCCGGACAAAATGTTGTGGAATTCGGGTGAAATTAAACAAAAAAATAACCGTCAAAGTGGTTTTGGAAAAAGCACAACCTTTCTGTTCGGCAAGTGGATCCATTGTCATGTTTACCAACAGAAATAACATGTTTTCTCAGTATTATGAAGCTCTCTACCTAGAAAACTCGAACGTGTGGAGGAATGGACTCCATGTGGAACCCATTAGCGTTTGCCGGCAGAAAACAAAAAGTTACATGCTAAAATGCATTCAAAACCGTCAAGTCCGTAGATAAAGCCCAGAAAACACAAAGAAACACAGAGGCTGTAGCAAGATGTGGGATTGAGATAGCCACAACACACCGGATATTTCTGCTTTCCTCCAGGCATATCCGCACGAAATGTTGTGGAATTCAGCTGAAATTTAACCAAAAAATAACCGTCAAAGTGGTTTTGGAAAAAGCACAGCCTTTCTGTTCGGCAAGTGGATCCAATATCATGTTTACCAACAGAAATAACATGTTTTCTCACTATTATGAAGCTCTTTACCTAGAAAACTCGAACGTGTGGAGGAATGGACTCCATGTGGAACTCATTAGTGTTTGGCGGCAGAAAACAAAAAGTTACATGCTAAAATGCATTCAAAACCATCAAGTCCATAGATAAAGCCCAGAAAACACAAGCAGAGAGGCTGTAGCAAGATGTGGGATTGAGATAGCCACAGATCAATGGATATTTCTGCTTTCCCCCAGGCATATCCGGACAAAGTGTTGTGGAATTCGGGTGAAATGCACCCTAAAAATCACCATGAAAGTTGTTTCGGAAAGAAGCACAACCTTTCTGTTCAGCAGGTGGATCCAATGTCATGGTTACCAACAGAAATAGCATGTTTTCTCGGGATTCTGAATTCCTCTTCTGGGAGAACTCGAATGTGTGGAGGAATAGATTCCATGTGGAACCCATTAGCGTTTGCCGCCAGAAAACAAAAAGCTACATGCTAAAATGCATTCAAAACCGTTCATCTCCATAGATAAAGCCCAGAAAACACAAACAGAGAGGGTATAGAAAGATCTGGGATTGAGATAGCCACAACACACCGGATATTTCTGCTTTCCTCCAGGCATATCCGGACAAAGTGTTGTGGAATTCGGGTGAAATTTAACCAAAAACTCCCCGTCAAAGTGGTTTTGGAGAGAAGCAGATCATTCTGTTTGGCAAGTTGATCCAACGTCATGTTTACCAACAGAAATAGCATGTTTTCTCGGGATTCTGAATTGTTCTTCTGAGAAAACTCGAAGGTGTGGAGGAATTGAATCCATGGGGAACCCATTAGCGTTTGGCGGCAGAAAACAAAAAGTTACATGCTAAAATGCATTCAAAACCGTCAAGTCCGTAGATAAAGCCCAGAAAACACAAAGAAACACAGAGGCTGTAGCAAGATCTGGGATTGAGATAGCCACAACACACCGGATATTTCTGCTTTCCTCCAGGCATATGCGCACAAAATGTTGTGGAATTCAGCTGAAATTTAACCAAAAACTCCCCGTCAAAGTGGTTTTGGAAAAAGCACAACCTTTCTGTTCGGCAAGTGGATCCAATGTTATGTTTACCAACAGAAATAGCATGTTTTCTCTGCATTATGAAGCTCTATACTTAGAAAACTCGAATGTGTGGAGGAATGGACTCCATGCGGAACTCATTAGCGTTTGCTGGCAGAAAGCAAAAAGTTACATGCTAAAATGCATTCAAAACCGTTCATCTCCATAGATAAAGCCCAGAAAACACAAACAGAGAGGGTATAGAAAGATCTGGGATTGAGATAGCCACAACACACCGGATATTTCTGCTTTCCTCCAGGCATATCCGGACAAAGTGTTGTGGAATTCGGGTGAAATTTAACCAAAAACTCCCCGTCAAAGTGGTTTTGGAGAAAAGCAGATCATTCTGTTTGGCAAGTTGATCCAACGTCCTGTTTACCAACAGAAATAGCATGTTTTCTCGGGATTCTGAATTGTTCTTCTGAGAAAACTCGAAAGTGTGGAGGAATTGAATCCATGGGGAACCCATTAGCGTTTGCCGCCAGAAAACAAAAAGCTACATGCTAAAATGCATTCAAAACCGTTCATCTCCATAGATAAAGCCCAGAAAACACAAAGAAACACAGAGGCGGTAGCAAGATGTGGGATTGAGATAGCCACAACACACCGGATACTTCTGCTTTCCTGCAGGCATATCCGGACAAAATGTTGTGGAATTCGGGTGAAATTAAACAAAAAAATAACCGTCAAAGTGGTTTTGGAAAAAGCACAACCTTTCTGTTCGGCAAGTGGATCCATTGTCATGTTTACCAACAGAAATAACATGTTTTCTCAGTATTATGAATCTCTACCTAGAAAACTCGAACGTGTGGAGGAATGGACTCCATGTGGAACCCATTAGCGTTTGCCGGCAGAAAACAAAAAGTTACATGCTAAAATGCATTCAAAACCGTCAAGTCCGTAGATAAAGCCCAGAAAACACAAAGAAACACAGAGGCTGTAGCAAGATGTGGGATTGAGATAGCCACAACACACCGGATATTTCTGCTTTCCTCCAGGCATATCCGCACGAAATGTTGTGGAATTCAGCTGAAATTTAACCAAAAAATAACCGTCAAAGTGGTTTTGGAAAAAGCACAGCCTTTCTGTTCGGCAAGTGGATCCAATATCATGTTTACCAACAGAAATAACATGTTTTCTCACTATTATGAAGCTCTTTACCTAGAAAACTCGAACGTGTGGAGGAATGGACTCCATGTGGAACTCATTAGTGTTTGGCGGCAGAAAACAAAAAGTTACATGCTAAAATGCATTCAAAACCATCAAGTCCGTAGATAAAGCCCAGAAAACACAAGCAGAGAGGCTGTAGCAAGATGTGGGATTGAGATAGCCACAGATCAATGGATATTTCTGCTTTCCCCCAGGCATATCCGGACAAAGTGTTGTGGAATTCGGGTGAAATGCACCCTAAAAATCACCATGAAAGTTGTTTCGGAAAGAAGCACAACCTTTCTGTTCAGCAGGTGGATCCAATGTCATGGTTACCAACAGCAATAGCATGTTTTCTCGGGATTCTGAATTCCTCTTCTGGGAGAACTCGAATGTGTGGAGGAATAGATTCCATGTGGAACCCATTAGCGTTTGCCGCCAGAAAACAAAAAGCTACATGCTAAAATGCATTCAAAACCGTTCATCTCCATAGATAAAGCCCAGAAAACACAAACAGAGAGGGTATAGAAAGATCTGGGATTGAGATAGCCACAACACACCGGATATTTCTGCTTTCCTCCAGGCATATCCGGACAAAGTGTTGTGGAATTCGGGTGAAATTTAACCAAAAACTCCCCGTCAAAGTGGTTTTGGAGAGAAGCAGATCATTCTGTTTGGCAAGTTGATCCAACGTCATGTTTACCAACAGAAATAGCATGTTTTCTCGGGATTCTGAATTGTTCTTCTGAGAAAACACGAAGGTGTGGAGGAATTGAATCCATGGGGAACCCATTAGCGTTTGGCGGCAGAAAACAAAAAGTTACATGCTAAAATGCATTCAAAACCGTTCATCTCCATAGATAAAGCCCAGAAAACACAAAGAAACACAGAGGCTGTAGCAAGATCTGGGATTGAGATAGCCACAACACACCGGATATTTCTGCTTTCCTCCAGGCATATGCGCACAAAATGTTGTGGAATTCAGCTGAAATTTAACCAAAAACTCCCCGTCAAAGTGGTTTTGGAAAAAGCACAACCTTTCTGTTCGGCAAGTGGATCCAATGTTATGTTTACCAACAGAAATAGCATGTTTTCTCTGCATTATGAAGCTCTCTATACTTAGAAAACTCGAATGTGTGGAGGAATGGACTCCATGCGGAACTCATTAGCGTTTGCTGGCAGAAAGCAAAAAGTTACATGCTAAAATGCATTCAAAACCGTTCATCTCCATAGATAAAGCCCAGAAAACACAAACAGAGAGGGTATAGAAAGATCTGGGATTGAGATAGCCACAACACACCGGATATTTCTGCTTTCCTCCAGGCATATCCGGACAAAGTGTTGTGGAATTCGGGTGAAATTTAACCAAAAACTCCCCGTCAAAGTGGTTTTGGAGAAAAGCAGATCATTCTGTTTGGCAAGTTGATCCAACGTCCTGTTTACCAACAGAAATAGCATGTTTTCTCGGGATTCTGAATTGTTCTTCTGAGAAAACTCGAAAGTGTGGAGGAATTGAATCCATGGGGAACCCATTAGCGTTTGCCGCCAGAAAACAAAAAGCTACATGCTAAAATGCATTCAAAACCGTTCATCTCCATAGATAAAGCCCAGAAAACACAAAGAAACACAGAGGCGGTAGCAAGATGTGGGATTGAGATAGCCACAACACACCGGATACTTCTGCTTTCCTGCAGGCATATCCGGACAAAATGTTGTGGAATTCGGGTGAAATTAAACAAAAAAATAACCGTCAAAGTGGTTTTGGAAAAAGCACAACCTTTCTGTTCGGCAAGTGGATCCATTGTCATGTTTACCAACAGAAATAACATGTTTTCTCAGTATTATGAAGCTCTCTACCTAGAAAACTCGAATGTGTGGAGGAATGGACTCCATGTGGAACCCATTAGCGTTTGCCGGCAGAAAACAAAAAGTTACATGCTAAAATGCATTCAAAACCGTCAAGTCCGTAGATAAAGCCCAGAAAACACAAAGAAACACAGAGGCTGTAGCAAGATGTGGGATTGAGATAGCCACAACACACCGGATATTTCTGCTTTCCTCCAGGCATATCCGCACGAAATGTTGTGGAATTCAGCTGAAATTTAACCAAAAAATAACCGTCAAAGTGGTTTTGGAAAAAGCACAGCCTTTCTGTTCGGCAAGTGGATCCAATATCATGTTTACCAACAGAAATAACATGTTTTCTCACTATTATGAAGCTCTTTACCTAGAAAACTCGAACGTGTGGAGGAATGGACTCCATGTGGAACTCATTAGTGTTTGGCGGCAGAAAACAAAAAGTTACATGCTAAAATGCATTCAAAACCATCAAGTCCATAGATAAAGCCCAGAAAACACAAGCAGAGAGGCTGTAGCAAGATGTGGGATTGAGATAGCCACAGATCAATGGATATTTCTGCTTTCCCCCAGGCATATCCGGACAAAGTGTTGTGGAATTCGGGTGAAATGCACCCTAAAAATCACCATGAAAGTTGTTTCGGAAAGAAGCACAACCTTTCTGTTCAGCAGGTGGATCCAATGTCATGGTTACCAACAGAAATAGCATGTTTTCTCGGGATTCTGAATTCCTCTTCTGGGAGAACTCGAATGTGTGGAGGAATAGATTCCATGTGGAACCCATTAGCGTTTGCCGCCAGAAAACAAAAAGCTACATGCTAAAATGCATTCAAAACCGTTCATCTCCATAGATAAAGCCCAGAAAACACAAACAGAGAGGGTATAGAAAGATCTGGGATTGAGATAGCCACAGCACACCGGATATTTCTGCTTTCCTGCAGGCATATCCGGACAAAGTGTTGTGGAATTCGGGTGAAATTTAACCAAAAACTCCCCGTCAAAGTGGTTTTGGAGAGAAGCAGATCATTCTGTTTGGCAAGTTGATCCAACGTCATGTTTACCAACAGAAATAGCATGTTTTCTCGGGATTCTGAATTGTTCTTCTGAGAAAACTCGAAGGTGTGGAGGAATTGAATCCATGGGGAACCCATTAGCGTTTGGCGGCAGAAAACAAAAAGTTACATGCTAAAATGCATTCAAAACCGTCAAGTCCGTAGATAAAGCCCAGAAAACACAAAGAAACACAGAGGCTGTAGCAAGATCTGGGATTGAGATAGCCACAACACACCGGATATTTCTGCTTTCCTCCAGGCATATGCGCACAAAATGTTGTGGAATTCAGCTGAAATTTAACCAAAAACTCCCCGTCAAAGTGGTTTTGGAAAAAGCACAACCTTTCTGTTCGGCAAGTGGATCCAATGTTATGTTTACCAACAGAAATAGCATGTTTTCTCTGCATTATGAAGCTCTATACTTAGAAAACTCGAATGTGTGGAGGAATGGACTCCATGCGGAACTCATTAGCGTTTGCTGGCAGAAAGCAAAAAGTTACATGCTAAAATGCATTCAAAACCGTTCATCTCCATAGATAAAGCCCAGAAAACACAAACAGAGAGGGTATAGAAAGATCTGGGATTGAGATAGCCACAACACACCGGATATTTCTGCTTTCCTCCAGGCATATCCGGACAAAGTGTTGTGGAATTCGGGTGAAATTTAACCAAAAACTCCCCGTCAAAGTGGTTTTGGAGAAAAGCAGATCATTCTGTTTGGCAAGTTGATCCAACGTCCTGTTTACCAACAGAAATAGCATGTTTTCTCGGGATTCTGAATTGTTCTTCTGAGAAAACTCGAAAGTGTGGAGGAATTGAATCCATGGGGAACCCATTAGCGTTTGCCGCCAGAAAACAAAAAGCTACATGCTAAAATGCATTCAAAACCGTTCATCTCCATAGATAAAGCCCAGAAAACACAAAGAAACACAGAGGCGGTAGCAAGATGTGGGATTGAGATAGCCACAACACACCGGATACTTCTGCTTTCCTGCAGGCATATCCGGACAAAATGTTGTGGAATTCGGGTGAAATTAAACAAAAAAATAACCGTCAAAGTGGTTTTGGAAAAAGCACAACCTTTCTGTTCGGCAAGTGGATCCATTGTCATGTTTACCAACAGAAATAACATGTTTTCTCAGTATTATGAAGCTCTCTACCTAGAAAACTCGAACGTGTGGAGGAATGGACTCCATGTGGAACCCATTAGCGTTTGCCGGCAGAAAACAAAAAGTTACATGCTAAAATGCATTCAAAACCGTCAAGTCCGTAGATAAAGCCCAGAAAACACAAAGAAACACAGAGGCGGTAGCAAGATGTGGGATTGAGATAGCCACAACACACCGGATATTTCTGCTTTCCTCCAGGCATATCCGCACGAAATGTTGTGGAATTCAGCTGAAATTTAACCAAAAAATAACCGTCAAAGTGGTTTTGGAAAAAGCACAGCCTTTCTGTTCGGCAAGTGGATCCAATATCATGTTTACCAACAGAAATAACATGTTTTCTCACTATTATGAAGCTCTTTACCTAGAAAACTCGAACGTGTGGAGGAATGGACTCCATGTGGAACTCATTAGTGTTTGGCGGCAGAAAACAAAAAGTTACATGCTAAAATGCATTCAAAACCATCAAGTCCATAGATAAAGCCCAGAAAACACAAGCAGAGAGGCTGTAGCAAGATGTGGGATTGAGATAGCCACAGATCAATGGATATTTCTGCTTTCCCCCAGGCATATCCGGACAAAGTGTTGTGGAATTCGGGTGAAATGCACCCTAAAAATCACCATGAAAGTTGTTTCGGAAAGAAGCACAACCTTTCTGTTCAGCAGGTGGATCCAATGTCATGGTTACCAACAGAAATAGCATGTTTTCTCGGGATTCTGAATTCCTCTTCTGGGAGAACTCGAATGTGTGGAGGAATAGATTCCATGTGGAACCCATTAGCGTTTGCCGCCAGAAAACAAAAAGCTACATGCTAAAATGCATTCAAAACCGTTCATCTCCATAGATAAAGCCCAGAAAACACAAACAGAGAGGGTATAGAAAGATCTGGGATTGAGATAGCCACAACACACCGGATATTTCTGCTTTCCTGCAGGCATATCCGGACAAAGTGTTGTGGAATTCGGGTGAAATTTAACCAAAAACTCCCCGTCAAAGTGGTTTTGGAGAGAAGCAGATCATTCTGTTTGGCAAGTTGATCCAACGTCATGTTTACCAACAGAAATAGCATGTTTTCTCGGGATTCTGAATTGTTCTTCTGAGAAAACTCGAAGGTGTGGAGGAATTGAATCCATGGGGAACCCATTAGCGTTTGGCGGCAGAAAACAAAAAGTTACATGCTAAAATGCATTCAAAACCGTCAAGTCCGTAGATAAAGCCCAGAAAACACAAAGAAACACAGAGGCTGTAGCAAGATCTGGGATTGAGATAGCCACAACACACCGGATATTTCTGCTTTCCTCCAGGCATATCCGCACAAAGTGTTGTGGAATTCAGCTGAAATTTAACCAAAAACTCCCCGTCAAAGTGGTTTTGGAAAAAGCACAACCTTTCTGTTCGGCAAGTGGATCCAATGTTATGTTTACCAACAGAAATAGCATGTTTTCTCTGCATTATGAAGCTCTATACTTAGAAAACTCGAATGTGTGGAGGAATGGACTCCATGCGGAACTCATTAGCGTTTGCTGGCAGAAAGCAAAAAGTTACATGCTAAAATGCATTCAAAACCGTTCATCTCCATAGATAAAGCCCAGAAAACACAAACAGAGAGGGTATAGAAAGATCTGGGATTGAGATAGCCACAACACACCGGATATTTCTGCTTTCCTCCAGGCATATCCGGACAAAGTGTTGTGGAATTCGGGTGAAATTTAACCAAAAACTCCCCGTCAAAGTGGTTTTGGAGAAAAGCAGATCATTCTGTTTGGCAAGTTGATCCAACGTCCTGTTTACCAACAGAAATAGCATGTTTTCTCGGGATTCTGAATTGTTCTTCTGAGAAAACTCGAAAGTGTGGAGGAATTGAATCCATGGGGAACCCATTAGCGTTTGCCGCCAGAAAACAAAAAGCTACATGCTAAAATGCATTCAAAACCGTTCGTCTCCATAGATAAAGCCCAGAAAACACAAAGAAACACAGAGGCGGTAGCAAGATGTGGGATTGAGATAGCCACAACACACCGGATACTTCTGCTTTCCTGCAGGCATATCCGGACAAAATGTTGTGGAATTCGGGTGAAATTAAACAAAAAAATAACCGTCAAAGTGGTTTTGGAAAAAGCACAACCTTTCTGTTCGGCAAGTGGATCCATTGTCATGTTTACCAACAGAAATAACATGTTTTCTCAGTATTATGAAGCTCTCTACCTAGAAAACTCGAACGTGTGGAGGAATGGACTCCATGTGGAACCCATTAGCGTTTGCCGGCAGAAAACAAAAAGTTACATGCTAAAATGCATTCAAAACCGTCAAGTCCGTAGATAAAGCCCAGAAAACACAAAGAAACACAGAGGCTGTAGCAAGATGTGGGATTGAGATAGCCACAACACACCGGATATTTCTGCTTTCCTCCAGGCATATCCGCACGAAATGTTGTGGAATTCAGCTGAAATTTAACCAAAAAATAACCGTCAAAGTGGTTTTGGAAAAAGCACAGCCTTTCTGTTCGGCAAGTGGATCCAATATCATGTTTACCAACAGAAATAACATGTTTTCTCACTATTATGAAGCTCTTTACCTAGAAAACTCGAACGTGTGGAGGAATGGACTCCATGTGGAACCCATTAGCGTTTCCCGGCAGAAAACAAAAAGTTACATGCTAAAATGCATTCAAAACCATCAAGTCCATAGATAAAGCCCAGAAAACACAAGCAGAGAGGCTGTAGCAAGATGTGGGATTGAGATAGCCACAGATCAATGGATATTTCTGCATTCCCCCAGGCATATCCGGACAAAGTGTTGTGGAATTCGGGTGAAATGCACCCTAAAAATCACCATGAAAGTTGTTTCGGAAAGAAGCACAACCTTTCTGTTCAGCAGGTGGATCCAATGTCATGGTTACCAACAGAAATAGCATGTTTTCTCGGGATTCTGAATTCCTCTTCTGGGAGAACTCGAATGTGTGGAGGAATAGATTCCATGTGGAACCCATTAGCGTTTGCCGCCAGAAAACAAAAAGCTACATGCTAAAATGCATTCAAAACCGTTCATCTCCATAGATAAAGCCCAGAAAACACAAACAGAGAGGGTATAGAAAGATCTGGGATTGAGATAGCCACAACACACCGGATATTTCTGCTTTCCTGCAGGCATATCCGGACAAAGTGTTGTGGAATTCGGGTGAAATTTAACCAAAAACTCCCCGTCAAAGTGGTTTTGGAGAGAAGCAGATCATTCTGTTTGGCAAGTTGATCCAACGTCATGTTTACCAACAGAAATAGCATGTTTTCTCGGGATTCTGAATTGTTCTTCTGAGAAAACTCGAAGGTGTGGAGGAATTGAATCCATGGGGAACCCATTAGCGTTTGGCGGCAGAAAACAAAAAGTTACATGCTAAAATGCATTCAAAACCGTCAAGTCCGTAGATAAAGCCCAGAAAACACAAAGAAACACAGAGGCTGTAGCAAGATCTGGGATTGAGATAGCCACAACACACCGGATATTTCTGCTTTCCTCCAGGCATATCCGCACAAAGTGTTGTGGAATTCAGCTGAAATTTAACCAAAAACTCCCCGTCAAAGTGGTTTTGGAAAAAGCACAACCTTTCTGTTCGGCAAGTGGATCCAATGTTATGTTTACCAACAGAAATAGCATGTTTTCTCTGCATTATGAAGCTCTATACTTAGAAAACTCGAATGTGTGGAGGAATGGACTCCATGCGGAACTCATTAGCGTTTGCTGGCAGAAAGCAAAAAGTTACATGCTAAAATGCATTCAAAACCGTTCATCTCCATAGATAAAGCCCAGAAAACACAAACAGAGAGGGTATAGAAAGATCTGGGATTGAGATAGCCACAACACACCGGATATTTCTGCTTTCCTCCAGGCATATCCGGACAAAGTGTTGTGGAATTCGGGTGAAATTTAACCAAAAACTCCCCGTCAAAGTGGTTTTGGAGAAAAGCAGATCATTCTGTTTGGCAAGTTGATCCAACGTCCTGTTTACCAACAGAAATAGCATGTTTTCTCGGGATTCTGAATTGTTCTTCTGAGAAAACTCGAAAGTGTGGAGGAATTGAATCCATGGGGAACCCATTAGCGTTTGCCGCCAGAAAACAAAAAGCTACATGCTAAAATGCATTCAAAACCGTTCGTCTCCATAGATAAAGCCCAGAAAACACAAAGAAACACAGAGGCGGTAGCAAGATGTGGGATTGAGATAGCCACAACACACCGGATACTTCTGCTTTCCTGCAGGCATATCCGGACAAAATGTTGTGGAATTCGGGTGAAATTAAACAAAAAAATAACCGTCAAAGTGGTTTTGGAAAAAGCACAACCTTTCTGTTCGGCAAGTGGATCCATTGTCATGTTTACCAACAGAAATAACATGTTTTCTCAGTATTATGAAGCTCTCTACCTAGAAAACTCGAACGTGTGGAGGAATGGACTCCATGTGGAACCCATTAGCGTTTGCCGGCAGAAAACAAAAAGTTACATGCTAAAATGCATTCAAAACCGTCAAGTCCGTAGATAAACCCAGAAAACACAAAGAAACACAGAGGCTGTAGCAAGATGTGGGATTGAGATAGCCACAACACACCGGATATTTCTGCTTTCCTCCAGGCATATCCGCACGAAATGTTGTGGAATTCAGCTGAAATTTAACCAAAAAATAACCGTCAAAGTGGTTTTGGAAAAAGCACAGCCTTTCTGTTCGGCAAGTGGATCCAATATCATGTTTACCAACAGAAATAACATGTTTTCTCACTATTATGAAGCTCTTTACCTAGAAAACTCGAACGTGTGGAGGAATGGACTCCATGTGGAACTCATTAGTGTTTGGCGGCAGAAAACAAAAAGTTACATGCTAAAATGCATTCAAAACCATCAAGTCCATAGATAAAGCCCAGAAAACACAAGCAGAGAGGCTGTAGCAAGATGTGGGATTGAGATAGCCACAGATCAATGGATATTTCTGCTTTCCCCCAGGCATATCCGGACAAAGTGTTGTGGAATTCGGGTGAAATGCACCCTAAAAATCACCATGAAAGTTGTTTCGGAAAGAAGCACAACCTTTCTGTTCAGCAGGTGGATCCAATGTCATGGTTACCAACAGAAATAGCATGTTTTCTCGGGATTCTGAATTCCTCTTCTAGGAGAACTCGAATGTGTGGAGGAATAGATTCCATGTGGAACCCATTAGCGTTTGCCGCCAGAAAACAAAAAGCTACATGCTAAAATGCATTCAAAACCATTCATCTCCATAGATAAAGCCCAGAAAACACAAACAGAGAGGGTATAGAAAGATGTGGGATTGAGATAGCCACAACACACCGGATATTTCTGCTTTCCTGCAGGCATATCCGGACAAAGTGTTGTGGAATTCAGGTGAAATTTAACCAAAAACTCCCCGTCAAAGTGGTTTTGGAGAGAAGCAGATCATTCTGTTTGGCAAGTTGATCCAACGTCATGTTTACCAACAGAAATAGCATGTTTTCTCGGGATTCTGAATTGTTCTTCTGAGAAAACACGAAGGTGTGGAGGAATTGAATCCATGGGGAACCCATTAGCGTTTGCCGCCAGAAAACAAAAAGCTACATGCTAAAATGCATTCAAAACCGTTCATCTCCATAGATAAAGCCCAGAAAACACAAAGAAACACAGAGGCGGTAGCAAGATGTGGGATTGAGATAGCCACAACACACCGGATACTTCTGCTTTCCTGCAGGCATATCCGGACAAAATGTTGTGGAATTCGGGTGAAATTAAACAAAAAAATAACCGTCAAAGTGGTTTTGGAAAAAGCACAACCTTTCTGTTCGGCAAGTGGATCCATTGTCATGTTTACCAACAGAAATAACATGTTTTCTCAGTATTATGAAGCTCTCTACCTAGAAAACTCGAACGTGTGGAGGAATGGACTCCATGTGGAACCCATTAGCGTTTGCCGGCAGAAAACAAAAAGTTACATGCTAAAATGCATTCAAAACCGTCAAGTCCGTAGATAAAGCCCAGAAAACACAAAGAAACACAGAGGCTGTAGCAAGATGTGGGATTGAGATAGCCACAACACACCGGATATTTCTGCTTTCCTCCAGGCATATCCGCACGAAATGTTGTGGAATTCAGCTGAAATTTAACCAAAAAATAACCGTCAAAGTGGTTTTGGAAAAAGCACAGCCTTTCTGTTCGGCAAGTGGATCCAATATCATGTTTACCAACAGAAATAACATGTTTTCTCACTATTATGAAGCTCTTTACCTAGAAAACTCGAACGTGTGGAGGAATGGACTCCATGTGGAACTCATTAGTGTTTGGCGGCAGAAAACAAAAAGTTACATGCTAAAATGCATTCAAAACCATCAAGTCCATAGATAAAGCCCAGAAAACACAAGCAGAGAGGCTGTAGCAAGATGTGGGATTGAGATAGCCACAGATCAATGGATATTTCTGCTTTCCCCCAGGCATATCCGGACAAAGTGTTGTGGAATTCGGGTGAAATGCACCCTAAAAATCACCATGAAAGTTGTTTCGGAAAGAAGCACAACCTTTCTGTTCAGCAGGTGGATCCAATGTCATGGTTACCAACAGAAATAGCATGTTTTCTCGGGATTCTGAATTCCTCTTCTGGGAGAACTCGAATGTGTGGAGGAATAGATTCCATGTGGAACCCATTAGCGTTTGCCGCCAGAAAACAAAAAGCTACATGCTAAAATGCATTCAAAACCGTTCATCTCCATAGATAAAGCCCAGAAAACACAAACAGAGAGGGTATAGAAAGATCTGGGATTGAGATAGCCACAACACACCGGATATTTCTGCTTTCCTCCAGGCATATCCGGACAAAGTGTTGTGGAATTCGGGTGAAATTTAACCAAAAACTCCCCGTCAAAGTGGTTTTGGAGAGAAGCAGATCATTCTGTTTGGCAAGTTGATCCAACGTCATGTTTACCAACAGAAATAGCATGTTTTCTCGGGATTCTGAATTGTTCTTCTGAGAAAACTCGAAGGTGTGGAGGAATTGAATCCATGGGGAACCCATTAGCGTTTGGCGGCAGAAAACAAAAAGTTACATGCTAAAATGCATTCAAAACCGTCAAGTCCGTAGATAAAGCCCAGAAAACACAAAGAAACACAGAGGCTGTAGCAAGATCTGGGATTGAGATAGCCACAACACACCGGATATTTCTGCTTTCCTCCAGGCATATGCGCACAAAATGTTGTGGAATTCAGCTGAAATTTAACCAAAAACTCCCCGTCAAAGTGGTTTTGGAAAAAGCACAACCTTTCTGTTCGGCAAGTGGATCCAATGTTATGTTTACCAACAGAAATAGCATGTTTTCTCTGCATTATGAAGCTCTATACTTAGAAAACTCGAATGTGTGGAGGAATGGACTCCATGCGGAACTCATTAGCGTTTGCTGGCAGAAAGCAAAAAGTTACATGCTAAAATGCATTCAAAACCGTTCATCTCCATAGATAAAGCCCAGAAAACACAAACAGAGAGGGTATAGAAAGATCTGGGATTGAGATAGCCACAACACACCGGATATTTCTGCTTTCCTCCAGGCATATCCGGACAAAGTGTTGTGGAATTCGGGTGAAATTTAACCAAAAACTCCCCGTCAAAGTGGTTTTGGAGAAAAGCAGATCATTCTGTTTGGCAAGTTGATCCAACGTCCTGTTTACCAACAGAAATAGCATGTTTTCTCGGGATTCTGAATTGTTCTTCTGAGAAAACTCGAAAGTGTGGAGGAATTGAATCCATGGGGAACCCATTAGCGTTTGCCGCCAGAAAACAAAAAGCTACATGCTAAAATGCATTCAAAACCGTTCATCTCCATAGATAAAGCCCAGAAAACACAAAGAAACACAGAGGCGGTAGCAAGATGTGGGATTGAGATAGCCACAACACACCGGATACTTCTGCTTTCCTGCAGGCATATCCGGACAAAATGTTGTGGAATTCGGGTGAAATTAAACAAAAAAATAACCGTCAAAGTGGTTTTGGAAAAAGCACAACCTTTCTGTTCGGCAAGTGGATCCATTGTCATGTTTACCAACAGAAATAACATGTTTTCTCAGTATTATGAATCTCTACCTAGAAAACTCGAACGTGTGGAGGAATGGACTCCATGTGGAACCCATTAGCGTTTGCCGGCAGAAAACAAAAAGTTACATGCTAAAATGCATTCAAAACCGTCAAGTCCGTAGATAAAGCCCAGAAAACACAAAGAAACACAGAGGCTGTAGCAAGATGTGGGATTGAGATAGCCACAACACACCGGATATTTCTGCTTTCCTCCAGGCATATCCGCACGAAATGTTGTGGAATTCAGCTGAAATTTAACCAAAAAATAACCGTCAAAGTGGTTTTGGAAAAAGCACAGCCTTTCTGTTCGGCAAGTGGATCCAATATCATGTTTACCAACAGAAATAACATGTTTTCTCACTATTATGAAGCTCTTTACCTAGAAAACTCGAACGTGTGGAGGAATGGACTCCATGTGGAACTCATTAGTGTTTGGCGGCAGAAAACAAAAAGTTACATGCTAAAATGCATTCAAAACCATCAAGTCCGTAGATAAAGCCCAGAAAACACAAGCAGAGAGGCTGTAGCAAGATGTGGGATTGAGATAGCCACAGATCAATGGATATTTCTGCTTTCCCCCAGGCATATCCGGACAAAGTGTTGTGGAATTCGGGTGAAATGCACCCTAAAAATCACCATGAAAGTTGTTTCGGAAAGAAGCACAACCTTTCTGTTCAGCAGGTGGATCCAATGTCATGGTTACCAACAGAAATAGCATGTTTTCTCGGGATTCTGAATTCCTCTTCTGGGAGAACTCGAATGTGTGGAGGAATAGATTCCATGTGGAACCCATTAGCGTTTGCCGCCAGAAAACAAAAAGCTACATGCTAAAATGCATTCAAAACCGTTCATCTCCATAGATAAAGCCCAGAAAACACAAACAGAGAGGGTATAGAAAGATCTGGGATTGAGATAGCCACAACACACCGGATATTTCTGCTTTCCTCCAGGCATATCCGGACAAAGTGTTGTGGAATTCGGGTGAAATTTAACCAAAAACTCCCCGTCAAAGTGGTTTTGGAGAGAAGCAGATCATTCTGTTTGGCAAGTTGATCCAACGTCATGTTTACCAACAGAAATAGCATGTTTTCTCGGGATTCTGAATTGTTCTTCTGAGAAAACACGAAGGTGTGGAGGAATTGAATCCATGGGGAACCCATTAGCGTTTGGCGGCAGAAAACAAAAAGTTACATGCTAAAATGCATTCAAAACCGTTCATCTCCATAGATAAAGCCCAGAAAACACAAAGAAACACAGAGGCTGTAGCAAGATCTGGGATTGAGATAGCCACAACACACCGGATATTTCTGCTTTCCTCCAGGCATATGCGCACAAAATGTTGTGGAATTCAGCTGAAATTTAACCAAAAACTCCCCGTCAAAGTGGTTTTGGAAAAAGCACAACCTTTCTGTTCGGCAAGTGGATCCAATGTTATGTTTACCAACAGAAATAGCATGTTTTCTCTGCATTATGAAGCTCTCTATACTTAGAAAACTCGAATGTGTGGAGGAATGGACTCCATGCGGAACTCATTAGCGTTTGCTGGCAGAAAGCAAAAAGTTACATGCTAAAATGCATTCAAAACCGTCAAGTCCGTAGATAAAGCCCAGAAAACACAAAGAAACACAGAGGCTGTAGCAAGATGTGGGATTGAGATAGCCACAGATCAATGGATATTTCTGCTTTCCTCCAGGCATATCCGCACGAAATGTTGTGGAATTCAGCTGAAATTTAACCAAAAAATAACCGTCAAAGTGGTTTTGGAAAAAGCACAGCCTTTCTGTTCGGCAAGTGGATCCAATGTCATGTTTACCAACAGAAATAACATGTTTTCTCACTATTATGAAGCTCTTTACCTAGAAAACTCGAACGTGTGGAGGAATGGACTCCATGTGGAACTCATTAGTGTTTGGCGGCAGAAAACAAAAAGTTACATGCTAAAATGCATTCAAAACCATCAAGTCCATAGATAAAGCCCAGAAAACACAAGCAGAGAGGCTGTAGCAAGATGTGGGATTGAGATAGCCACAGATCAATGGATATTTCTGCTTTCCCCCAGGCATATCCGGACAAAGTGTTGTGGAATTCGGGTGAAATGCACCCTAAAAATCACCATGAAAGTTGTTTCGGAAAGAAGCACAACCTTTCTGTTCAGCAGGTGGATCCAATGTCATGGTTACCAACAGAAATAGCATGTTTTCTCGGGATTCTGAATTCCTCTTCTGGGAGAACTCGAATGTGTGGAGGAATAGATTCCATGTGGAACCCATTAGCGTTTGCCGCCAGAAAACAAAAAGCTACATGCTAAAATGCATTCAAAACCGTTCATCTCCATAGATAAAGCCCAGAAAACACAAACAGAGAGGGTATAGAAAGATGTGGGATTGAGATAGCCACAACACACCGGATATTTCTGCTTTCCTCCAGGCATATCCGGACAAAGTGTTGTGGAATTCGGGTGAAATTTAACCAAAAACTCCCCGTCAAAGTGGTTTTGGAGAAAAGCAGATCATTCTGTTTGGCAAGTTGATCCAACGTCCTGTTTAGCAACAGAAATAGCATGTTTTCTCGGGATTCTGAATTGTTCTTCTGAGAAAACTCGAAAGTGTGGAGGAATTGAATAAATGGGGAACCCATTAGCGTTTGCCGCCAGAAAACAAAAAGCTACATGCTAAAATGCATTCAAAACCGTTCATCTCCATAGATAAAGCCCAGAAAACACAAAGAAACACAGAGGCGGTAGCAAGATGTGGGATTGAGATAGCCACAACACACCGGATACTTCTGCTTTCCTGCAGGCATATCCGGACAAAATGTTGTGGAATTCGGGTGAAATTAAACAAAAAAATAACCGTCAAAGTGGTTTTGGAAAAAGCACAACCTTTCTGTTCGGCAAGTGGATCCATTGTCATGTTTACCAACAGAAATAACATGTTTTCTCAGTATTATGAAGCTCTCTACCTAGAAAACTCGAATGTGTGGAGGAATGGACTCCATGTGGAACCCATTAGCGTTTGCCGGCAGAAAACAAAAAGTTACATGCTAAAATGCATTCAAAACCGTCAAGTCCGTAGATAAAGCCCAGAAAACACAAAGAAACACAGAGGCTGTAGCAAGATGTGGGATTGAGATAGCCACAACACACCGGATATTTCTGCTTTCCTCCAGGCATATCCGCACGAAATGTTGTGGAATTCAGCTGAAATTTAACCAAAAAATAACCGTCAAAGTGGTTTTGGAAAAAGCACAGCCTTTCTGTTCGGCAAGTGGATCCAATATCATGTTTACCAACAGAAATAACATGTTTTCTCACTATTATGAAGCTCTTTACCTAGAAAACTCGAACGTGTGGAGGAATGGACTCCATGTGGAACTCATTAGTGTTTGGCGGCAGAAAACAAAAAGTTACATGCTAAAATGCATTCAAAACCATCAAGTCCATAGATAAAGCCCAGAAAACACAAGCAGAGAGGCTGTAGCAAGATGTGGGATTGAGATAGCCACAGATCAATGGATATTTCTGCTTTCCCCCAGGCATATCCGGACAAAGTGTTGTGGAATTCGGGTGAAATGCACCCTAAAAATCACCATGAAAGTTGTTTCGGAAAGAAGCACAACCTTTCTGTTCAGCAGGTGGATCCAATGTCATGGTTACCAACAGAAATAGCATGTTTTCTCGGGATTCTGAATTCCTCTTCTGGGAGAACTCGAATGTGTGGAGGAATAGATTCCATGTGGAACCCATTAGCGTTTGCCGCCAGAAAACAAAAAGCTACATGCTAAAATGCATTCAAAACCGTTCATCTCCATAGATAAAGCCCAGAAAACACAAACAGAGAGGGTATAGAAAGATCTGGGATTGAGATAGCCACAGCACACCGGATATTTCTGCTTTCCTGCAGGCATATCCGGACAAAGTGTTGTGGAATTCGGGTGAAATTTAACCAAAAACTCCCCGTCAAAGTGGTTTTGGAGAGAAGCAGATCATTCTGTTTGGCAAGTTGATCCAACGTCATGTTTACCAACAGAAATAGCATGTTTTCTCGGGATTCTGAATTGTTCTTCTGAGAAAACTCGAAGGTGTGGAGGAATTGAATCCATGGGGAACCCATTAGCGTTTGGCGGCAGAAAACAAAAAGTTACATGCTAAAATGCATTCAAAACCGTCAAGTCCGTAGATAAAGCCCAGAAAACACAAAGAAACACAGAGGCTGTAGCAAGATCTGGGATTGAGATAGCCACAACACACCGGATATTTCTGCTTTCCTCCAGGCATATGCGCACAAAATGTTGTGGAATTCAGCTGAAATTTAACCAAAAACTCCCCGTCAAAGTGGTTTTGGAAAAAGCACAACCTTTCTGTTCGGCAAGTGGATCCAATGTTATGTTTACCAACAGAAATAGCATGTTTTCTCTGCATTATGAAGCTCTATACTTAGAAAACTCGAATGTGTGGAGGAATGGACTCCATGCGGAACTCATTAGCGTTTGCTGGCAGAAAGCAAAAAGTTACATGCTAAAATGCATTCAAAACCGTTCATCTCCATAGATAAAGCCCAGAAAACACAAACAGAGAGGGTATAGAAAGATCTGGGATTGAGATAGCCACAACACACCGGATATTTCTGCTTTCCTCCAGGCATATCCGGACAAAGTGTTGTGGAATTCGGGTGAAATTTAACCAAAAACTCCCCGTCAAAGTGGTTTTGGAGAAAAGCAGATCATTCTGTTTGGCAAGTTGATCCAACGTCCTGTTTACCAACAGAAATAGCATGTTTTCTCGGGATTCTGAATTGTTCTTCTGAGAAAACTCGAAAGTGTGGAGGAATTGAATCCATGGGGAACCCATTAGCGTTTGCCGCCAGAAAACAAAAAGCTACATGCTAAAATGCATTCAAAACCGTTCATCTCCATAGATAAAGCCCAGAAAACACAAAGAAACACAGAGGCGGTAGCAAGATGTGGGATTGAGATAGCCACAACACACCGGATACTTCTGCTTTCCTGCAGGCATATCCGGACAAAATGTTGTGGAATTCGGGTGAAATTAAACAAAAAAATAACCGTCAAAGTGGTTTTGGAAAAAGCACAACCTTTCTGTTCGGCAAGTGGATCCATTGTCATGTTTACCAACAGAAATAACATGTTTTCTCAGTATTATGAAGCTCTCTACCTAGAAAACTCGAACGTGTGGAGGAATGGACTCCATGTGGAACCCATTAGCGTTTGCCGGCAGAAAACAAAAAGTTACATGCTAAAATGCATTCAAAACCGTCAAGTCCGTAGATAAAGCCCAGAAAACACAAAGAAACACAGAGGCGGTAGCAAGATGTGGGATTGAGATAGCCACAACACACCGGATATTTCTGCTTTCCTCCAGGCATATCCGCACGAAATGTTGTGGAATTCAGCTGAAATTTAACCAAAAAATAACCGTCAAAGTGGTTTTGGAAAAAGCACAGCCTTTCTGTTCGGCAAGTGGATCCAATATCATGTTTACCAACAGAAATAACATGTTTTCTCACTATTATGAAGCTCTTTACCTAGAAAACTCGAACGTGTGGAGGAATGGACTCCATGTGGAACTCATTAGTGTTTGGCGGCAGAAAACAAAAAGTTACATGCTAAAATGCATTCAAAACCATCAAGTCCATAGATAAAGCCCAGAAAACACAAGCAGAGAGGCTGTAGCAAGATGTGGGATTGAGATAGCCACAGATCAATGGATATTTCTGCTTTCCCCCAGGCATATCCGGACAAAGTGTTGTGGAATTCGGGTGAAATGCACCCTAAAAATCACCATGAAAGTTGTTTCGGAAAGAAGCACAACCTTTCTGTTCAGCAGGTGGATCCAATGTCATGGTTACCAACAGAAATAGCATGTTTTCTCGGGATTCTGAATTCCTCTTCTGGGAGAACTCGAATGTGTGGAGGAATAGATTCCATGTGGAACCCATTAGCGTTTGCCGCCAGAAAACAAAAAGCTACATGCTAAAATGCATTCAAAACCGTTCATCTCCATAGATAAAGCCCAGAAAACACAAACAGAGAGGGTATAGAAAGATCTGGGATTGAGATAGCCACAACACACCGGATATTTCTGCTTTCCTGCAGGCATATCCGGACAAAGTGTTGTGGAATTCGGGTGAAATTTAACCAAAAACTCCCCGTCAAAGTGGTTTTGGAGAGAAGCAGATCATTCTGTTTGGCAAGTTGATCCAACGTCATGTTTACCAACAGAAATAGCATGTTTTCTCGGGATTCTGAATTGTTCTTCTGAGAAAACTCGAAGGTGTGGAGGAATTGAATCCATGGGGAACCCATTAGCGTTTGGCGGCAGAAAACAAAAAGTTACATGCTAAAATGCATTCAAAACCGTCAAGTCCGTAGATAAAGCCCAGAAAACACAAAGAAACACAGAGGCTGTAGCAAGATCTGGGATTGAGATAGCCACAACACACCGGATATTTCTGCTTTCCTCCAGGCATATCCGCACAAAGTGTTGTGGAATTCAGCTGAAATTTAACCAAAAACTCCCCGTCAAAGTGGTTTTGGAAAAAGCACAACCTTTCTGTTCGGCAAGTGGATCCAATGTTATGTTTACCAACAGAAATAGCATGTTTTCTCTGCATTATGAAGCTCTATACTTAGAAAACTCGAATGTGTGGAGGAATGGACTCCATGCGGAACTCATTAGCGTTTGCTGGCAGAAAGCAAAAAGTTACATGCTAAAATGCATTCAAAACCGTTCATCTCCATAGATAAAGCCCAGAAAACACAAACAGAGAGGGTATAGAAAGATCTGGGATTGAGATAGCCACAACACACCGGATATTTCTGCTTTCCTCCAGGCATATCCGGACAAAGTGTTGTGGAATTCGGGTGAAATTTAACCAAAAACTCCCCGTCAAAGTGGTTTTGGAGAAAAGCAGATCATTCTGTTTGGCAAGTTGATCCAACGTCCTGTTTACCAACAGAAATAGCATGTTTTCTCGGGATTCTGAATTGTTCTTCTGAGAAAACTCGAAAGTGTGGAGGAATTGAATCCATGGGGAACCCATTAGCGTTTGCCGCCAGAAAACAAAAAGCTACATGCTAAAATGCATTCAAAACCGTTCGTCTCCATAGATAAAGCCCAGAAAACACAAAGAAACACAGAGGCGGTAGCAAGATGTGGGATTGAGATAGCCACAACACACCGGATACTTCTGCTTTCCTGCAGGCATATCCGGACAAAATGTTGTGGAATTCGGGTGAAATTAAACAAAAAAATAACCGTCAAAGTGGTTTTGGAAAAAGCACAACCTTTCTGTTCGGCAAGTGGATCCATTGTCATGTTTACCAACAGAAATAACATGTTTTCTCAGTATTATGAAGCTCTCTACCTAGAAAACTCGAACGTGTGGAGGAATGGACTCCATGTGGAACCCATTAGCGTTTGCCGGCAGAAAACAAAAAGTTACATGCTAAAATGCATTCAAAACCGTCAAGTCCGTAGATAAAGCCCAGAAAACACAAAGAAACACAGAGGCTGTAGCAAGATGTGGGATTGAGATAGCCACAACACACCGGATATTTCTGCTTTCCTCCAGGCATATCCGCACGAAATGTTGTGGAATTCAGCTGAAATTTAACCAAAAAATAACCGTCAAAGTGGTTTTGGAAAAAGCACAGCCTTTCTGTTCGGCAAGTGGATCCAATATCATGTTTACCAACAGAAATAACATGTTTTCTCACTATTATGAAGCTCTTTACCTAGAAAACTCGAACGTGTGGAGGAATGGACTCCATGTGGAACCCATTAGCGTTTCCCGGCAGAAAACAAAAAGTTACATGCTAAAATGCATTCAAAACCATCAAGTCCATAGATAAAGCCCAGAAAACACAAGCAGAGAGGCTGTAGCAAGATGTGGGATTGAGATAGCCACAGATCAATGGATATTTCTGCATTCCCCCAGGCATATCCGGACAAAGTGTTGTGGAATTCGGGTGAAATGCACCCTAAAAATCACCATGAAAGTTGTTTCGGAAAGAAGCACAACCTTTCTGTTCAGCAGGTGGATCCAATGTCATGGTTACCAACAGAAATAGCATGTTTTCTCGGGATTCTGAATTCCTCTTCTGGGAGAACTCGAATGTGTGGAGGAATAGATTCCATGTGGAACCCATTAGCGTTTGCCGCCAGAAAACAAAAAGCTACATGCTAAAATGCATTCAAAACCGTTCATCTCCATAGATAAAGCCCAGAAAACACAAACAGAGAGGGTATAGAAAGATCTGGGATTGAGATAGCCACAACACACCGGATATTTCTGCTTTCCTGCAGGCATATCCGGACAAAGTGTTGTGGAATTCGGGTGAAATTTAACCAAAAACTCCCCGTCAAAGTGGTTTTGGAGAGAAGCAGATCATTCTGTTTGGCAAGTTGATCCAACGTCATGTTTACCAACAGAAATAGCATGTTTTCTCAGGATTCTGAATTGTTCTTCTGAGAAAACTCGAAGGTGTGGAGGAATTGAATCCATGGGGAACCCATTAGCGTTTGGCGGCAGAAAACAAAAAGTTACATGCTAAAATGCATTCAAAACCGTCAAGTCCGTAGATAAAGCCCAGAAAACACAAAGAAACACAGAGGCTGTAGCAAGATCTGGGATTGAGATAGCCACAACACACCGGATATTTCTGCTTTCCTCCAGGCATATCCGCACAAAGTGTTGTGGAATTCAGCTGAAATTTAACCAAAAACTCCCCGTCAAAGTGGTTTTGGAAAAAGCACAACCTTTCTGTTCGGCAAGTGGATCCAATGTTATGTTTACCAACAGAAATAGCATGTTTTCTCTGCATTATGAAGCTCTATACTTAGAAAACTCGAATGTGTGGAGGAATGGACTCCATGCGGAACTCATTAGCGTTTGCTGGCAGAAAGCAAAAAGTTACATGCTAAAATGCATTCAAAACCGTTCATCTCCATAGATAAAGCCCAGAAAACACAAACAGAGAGGGTATAGAAAGATCTGGGATTGAGATAGCCACAACACACCGGATATTTCTGCTTTCCTCCAGGCATATCCGGACAAAGTGTTGTGGAATTCGGGTGAAATTTAACCAAAAACTCCCCGTCAAAGTGGTTTTGGAGAAAAGCAGATCATTCTGTTTGGCAAGTTGATCCAACGTCCTGTTTACCAACAGAAATAGCATGTTTTCTCGGGATTCTGAATTGTTCTTCTGAGAAAACTCGAAAGTGTGGAGGAATTGAATCCATGGGGAACCCATTAGCGTTTGCCGCCAGAAAACAAAAAGCTACATGCTAAAATGCATTCAAAACCGTTCGTCTCCATAGATAAAGCCCAGAAAACACAAAGAAACACAGAGGCGGTAGCAAGATGTGGGATTGAGATAGCCACAACACACCGGATACTTCTGCTTTCCTGCAGGCATATCCGGACAAAATGTTGTGGAATTCGGGTGAAATTAACCAAAAAAATAACCGTCAAAGTGGTTTTGGAAAAAGCACAACCTTTCTGTTCGGCAAGTGGATCCATTGTCATGTTTACCAACAGAAATAACATGTTTTCTCAGTATTATGAAGCTCTCTACCTAGAAAACTCGAACGTGTGGAGGAATGGACTCCATGTGGAACCCATTAGCGTTTGCCGGCAGAAAACAAAAAGTTACATGCTAAAATGCATTCAAAACCGTCAAGTCCGTAGATAAAGCCCAGAAAACACAAAGAAACACAGAGGCTGTAGCAAGATGTGGGATTGAGATAGCCACAACACACCGGATATTTCTGCTTTCCTCCAGGCATATCCGCACGAAATGTTGTGGAATTCAGCTGAAATTTAACCAAAAAATAACCGTCAAAGTGGTTTTGGAAAAAGCACAGCCTTTCTGTTCGGCAAGTGGATCCAATATCATGTTTACCAACAGAAATAACATGTTTTCTCACTATTATGAAGCTCTTTACCTAGAAAACTCGAACGTGTGGAGGAATGGACTCCATGTGGAACCCATTAGCGTTTCCCGGCAGAAAACAAAAAGTTACATGCTAAAATGCATTCAAAACCATCAAGTCCATAGATAAAGCCCAGAAAACACAAGCAGAGAGGCTGTAGCAAGATGTGGGATTGAGATAGCCACAGATCAATGGATATTTCTGCATTCCCCCAGGCATATCCGGACAAAGTGTTGTGGAATTCGGGTGAAATGCACCCTAAAAATCACCATGAAAGTTGTTTCGGAAAGAAGCACAACCTTTCTGTTCAGCAGGTGGATCCAATGTCATGGTTACCAACAGAAATAGCATGTTTTCTCGGGATTCTGAATTCCTCTTCTGGGAGAACTCGAATGTGTGGAGGAATAGATTCCATGTGGAACCCATTAGCGTTTGCCGCCAGAAAACAAAAAGCTACATGCTAAAATGCATTCAAAACCGTTCATCTCCATAGATAAAGCCCAGAAAACACAAACAGAGAGGGTATAGAAAGATCTGGGATTGAGATAGCCACAACACACCGGATATTTCTGCTTTCCTGCAGGCATATCCGGACAAAGTGTTGTGGAATTCGGGTGAAATTTAACCAAAAACTCCCCGTCAAAGTGGTTTTGGAGAGAAGCAGATCATTCTGTTTGGCAAGTTGATCCAACGTCATGTTTACCAACAGAAATAGCATGTTTTCTCGGGATTCTGAATTGTTCTTCTGAGAAAACTCGAAGGTGTGGAGGAATTGAATCCATGGGGAACCCATTAGCGTTTGGCGGCAGAAAACAAAAAGTTACATGCTAAAATGCATTCAAAACCGTCAAGTCCGTAGATAAAGCCCAGAAAACACAAAGAAACACAGAGGCTGTAGCAAGATCTGGGATTGAGATAGCCACAACACACCGGATATTTCTGCTTTCCTCCAGGCATATGCGCACAAAATGTTGTGGAATTCAGCTGAAATTTAACCAAAAACTCCCCGTCAAAGTGGTTTTGGAAAAAGCACAACCTTTCTGTTCGGCAAGTGGATCCAATGTTATGTTTACCAACAGAAATAGCATGTTTTCTCTGCATTATGAAGCTCTATACTTAGAAAACTCGAATGTGTGGAGGAATGGACTCCATGCGGAACTCATTAGCGTTTGCTGGCAGAAAGCAAAAAGTTACATGCTAAAATGCATTCAAAACCGTTCATCTCCATAGATAAAGCCCAGAAAACACAAACAGAGAGGGTATAGAAAGATCTGGGATTGAGATAGCCACAACACACCGGATATTTCTGCTTTCCTCCAGGCATATCCGGACAAAGTGTTGTGGAATTCGGGTGAAATTTAACCAAAAACTCCCCGTCAAAGTGGTTTTGGAGAGAAGCAGATCATTCTGTTTGGCAAGTTGATCCAACGTCCTGTTTACCAACAGAAATAGCATGTTTTCTCGGGATTCTGAATTGTTCTTCTGAGAAAACTCGAAAGTGTGGAGGAATTGAATCCATGGGGAACCCATTAGCGTTTGCCGCCAGAAAACAAAAAGCTACATGCTAAAATGCATTCAAAACCGTTCATCTCCATAGATAAAGCCCAGAAAACACAAAGAAACACAGAGGCGGTAGCAAGATGTGGGATTGAGATAGCCACAACACACCGGATACTTCTGCTTTCCTGCAGGCATATCCGGACAAAATGTTGTGGAATTCGGGTGAAATTAAACAAAAAAATAACCGTCAAAGTGGTTTTGGAAAAAGCACAACCTTTCTGTTCGGCAAGTGGATCCATTGTCATGTTTACCAACAGAAATAACATGTTTTCTCAGTATTATGAAGCTCTCTACCTAGAAAACTCGAACGTGTGGAGGAATGGACTCCATGTGGAACCCATTAGCGTTTGCCGGCAGAAAACAAAAAGTTACATGCTAAAATGCATTCAAAACCGTCAAGTCCGTAGATAAAGCCCAGAAAACACAAAGAAACACAGAGGCGGTAGCAAGATGTGGGATTGAGATAGCCACAACACACCGGATATTTCTGCTTTCCTCCAGGCATATCCGCACGAAATGTTGTGGAATTCAGCTGAAATTTAACCAAAAAATAACCGTCAAAGTGGTTTTGGAAAAAGCACAGCCTTTCTGTTCGGCAAGTGGATCCAATATCATGTTTACCAACAGAAATAACATGTTTTCTCACTATTATGAAGCTCTTTACCTAGAAAACTCGAACGTGTGGAGGAATGGACTCCATGTGGAACCCATTAGCGTTTCCCGGCAGAAAACAAAAAGTTACATGCTAAAATGCATTCAAAACCATCAAGTCCATAGATAAAGCCCAGAAAACACAAGCAGAGAGGCTGTAGCAAGATGTGGGATTGAGATAGCCACAGATCAATGGATATTTCTGCTTTCCCCCAGGCATATCCGGACAAAGTGTTGTGGAATTCGGGTGAAATGCACCCTAAAAATCACCATGAAAGTTGTTTCGGAAAGAAGCACAACCTTTCTGTTCAGCAGGTGGATCCAATGTCATGGTTACCAACAGAAATAGCATGTTTTCTCGGGATTCTGAATTCCTCTTCTGGGAGAACTCGAATGTGTGGAGGAATAGATTCCATGTGGAACCCATTAGCGTTTGCCGCCAGAAAACAAAAAGCTACATGCTAAAATGCATTCAAAACCGTTCATCTCCATAGATAAAGCCCAGAAAACACAAACAGAGAGGGTATAGAAAGATCTGGGATTGAGATAGCCACAACACACCGGATATTTCTGCTTTCCTGCAGGCATATCCGGACAAAGTGTTGTGGAATTCGGGTGAAATTTAACCAAAAACTCCCCGTCAAAGTGGTTTTGGAGAGAAGCAGATCATTCTGTTTGGCAAGTTGATCCAACGTCATGTTTACCAACAGAAATAGCATGTTTTCTCGGGATTCTGAATTGTTCTTCTGAGAAAACTCGAAGGTGTGGAGGAATTGAATCCATGGGGAACCCATTAGCGTTTGGCGGCAGAAAACAAAAAGTTACATGCTAAAATGCATTCAAAACCGTCAAGTCCGTAGATAAAGCCCAGAAAACACAAAGAAACACAGAGGCTGTAGCAAGATCTGGGATTGAGATAGCCACAACACACCGGATATTTCTGCTTTCCTCCAGGCATATCCGCACAAAGTGTTGTGGAATTCAGCTGAAATTTAACCAAAAACTCCCCGTCAAAGTGGTTTTGGAAAAAGCACAACCTTTCTGTTCGGCAAGTGGATCCAATGTTATGTTTACCAACAGAAATAGCATGTTTTCTCTGCATTATGAAGCTCTATACTTAGAAAACTCGAATGTGTGGAGGAATGGACTCCATGCGGAACTCATTAGCGTTTGCTGGCAGAAAGCAAAAAGTTACATGCTAAAATGCATTCAAAACCGTTCATCTCCATAGATAAAGCCCAGAAAACACAAACAGAGAGGGTATAGAAAGATCTGGGATTGAGATAGCCACAACACACCGGATATTTCTGCTTTCCTGCAGGCATATCCGGACAAAGTGTTGTGGAATTCGGGTGAAATTTAACCAAAAACTCCCCGTCAAAGTGGTTTTGGAGAAAAGCAGATCATTCTGTTTGGCAAGTTGATCCAACGTCCTGTTTACCAACAGAAATAGCATGTTTTCTCGGGATTCTGAATTGTTCTTCTGAGAAAACTCGAAAGTGTGGAGGAATTGAATCCATGGGGAACCCATTAGCGTTTGCCGCCAGAAAACAAAAAGCTACATGCTAAAATGCATTCAAAACCGTTCGTCTCCATAGATAAAGCCCAGAAAACACAAAGAAACACAGAGGCGGTAGCAAGATGTGGGATTGAGATAGCCACAACACACCGGATACTTCTGCTTTCCTGCAGGCATATCCGGACAAAATGTTGTGGAATTCGGGTGAAATTAAACAAAAAAATAACCGTCAAAGTGGTTTTGGAAAAAACACAACCTTTCTGTTCGGCAAGTGGATCCATTGTCATGTTTACCAACAGAAATAACATGTTTTCTCAGTATTATGAAGCTCTCTACCTAGAAAACTCGAACGTGTGGAGGAATGGACTCCATGTGGAACCCATTAGCGTTTGCCGGCAGAAAACAAAAAGTTACATGCTAAAATGCATTCAAAACCGTCAAGTCCGTAGATAAAGCCCAGAAAACACAAAGAAACACAGAGGCGGTAGCAAGATGTGGGATTGAGATAGCCACAACACACCGGATATTTCTGCTTTCCTCCAGGCATATCCGCACGAAATGTTGTGGAATTCAGCTGAAATTTAACCAAAAAATAACCGTCAAAGTGGTTTTGGAAAAAGCACAGCCTTTCTGTTCGGCAAGTGGATCCAATATCATGTTTACCAACAGAAATAACATGTTTTCTCACTATTATGAAGCTCTTTACCTAGAAAACTCGAACGTGTGGAGGAATGGACTCCATGTGGAACCCATTAGCGTTTCCCGGCAGAAAACAAAAAGTTACATGCTAAAATGCATTCAAAACCATCAAGTCCATAGATAAAGCCCAGAAAACACAAGCAGAGAGGCTGTAGCAAGATGTGGGATTGAGATAGCCACAGATCAATGGATATTTCTGCATTCCCCCAGGCATATCCGGACAAAGTGTTGTGGAATTCGGGTGAAATGCACCCTAAAAATCACCATGAAAGTTGTTTCGGAAAGAAGCACAACCTTTCTGTTCAGCAGGTGGATCCAATGTCATGGTTACCAACAGAAATAGCATGTTTTCTCGGGATTCTGAATTCCTCTTCTGGGAGAACTCGAATGTGTGGAGGAATAGATTCCATGTGGAACCCATTAGCGTTTGCCGCCAGAAAACAAAAAGCTACATGCTAAAATGCATTCAAAACCGTTCATCTCCATAGATAAAGCCCAGAAAACACAAACAGAGAGGGTATAGAAAGATCTGGGATTGAGATAGCCACAACACACCGGATATTTCTGCTTTCCTGCAGGCATATCCGGACAAAGTGTTGTGGAATTCGGGTGAAATTTAACCAAAAACTCCCCGTCAAAGTGGTTTTGGAGAGAAGCAGATCATTCTGTTTGGCAAGTTGATCCAACGTCATGTTTACCAACAGAAATAGCATGTTTTCTCGGGATTCTGAATTGTTCTTCTGAGAAAACTCGAAGGTGTGGAGGAATTGAATCCATGGGGAACCCATTAGCGTTTGGCGGCAGAAAACAAAAAGTTACATGCTAAAATGCATTCAAAACCGTCAAGTCCGTAGATAAAGCCCAGAAAACACAAAGAAACACAGAGGCTGTAGCAAGATCTGGGATTGAGATAGCCACAACACACCGGATATTTCTGCTTTCCTCCAGGCATATGCGCACAAAATGTTGTGGAATTCAGCTGAAATTTAACCAAAAACTCCCCGTCAAAGTGGTTTTGGAAAAAGCACAACCTTTCTGTTCGGCAAGTGGATCCAATGTTATGTTTACCAACAGAAATAGCATGTTTTCTCTGCATTATGAAGCTCTATACTTAGAAAACTCGAATGTGTGGAGGAATGGACTCCATGCGGAACTCATTAGCGTTTGCTGGCAGAAAGCAAAAAGTTACATGCTAAAATGCATTCAAAACCGTTCATCTCCATAGATAAAGCCCAGAAAACACAAACAGAGAGGGTATAGAAAGATCTGGGATTGAGATAGCCACAACACACCGGATATTTCTGCTTTCCTCCAGGCATATCCGGACAAAGTGTTGTGGAATTCGGGTGAAATTTAACCAAAAACTCCCCGTCAAAGTGGTTTTGGAGAAAAGCAGATCATTCTGTTTGGCAAGTTGATCCAACGTCCTGTTTACCAACAGAAATAGCATGTTTTCTCGGGATTCTGAATTGTTCTTCTGAGAAAACTCGAAAGTGTGGAGGAATTGAATCCATGGGGAACCCATTAGCGTTTGCCGGCAGAAAACAAAAAGCTACATGCTAAAATGCATTCAAAACCGTTCATCTCCATAGATAAAGCCCAGAAAACACAAAGAAACACAGAGGCGGTAGCAAGATGTGGGATTGAGATAGCCACAACACACCGGATACTTCTGCTTTCCTGCAGGCATATCCGGACAAAATGTTGTGGAATTCGGGTGAAATTAAACAAAAAAATAACCGTCAAAGTGGTTTTGGAAAAAGCACAACCTTTCTGTTCGGCAAGTGGATCCATTGTCATGTTTACCAACAGAAATAACATGTTTTCTCAGTATTATGAAGCTCTCTACCTAGAAAACTCGAACGTGTGGAGGAATGGACTCCATGTGGAACCCATTAGCGTTTGCCGGCAGAAAACAAAAAGTTACATGCTAAAATGCATTCAAAACCGTCAAGTCCGTAGATAAAGCCCAGAAAACACAAAGAAACACAGAGGCGGTAGCAAGATGTGGGATTGAGATAGCCACAACACACCGGATATTTCTGCTTTCCTCCAGGCATATCCGCACGAAATGTTGTGGAATTCAGCTGAAATTTAACCAAAAAATAACCGTCAAAGTGGTTTTGGAAAAAGCACAGCCTTTCTGTTCGGCAAGTGGATCCAATATCATGTTTACCAACAGAAATAACATGTTTTCTCACTATTATGAAGCTCTTTACCTAGAAAACTCGAACGTGTGGAGGAATGGACTCCATGTGGAACTCATTAGTGTTTGGCGGCAGAAAACAAAAAGTTACATGCTAAAATGCATTCAAAACCATCAAGTCCATAGATAAAGCCCAGAAAACACAAGCAGAGAGGCTGTAGCAAGATGTGGGATTGAGATAGCCACAGATCAATGGATATTTCTGCTTTCCCCCAGGCATATCCGGACAAAGTGTTGTGGAATTCGGGTGAAATGCACCCTAAAAATCACCATGAAAGTTGTTTCGGAAAGAAGCACAACCTTTCTGTTCAGCAGGTGGATCCAATGTCATGGTTACCAACAGAAATAGCATGTTTTCTCGGGATTCTGAATTCCTCTTCTGGGAGAACTCGAATGTGTGGAGGAATAGATTCCATGTGGAACCCATTAGCGTTTGCCGCCAGAAAACAAAAAGCTACATGCTAAAATGCATTCAAAACCGTTCATCTCCATAGATAAAGCCCAGAAAACACAAACAGAGAGGGTATAGAAAGATCTGGGATTGAGATAGCCACAACACACCGGATATTTCTGCTTTCCTGCAGGCATATCCGGACAAAGTGTTGTGGAATTCGGGTGAAATTTAACCAAAAACTCCCCGTCAAAGTGGTTTTGGAGAGAAGCAGATCATTCTGTTTGGCAAGTTGATCCAACGTCATGTTTACCAACAGAAATAGCATGTTTTCTCGGGATTCTGAATTGTTCTTCTGAGAAAACTCGAAGGTGTGGAGGAATTGAATCCATGGGGAACCCATTAGCGTTTGGCGGCAGAAAACAAAAAGTTACATGCTAAAATGCATTCAAAACCGTCAAGTCCGTAGATAAAGCCCAGAAAACACAAAGAAACACAGAGGCTGTAGCAAGATCTGGGATTGAGATAGCCACAACACACCGGATATTTCTGCTTTCCTCCAGGCATATCCGCACAAAGTGTTGTGGAATTCAGCTGAAATTTAACCAAAAACTCCCCGTCAAAGTGGTTTTGGAAAAAGCACAACCTTTCTGTTCGGCAAGTGGATCCAATGTTATGTTTACCAACAGAAATAGCATGTTTTCTCTGCATTATGAAGCTCTATACTTAGAAAACTCGAATGTGTGGAGGAATGGACTCCATGCGGAACTCATTAGCGTTTGCTGGCAGAAAGCAAAAAGTTACATGCTAAAATGCATTCAAAACCGTTCATCTCCATAGATAAAGCCCAGAAAACACAAACAGAGAGGGTATAGAAAGATCTGGGATTGAGATAGCCACAACACACCGGATATTTCTGCTTTCCTGCAGGCATATCCGGACAAAGTGTTGTGGAATTCGGGTGAAATTTAACCAAAAACTCCCCGTCAAAGTGGTTTTGGAGAAAAGCAGATCATTCTGTTTGGCAAGTTGATCCAACGTCCTGTTTACCAACAGAAATAGCATGTTTTCTCGGGATTCTGAATTGTTCTTCTGAGAAAACTCGAAAGTGTGGAGGAATTGAATCCATGGGGAACCCATTAGCGTTTGCCGCCAGAAAACAAAAAGCTACATGCTAAAATGCATTCAAAACCGTTCGTCTCCATAGATAAAGCCCAGAAAACACAAAGAAACACAGAGGCGGTAGCAAGATGTGGGATTGAGATAGCCACAACACACCGGATACTTCTGCTTTCCTGCAGGCATATCCGGACAAAATGTTGTGGAATTCGGGTGAAATTAAACAAAAAAATAACCGTCAAAGTGGTTTTGGAAAAAGCACAACCTTTCTGTTCGGCAAGTGGATCCATTGTCATGTTTACCAACAGAAATAACATGTTTTCTCAGTATTATGAAGCTCTCTACCTAGAAAACTCGAACGTGTGGAGGAATGGACTCCATGTGGAACCCATTAGCGTTTGCCGGCAGAAAACAAAAAGTTACATGCTAAAATGCATTCAAAACCGTCAAGTCCGTAGATAAAGCCCAGAAAACACAAAGAAACACAGAGGCTGTAGCAAGATGTGGGATTGAGATAGCCACAACACACCGGATATTTCTGCTTTCCTCCAGGCATATCCGCACGAAATGTTGTGGAATTCAGCTGAAATTTAACCAAAAAATAACCGTCAAAGTGGTTTTGGAAAAAGCACAGCCTTTCTGTTCGGCAAGTGGATCCAATATCATGTTTACCAACAGAAATAACATGTTTTCTCACTATTATGAAGCTCTTTACCTAGAAAACTCGAACGTGTGGAGGAATGGACTCCATGTGGAACCCATTAGCGTTTCCCGGCAGAAAACAAAAAGTTACATGCTAAAATGCATTCAAAACCATCAAGTCCATAGATAAAGCCCAGAAAACACAAGCAGAGAGGCTGTAGCAAGATGTGGGATTGAGATAGCCACAGATCAATGGATATTTCTGCATTCCCCCAGGCATATCCGGACAAAGTGTTGTGGAATTCGGGTGAAATGCACCCTAAAAATCACCATGAAAGTTGTTTCGGAAAGAAGCACAACCTTTCTGTTCAGCAGGTGGATCCAATGTCATGGTTACCAACAGAAATAGCATGTTTTCTCGGGATTCTGAATTCCTCTTCTGGGAGAACTCGAATGTGTGGAGGAATAGATTCCATGTGGAACCCATTAGCGTTTGCCGCCAGAAAACAAAAAGCTACATGCTAAAATGCATTCAAAACCGTTCATCTCCATAGATAAAGCCCAGAAAACACAAACAGAGAGGGTATAGAAAGATCTGGGATTGAGATAGCCACAACACACCGGATATTTCTGCTTTCCTGCAGGCATATCCGGACAAAGTGTTGTGGAATTCGGGTGAAATTTAACCAAAAACTCCCCGTCAAAGTGGTTTTGGAGAGAAGCAGATCATTCTGTTTGGCAAGTTGATCCAACGTCATGTTTACCAACAGAAATAGCATGTTTTCTCGGGATTCTGAATTGTTCTTCTGAGAAAACTCGAAGGTGTGGAGGAATTGAATCCATGGGGAACCCATTAGCGTTTGGCGGCAGAAAACAAAAAGTTACATGCTAAAATGCATTCAAAACCGTCAAGTCCGTAGATAAAGCCCAGAAAACACAAAGAAACACAGAGGCTGTAGCAAGATCTGGGATTGAGATAGCCACAACACACCGGATATTTCTGCTTTCCTCCAGGCATATGCGCACAAAATGTTGTGGAATTCAGCTGAAATTTAACCAAAAACTCCCCGTCAAAGTGGTTTTGGAAAAAGCACAACCTTTCTGTTCGGCAAGTGGATCCAATGTTATGTTTACCAACAGAAATAGCATGTTTTCTCTGCATTATGAAGCTCTATACTTAGAAAACTCGAATGTGTGGAGGAATGGACTCCATGCGGAACTCATTAGCGTTTGCTGGCAGAAAGCAAAAAGTTACATGCTAAAATGCATTCAAAACCGTTCATCTCCATAGATAAAGCCCAGAAAACACAAACAGAGAGGGTATAGAAAGATCTGGGATTGAGATAGCCACAACACACCGGATATTTCTGCTTTCCTCCAGGCATATCCGGACAAAGTGTTGTGGAATTCGGGTGAAATTTAACCAAAAACTCCCCGTCAAAGTGGTTTTGGAGAAAAGCAGATCATTCTGTTTGGCAAGTTGATCCAACGTCCTGTTTACCAACAGAAATAGCATGTTTTCTCGGGATTCTGAATTGTTCTTCTGAGAAAACTCGAAAGTGTGGAGGAATTGAATCCATGGGGAACCCATTAGCGTTTGCCGCCAGAAAACAAAAAGCTACATGCTAAAATGCATTCAAAACCGTTCATCTCCATAGATAAAGCCCAGAAAACACAAAGAAACACAGAGGCGGTAGCAAGATGTGGGATTGAGATAGCCACAACACACCGGATACTTCTGCTTTCCTGCAGGCATATCCGGACAAAATGTTGTGGAATTCGGGTGAAATTAAACAAAAAAATAACCGTCAAAGTGGTTTTGGAAAAAGCACAACCTTTCTGTTCGGCAAGTGGATCCATTGTCATGTTTACCAACAGAAATAACATGTTTTCTCAGTATTATGAAGCTCTCTACCTAGAAAACTCGAACGTGTGGAGGAATGGACTCCATGTGGAACCCATTAGCGTTTGCCGGCAGAAAACAAAAAGTTACATGCTAAAATGCATTCAAAACCGTCAAGTCCGTAGATAAAGCCCAGAAAACACAAAGAAACACAGAGGCGGTAGCAAGATGTGGGATTGAGATAGCCACAACACACCGGATATTTCTGCTTTCCTCCAGGCATATCCGCACGAAATGTTGTGGAATTCAGCTGAAATTTAACCAAAAAATAACCGTCAAAGTGGTTTTGGAAAAAGCACAGCCTTTCTGTTCGGCAAGTGGATCCAATATCATGTTTACCAACAGAAATAACATGTTTTCTCACTATTATGAAGCTCTTTACCTAGAAAACTCGAACGTGTGGAGGAATGGACTCCATGTGGAACTCATTAGTGTTTGGCGGCAGAAAACAAAAAGTTACATGCTAAAATGCATTCAAAACCATCAAGTCCATAGATAAAGCCCAGAAAACACAAGCAGAGAGGCTGTAGCAAGATGTGGGATTGAGATAGCCACAGATCAATGGATATTTCTGCTTTCCCCCAGGCATATCCGGACAAAGTGTTGTGGAATTCGGGTGAAATGCACCCTAAAAATCACCATGAAAGTTGTTTCGGAAAGAAGCACAACCTTTCTGTTCAGCAGGTGGATCCAATGTCATGGTTACCAACAGAAATAGCATGTTTTCTCGGGATTCTGAATTCCTCTTCTGGGAGAACTCGAATGTGTGGAGGAATAGATTCCATGTGGAACCCATTAGCGTTTGCCGCCAGAAAACAAAAAGCTACATGCTAAAATGCATTCAAAACCGTTCATCTCCATAGATAAAGCCCAGAAAACACAAACAGAGAGGGTATAGAAAGATCTGGGATTGAGATAGCCACAACACACCGGATATTTCTGCTTTCCTCCAGGCATATCCGGACAAAGTGTTGTGGAATTCGGGTGAAATTTAACCAAAAACTCCCCGTCAAAGTGGTTTTGGAGAGAAGCAGATCATTCTGTTTGGCAAGTTGATCCAACGTCATGTTTACCAACAGAAATAGCATGTTTTCTCGGGATTCTGAATTGTTCTTCTGAGAAAACTCGAAGGTGTGGAGGAATTGAATCCATGGGGAACCCATTAGCGTTTGGCGGCAGAAAACAAAAAGTTACATGCTAAAATGCATTCAAAACCGTCAAGTCCGTAGATAAAGCCCAGAAAACACAAAGAAACACAGAGGCTGTAGCAAGATCTGGGATTGAGATAGCCACAACACACCGGATATTTCTGCTTTCCTCCAGGCATATCCGCACAAAGTGTTGTGGAATTCAGCTGAAATTTAACCAAAAACTCCCCGTCAAAGTGGTTTTGGAAAAAGCACAACCTTTCTGTTCGGCAAGTGGATCCAATGTTATGTTTACCAACAGAAATAGCATGTTTTCTCTGCATTATGAAGCTCTATACTTAGAAAACTCGAATGTGTGGAGGAATGGACTCCATGCGGAACTCATTAGCGTTTGCTGGCAGAAAGCAAAAAGTTACATGCTAAAATGCATTCAAAACCGTTCATCTCCATAGATAAAGCCCAGAAAACACAAACAGAGAGGGTATAGAAAGATCTGGGATTGAGATAGCCACAACACACCGGATATTTCTGCTTTCCTGCAGGCATATCCGGACAAAGTGTTGTGGAATTCGGGTGAAATTTAACCAAAAACTCCCCGTCAAAGTGGTTTTGGAGAAAAGCAGATCATTCTGTTTGGCAAGTTGATCCAACGTCCTGTTTACCAACAGAAATAGCATGTTTTCTCGGGATTCTGAATTGTTCTTCTGAGAAAACTCGAAAGTGTGGAGGAATTGAATCCATGGGGAACCCATTAGCGTTTGCCGCCAGAAAACAAAAAGCTACATGCTAAAATGCATTCAAAACCGTTCATCTCCATAGATAAAGCCCAGAAAACACAAAGAAACACAGAGGCGGTAGCAAGATGTGGGATTGAGATAGCCACAACACACCGGATACTTCTGCTTTCCTGCAGGCATATCCGGACAAAATGTTGTGGAATTCGGGTGAAATTAAACAAAAAAATAACCGTCAAAGTGGTTTTGGAAAAAGCACAACCTTTCTGTTCGGCAAGTGGATCCATTGTCATGTTTACCAACAGAAATAACATGTTTTCTCAGTATTATGAAGCTCTCTACCTAGAAAACTCGAACGTGTGGAGGAATGGACTCCATGTGGAACCCATTAGCGTTTGCCGGCAGAAAACAAAAAGTTACATGCTAAAATGCATTCAAAACCGTCAAGTCCGTAGATAAAGCCCAGAAAACACAAAGAAACACAGAGGCTGTAGCAAGATGTGGGATTGAGATAGCCACAACACACCGGATATTTCTGCTTTCCTCCAGGCATATCCGCACGAAATGTTGTGGAATTCAGCTGAAATTTAACCAAAAAATAACCGTCAAAGTGGTTTTGGAAAAAGCACAGCCTTTCTGTTCGGCAAGTGGATCCAATATCATGTTTACCAACAGAAATAACATGTTTTCTCACTATTATGAAGCTCTTTACCTAGAAAACTCGAACGTGTGGAGGAATGGACTCCATGTGGAACTCATTAGTGTTTGGCGGCAGAAAACAAAAAGTTACATGCTAAAATGCATTCAAAACCATCAAGTCCATAGATAAAGCCCAGAAAACACAAGCAGAGAGGCTGTAGCAAGATGTGGGATTGAGATAGCCACAGATCAATGGATATTTCTGCTTTCCCCCAGGCATATCCGGACAAAGTGTTGTGGAATTCGGGTGAAATGCACCCTAAAAATCACCATGAAAGTTGTTTCGGAAAGAAGCACAACCTTTCTGTTCAGCAGGTGGATCCAATGTCATGGTTACCAACAGAAATAGCATGTTTTCTCGGGATTCTGAATTCCTCTTCTGGGAGAACTCGAATGTGTGGAGGAATAGATTCCATGTGGAACCCATTAGCGTTTGCCGCCAGAAAACAAAAAGCTACATGCTAAAATGCATTCAAAACCGTTCATCTCCATAGATAAAGCCCAGAAAACACAAACAGAGAGGGTATAGAAAGATCTGGGATTGAGATAGCCACAACACACCGGATATTTCTGCTTTCCTGCAGGCATATCCGGACAAAGTGTTGTGGAATTCGGGTGAAATTTAACCAAAAACTCCCCGTCAAAGTGGTTTTGGAGAAAAGCAGATCATTCTGTTTGGCAAGTGGATCCAACGTCCTGTTTACCAACAGAAATAGCATGTTTTCTCGGGATTCTGAATTGTTCTTCTGAGAAAACTCGAAAGTGTGGAGGAATTGAATCCATGGGGAACCCATTAGCGTTTGCCGCCAGAAAACAAAAAGCTACATGCTAAAATGCATTCAAAACCGTTCATCTCCATAGATAAAGCCCAGAAAACACAAAGAAACACAGAGGCTGTAGCAAGATGTGGGATTGAGATAGCCACAACACACCGGATACTTCTGCTTTCCTGCAGGCATATCCGGACAAAATGTTGTGGAATTCGGGTGAAATTAAACAAAAAAATAACCGTCAAAGTGGTTTTGGAAAAAGCACAACCTTTCTGTTCGGCAAGTGGATCCATTGTCATGTTTACCAACAGAAATAACATGTTTTCTCAGTATTATGAAGCTCTCTACCTAGAAAACTCGAACGTGTGGAGGAATGGACTCCATGTGGAACCCATTAGCGTTTGCCGGCAGAAAACAAAAAGTTACATGCTAAAATGCATTCAAAACCGTCAAGTCCGTAGATAAAGCCCAGAAAACACAAAGAAACACAGAGGCTGTAGCAAGATGTGGGATTGAGATAGCCACAACACACCGGATATTTCTGCTTTCCTCCAGGCATATCCGCACGAAATGTTGTGGAATTCAGCTGAAATTTAACCAAAAAATAACCGTCAAAGTGGTTTTGGAAAAAGCACAGCCTTTCTGTTCGGCAAGTGGATCCAATATCATGTTTACCAACAGAAATAACATGTTTTCTCACTATTATGAAGCTCTTTACCTAGAAAACTCGAACGTGTGGAGGAATGGACTCCATGTGGAACTCATTAGTGTTTGGCGGCAGAAAACAAAAAGTTACATGCTAAAATGCATTCAAAACCATCAAGTCCATAGATAAAGCCCAGAAAACACAAGCAGAGAGGCTGTAGCAAGATGTGGGATTGAGATAGCCACAGATCAATGGATATTTCTGCTTTCCCCCAGGCATATCCGGACAAAGTGTTGTGGAATTCGGGTGAAATGCACCCTAAAAATCACCATGAAAGTTGTTTCGGAAAGAAGCACAACCTTTCTGTTCAGCAGGTGGATCCAATGTCATGGTTACCAACAGAAATAGCATGTTTTCTCGGGATTCTGAATTCCTCTTCTGGGAGAAATCGAATGTGTGGAGGAATAGATTCCATGTGGAACCCATTAGCGTTTGCCGCCAGAAAACAAAAAGCTACATGCTAAAATGCATTCAAAACCGTTCATCTCCATAGATAAAGCCCAGAAAACACAAACAGAGAGGGTATAGAAAGATCTGGGATTGAGATAGCCACAACACACCGGATATTTCTGCTTTCCTCCAGGCATATCCGGACAAAGTGTTGTGGAATTCGGGTGAAATTTAACCAAAAACTCCCCGTCAAAGTGGTTTTGGAGAAAAGCAGATCATTCTGTTTGGCAAGTTGATCCAACGTCCTGTTTACCAACAGAAATAGCATGTTTTCTCGGGATTCTGAATTGTTCTTCTGAGAAAACTCGAAAGTGTGGAGGAATTGAATCCATGGGGAACCCATTAGCGTTTGCCGCCAGAAAACAAAAAGCTACATGCTAAAATGCATTCAAAACCGTTCATCTCCATAGATAAAGCCCAGAAAACACAAAGAAACACAGAGGCGGTAGCAAGATGTGGGATTGAGATAGCCACAACACACCGGATACTTCTGCTTTCCTGCAGGCATATCCGGACAAAATGTTGTGGAATTCGGGTGAAATTAAACAAAAAAATAACCGTCAAAGTGGTTTTGGAAAAAGCACAACCTTTCTGTTCGGCAAGTGGATCCATTGTCATGTTTACCAACAGAAATAACATGTTTTCTCAGTATTATGAAGCTCTCTACCTAGAAAACTCGAACGTGTGGAGGAATGGACTCCATGTGGAACCCATTAGCGTTTGCCGGCAGAAAACAAAAAGTTACATGCTAAAATGCATTCAAAACCGTCAAGTCCATAGATAAAGCCCAGAAAACACAAAGAAACACAGAGGCTGTAGCAAGATGTGGGATTGAGATAGCCACAACACACCGGATATTTCTGCTTTCCTCCAGGCATATCCGCACGAAATGTTGTGGAATTCAGCTGAAATTTAACCAAAAAATAACCGTCAAAGTGGTTTTGGAAAAAGCACAGCCTTTCTGTTCGGCAAGTGGATCCAATATCATGTTTACCAACAGAAATAACATGTTTTCTCACTATTATGAAGCTCTTTACCTAGAAAACTCGAACGTGTGGAGGAATGGACTCCATGTGGAACTCTTTAGTGTTTGCCGGCAGAAAACAAAAAGTTACATGCTAAAATGCATTCAAAACCATCAAGTCCATAGATAAAGCCCAGAAAACACAAGCAGAGAGGCTGTAGCAAGATGTGGGATTGAGATAGCCACAGATCAATGGATATTTCTGCTTTCCCCCAGGCATATCCGGACAAAGTGTTGTGGAATTCGGGTGAAATGCACCCTAAAAATCACCATGAAAGTTGTTTCGGAAAGAAGCACAACCTTTCTGTTCAGCAGGTGGATCCAATGTCATGGTTACCAACAGAAATAGCATGTTTTCTCGGGATTCTGAATTCCTCTTCTGGGAGAACTCGAATGTGTGGAGGAATAGATTCCATGTGGAACCCATTAGCGTTTGCCGCCAGAAAACAAAAAGCTACATGCTAAAATGCATTCAAAACCGTTCATCTCCATAGATAAAGCCCAGAAAACACAAACAGAGAGGGTATAGAAAGATGTGGGATTGAGATAGCCACAACACACCGGATATTTCTGCTTTCCTCCAGGCATATCCGGACAAAGTGTTGTGGAATTCGGGTGAAATTTAACCAAAAACTCCCCGTCAAAGTGGTTTTGGAGAAAAGCAGATCATTCTGTTTGGCAAGTTGATCCAACGTCCTGTTTACCAACAGAAATAGCATGTTTTCTCGGGATTCTGAATTGTTCTTCTGAGAAAACTCGAAAGTGTGGAGGAATTGAATCCATGGGGAACCCATTAGCGTTTGCCGCCAGAAAACAAAAAGCTACATGCTAAAATGCATTCAAAACCGTTCATCTCCATAGATAAAGCCCAGAAAACACAAAGAAACACAGAGGCGGTAGCAAGATGTGGGATTGAGATAGCCACAACACACCGGATACTTCTGCTTTCCTGCAGGCATATCCGGACAAAATGTTGTGGAATTCGGGTGAAATTAAACAAAAAAATAACCGTCAAAGTGGTTTTGGAAAAAGCACAACCTTTCTGTTCGGCAAGTGGATCCATTGTCATGTTTACCAACAGAAATAACATGTTTTCTCAGTATTATGAAGCTCTCTACCTAGAAAACTCGAACGTGTGGAGGAATGGACTCCATGTGGAACCCATTAGCGTTTGCCGGCAGAAAACAAAAAGTTACATGCTAAAATGCATTCAAAACCGTCAAGTCCGTAGATAAAGCCCAGAAAACACAAAGAAACACAGAGGCTGTAGCAAGATGTGGGATTGAGATAGCCACAACACACCGGATATTTCTGCTTTCCTCCAGGCATATCCGCACGAAATGTTGTGGAATTCAGCTGAAATTTAACCAAAAAATAACCGTCAAAGTGGTTTTGGAAAAAGCACAGCCTTTCTGTTCGGCAAGTGGATCCAATATCATGTTTACCAACAGAAATAACATGTTTTCTCACTATTATGAAGCTCTTTACCTAGAAAACTCGAACGTGTGGAGGAATGGACTCCATGTGGAACTCATTAGTGTTTGGCGGCAGAAAACAAAAAGTTACATGCTAAAATGCATTCAAAACCATCAAGTCCATAGATAAAGCCCAGAAAACACAAGCAGAGAGGCTGTAGCAAGATGTGGGATTGAGATAGCCACAGATCAATGGATATTTCTGCTTTCCCCCAGGCATATCCGGACAAAGTGTTGTGGAATTCGGGTGAAATGCACCCTAAAAATCACCATGAAAGTTGTTTCGGAAAGAAGCACAACCTTTCTGTTCAGCAGGTGGATCCAATGTCATGGTTACCAACAGAAATAGCATGTTTTCTCGGGATTCTGAATTCCTCTTCTGGGAGAACTCGAATGTGTGGAGGAATAGATTCCATGTGGAACCCATTAGCGTTTGCCGCCAGAAAACAAAAAGCTACATGCTAAAATGCATTCAAAACCGTTCATCTCCATAGATAAAGCCCAGAAAACACAAACAGAGAGGGTATAGAAAGATCTGGGATTGAGATAGCCACAACACACCGGATATTTCTGCTTTCCTGCAGGCATATCCGGACAAAGTGTTGTGGAATTCGGGTGAAATTTAACCAAAAACTCCCCGTCAAAGTGGTTTTGGAGAGAAGCAGATCATTCTGTTTGGCAAGTTGATCCAACGTCATGTTTACCAACAGAAATAGCATGTTTTCTCGGGATTCTGAATTGTTCTTCTGAGAAAACTCGAAGGTGTGGAGGAATTGAATCCATGGGGAACCCATTAGCGTTTGGCGGCAGAAAACAAAAAGTTACATGCTAAAATGCATTCAAAACCGTCAAGTCCGTAGATAAAGCCCAGAAAACACAAAGAAACACAGAGGCTGTAGCAAGATCTGGAATTGAGATAGCCACAACACACCGGATATTTCTGCTTTCCTCCAGGCATATGCGCACAAAATGTGGAATTCAGCTGAAATTTAACCAAAAACTCCCCGTCAAAGTGGTTTTGGAAAAAGCACAACCTTTCTGTTCGGCAAGTGGATCCAATGTTATGTTTACCAACAGAAATAGCATGTTTTCTCTGCATTATGAAGCTCTATACTTAGAAAACTCGAATGTGTGGAGGAATGGACTCCATGCGGAACTCATTAGCGTTTGCTGGCAGAAAGCAAAAAGTTACATGCTAAAATGCATTCAAAACCGTCAAGTCCGTAGATAAAGCCCAGAAAACACAAACAGAGAGGGTATAGAAAGATCTGGGATTGAGATAGCCACAACACACCGGATATTTCTGCTTTCCTGCAGGCATATCCGGACAAAGTGTTGTGGAATTCGGGTGAAATTTAACCAAAAACTCCCCGTCAAAGTGGTTTTGGAGAAAAGCAGATCATTCTGTTTGGCAAGTTGATCCAACGTCCTGTTTACCAACAGAAATAGCATGTTTTCTCGGGATTCTGAATTGTTCTTCTGAGAAAACTCGAAAGTGTGGAGGAATTGAATCCATGGGGAACCCATTAGCGTTTGCCGCCAGAAAACAAAAAGCTACATGCTAAAATGCATTCAAAACCGTTCATCTCCATAGATAAAGCCCAGAAAACACAAAGAAACACAGAGGCGGTAGCAAGATGTGGGATTGAGATAGCCACAACACACCGGATACTTCTGCTTTCCTGCAGGCATATCCGGACAAAATGTTGTGGAATTCGGGTGAAATTAAACAAAAAAATAACCGTCAAAGTGGTTTTGGAAAAAGCACAACCTTTCTGTTCGGCAAGTGGATCCATTGTCATGTTTACCAACAGAAATAACATGTTTTCTCAGTATTATGAAGCTCTCTACCTAGAAAACTCGAACGTGTGGAGGAATGGACTCCATGTGGAACCCATTAGCGTTTGCCGGCAGAAAACAAAAAGTTACATGCTAAAATGCATTCAAAACCGTCAAGTCCGTAGATAAAGCCCAGAAAACACAAAGAAACACAGAGGCTGTAGCAAGATGTGGGATTGAGATAGCCACAACACACCGGATATTTCTGCTTTCCTTCAGGCATATCCGCACGAAATGTTGTGGAATTCAGCTGAAATTTAACCAAAAACTCCCCGTCAAAGTGGTTTTGGAAAAAGCACAGCCTTTCTGTTCGGCAAGTGGATCCAATATCATGTTTACCAACAGAAATAACATGTTTTCTCACTATTATGAAGCTCTTTACCTAGAAAACTCGAACGTGTGGAGGAATGGACTCCATGTGGAACTCATTAGTGTTTGGCGGCAGAAAACAAAAAGTTACATGCTAAAATGCATTCAAAACCATCAAGTCCATAGATAAAGCCCAGAAAACACAAGCAGAGAGGCTGTAGCAAGATGTGGGATTGAGATAGCCACAGATCAATGGATATTTCTGCTTTCCCCCAGGCATATCCGGACAAAGTGTTGTGGAATTCGGGTGAAATGCACCCTAAAAATCACCATGAAAGTTGTTTCGGAAAGAAGCACAACCTTTCTGTTCAGCAGGTGGATCCAATGTCATGGTTACCAACAGAAATAGCATGTTTTCTCGGGATTCTGAATTCCTCTTCTGGGAGAACTCGAATGTGTGGAGGAATAGATTCCATGTGGAACCCATTAGCGTTTGCCGCCAGAAAACAAAAAGCTACATGCTAAAATGCATTCAAAACCGTTCATCTCCATAGATAAAGCCCAGAAAACACAAACAGAGAGGGTATAGAAAGATGTGGGATTGAGATAGCCACAACACACCGGATATTTCTGCTTTCCTCCAGGCATATCCGGACAAAGTGTTGTGGAATTCGGGTGAAATTTAACCAAAAACTCCCCGTCAAAGTGGTTTTGGAGAAAAGCAGATCATTCTGTTTGGCAAGTTGATCCAACGTCCTGTTTACCAACAGAAATAGCATGTTTTCTCGGGATTCTGAATTGTTCTTCTGAGAAAACTCGAAAGTGTGGAGGAATTGAATCCATGGGGAACCCATTAGCGTTTGCCGCCAGAAAACAAAAAGCTACATGCTAAAATGCATTCAAAACCGTTCATCTCCATAGATAAAGCCCAGAAAACACAAAGAAACACAGAGGCGGTAGCAAGATGTGGGATTGAGATAGCCACAACACACCGGATACTTCTGCTTTCCTGCAGGCATATCCGGACAAAATGTTGTGGAATTCGGGTGAAATTAAACAAAAAAATAACCGTCAAAGTGGTTTTGGAAAAAGCACAACCTTTCTGTTCGGCAAGTGGATCCATTGTCATGTTTACCAACAGAAATAACATGTTTTCTCAGTATTATGAAGCTCTCTACCTAGAAAACTCGAACGTGTGGAGGAATGGACTCCATGTGGAACCCATTAGCGTTTGCCGGCAGAAAACAAAAAGTTACATGCTAAAATGCATTCAAAACCGTCAAGTCCGTAGATAAAGCCCAGAAAACACAAAGAAACACAGAGGCTGTAGCAAGATGTGGGATTGAGATAGCCACAACACACCGGATATTTCTGCTTTCCTCCAGGCATATCCGCACGAAATGTTGTGGAATTCAGCTGAAATTTAACCAAAAAATAACCGTCAAAGTGGTTTTGGAAAAAGCACAGCCTTTCTGTTCGGCAAGTGGATCCAATATCATGTTTACCAACAGAAATAACATGTTTTCTCACTATTATGAAGCTCTTTACCTAGAAAACTCGAACGTGTGGAGGAATGGACTCCATGTGGAACTCATTAGTGTTTGGCGGCAGAAAACAAAAAGTTACATGCTAAAATGCATTCAAAACCATCAAGTCCATAGATAAAGCCCAGAAAACACAAGCAGAGAGGCTGTAGCAAGATGTGGGATTGAGATAGCCACAGATCAATGGATATTTCTGCTTTCCCCCAGGCATATCCGGACAAAGTGTTGTGGAATTCGGGTGAAATGCACCCTAAAAATCACCATGAAAGTTGTTTCGGAAAGAAGCACAACCTTTCTGTTCAGCAGGTGGATCCAATGTCATGGTTACCAACAGAAATAGCATGTTTTCTCGGGATTCTGAATTCCTCTTCTGGGAGAACTCGAATGTGTGGAGGAATAGATTCCATGTGGAACCCATTAGCGTTTGCCGCCAGAAAACAAAAAGCTACATGCTAAAATGCATTCAAAACCGTTCATCTCCATAGATAAAGCCCAGAAAACACAAACAGAGAGGGTATAGAAAGATCTGGGATTGAGATAGCCACAACACACCGGATATTTCTGCTTTCCTGCAGGCATATCCGGACAAAGTGTTGTGGAATTCGGGTGAAATTTAACCAAAAACTCCCCGTCAAAGTGGTTTTGGAGAGAAGCAGATCATTCTGTTTGGCAAGTTGATCCAACGTCATGTTTACCAACAGAAATAGCATGTTTTCTCGGGATTCTGAATTGTTCTTCTGAGAAAACTCGAAGGTGTGGAGGAATTGAATCCATGGGGAACCCATTAGCGTTTGGCGGCAGAAAACAAAAAGTTACATGCTAAAATGCATTCAAAACCGTCAAGTCCGTAGATAAAGCCCAGAAAACACAAAGAAACACAGAGGCTGTAGCAAGATCTGGAATTGAGATAGCCACAACACACCGGATATTTCTGCTTTCCTCCAGGCATATGCGCACAAAATGTGGAATTCAGCTGAAATTTAACCAAAAACTCCCCGTCAAAGTGGTTTTGGAAAAAGCACAACCTTTCTGTTCGGCAAGTGGATCCAATGTTATGTTTACCAACAGAAATAGCATGTTTTCTCTGCATTATGAAGCTCTATACTTAGAAAACTCGAATGTGTGGAGGAATGGACTCCATGCGGAACTCATTAGCGTTTGCTGGCAGAAAGCAAAAAGTTACATGCTAAAATGCATTCAAAACCGTCAAGTCCGTAGATAAAGCCCAGAAAACACAAACAGAGAGGGTATAGAAAGATCTGGGATTGAGATAGCCACAACACACCGGATATTTCTGCTTTCCTGCAGGCATATCCGGACAAAGTGTTGTGGAATTCGGGTGAAATTTAACCAAAAACTCCCCGTCAAAGTGGTTTTGGAGAAAAGCAGATCATTCTGTTTGGCAAGTTGATCCAACGTCCTGTTTACCAACAGAAATAGCATGTTTTCTCGGGATTCTGAATTGTTCTTCTGAGAAAACTCGAAAGTGTGGAGGAATTGAATCCATGGGGAACCCATTAGCGTTTGCCGCCAGAAAACAAAAAGCTACATGCTAAAATGCATTCAAAACCGTTCATCTCCATAGATAAAGCCCAGAAAACACAAAGAAACACAGAGGCGGTAGCAAGATGTGGGATTGAGATAGCCACAACACACCGGATACTTCTGCTTTCCTGCAGGCATATCCGGACAAAATGTTGTGGAATTCGGGTGAAATTAAACAAAAAAATAACCGTCAAAGTGGTTTTGGAAAAAGCACAACCTTTCTGTTCGGCAAGTGGATCCATTGTCATGTTTACCAACAGAAATAACATGTTTTCTCAGTATTATGAAGCTCTCTACCTAGAAAACTCGAACGTGTGGAGGAATGGACTCCATGTGGAACCCATTAGCGTTTGCCGGCAGAAAACAAAAAGTTACATGCTAAAATGCATTCAAAACCGTCAAGTCCGTAGATAAAGCCCAGAAAACACAAAGAAACACAGAGGCTGTAGCAAGATGTGGGATTGAGATAGCCACAACACACCGGATATTTCTGCTTTCCTCCAGGCATATCCGCACGAAATGTTGTGGAATTCAGCTGAAATTTAACCAAAAACTCCCCGTCAAAGTGGTTTTGGAAAAAGCACAGCCTTTCTGTTCGGCAAGTGGATCCAATATCATGTTTACCAACAGAAATAACATGTTTTCTCACTATTATGAAGCTCTTTACCTAGAAAACTCGAACGTGTGGAGGAATGGACTCCATGTGGAACTCATTAGTGTTTGGCGGCAGAAAACAAAAAGTTACATGCTAAAATGCATTCAAAACCATCAAGTCCATAGATAAAGCCCAGAAAACACAAGCAGAGAGGCTGTAGCAAGATGTGGGATTGAGATAGCCACAGATCAATGGATATTTCTGCTTTCCCCCAGGCATATCCGGACAAAGTGTTGTGGAATTCGGGTGAAATGCACCCTAAAAATCACCATGAAAGTTGTTTCGGAAAGAAGCACAACCTTTCTGTTCAGCAGGTGGATCCAATGTCATGGTTACCAACAGAAATAGCATGTTTTCTCGGGATTCTGAATTCCTCTTCTGGGAGAACTCGAATGTGTGGAGGAATAGATTCCATGTGGAACCCATTAGCGTTTGCCGCCAGAAAACAAAAAGCTACATGCTAAAATGCATTCAAAACCGTTCATCTCCATAGATAAAGCCCAGAAAACACAAACAGAGAGGGTATAGAAAGATGTGGGATTGAGATAGCCACAACACACCGGATATTTCTGCTTTCCTCCAGGCATATCCGGACAAAGTGTTGTGGAATTCGGGTGAAATTTAACCAAAAACTCCCCGTCAAAGTGGTTTTGGAGAAAAGCAGATCATTCTGTTTGGCAAGTTGATCCAACGTCCTGTTTACCAACAGAAATAGCATGTTTTCTCGGGATTCTGAATTGTTCTTCTGAGAAAACTCGAAAGTGTGGAGGAATTGAATCCATGGGGAACCCATTAGCGTTTGCCGCCAGAAAACAAAAAGCTACATGCTAAAATGCATTCAAAACCGTTCATCTCCATAGATAAAGCCCAGAAAACACAAAGAAACACAGAGGCGGTAGCAAGATGTGGGATTGAGATAGCCACAACACACCGGATACTTCTGCTTTCCTGCAGGCATATCCGGACAAAATGTTGTGGAATTCGGGTGAAATTAAACAAAAAAATAACCGTCAAAGTGGTTTTGGAAAAAGCACAACCTTTCTGTTCGGCAAGTGGATCCATTGTCATGTTTACCAACAGAAATAACATGTTTTCTCAGTATTATGAAGCTCTCTACCTAGAAAACTCGAACGTGTGGAGGAATGGACTCCATGTGGAACCCATTAGCGTTTGCCGGCAGAAAACAAAAAGTTACATGCTAAAATGCATTCAAAACCGTCAAGTCCGTAGATAAAGCCCAGAAAACACAAAGAAACACAGAGGCTGTAGCAAGATGTGGGATTGAGATAGCCACAACACACCGGATATTTCTGCTTTCCTCCAGGCATATCCGCACGAAATGTTGTGGAATTCAGCTGAAATTTAACCAAAAAATAACCGTCAAAGTGGTTTTGGAAAAAGCACAGCCTTTCTGTTCGGCAAGTGGATCCAATATCATGTTTACCAACAGAAATAACATGTTTTCTCACTATTATGAAGCTCTTTACCTAGAAAACTCGAACGTGTGGAGGAATGGACTCCATGTGGAACTCATTAGTGTTTGGCGGCAGAAAACAAAAAGTTACATGCTAAAATGCATTCAAAACCATCAAGTCCATAGATAAAGCCCAGAAAACACAAGCAGAGAGGCTGTAGCAAGATGTGGGATTGAGATAGCCACAGATCAATGGATATTTCTGCTTTCCCCCAGGCATATCCGGACAAAGTGTTGTGGAATTCGGGTGAAATGCACCCTAAAAATCACCATGAAAGTTGTTTCGGAAAGAAGCACAACCTTTCTGTTCAGCAGGTGGATCCAATGTCATGGTTACCAACAGAAATAGCATGTTTTCTCGGGATTCTGAATTCCTCTTCTGGGAGAACTCGAATGTGTGGAGGAATAGATTCCATGTGGAACCCATTAGCGTTTGCCGCCAGAAAACAAAAAGCTACATGCTAAAATGCATTCAAAACCGTTCATCTCCATAGATAAAGCCCAGAAAACACAAACAGAGAGGGTATAGAAAGATCTGGGATTGAGATAGCCACAACACACCGGATACTTCTGCTTTCCTGCAGGCATATCCGGACAAAATGTTGTGGAATTCGGGTGAAATTAAACAAAAAAATAACCGTCAAAGTGGTTTTGGAAAAAGCACAACCTTTCTGTTCGGCAAGTGGATCCATTGTCATGTTTACCAACAGAAATAACATGTTTTCTCAGTATTATGAAGCTCTCTACCTAGAAAACTCGAACGTGTGGAGGAATGGACTCCATGTGGAACTCATTAGTGTTTGGCGGCAGAAAACAAAAAGTTACATGCTAAAATGCATTCAAAACCATCAAGTCCATAGATAAAGCCCAGAAAACACAAGCAGAGAGGCTGTAGCAAGATGTGGGATTGAGATAGCCACAGATCAATGGATATTTCTGCTTTCCCCCAGGCATATCCGGACAAAGTGTTGTGGAATTCGGGTGAAATGCACCCTAAAAATCACCATGAAAGTTGTTTCGGAAAGAAGCACAACCTTTCTGTTCAGCAGGTGGATCCAATGTCATGGTTACCAACAGAAATAGCATGTTTTCTCGGGATTCTGAATTCCTCTTCTGGGAGAACTCGAATGTGTGGAGGAATAGATTCCATGTGGAACCCATTAGCGTTTGCCGCCAGAAAACAAAAAGCTACATGCTAAAATGCATTCAAAACCGTTCATCTCCATAGATAAAGCCCAGAAAACACAAACAGAGAGGGTATAGAAAGATCTGGGATTGAGATAGCCACAACACACCGGATATTTCTGCTTTCCTCCAGGCATATCCGGACAAAGTGTTGTGGAATTCGGGTGAAATTTAACCAAAAACTCCCCGTCAAAGTGGTTTTGGAGAGAAGCAGATCATTCTGTTTGGCAAGTTGATCCAACGTCATGTTTACCAACAGAAATAGCATGTTTTCTCGGGATTCTGAATTGTTCTTCTGAGAAAACTCGAAGGTGTGGAGGAATTGAATCCATGGGGAACCCATTAGCGTTTGGCGGCAGAAAACAAAAAGTTACATGCTAAAATGCATTCAAAACCGTCAAGTCCGTAGATAAAGCCCAGAAAACACAAAGAAACACAGAGGCTGTAGCAAGATGTGGGATTGAGATAGCCACAACACACCGGATATTTCTGCTTTCCTCCAGGCATATCCGCACGAAATGTTGTGGAATTCAGCTGAAATTTAACCAAAAAATAACCGTCAAAGTGGTTTTGGAAAAAGCACAGCCTTTCTGTTCGGCAAGTGGATCCAATATCATGTTTACCAACAGAAATAACATGTTTTCTCACTATTATGAAGCTCTTTACCTAGAAAACTCGAACGTGTGGAGGAATGGACTCCATGTGGAACTCATTAGTGTTTGGCGGCAGAAAACAAAAAGTTACATGCTAAAATGCATTCAAAACCATCAAGTCCATAGATAAAGCCCAGAAAACACAAGCAGAGAGGCTGTAGCAAGATGTGGGATTGAGATAGCCACAGATCAATGGATATTTCTGCTTTCCCCCAGGCATATCCGGACAAAGTGTTGTGGAATTCGGGTGAAATGCACCCTAAAAATCACCATGAAAGTTGTTTCGGAAAGAAGCACAACCTTTCTGTTCAGCAGGTGGATCCAATGTCATGGTTACCAACAGAAATAGCATGTTTTCTCGGGATTCTGAATTCCTCTTCTGGGAGAAATCGAATGTGTGGAGGAATAGATTCCATGTGGAACCCATTAGCGTTTGCCGCCAGAAAACAAAAAGCTACATGCTAAAATGCATTCAAAACCGTTCATCTCCATAGATAAAGCCCAGAAAACACAAACAGAGAGGGTATAGAAAGATCTGGGATTGAGATAGCCACAACACACCGGATATTTCTGCTTTCCTCCAGGCATATCCGGACAAAGTGTTGTGGAATTCGGGTGAAATTTAACCAAAAACTCCCCGTCAAAGTGGTTTTGGAGAAAAGCAGATCATTCTGTTTGGCAAGTTGATCCAACGTCCTGTTTACCAACAGAAATAGCATGTTTTCTCGGGATTCTGAATTGTTCTTCTGAGAAAACTCGAAAGTGTGGAGGAATTGAATCCATGGGGAACCCATTAGCGTTTGCCGCCAGAAAACAAAAAGCTACATGCTAAAATGCATTCAAAACCGTTCATCTCCATAGATAAAGCCCAGAAAACACAAAGAAACACAGAGGCGGTAGCAAGATGTGGGATTGAGATAGCCACAACACACCGGATACTTCTGCTTTCCTGCAGGCATATCCGGACAAAATGTTGTGGAATTCGGGTGAAATTAAACAAAAAAATAACCGTCAAAGTGGTTTTGGAAAAAGCACAACCTTTCTGTTCGGCAAGTGGATCCATTGTCATGTTTACCAACAGAAATAACATGTTTTCTCAGTATTATGAAGCTCTCTCCCTAGAAAACTCGAACGTGTGGAGAAATGGACTCCATGTGGAACCCATTAGCGTTTGCCGGCAGAAAACAAAAAGTTACATGCTAAAATGCATTCAAAACCGTCAAGTCCATAGATAAAGCCCAGAAAACACAAAGAAACACAGAGGCTGTAGCAAGATGTGGGATTGAGATAGCCACAACACACCGGATATTTCTGCTTTCCTCCAGGCATATCCGCACGAAATGTTGTGGAATTCAGCTGAAATTTAACCAAAAAATAACCGTCAAAGTGGTTTTGGAAAAAGCACAGCCTTTCTGTTCGGCAAGTGGATCCAATATCATGTTTACCAACAGAAATAACATGTTTTCTCACTATTATGAAGCTCTTTACCTAGAAAACTCGAACGTGTGGAGGAATGGACTCCATGTGGAACTCTTTAGTGTTTGCCGGCAGAAAACAAAAAGTTACATGCTAAAATGCATTCAAAACCATCAAGTCCATAGATAAAGCCCAGAAAACACAAGCAGAGAGGCTGTAGCAAGATGTGGGATTGAGATAGCCACAGATCAATGGATATTTCTGCTTTCCCCCAGGCATATCCGGACAAAGTGTTGTGGAATTCGGGTGAAATGCACCCTAAAAATCACCATGAAAGTTGTTTCGGAAAGAAGCACAACCTTTCTGTTCAGCAGGTGGATCCAATGTCATGGTTACCAACAGAAATAGCATGTTTTCTCGGGATTCTGAATTCCTCTTCTGGGAGAACTCGAATGTGTGGAGGAATAGATTCCATGTGGAACCCATTAGCGTTTGCCGCCAGAAAACAAAAAGCTACATGCTAAAATGCATTCAAAACCGTTCATCTCCATAGATAAAGCCCAGAAAACACAAACAGAGAGGGTATAGAAAGATGTGGGATTGAGATAGCCACAACACACCGGATATTTCTGCTTTCCTCCAGGCATATCCGGACAAAGTGTTGTGGAATTCGGGTGAAATTTAACCAAAAACTCCCCGTCAAAGTGGTTTTGGAGAAAAGCAGATCATTCTGTTTGGCAAGTTGATCCAACGTCCTGTTTACCAACAGAAATAGCATGTTTTCTCGGGATTCTGAATTGTTCTTCTGAGAAAACTCGAAAGTGTGGAGGAATTGAATCCATGGGGAACCCATTAGCGTTTGCCGCCAGAAAACAAAAAGCTACATGCTAAAATGCATTCAAAACCGTTCATCTCCATAGATAAAGCCCAGAAAACACAAAGAAACACAGAGGCGGTAGCAAGATGTGGGATTGAGATAGCCACAACACACCGGATACTTCTGCTTTCCTGCAGGCATATCCGGACAAAATGTTGTGGAATTCGGGTGAAATTAAACAAAAAAATAACCGTCAAAGTGGTTTTGGAAAAAGCACAACCTTTCTGTTCGGCAAGTGGATCCATTGTCATGTTTACCAACAGAAATAACATGTTTTCTCAGTATTATGAAGCTCTCTACCTAGAAAACTCGAACGTGTGGAGGAATGGACTCCATGTGGAACCCATTAGCGTTTGCCGGCAGAAAACAAAAAGTTACATGCTAAAATGCATTCAAAACCGTCAAGTCCGTAGATAAAGCCCAGAAAACACAAAGAAACACAGAGGCTGTAGCAAGATGTGGGATTGAGATAGCCACAACACACCGGATATTTCTGCTTTCCTCCAGGCATATCCGCACGAAATGTTGTGGAATTCAGCTGAAATTTAACCAAAAAATAACCGTCAAAGTGGTTTTGGAAAAAGCACAGCCTTTCTGTTCGGCAAGTGGATCCAATATCATGTTTACCAACAGAAATAACATGTTTTCTCACTATTATGAAGCTCTTTACCTAGAAAACTCGAACGTGTGGAGGAATGGACTCCATGTGGAACTCATTAGTGTTTGGCGGCAGAAAACAAAAAGTTACATGCTAAAATGCATTCAAAACCATCAAGTCCATAGATAAAGCCCAGAAAACACAAGCAGAGAGGCTGTAGCAAGATGTGGGATTGAGATAGCCACAGATCAATGGATATTTCTGCTTTCCCCCAGGCATATCCGGACAAAGTGTTGTGGAATTCGGGTGAAATGCACCCTAAAAATCACCATGAAAGTTGTTTCGGAAAGAAGCACAACCTTTCTGTTCAGCAGGTGGATCCAATGTCATGGTTACCAACAGAAATAGCATGTTTTCTCGGGATTCTGAATTCCTCTTCTGGGAGAACTCGAATGTGTGGAGGAATAGATTCCATGTGGAACCCATTAGCGTTTGCCGCCAGAAAACAAAAAGCTACATGCTAAAATGCATTCAAAACCGTTCATCTCCATAGATAAAGCCCAGAAAACACAAACAGAGAGGGTATAGAAAGATCTGGGATTGAGATAGCCACAACACACCGGATATTTCTGCTTTCCTGCAGGCATATCCGGACAAAGTGTTGTGGAATTCGGGTGAAATTTAACCAAAAACTCCCCGTCAAAGTGGTTTTGGAGAGAAGCAGATCATTCTGTTTGGCAAGTTGATCCAACGTCATGTTTACCAACAGAAATAGCATGTTTTCTCGGGATTCTGAATTGTTCTTCTGAGAAAACTCGAAGGTGTGGAGGAATTGAATCCATGGGGAACCCATTAGCGTTTGGCGGCAGAAAACAAAAAGTTACATGCTAAAATGCATTCAAAACCGTCAAGTCCGTAGATAAAGCCCAGAAAACACAAAGAAACACAGAGGCTGTAGCAAGATCTGGAATTGAGATAGCCACAACACACCGGATATTTCTGCTTTCCTCCAGGCATATGCGCACAAAATGTGGAATTCAGCTGAAATTTAACCAAAAACTCCCCGTCAAAGTGGTTTTGGAAAAAGCACAACCTTTCTGTTCGGCAAGTGGATCCAATGTTATGTTTACCAACAGAAATAGCATGTTTTCTCTGCATTATGAAGCTCTATACTTAGAAAACTCGAATGTGTGGAGGAATGGACTCCATGCGGAACTCATTAGCGTTTGCTGGCAGAAAGCAAAAAGTTACATGCTAAAATGCATTCAAAACCGTCAAGTCCGTAGATAAAGCCCAGAAAACACAAACAGAGAGGGTATAGAAAGATCTGGGATTGAGATAGCCACAACACACCGGATATTTCTGCTTTCCTCCAGGCATATCCGGACAAAGTGTTGTGGAATTCGGGTGAAATTTAACCAAAAACTCCCCGTCAAAGTGGTTTTGGAGAAAAGCAGATCATTCTGTTTGGCAAGTTGATCCAACGTCCTGTTTACCAACAGAAATAGCATGTTTTCTCGGGATTCTGAATTGTTCTTCTGAGAAAACTCGAAAGTGTGGAGGAATTGAATCCATGGGGAACCCATTAGCGTTTGCCGCCAGAAAACAAAAAGCTACATGCTAAAATGCATTCAAAACCGTTCATCTCCATAGATAAAGCCCAGAAAACACAAAGAAACACAGAGGCGGTAGCAAGATGTGGGATTGAGATAGCCACAACACACCGGATACTTCTGCTTTCCTGCAGGCATATCCGGACAAAATGTTGTGGAATTCGGGTGAAATTAAACAAAAAAATAACCGTCAAAGTGGTTTTGGAAAAAGCACAACCTTTCTGTTCGGCAAGTGGATCCATTGTCATGTTTACCAACAGAAATAACATGTTTTCTCAGTATTATGAAGCTCTCTACCTAGAAAACTCGAACGTGTGGAGGAATGGACTCCATGTGGAACCCATTAGCGTTTGCCGGCAGAAAACAAAAAGTTACATGCTAAAATGCATTCAAAACCGTCAAGTCCGTAGATAAAGCCCAGAAAACACAAAGAAACACAGAGGCTGTAGCAAGATGTGGGATTGAGATAGCCACAACACACCGGATATTTCTGCTTTCCTCCAGGCATATCCGCACGAAATGTTGTGGAATTCAGCTGAAATTTAACCAAAAACTCCCCGTCAAAGTGGTTTTGGAAAAAGCACAGCCTTTCTGTTCGGCAAGTGGATCCAATATCATGTTTACCAACAGAAATAACATGTTTTCTCACTATTATGAAGCTCTTTACCTAGAAAACTCGAACGTGTGGAGGAATGGACTCCATGTGGAACTCATTAGTGTTTGGCGGCAGAAAACAAAAAGTTACATGCTAAAATGCATTCAAAACCATCAAGTCCATAGATAAAGCCCAGAAAACACAAGCAGAGAGGCTGTAGCAAGATGTGGGATTGAGATAGCCACAGATCAATGGATATTTCTGCTTTCCCCCAGGCATATCCGGACAAAGTGTTGTGGAATTCGGGTGAAATGCACCCTAAAAATCACCATGAAAGTTGTTTCGGAAAGAAGCACAACCTTTCTGTTCAGCAGGTGGATCCAATGTCATGGTTACCAACAGAAATAGCATGTTTTCTCGGGATTCTGAATTCCTCTTCTGGGAGAACTCGAATGTGTGGAGGAATAGATTCCATGTGGAACCCATTAGCGTTTGCCGCCAGAAAACAAAAAGCTACATGCTAAAATGCATTCAAAACCGTTCATCTCCATAGATAAAGCCCAGAAAACACAAACAGAGAGGGTATAGAAAGATGTGGGATTGAGATAGCCACAACACACCGGATATTTCTGCTTTCCTCCAGGCATATCCGGACAAAGTGTTGTGGAATTCGGGTGAAATTTAACCAAAAACTCCCCGTCAAAGTGGTTTTGGAGAAAAGCAGATCATTCTGTTTGGCAAGTTGATCCAACGTCCTGTTTACCAACAGAAATAGCATGTTTTCTCGGGATTCTGAATTGTTCTTCTGAGAAAACTCGAAAGTGTGGAGGAATTGAATCCATGGGGAACCCATTAGCGTTTGCCGCCAGAAAACAAAAAGCTACATGCTAAAATGCATTCAAAACCGTTCATCTCCATAGATAAAGCCCAGAAAACACAAAGAAACACAGAGGCGGTAGCAAGATGTGGGATTGAGATAGCCACAACACACCGGATACTTCTGCTTTCCTGCAGGCATATCCGGACAAAATGTTGTGGAATTCGGGTGAAATTAAACAAAAAAATAACCGTCAAAGTGGTTTTGGAAAAAGCACAACCTTTCTGTTCGGCAAGTGGATCCATTGTCATGTTTACCAACAGAAATAACATGTTTTCTCAGTATTATGAAGCTCTCTACCTAGAAAACTCGAACGTGTGGAGGAATGGACTCCATGTGGAACCCATTAGCGTTTGCCGGCAGAAAACAAAAAGTTACATGCTAAAATGCATTCAAAACCGTCAAGTCCGTAGATAAAGCCCAGAAAACACAAAGAAACACAGAGGCTGTAGCAAGATGTGGGATTGAGATAGCCACAACACACCGGATATTTCTGCTTTCCTCCAGGCATATCCGCACGAAATGTTGTGGAATTCAGCTGAAATTTAACCAAAAAATAACCGTCAAAGTGGTTTTGGAAAAAGCACAGCCTTTCTGTTCGGCAAGTGGATCCAATATCATGTTTACCAACAGAAATAACATGTTTTCTCACTATTATGAAGCTCTTTACCTAGAAAACTCGAACGTGTGGAGGAATGGACTCCATGTGGAACTCATTAGTGTTTGGCGGCAGAAAACAAAAAGTTACATGCTAAAATGCATTCAAAACCATCAAGTCCATAGATAAAGCCCAGAAAACACAAGCAGAGAGGCTGTAGCAAGATGTGGGATTGAGATAGCCACAGATCAATGGATATTTCTGCTTTCCCCCAGGCATATCCGGACAAAGTGTTGTGGAATTCGGGTGAAATGCACCCTAAAAATCACCATGAAAGTTGTTTCGGAAAGAAGCACAACCTTTCTGTTCAGCAGGTGGATCCAATGTCATGGTTACCAACAGAAATAGCATGTTTTCTCGGGATTCTGAATTCCTCTTCTGGGAGAACTCGAATGTGTGGAGGAATAGATTCCATGTGGAACCCATTAGCGTTTGCCGCCAGAAAACAAAAAGCTACATGCTAAAATGCATTCAAAACCGTTCATCTCCATAGATAAAGCCCAGAAAACACAAACAGAGAGGGTATAGAAAGATCTGGGATTGAGATAGCCACAACACACCGGATACTTCTGCTTTCCTGCATGCATATCCGGACAAAATGTTGTGGAATTCGGGTGAAATTAAACAAAAAAATAACCGTCAAAGTGGTTTTGGAAAAAGCACAACCTTTCTGTTCGGCAAGTGGATCCATTGTCATGTTTACCAACAGAAATAACATGTTTTCTCAGTATTATGAAGCTCTCTACCTAGAAAACTCGAACGTGTGGAGGAATGGACTCCATGTGGAACTCATTAGTGTTTGGCGGCAGAAAACAAAAAGTTACATGCTAAAATGCATTCAAAACCATCAAGTCCATAGATAAAGCCCAGAAAACACAAGCAGAGAGGCTGTAGCAAGATGTGGGATTGAGATAGCCACAGATCAATGGATATTTCTGCTTTCCCCCAGGCATATCCGGACAAAGTGTTGTGGAATTCGGGTGAAATGCACCCTAAAAATCACCATGAAAGTTGTTTCGGAAAGAAGCACAACCTTTCTGTTCAGCAGGTGGATCCAATGTCATGGTTACCAACAGAAATAGCATGTTTTCTCGGGATTCTGAATTCCTCTTCTGGGAGAACTCGAATGTGTGGAGGAATAGATTCCATGTGGAACCCATTAGCGTTTGCCGCCAGAAAACAAAAAGCTACATGCTAAAATGCATTCAAAACCGTTCATCTCCATAGATAAAGCCCAGAAAACACAAACAGAGAGGGTATAGAAAGATCTGGGATTGAGATAGCCACAACACACCGGATATTTCTGCTTTCCTCCAGGCATATCCGGACAAAGTGTTGTGGAATTCGGGTGAAATTTAACCAAAAACTCCCCGTCAAAGTGGTTTTGGAGAGAAGCAGATCATTCTGTTTGGCAAGTTGATCCAACGTCATGTTTACCAACAGAAATAGCATGTTTTCTCGGGATTCTGAATTGTTCTTCTGAGAAAACTCGAAGGTGTGGAGGAATTGAATCCATGGGGAACCCATTAGCGTTTGGCGGCAGAAAACAAAAAGTTACATGCTAAAATGCATTCAAAACCGTCAAGTCCGTAGATAAAGCCCAGAAAACACAAAGAAACACAGAGGCTGTAGCAAGATCTGGAATTGAGATAGCCACAACACACCGGATATTTCTGCTTTCCTCCAGGCATATGCGCACAAAATGTGGAATTCAGCTGAAATTTAACCAAAAACTCCCCGTCAAAGTGGTTTTGGAAAAAGCACAACCTTTCTGTTCGGCAAGTGGATCCAATGTTATGTTTACCAACAGAAATAGCATGTTTTCTCTGCATTATGAAGCTCTATACTTAGAAAACTCGACTGTGTGGAGGAATGGACTCCATGCGGAACTCATTAGCGTTTGCTGGCAGAAAGCAAAAAGTTACATGCTAAAATGCATTCAAAACCGTTCATCTCCATAGATAAAGCCCAGAAAACACAAACAGAGAGGGTATAGAAAGATCTGGGATTGAGATAGCCACAACACACCGGATATTTCTGCTTTCCTCCAGGCATATCCGGACAAAGTGTTGTGGAATTCGGGTGAAATTTAACCAAAAACTCCCCGTCAAAGTGGTTTTGGAGAAAAGCAGATCATTCTGTTTGGCAAGTTGATCCAACGTCCTGTTTACCAACAGAAATAGCATGTTTTCTCGGGATTCTGAATTGTTCTTCTGAGAAAACTCGAAAGTGTGGAGGAATTGAATCCATGGGGAACCCATTAGCGTTTGCCGCCAGAAAACAAAAAGCTACATGCTAAAATGCATTCAAAACCGTTCATCTCCATAGATAAAGCCCAGAAAACACAAAGAAACACAGAGGCGGTAGCAAGATGTGGGATTGAGATAGCCACAACACACCGGATACTTCTGCTTTCCTGCAGGCATATCCGGACAAAATGTTGTGGAATTCGGGTGAAATTAAACAAAAAAATAACCGTCAAAGTGGTTTTGGAAAAAGCACAACCTTTCTGTTCGGCAAGTGGATCCATTGTCATGTTTACCAACAGAAATAACATGTTTTCTCAGTATTATGAAGCTCTCTACCTAGAAAACTCGAACGTGTGGAGGAATGGACTCCATGTGGAACCCATTAGCGTTTGCCGGCAGAAAACAAAAAGTTACATGCTAAAATGCATTCAAAACCGTCAAGTCCGTAGATAAAGCCCAGAAAACACAAAGAAACACAGAGGCTGTAGCAAGATGTGGGATTGAGATAGCCACAACACACCGGATATTTCTGCTTTCCTCCAGGCATATCCGCACGAAATGTTGTGGAATTCAGCTGAAATTTAACCAAAAACTCCCCGTCAAAGTGGTTTTGGAAAAAGCACAGCCTTTCTGTTCGGCAAGTGGATCCAATATCATGTTTACCAACAGAAATAACATGTTTTCTCACTATTATGAAGCTCTTTACCTAGAAAACTCGAACGTGTGGAGGAATGGACTCCATGTGGAACTCATTAGTGTTTGGCGGCAGAAAACAAAAAGTTACATGCTAAAATGCATTCAAAACCATCAAGTCCATAGATAAAGCCCAGAAAACACAAGCAGAGAGGCTGTAGCAAGATGTGGGATTGAGATAGCCACAGATCAATGGATATTTCTGCTTTCCCCCAGGCATATCCGGACAAAGTGTTGTGGAATTCGGGTGAAATGCACCCTAAAAATCACCATGAAAGTTGTTTCGGAAAGAAGCACAACCTTTCTGTTCAGCAGGTGGATCCAATGTCATGGTTACCAACAGAAATAGCATGTTTTCTCGGGATTCTGAATTCCTCTTCTGGGAGAACTCGAATGTGTGGAGGAATAGATTCCATGTGGAACCCATTAGCGTTTGCCGCCAGAAAACAAAAAGCTACATGCTAAAATGCATTCAAAACCGTTCATCTCCATAGATAAAGCCCAGAAAACACAAACAGAGAGGGTATAGAAAGATGTGGGATTGAGATAGCCACAACACACCGGATATTTCTGCTTTCCTCCAGGCATATCCGGACAAAGTGTTGTGGAATTCGGGTGAAATTTAACCAAAAACTCCCCGTCAAAGTGGTTTTGGAGAAAAGCAGATCATTCTGTTTGGCAAGTTGATCCAACGTCCTGTTTACCAACAGAAATAGCATGTTTTCTCGGGATTCTGAATTGTTCTTCTGAGAAAACTCGAAAGTGTGGAGGAATTGAATCCATGGGGAACCCATTAGCGTTTGCCGCCAGAAAACAAAAAGCTACATGCTAAAATGCATTCAAAACCGTTCATCTCCATAGATAAAGCCCAGAAAACACAAAGAAACACAGAGGCGGTAGCAAGATGTGGGATTGAGATAGCCACAACACACCGGATACTTCTGCTTTCCTGCAGGCATATCCGGACAAAATGTTGTGGAATTCGGGTGAAATTAAACAAAAAAATAACCGTCAAAGTGGTTTTGGAAAAAGCACAACCTTTCTGTTCGGCAAGTGGATCCATTGTCATGTTTACCAACAGAAATAACATGTTTTCTCAGTATTATGAAGCTCTCTACCTAGAAAACTCGAACGTGTGGAGGAATGGACTCCATGTGGAACCCATTAGCGTTTGCCGGCAGAAAACAAAAAGTTACATGCTAAAATGCATTCAAAACCGTCAAGTCCGTAGATAAAGCCCAGAAAACACAAAGAAACACAGAGGCTGTAGCAAGATGTGGGATTGAGATAGCCACAACACACCGGATATTTCTGCTTTCCTCCAGGCATATCCGCACGAAATGTTGTGGAATTCAGCTGAAATTTAACCAAAAAATAACCGTCAAAGTGGTTTTGGAAAAAGCACAGCCTTTCTGTTCGGCAAGTGGATCCAATATCATGTTTACCAACAGAAATAACATGTTTTCTCACTATTATGAAGCTCTTTACCTAGAAAACTCGAACGTGTGGAGGAATGGACTCCATGTGGAACTCATTAGTGTTTGGCGGCAGAAAACAAAAAGTTACATGCTAAAATGCATTCAAAACCATCAAGTCCATAGATAAAGCCCAGAAAACACAAGCAGAGAGGCTGTAGCAAGATGTGGGATTGAGATAGCCACAGATCAATGGATATTTCTGCTTTCCCCCAGGCATATCCGGACAAAGTGTTGTGGAATTCGGGTGAAATGCACCCTAAAAATCACCATGAAAGTTGTTTCGGAAAGAAGCACAACCTTTCTGTTCAGCAGGTGGATCCAATGTCATGGTTACCAACAGAAATAGCATGTTTTCTCGGGATTCTGAATTCCTCTTCTGGGAGAACTCGAATGTGTGGAGGAATAGATTCCATGTGGAACCCATTAGCGTTTGCCGCCAGAAAACAAAAAGCTACATGCTAAAATGCATTCAAAACCGTTCATCTCCATAGATAAAGCCCAGAAAACACAAACAGAGAGGGTATAGAAAGATCTGGGATTGAGATAGCCACAACACACCGGATATTTCTGCTTTCCTGCAGGCATATCCGGACAAAGTGTTGTGGAATTCGGGTGAAATTTAACCAAAAACTCCCCGTCAAAGTGGTTTTGGAGAGAAGCAGATCATTCTGTTTGGCAAGTTGATCCAACGTCATGTTTACCAACAGAAATAGCATGTTTTCTCGGGATTCTGAATTGTTCTTCTGAGAAAACTCGAAGGTGTGGAGGAATTGAATCCATGGGGAACCCATTAGCGTTTGGCGGCAGAAAACAAAAAGTTACATGCTAAAATGCATTCAAAACCGTCAAGTCCGTAGATAAAGCCCAGAAAACACAAAGAAACACAGAGGCTGTAGCAAGATCTGGAATTGAGATAGCCACAACACACCGGATATTTCTGCTTTCCTCCAGGCATATGCGCACAAAATGTGGAATTCAGCTGAAATTTAACCAAAAACTCCCCGTCAAAGTGGTTTTGGAAAAAGCACAACATTTCTGTTCGGCAAGTGGATCCAATGTTATGTTTACCAACAGAAATAGCATGTTTTCTCTGCATTATGAAGCTCTATACTTAGAAAACTCGAATGTGTGGAGGAATGGACTCCATGCGGAACTCATTAGCGTTTGCTGGCAGAAAGCAAAAAGTTACATGCTAAAATGCATTCAAAACCGTCAAGTCCGTAGATAAAGCCCAGAAAACACAAACAGAGAGGGTATAGAAAGATCTGGGATTGAGATAGCCACAACACACCGGATATTTCTGCTTTCCTCCAGGCATATCCGGACAAAGTGTTGTGGATTTCGGGTGAAATTTAACCAAAAACTCCCCGTCAAAGTGGTTTTGGAGAAAAGCAGATCATTCTGTTTGGCAAGTTGATCCAACGTCCTGTTTAGCAACAGAAATAGCATGTTTTCTCGGGATTCTGAATTGTTCTTCTGAGAAAACTCGAAAGTGTGGAGGAATTGAATCCATGGGGAACCCATTAGCGTTTGCCGCCAGAAAACAAAAAGCTACATGCTAAAATGCATTCAAAACCGTTCATCTCCATAGATAAAGCCCAGAAAACACAAAGAAACACAGAGGCGGTAGCAAGATGTGGGATTGAGATAGCCACAACACACCGGATACTTCTGGTTTCCTGCAGGCATATCCGGACAAAATGTTGTGGAATTCGGGTGAAATTAAACAAAAAAATAACCGTCAAAGTGGTTTTGGAAAAAGCACAACCTTTCTGTTCGGCAAGTGGATCCATTGTCATGTTTACCAACAGAAATAACATGTTTTCTCAGTATTATGAAGCTCTCTACCTAGAAAACTCGAACGTGTGGAGGAATGGACTCCATGTGGAACCCATTAGCGTTTGCCGGCAGAAAACAAAAAGTTACATGCTAAAATGCATTCAAAACCGTCAAGTCCGTAGATAAAGCCCAGAAAACACAAAGAAACACAGAGGCTGTAGCAAGATGTGGGATTGAGATAGCCACAACACACCGGATATTTCTGCTTTCCTCCAGGCATATCCGCACGAAATGTTGTGGAATTCAGCTGAAATTTAACCAAAAACTCCCCGTCAAAGTGGTTTTGGAAAAAGCACAGCCTTTCTGTTCGGCAAGTGGATCCAATATCATGTTTACCAACAGAAATAACATGTTTTCTCACTATTATGAAGCTCTTTACCTAGAAAACTCGAACGTGTGGAGGAATGGACTCCATGTGGAACTCATTAGTGTTTGGCGGCAGAAAACAAAAAGTTACATGCTAAAATGCATTCAAAACCATCAAGTCCATAGATAAAGCCCAGAAAACACAAGCAGAGAGGCTGTAGCAAGATGTGGGATTGAGATAGCCACAGATCAATGGATATTTCTGCTTTCCCCCAGGCATATCCGGACAAAGTGTTGTGGAATTCGGGTGAAATGCACCCTAAAAATCACCATGAAAGTTGTTTCGGAAAGAAGCACAACCTTTCTGTTCAGCAGGTGGATCCAATGTCATGGTTACCAACAGAAATAGCATGTTTTCTCGGGATTCTGAATTCCTCTTCTGGGAGAACTCGAATGTGTGGAGGAATAGATTCCATGTGGAACCCATTAGCGTTTGCCGCCAGAAAACAAAAAGCTACATGCTAAAATGCATTCAAAACCGTTCATCTCCATAGATAAAGCCCAGAAAACACAAACAGAGAGGGTATAGAAAGATGTGGGATTGAGATAGCCACAACACACCGGATATTTCTGCTTTCCTCCAGGCATATCCGGACAAAGTGTTGTGGAATTCGGGTGAAATTTAACCAAAAACTCCCCGTCAAAGTGGTTTTGGAGAAAAGCAGATCATTCTGTTTGGCAAGTTGATCCAACGTCCTGTTTACCAACAGAAATAGCATGTTTTCTCGGGATTCTGAATTGTTCTTCTGAGAAAACTCGAAAGTGTGGAGGAATTGAATCCATGGGGAACCCATTAGCGTTTGCCGCCAGAAAACAAAAAGCTACATGCTAAAATGCATTCAAAACCGTTCATCTCCATAGATAAAGCCCAGAAAACACAAAGAAACACAGAGGCGGTAGCAAGATGTGGGATTGAGATAGCCACAACACACCGGATACTTCTGCTTTCCTGCAGGCATATCCGGACAAAATGTTGTGGAATTCGGGTGAAATTAAACAAAAAAATAACCGTCAAAGTGGTTTTGGAAAAAGCACAACCTTTCTGTTCGGCAAGTGGATCCATTGTCATGTTTACCAACAGAAATAACATGTTTTCTCAGTATTATGAAGCTCTCTACCTAGAAAACTCGAACGTGTGGAGGAATGGACTCCATGTGGAACCCATTAGCGTTTGCCGGCAGAAAACAAAAAGTTACATGCTAAAATGCATTCAAAACCGTCAAGTCCGTAGATAAAGCCCAGAAAACACAAAGAAACACAGAGGCTGTAGCAAGATGTGGGATTGAGATAGCCACAACACACCGGATATTTCTGCTTTCCTCCAGGCATATCCGCACGAAATGTTGTGGAATTCAGCTGAAATTTAACCAAAAAATAACCGTCAAAGTGGTTTTGGAAAAAGCACAGCCTTTCTGTTCGGCAAGTGGATCCAATATCATGTTTACCAACAGAAATAACATGTTTTCTCACTATTATGAAGCTCTTTACCTAGAAAACTCGAACGTGTGGAGGAATGGACTCCATGTGGAACTCATTAGTGTTTGGCGGCAGAAAACAAAAAGTTACATGCTAAAATGCATTCAAAACCATCAAGTCCATAGATAAAGCCCAGAAAACACAAGCAGAGAGGCTGTAGCAAGATGTGGGATTGAGATAGCCACAGATCAATGGATATTTCTGCTTTCCCCCAGGCATATCCGGACAAAGTGTTGTGGAATTCGGGTGAAATGCACCCTAAAAATCACCATGAAAGTTGTTTCGGAAAGAAGCACAACCTTTCTGTTCAGCAGGTGGATCCAATGTCATGGTTACCAACAGAAATAGCATGTTTTCTCGGGATTCTGAATTCCTCTTCTGGGAGAACTCGAATGTGTGGAGGAATAGATTCCATGTGGAACCCATTAGCGTTTGCCGCCAGAAAACAAAAAGCTACATGCTAAAATGCATTCAAAACCGTTCATCTCCATAGATAAAGCCCAGAAAACACAAACAGAGAGGGTATAGAAAGATGTGGGATTGAGATAGCCACAACACACCGGATATTTCTGCTTTCCTCCAGGCATATCCGGACAAAGTGTTGTGGAATTCGGGTGAAATTTAACCAAAAACTCCCCGTCAAAGTGGTTTTGGAGAAAAGCAGATCATTCTGTTTGGCAAGTTGATCCAACGTCCTGTTTACCAACAGAAATAGCATGTTTTCTCGGGATTCTGAATTGTTCTTCTGAGAAAACTCGAAAGTGTGGAGGAATTGAATCCATGGGGAACCCATTAGCGTTTGCCGCCAGAAAACAAAAAGCTACATGCTAAAATGCATTCAAAACCGTTCATCTCCATAGATAAAGCCCAGAAAACACAAAGAAACACAGAGGCGGTAGCAAGATGTGGGATTGAGATAGCCACAACACACCGGATACTTCTGCTTTCCTGCAGGCATATCCGGACAAAATGTTGTGGAATTCGGGTGAAATTAAACAAAAAAATAACCGTCAAAGTGGTTTTGGAAAAAGCACAACCTTTCTGTTCGGCAAGTGGATCCATTGTCATGTTTACCAACAGAAATAACATGTTTTCTCAGTATTATGAAGCTCTCTACCTAGAAAACTCGAACGTGTGGAGGAATGGACTCCATGTGGAACCCATTAGCGTTTGCCGGCAGAAAACAAAAAGTTACATGCTAAAATGCATTCAAAACCGTCAAGTCCGTAGATAAAGCCCAGAAAACACAAAGAAACACAGAGGCTGTAGCAAGATGTGGGATTGAGATAGCCACAACACACCGGATATTTCTGCTTTCCTCCAGGCATATCCGCACGAAATGTTGTGGAATTCAGCTGAAATTTAACCAAAAACTCCCCGTCAAAGTGGTTTTGGAAAAAGCACAGCCTTTCTGTTCGGCAAGTGGATCCAATATCATGTTTACCAACAGAAATAACATGTTTTCTCACTATTATGAAGCTCTTTACCTAGAAAACTCGAACGTGTGGAGGAATGGACTCCATGTGGAACTCATTAGTGTTTGGCGGCAGAAAACAAAAAGTTACATGCTAAAATGCATTCAAAACCATCAAGTCCATAGATAAAGCCCAGAAAACACAAGCAGAGAGGCTGTAGCAAGATGTGGGATTGAGATAGCCACAGATCAATGGATATTTCTGCTTTCCCCCAGGCATATCCGGACAAAGTGTTGTGGAATTCGGGTGAAATGCACCCTAAAAATCACCATGAAAGTTGTTTCGGAAAGAAGCACAACCTTTCTGTTCAGCAGGTGGATCCAATGTCATGGTTACCAACAGAAATAGCATGTTTTCTCGGGATTCTGAATTCCTCTTCTGGGAGAACTCGAATGTGTGGAGGAATAGATTCCATGTGGAACCCATTAGCGTTTGCCGCCAGAAAACAAAAAGCTACATGCTAAAATGCATTCAAAACCGTTCATCTCCATAGATAAAGCCCAGAAAACACAAACAGAGAGGGTATAGAAAGATCTGGGATTGAGATAGCCACAACACACCGGATATTTCTGCTTTCCTGCAGGCATATCCGGACAAAGTGTTGTGGAATTCGGGTGAAATTTAACCAAAAACTCCCCGTCAAAGTGGTTTTGGAGAGAAGCAGATCATTCTGTTTGGCAAGTTGATCCAACGTCCTGTTTACCAACAGAAATAGCATGTTTTCTCGGGATTCTGAATTGTTCTTCTGAGAAAACTCGAAAGTGTGGAGGAATTGAATCCATGGGGAACCCATTAGCGTTTGGCGGCAGAAAACAAAAAGTTACATGCTAAAATGCATTCAAAACCGTCAAGTCCGTAGATAAAGCCCAGAAAACACAAAGAAACACAGAGGCTGTAGCAAGATCTGGAATTGAGATAGCCACAACACACCGGATATTTCTGATTTCCTCCAGGCATATGCGCACAAAATGTGGAATTCAGCTGAAATTTAACCAAAAACTCCCCGTCAAAGTGGTTTTGGAAAAAGCACAACCTTTCTGTTCGGCAAGTGGATCCAATGTTATGTTTACCAACAGAAATAGCATGTTTTCTCTGCATTATGAAGCTCTATACTTAGAAAACTCGAATGTGTGGAGGAATGGACTCCATGCGGAACTCATTAGCGTTTGCTGGCAGAAAGCAAAAAGTTACATGCTAAAATGCATTCAAAACCGTCAAGTCCGTAGATAAAGCCCAGAAAACACAAACAGAGAGGGTATAGAAAGATCTGGGATTGAGATAGCCACAACACACCGGATATTTCTGCTTTCCTCCAGGCATATCCGGACAAAGTGTTGTGGAATTCGGGTGAAATTTAACCAAAAACTCCCCGTCAAAGTGGTTTTGGAGAAAAGCAGATCATTCTGTTTGGCAAGTTGATCCAACGTCCTGTTTACCAACAGAAATAGCATGTTTTCTCGGGATTCTGAATTCCTCTTCTGGGAGAACTCGAAAGTGTGGAGGAATTGAATCCATGGGGAACCCATTAGCGTTTGCCGCCAGAAAACAAAAAGCTACATGCTAAAATGCATTCAAAACCGTTCATCTCCATAGATAAAGCCCAGAAAACACAAAGAAACACAGAGGCGGTAGCAAGATGTGGGATTGAGATAGCCACAACACACCGGATACTTCTGCTTTCCTGCAGGCATATCCGGACAAAATGTTGTGGAATTCGGGTGAAATTAAACAAAAAAATAACCGTCAAAGTGGTTTTGGAAAAAGCACAACCTTTCTGTTCGGCAAGTGGATCCATTGTCATGTTTACCAACAGAAATAACATGTTTTCTCAGTATTATGAAGCTCTCTACCTAGAAAACTCGAACGTGTGGAGGAATGGACTCCATGTGGAACCCATTAGCGTTTGCCGGCAGAAAACAAAAAGTTACATGCTAAAATGCATTCAAAACCGTCAAGTCCGTAGATAAAGCCCAGAAAACACAAAGAAACACAGAGGCTGTAGCAAGATGTGGGATTGAGATAGCCACAACACACCGGATATTTCTGCTTTCCTCCAGGCATATCCACACGAAATGTTGTGGAATTCAGCTGAAATTTAACCAAAAAATAACCGTCAAAGTGGTTTTGGAAAAAGCACAGCCTTTCTGTTCGGCAAGTGGATCCAATATCATGTTTACCAACAGAAATAACATGTTTTCTCACTATTATGAAGCTCTTTACCTAGAAAACTCGAACGTGTGGAGGAATGGACTCCATGTGGAACTCATTAGTGTTTGGCGGCAGAAAACAAAAAGTTACATGCTAAAATGCATTCAAAACCATCAAGTCCATAGATAAAGCCCAGAAAACACAAGCAGAGAGGCTGTAGCAAGATGTGGGATTGAGATAGCCACAGATCAATGGATATTTCTGCTTTCCCCCAGGCATATCCGGACAAAGTGTTGTGGAATTCGGGTGAAATGCACCCTAAAAATCACCATGAAAGTTGTTTCGGAAAGAAGCACAACCTTTCTGTTCAGCAGGTGGATCCAATGTCATGGTTACCAACAGAAATAGCATGTTTTCTCGGGATTCTGAATTCCTCTTCTGGGAGAACTCGAATGTGTGGAGGAATAGATTCCATGTGGAACCCATTAGCGTTTGCCGCCAGAAAACAAAAAGCTACATGCTAAAATGCATTCAAAACCGTTCATCTCCATAGATAAAGCCCAGAAAACACAAACAGAGAGGGTATAGAAAGATCTGGGATTGAGATAGCCACAACACACCGGATATTTCTGCTTTCCTGCAGGCATATCCGGACAAAGTGTTGTGGAATTCGGGTGAAATTTAACCAAAAACTCCCCGTCAAAGTGGTTTTGGAGAGAAGCAGATCATTCTGTTTGGCAAGTTGATCCAACGTCCTGTTTACCAACAGAAATAGCATGTTTTCTCGGGATTCTGAATTGTTCTTCTGAGAAAACTCGAAAGTGTGGAGGAATTGAATCCATGGGGAACCCATTAGCGTTTGGCGGCAGAAAACAAAAAGTTACATGCTAAAATGCATTCAAAACCGTCAAGTCCGTAGATAAAGCCCAGAAAACACAAAGAAACACAGAGGCTGTAGCAAGATCTGGAATTGAGATAGCCACAACACACCGGATATTTCTGATTTCCTCCAGGCATATGCGCACAAAATGTGGAATTCAGCTGAAATTTAACCAAAAACTCCCCGTCAAAGTGGTTTTGGAAAAAGCACAACCTTTCTGTTCGGCAAGTGGATCCAATGTTATGTTTACCAACAGAAATAGCATGTTTTCTCTGCATTATGAAGCTCTATACTTAGAAAACTCGAATGTGTGGAGGAATGGACTCCATGCGGAACTCATTAGCGTTTGCTGGCAGAAAGCAAAAAGTTACATGCTAAAATGCATTCAAAACCGTCAAGTCCGTAGATAAAGCCCAGAAAACACAAACAGAGAGGGTATAGAAAGATCTGGGATTGAGATAGCCACAACACACCGGATATTTCTGCTTTCCTCCAGGCATATCCGGACAAAGTGTTGTGGAATTCGGGTGAAATTTAACCAAAAACTCCCCGTCAAAGTGGTTTTGGAGAAAAGCAGATCATTCTGTTTGGCAAGTTGATCCAACGTCCTGTTTACCAACAGAAATAGCATGTTTTCTCGGGATTCTGAATTGTTCTTCTGAGAAAACTCGAAAGTGTGGAGGAATTGAATCCATGGGGAACCCATTAGCGTTTGCCGCCAGAAAACAAAAAGCTACATGCTAAAATGCATTCAAAACCGTTCATCTCCATAGATAAAGCCCAGAAAACACAAAGAAACACAGAGGCGGTAGCAAGATGTGGGATTGAGATAGCCACAACACACCGGATACTTCTGCTTTCCTGCAGGCATATCCGGACAAAATGTTGTGGAATTCGGGTGAAATTAAACAAAAAAATAACCGTCAAAGTGGTTTTGGAAAAAGCACAACCTTTCTGTTCGGCAAGTGGATCCATTGTCATGTTTACCAACAGAAATAACATGTTTTCTCAGTATTATGAAGCTCTCTACCTAGAAAACTCGAACGTGTGGAGGAATGGACTCCATGTGGAACCCATTAGCGTTTGCCGGCAGAAAACAAAAAGTTACATGCTAAAATGCATTCAAAACCGTCAAGTCCGTAGATAAAGCCCAGAAAACACAAAGAAACACAGAGGCTGTAGCAAGATGTGGGATTGAGATAGCCACAACACACCGGATATTTCTGCTTTCCTCCAGGCATATCCGCACGAAATGTTGTGGAATTCAGCTGAAATTTAACCAAAAAATAACCGTCAAAGTGGTTTTGGAAAAAGCACAGCCTTTCTGTTCGGCAAGTGGATCCAATATCATGTTTACCAACAGAAATAACATGTTTTCTCACTATTATGAAGCTCTTTACCTAGAAAACTCGAACGTGTGGAGGAATGGACTCCATGTGGAACTCATTAGTGTTTGGCGGCAGAAAACAAAAAGTTACATGCTAAAATGCATTCAAAACCATCAAGTCCATAGATAAAGCCCAGAAAACACAAGCAGAGAGGCTGTAGCAAGATGTGGGATTGAGATAGCCACAGATCAATGGATATTTCTGCTTTCCCCCAGGCATATCCGGACAAAGTGTTGTGGAATTCGGGTGAAATGCACCCTAAAAATCACCATGAAAGTTGTTTCGGAAAGAAGCACAACCTTTCTGTTCAGCAGGTGGATCCAATGTCATGGTTACCAACAGAAATAGCATGTTTTCTCGGGATTCTGAATTCCTCTTCTGGGAGAACTCGAATGTGTGGAGGAATAGATTCCATGTGGAACCCATTAGCGTTTGCCGCCAGAAAACAAAAAGCTACATGCTAAAATGCATTCAAAACCGTTCATCTCCATAGATAAAGCCCAGAAAACACAAACAGAGAGGGTATAGAAAGATCTGGGATTGAGATAGCCACAACACACCGGATATTTCTGCTTTCCTGCAGGCATATCCGGACAAAGTGTTGTGGAATTCGGGTGAAATTTAACCAAAAACTCCCCGTCAAAGTGGTTTTGGAGAGAAGCAGATCATTCTGTTTGGCAAGTTGATCCAACGTCCTGTTTACCAACAGAAATAGCATGTTTTCTCGGGATTCTGAATTGTTCTTCTGAGAAAACTCGAAAGTGTGGAGGAATTGAATCCATGGGGAACCCATTAGCGTTTGGCGGCAGAAAACAAAAAGTTACATGCTAAAATGCATTCAAAACCGTCAAGTCCGTAGATAAAGCCCAGAAAACACAAAGAAACACAGAGGCTGTAGCAAGATCTGGAATTGAGATAGCCACAACACACCGGATATTTCTGATTTCCTCCAGGCATATGCGCACAAAATGTGGAATTCAGCTGAAATTTAACCAAAAACTCCCCGTCAAAGTGGTTTTGGAAAAAGCACAACCTTTCTGTTCGGCAAGTGGATCCAATGTTATGTTTACCAACAGAAATAGCATGTTTTCTCTGCATTATGAAGCTCTATACTTAGAAAACTCGAATGTGTGGAGGAATGGACTCCATGCGGAACTCATTAGCGTTTGCTGGCAGAAAGCAAAAAGTTACATGCTAAAATGCATTCAAAACCGTCAAGTCCGTAGATAAAGCCCAGAAAACACAAACAGAGAGGGTATAGAAAGATCTGGGATTGAGATAGCCACAACACACCGGATATTTCTGCTTTCCTCCAGGCATATCCGGACAAAGTGTTGTGGAATTCGGGTGAAATTTAACCAAAAACTCCCCGTCAAAGTGGTTTTGGAGAAAAGCAGATCATTCTGTTTGGCAAGTTGATCCAACGTCCTGTTTACCAACAGAAATAGCATGTTTTCTCGGGATTCTGAATTCCTCTTCTGGGAGAACTCGAAAGTGTGGAGGAATTGAATCCATGGGGAACCCATTAGCGTTTGCCGCCAGAAAACAAAAAGCTACATGCTAAAATGCATTCAAAACCGTTCATCTCCATAGATAAAGCCCAGAAAACACAAAGAAACACAGAGGCGGTAGCAAGATGTGGGATTGAGATAGCCACAACACACCGGATACTTCTGCTTTCCTGCAGGCATATCCGGACAAAATGTTGTGGAATTCGGGTGAAATTAAACAAAAAAATAACCGTCAAAGTGGTTTTGGAAAAAGCACAACCTTTCTGTTCGGCAAGTGGATCCATTGTCATGTTTACCAACAGAAATAACATGTTTTCTCAGTATTATGAAGCTCTCTACCTAGAAAACTCGAACGTGTGGAGGAATGGACTCCATGTGGAACCCATTAGCGTTTGCCGGCAGAAAACAAAAAGTTACATGCTAAAATGCATTCAAAACCGTCAAGTCCGTAGATAAAGCCCAGAAAACACAAAGAAACACAGAGGCTGTAGCAAGATGTGGGATTGAGATAGCCACAACACACCGGATATTTCTGCTTTCCTCCAGGCATATCCACACGAAATGTTGTGGAATTCAGCTGAAATTTAACCAAAAAATAACCGTCAAAGTGGTTTTGGAAAAAGCACAGCCTTTCTGTTCGGCAAGTGGATCCAATATCATGTTTACCAACAGAAATAACATGTTTTCTCACTATTATGAAGCTCTTTACCTAGAAAACTCGAACGTGTGGAGGAATGGACTCCATGTGGAACTCATTAGTGTTTGGCGGCAGAAAACAAAAAGTTACATGCTAAAATGCATTCAAAACCATCAAGTCCATAGATAAAGCCCAGAAAACACAAGCAGAGAGGCTGTAGCAAGATGTGGGATTGAGATAGCCACAGATCAATGGATATTTCTGCTTTCCCCCAGGCATATCCGGACAAAGTGTTGTGGAATTCGGGTGAAATGCACCCTAAAAATCACCATGAAAGTTGTTTCGGAAAGAAGCACAACCTTTCTGTTCAGCAGGTGGATCCAATGTCATGGTTACCAACAGAAATAGCATGTTTTCTCGGGATTCTGAATTCCTCTTCTGGGAGAACTCGAATGTGTGGAGGAATAGATTCCATGTGGAACCCATTAGCGTTTGCCGCCAGAAAACAAAAAGCTACATGCTAAAATGCATTCAAAACCGTTCATCTCCATAGATAAAGCCCAGAAAACACAAACAGAGAGGGTATAGAAAGATCTGGGATTGAGATAGCCACAACACACCGGATATTTCTGCTTTCCTGCAGGCATATCCGGACAAAGTGTTGTGGAATTCGGGTGAAATTTAACCAAAAACTCCCCGTCAAAGTGGTTTTGGAGAGAAGCAGATCATTCTGTTTGGCAAGTTGATCCAACGTCCTGTTTACCAACAGAAATAGCATGTTTTCTCGGGATTCTGAATTGTTCTTCTGAGAAAACTCGAAAGTGTGGAGGAATTGAATCCATGGGGAACCCATTAGCGTTTGGCGGCAGAAAACAAAAAGTTACATGCTAAAATGCATTCAAAACCGTCAAGTCCGTAGATAAAGCCCAGAAAACACAAAGAAACACAGAGGCTGTAGCAAGATCTGGAATTGAGATAGCCACAACACACCGGATATTTCTGATTTCCTCCAGGCATATGCGCACAAAATGTGGAATTCAGCTGAAATTTAACCAAAAACTCCCCGTCAAAGTGGTTTTGGAAAAAGCACAACCTTTCTGTTCGGCAAGTGGATCCAATGTTATGTTTACCAACAGAAATAGCATGTTTTCTCTGCATTATGAAGCTCTATACTTAGAAAACTCGAATGTGTGGAGGAATGGACTCCATGCGGAACTCATTAGCGTTTGCTGGCAGAAAGCAAAAAGTTACATGCTAAAATGCATTCAAAACCGTCAAGTCCGTAGATAAAGCCCAGAAAACACAAACAGAGAGGGTATAGAAAGATCTGGGATTGAGATAGCCACAACACACCGGATATTTCTGCTTTCCTCCAGGCATATCCGGACAAAGTGTTGTGGAATTCGGGTGAAATTTAACCAAAAACTCCCCGTCAAAGTGGTTTTGGAGAAAAGCAGATCATTCTGTTTGGCAAGTTGATCCAACGTCCTGTTTACCAACAGAAATAGCATGTTTTCTCGGGATTCTGAATTGTTCTTCTGAGAAAACTCGAAAGTGTGGAGGAATTGAATCCATGGGGAACCCATTAGCGTTTGCCGCCAGAAAACAAAAAGCTACATGCTAAAATGCATTCAAAACCGTTCATCTCCATAGATAAAGCCCAGAAAACACAAAGAAACACAGAGGCGGTAGCAAGATGTGGGATTGAGATAGCCACAACACACCGGATACTTCTGCTTTCCTGCAGGCATATCCGGACAAAATGTTGTGGAATTCGGGTGAAATTAAACAAAAAAATAACCGTCAAAGTGGTTTTGGAAAAAGCACAACCTTTCTGTTCGGCAAGTGGATCCATTGTCATGTTTACCAACAGAAATAACATGTTTTCTCAGTATTATGAAGCTCTCTACCTAGAAAACTCGAACGTGTGGAGGAATGGACTCCATGTGGAACCCATTAGCGTTTGCCGGCAGAAAACAAAAAGTTACATGCTAAAATGCATTCAAAACCGTCAAGTCCGTAGATAAAGCCCAGAAAACACAAAGAAACACAGAGGCTGTAGCAAGATGTGGGATTGAGATAGCCACAACACACCGGATATTTCTGCTTTCCTCCAGGCATATCCGCACGAAATGTTGTGGAATTCAGCTGAAATTTAACCAAAAAATAACCGTCAAAGTGGTTTTGGAAAAAGCACAGCCTTTCTGTTCGGCAAGTGGATCCAATATCATGTTTACCAACAGAAATAACATGTTTTCTCACTATTATGAAGCTCTTTACCTAGAAAACTCGAACGTGTGGAGGAATGGACTCCATGTGGAACTCATTAGTGTTTGGCGGCAGAAAACAAAAAGTTACATGCTAAAATGCATTCAAAACCATCAAGTCCATAGATAAAGCCCAGAAAACACAAGCAGAGAGGCTGTAGCAAGATGTGGGATTGAGATAGCCACAGATCAATGGATATTTCTGCTTTCCCCCAGGCATATCCGGACAAAGTGTTGTGGAATTCGGGTGAAATGCACCCTAAAAATCACCATGAAAGTTGTTTCGGAAAGAAGCACAACCTTTCTGTTCAGCAGGTGGATCCAATGTCATGGTTACCAACAGAAATAGCATGTTTTCTCGGGATTCTGAATTCCTCTTCTGGGAGAACTCGAATGTGTGGAGGAATAGATTCCATGTGGAACCCATTAGCGTTTGCCGCCAGAAAACAAAAAGCTACATGCTAAAATGCATTCAAAACCGTTCATCTCCATAGATAAAGCCCAGAAAACACAAACAGAGAGGGTATAGAAAGATCTGGGATTGAGATAGCCACAACACACCGGATATTTCTGCTTTCCTGCAGGCATATCCGGACAAAGTGTTGTGGAATTCGGGTGAAATTTAACCAAAAACTCCCCGTCAAAGTGGTTTTGGAGAGAAGCAGATCATTCTGTTTGGCAAGTTGATCCAACGTCCTGTTTACCAACAGAAATAGCATGTTTTCTCGGGATTCTGAATTGTTCTTCTGAGAAAACTCGAAAGTGTGGAGGAATTGAATCCATGGGGAACCCATTAGCGTTTGGCGGCAGAAAACAAAAAGTTACATGCTAAAATGCATTCAAAACCGTCAAGTCCGTAGATAAAGCCCAGAAAACACAAAGAAACACAGAGGCTGTAGCAAGATCTGGAATTGAGATAGCCACAACACACCGGATATTTCTGATTTCCTCCAGGCATATGCGCACAAAATGTGGAATTCAGCTGAAATTTAACCAAAAACTCCCCGTCAAAGTGGTTTTGGAAAAAGCACAACCTTTCTGTTCGGCAAGTGGATCCAATGTTATGTTTACCAACAGAAATAGCATGTTTTCTCTGCATTATGAAGCTCTATACTTAGAAAACTCGAATGTGTGGAGGAATGGACTCCATGCGGAACTCATTAGCGTTTGCTGGCAGAAAGCAAAAAGTTACATGCTAAAATGCATTCAAAACCGTCAAGTCCGTAGATAAAGCCCAGAAAACACAAACAGAGAGGGTATAGAAAGATCTGGGATTGAGATAGCCACAACACACCGGATATTTCTGCTTTCCTCCAGGCATATCCGGACAAAGTGTTGTGGAATTCGGGTGAAATTTAACCAAAAACTCCCCGTCAAAGTGGTTTTGGAGAAAAGCAGATCATTCTGTTTGGCAAGTTGATCCAACGTCCTGTTTACCAACAGAAATAGCATGTTTTCTCGGGATTCTGAATTCCTCTTCTGGGAGAACTCGAAAGTGTGGAGGAATTGAATCCATGGGGAACCCATTAGCGTTTGCCGCCAGAAAACAAAAAGCTACATGCTAAAATGCATTCAAAACCGTTCATCTCCATAGATAAAGCCCAGAAAACACAAAGAAACACAGAGGCGGTAGCAAGATGTGGGATTGAGATAGCCACAACACACCGGATACTTCTGCTTTCCTGCAGGCATATCCGGACAAAATGTTGTGGAATTCGGGTGAAATTAAACAAAAAAATAACCGTCAAAGTGGTTTTGGAAAAAGCACAACCTTTCTGTTCGGCAAGTGGATCCATTGTCATGTTTACCAACAGAAATAACATGTTTTCTCAGTATTATGAAGCTCTCTACCTAGAAAACTCGAACGTGTGGAGGAATGGACTCCATGTGGAACCCATTAGCGTTTGCCGGCAGAAAACAAAAAGTTACATGCTAAAATGCATTCAAAACCGTCAAGTCCGTAGATAAAGCCCAGAAAACACAAAGAAACACAGAGGCTGTAGCAAGATGTGGGATTGAGATAGCCACAACACACCGGATATTTCTGCTTTCCTCCAGGCATATCCACACGAAATGTTGTGGAATTCAGCTGAAATTTAACCAAAAAATAACCGTCAAAGTGGTTTTGGAAAAAGCACAGCCTTTCTGTTCGGCAAGTGGATCCAATATCATGTTTACCAACAGAAATAACATGTTTTCTCACTATTATGAAGCTCTTTACCTAGAAAACTCGAACGTGTGGAGGAATGGACTCCATGTGGAACTCATTAGTGTTTGGCGGCAGAAAACAAAAAGTTACATGCTAAAATGCATTCAAAACCATCAAGTCCATAGATAAAGCCCAGAAAACACAAGCAGAGAGGCTGTAGCAAGATGTGGGATTGAGATAGCCACAGATCAATGGATATTTCTGCTTTCCCCCAGGCATATCCGGACAAAGTGTTGTGGAATTCGGGTGAAATGCACCCTAAAAATCACCATGAAAGTTGTTTCGGAAAGAAGCACAACCTTTCTGTTCAGCAGGTGGATCCAATGTCATGGTTACCAACAGAAATAGCATGTTTTCTCGGGATTCTGAATTCCTCTTCTGGGAGAACTCGAATGTGTGGAGGAATAGATTCCATGTGGAACCCATTAGCGTTTGCCGCCAGAAAACAAAAAGCTACATGCTAAAATGCATTCAAAACCGTTCATCTCCATAGATAAAGCCCAGAAAACACAAACAGAGAGGGTATAGAAAGATCTGGGATTGAGATAGCCACAACACACCGGATATTTCTGCTTTCCTGCAGGCATATCCGGACAAAGTGTTGTGGAATTCGGGTGAAATTTAACCAAAAACTCCCCGTCAAAGTGGTTTTGGAGAGAAGCAGATCATTCTGTTTGGCAAGTTGATCCAACGTCCTGTTTACCAACAGAAATAGCATGTTTTCTCGGGATTCTGAATTGTTCTTCTGAGAAAACTCGAAAGTGTGGAGGAATTGAATCCATGGGGAACCCATTAGCGTTTGGCGGCAGAAAACAAAAAGTTACATGCTAAAATGCATTCAAAACCGTCAAGTCCGTAGATAAAGCCCAGAAAACACAAAGAAACACAGAGGCTGTAGCAAGATCTGGAATTGAGATAGCCACAACACACCGGATATTTCTGATTTCCTCCAGGCATATGCGCACAAAATGTGGAATTCAGCTGAAATTTAACCAAAAACTCCCCGTCAAAGTGGTTTTGGAAAAAGCACAACCTTTCTGTTCGGCAAGTGGATCCAATGTTATGTTTACCAACAGAAATAGCATGTTTTCTCTGCATTATGAAGCTCTATACTTAGAAAACTCGAATGTGTGGAGGAATGGACTCCATGCGGAACTCATTAGCGTTTGCTGGCAGAAAGCAAAAAGTTACATGCTAAAATGCATTCAAAACCGTCAAGTCCGTAGATAAAGCCCAGAAAACACAAACAGAGAGGGTATAGAAAGATCTGGGATTGAGATAGCCACAACACACCGGATATTTCTGCTTTCCTCCAGGCATATCCGGACAAAGTGTTGTGGAATTCGGGTGAAATTTAACCAAAAACTCCCCGTCAAAGTGGTTTTGGAGAAAAGCAGATCATTCTGTTTGGCAAGTTGATCCAACGTCCTGTTTACCAACAGAAATAGCATGTTTTCTCGGGATTCTGAATTCCTCTTCTGGGAGAACTCGAAAGTGTGGAGGAATTGAATCCATGGGGAACCCATTAGCGTTTGCCGCCAGAAAACAAAAAGCTACATGCTAAAATGCATTCAAAACCGTTCATCTCCATAGATAAAGCCCAGAAAACACAAAGAAACACAGAGGCGGTAGCAAGATGTGGGATTGAGATAGCCACAACACACCGGATACTTCTGCTTTCCTGCAGGCATATCCGGACAAAATGTTGTGGAATTCGGGTGAAATTAAACAAAAAAATAACCGTCAAAGTGGTTTTGGAAAAAGCACAACCTTTCTGTTCGGCAAGTGGATCCATTGTCATGTTTACCAACAGAAATAACATGTTTTCTCAGTATTATGAAGCTCTCTACCTAGAAAACTCGAACGTGTGGAGGAATGGACTCCATGTGGAACCCATTAGCGTTTGCCGGCAGAAAACAAAAAGTTACATGCTAAAATGCATTCAAAACCGTCAAGTCCGTAGATAAAGCCCAGAAAACACAAAGAAACACAGAGGCTGTAGCAAGATGTGGGATTGAGATAGCCACAACACACCGGATATTTCTGCTTTCCTCCAGGCATATCCGCACGAAATGTTGTGGAATTCAGCTGAAATTTAACCAAAAAATAACCGTCAAAGTGGTTTTGGAAAAAGCACAGCCTTTCTGTTCGGCAAGTGGATCCAATATCATGTTTACCAACAGAAATAACATGTTTTCTCACTATTATGAAGCTCTTTACCTAGAAAACTCGAACGTGTGGAGGAATGGACTCCATGTGGAACTCATTAGTGTTTGGCGGCAGAAAACAAAAAGTTACATGCTAAAATGCATTCAAAACCATCAAGTCCATAGATAAAGCCCAGAAAACACAAGCAGAGAGGCTGTAGCAAGATGTGGGATTGAGATAGCCACAGATCAATGGATATTTCTGCTTTCCCCCAGGCATATCCGGACAAAGTGTTGTGGAATTCGGGTGAAATGCACCCTAAAAATCACCATGAAAGTTGTTTCGGAAAGAAGCACAACCTTTCTGATCAGCAGGTGGATCCAATGTCATGGTTACCAACAGAAATAGCATGTTTTCTCGGGATTCTGAATTCCTCTTCTGGGAGAACTCGAATGTGTGGAGGAATAGATTCCATGTGGAACCCATTAGCGTTTGCCGCCAGAAAACAAAAAGCTACATGCTAAAATGCATTCAAAACCGTTCATCTCCATAGATAAAGCCCAGAAAACACAAACAGAGAGGGTATAGAAAGATCTGGGATTGAGATAGCCACAACACACCGGATATTTCTGCTTTCCTGCAGGCATATCCGGACAAAGTGTTGTGGAATTCGGGTGAAATTTAACCAAAAACTCCCCGTCAAAGTGGTTTTGGAGAGAAGCAGATCATTCTGTTTGGCAAGTTGATCCAACGTCCTGTTTACCAACAGAAATAGCATGTTTTCTCGGGATTCTGAATTGTTCTTCTGAGAAAACTCGAAAGTGTGGAGGAATTGAATCCATGGGGAACCCATTAGCGTTTGGCGGCAGAAAACAAAAAGTTACATGCTAAAATGCATTCAAAACCGTCAAGTCCGTAGATAAAGCCCAGAAAACACAAAGAAACACAGAGGCTGTAGCAAGATCTGGAATTGAGATAGCCACAACACACCGGATATTTCTGATTTCCTCCAGGCATATGCGCACAAAATGTGGAATTCAGCTGAAATTTAACCAAAAACTCCCCGTCAAAGTGGTTTTGGAAAAAGCACAACCTTTCTGTTCGGCAAGTGGATCCAATGTTATGTTTACCAACAGAAATAGCATGTTTTCTCTGCATTATGAAGCTCTATACTTAGAAAACTCGAATGTGTGGAGGAATGGACTCCATGCGGAACTCATTAGCGTTTGCTGGCAGAAAGCAAAAAGTTACATGCTAAAATGCATTCAAAACCGTCAAGTCCGTAGATAAAGCCCAGAAAACACAAACAGAGAGGGTATAGAAAGATCTGGGATTGAGATAGCCACAACACACCGGATATTTCTGCTTTCCTCCAGGCATATCCGGACAAAGTGTTGTGGAATTCGGGTGAAATTTAACCAAAAACTCCCCGTCAAAGTGGTTTTGGAGAAAAGCAGATCATTCTGTTTGGCAAGTTGATCCAACGTCCTGTTTACCAACAGAAATAGCATGTTTTCTCGGGATTCTGAATTGTTCTTCTGAGAAAACTCGAAGGTGTGGAGGAATTGAATCCATGGGGAACCCATTAGCGTTTGGCGGCAGAAAACAAAAAGTTACATGCTAAAATGCATTCAAAACCGTCAAGTCCGTAGATAAAGCCCAGAAAACACAAAGAAACACAGAGGCTGTAGCAAGATCTGGAATTGAGATAGCCACAACACACCGGATATTTCTGCTTTCCTCCAGGCATATGCGCACAAAATGTGGAATTCAGCTGAAATTTAACCAAAAACTCCCCGTCAAAGTGGTTTTGGAAAAAGCACAACCTTTCTGTTCGGCAAGTGGATCCAATGTTATGTTTACCAACAGAAATAGCATGTTTTCTCTGCATTATGAAGCTCTATACTTAGAAAACTCGAATGTGTGGAGGAATGGACTCCATGCGGAACTCATTAGCGTTTGCTGGCAGAAAGCAAAAAGTTACATGCTAAAATGCATTCAAAACCGTCAAGTCCGTAGATAAAGCCCAGAAAACACAAACAGAGAGGGTATAGAAAGATCTGGGATTGAGATAGCCACAACACACCGGATATTTCTGCTTTCCTGCAGGCATATCCGGACAAAGTGTTGTGGAATTCGGGTGAAATTTAACCAAAAACTCCCCGTCAAAGTGGTTTTGGAGAAAAGCAGATCATTCTGTTTGGCAAGTTGATCCAACGTCCTGTTTACCAACAGAAATAGCATGTTTTCTCGGGATTCTGAATTGTTCTTCTGAGAAAACTCGAAAGTGTGGAGGAATTGAATCCATGGGGAACCCATTAGCGTTTGCCGCCAGAAAACAAAAAGCTACATGCTAAAATGCATTCAAAACCGTTCATCTCCATAGATAAAGCCCAGAAAACACAAAGAAACACAGAGGCGGTAGCAAGATGTGGGATTGAGATAGCCACAACACACCGGATACTTCTGCTTTCCTGCAGGCATATCCGGACAAAATGTTGTGGAATTCGGGTGAAATTAAACAAAAAAATAACCGTCAAAGTGGTTTTGGAAAAAGCACAACCTTTCTGTTCGGCAAGTGGATCCATTGTCATGTTTACCAACAGAAATAACATGTTTTCTCAGTATTATGAAGCTCTCTACCTAGAAAACTCGAACGTGTGGAGGAATGGACTCCATGTGGAACCCATTAGCGTTTGCCGGCAGAAAACAAAAAGTTACATGCTAAAATGCATTCAAAACCGTCAAGTCCGTAGATAAAGCCCAGAAAACACAAAGAAACACAGAGGCTGTAGCAAGATGTGGGATTGAGATAGCCACAACACACCGGATATTTCTGCTTTCCTCCAGGCATATCCGCACGAAATGTTGTGGAATTCAGCTGAAATTTAACCAAAAACTCCCCGTCAAAGTGGTTTTGGAAAAAGCACAGCCTTTCTGTTCGGCAAGTGGATCCAATATCATGTTTACCAACAGAAATAACATGTTTTCTCACTATTATGAAGCTCTTTACCTAGAAAACTCGAACGTGTGGAGGAATGGACTCCATGTGGAACTCATTAGTGTTTGGCGGCAGAAAACAAAAAGTTACATGCTAAAATGCATTCAAAACCATCAAGTCCATAGATAAAGCCCAGAAAACACAAGCAGAGAGGCTGTAGCAAGATGTGGGATTGAGATAGCCACAGATCAATGGATATTTCTGCTTTCCCCCAGGCATATCCGGACAAAGTGTTGTGGAATTCGGGTGAAATGCACCCTAAAAATCACCATGAAAGTTGTTTCGGAAAGAAGCACAACCTTTCTGTTCAGCAGGTGGATCCAATGTCATGGTTACCAACAGAAATAGCATGTTTTCTCGGGATTCTGAATTGTTCTTCTGAGAAAACTCGAAAGTGTGGAGGAATTGAATCCATGGGGAACCCATTAGCGTTTGGCGGCAGAAAACAAAAAGTTACATGCTAAAATGCATTCAAAACCGTCAAGTCCGTAGATAAAGCCCAGAAAACACAAAGAAACACAGAGGCTGTAGCAAGATCTGGAATTGAGATAGCCACAACACACCGGATATTTCTGATTTCCTCCAGGCATATGCGCACAAAATGTGGAATTCAGCTGAAATTTAACCAAAAACTCCCCGTCAAAGTGGTTTTGGAAAAAGCACAACCTTTCTGTTCGGCAAGTGGATCCAATGTTATGTTTACCAACAGAAATAGCATGTTTTCTCTGCATTATGAAGCTCTATACTTAGAAAACTCGAATGTGTGGAGGAATGGACTCCATGCGGAACTCATTAGCGTTTGCTGGCAGAAAGCAAAAAGTTACATGCTAAAATGCATTCAAAACCGTCAAGTCCGTAGATAAAGCCCAGAAAACACAAACAGAGAGGGTATAGAAAGATCTGGGATTGAGATAGCCACAACACACCGGATATTTCTGCTTTCCTCCAGGCATATCCGGACAAAGTGTTGTGGAATTCGGGTGAAATTTAACCAAAAACTCCCCGTCAAAGTGGTTTTGGAGAAAAGCAGATCATTCTGTTTGGCAAGTTGATCCAACGTCCTGTTTACCAACAGAAATAGCATGTTTTCTCGGGATTCTGAATTGTTCTTCTGAGAAAACTCGAAGGTGTGGAGGAATTGAATCCATGGGGAACCCATTAGCGTTTGGCGGCAGAAAACAAAAAGTTACATGCTAAAATGCATTCAAAACCGTCAAGTCCGTAGATAAAGCCCAGAAAACACAAAGAAACACAGAGGCTGTAGCAAGATCTGGAATTGAGATAGCCACAACACACCGGATATTTCTGCTTTCCTCCAGGCATATGCGCACAAAATGTGGAATTCAGCTGAAATTTAACCAAAAACTCCCCGTCAAAGTGGTTTTGGAAAAAGCACAACCTTTCTGTTCGGCAAGTGGATCCAATGTTATGTTTACCAACAGAAATAGCATGTTTTCTCTGCATTATGAAGCTCTATACTTAGAAAACTCGAATGTGTGGAGGAATGGACTCCATGCGGAACTCATTAGCGTTTGCTGGCAGAAAGCAAAAAGTTACATGCTAAAATGCATTCAAAACCGTCAAGTCCGTAGATAAAGCCCAGAAAACACAAACAGAGAGGGTATAGAAAGATCTGGGATTGAGATAGCCACAACACACCGGATATTTCTGCTTTCCTGCAGGCATATCCGGACAAAGTGTTGTGGAATTCGGGTGAAATTTAACCAAAAACTCCCCGTCAAAGTGGTTTTGGAGAAAAGCAGATCATTCTGTTTGGCAAGTTGATCCAACGTCCTGTTTACCAACAGAAATAGCATGTTTTCTCGGGATTCTGAATTGTTCTTCTGAGAAAACTCGAAAGTGTGGAGGAATTGAATCCATGGGGAACCCATTAGCGTTTGCCGCCAGAAAACAAAAAGCTACATGCTAAAATGCATTCAAAACCGTTCATCTCCATAGATAAAGCCCAGAAAACACAAAGAAACACAGAGGCGGTAGCAAGATGTGGGATTGAGATAGCCACAACACACCGGATACTTCTGCTTTCCTGCAGGCATATCCGGACAAAATGTTGTGGAATTCGGGTGAAATTAAACAAAAAAATAACCGTCAAAGTGGTTTTGGAAAAAGCACAACCTTTCTGTTCGGCAAGTGGATCCATTGTCATGTTTACCAACAGAAATAACATGTTTTCTCAGTATTATGAAGCTCTCTACCTAGAAAACTCGAACGTGTGGAGGAATGGACTCCATGTGGAACCCATTAGCGTTTGCCGGCAGAAAACAAAAAGTTACATGCTAAAATGCATTCAAAACCGTCAAGTCCGTAGATAAAGCCCAGAAAACACAAAGAAACACAGAGGCTGTAGCAAGATGTGGGATTGAGATAGCCACAACACACCGGATATTTCTGCTTTCCTCCAGGCATATCCGCACGAAATGTTGTGGAATTCAGCTGAAATTTAACCAAAAACTCCCCGTCAAAGTGGTTTTGGAAAAAGCACAGCCTTTCTGTTCGGCAAGTGGATCCAATATCATGTTTACCAACAGAAATAACATGTTTTCTCACTATTATGAAGCTCTTTACCTAGAAAACTCGAACGTGTGGAGGAATGGACTCCATGTGGAACTCATTAGTGTTTGGCGGCAGAAAACAAAAAGTTACATGCTAAAATGCATTCAAAACCATCAAGTCCATAGATAAAGCCCAGAAAACACAAGCAGAGAGGCTGTAGCAAGATGTGGGATTGAGATAGCCACAGATCAATGGATATTTCTGCTTTCCCCCAGGCATATCCGGACAAAGTGTTGTGGAATTCGGGTGAAATGCACCCTAAAAATCACCATGAAAGTTGTTTCGGAAAGAAGCACAACCTTTCTGTTCAGCAGGTGGATCCAATGTCATGGTTACCAACAGAAATAGCATGTTTTCTCGGGATTCTGAATTCCTCTTCTGGGAGAACTCGAATGTGTGGAGGAATAGATTCCATGTGGAACCCATTAGCGTTTGCCGCCAGAAAACAAAAAGCTACATGCTAAAATGCATTCAAAACCGTTCATCTCCATAGATAAAGCCCAGAAAACACAAACAGAGAGGGTATAGAAAGATGTGGGATTGAGATAGCCACAACACACCGGATATTTCTGCTTTCCTCCAGGCATATCCGGACAAAGTGTTGTGGAATTCGGGTGAAATTTAACCAAAAACTCCCCGTCAAAGTGGTTTTGGAGAAAAGCAGATCATTCTGTTTGGCAAGTTGATCCAACGTCCTGTTTACCAACAGAAATAGCATGTTTTCTCGGGATTCTGAATTGTTCTTCTGAGAAAACTCGAAAGTGTGGAGGAATTGAATCCATGGGGAACCCATTAGCGTTTGCCGCCAGAAAACAAAAAGCTACATGCTAAAATGCATTCAAAACCGTTCATCTCCATAGATAAAGCCCAGAAAACACAAAGAAACACAGAGGCGGTAGCAAGATGTGGGATTGAGATAGCCACAACACACCGGATACTTCTGCTTTCCTGCAGGCATATCCGGACAAAATGTTGTGGAATTCGGGTGAAATTAAACAAAAAAATAACCGTCAAAGTGGTTTTGGAAAAAGCACAACCTTTCTGTTCGGCAAGTGGATCCATTGTCATGTTTACCAACAGAAATAACATGTTTTCTCAGTATTATGAAGCTCTCTACCTAGAAAACTCGAACGTGTGGAGGAATGGACTCCATGTGGAACCCATTAGCGTTTGCCGGCAGAAAACAAAAAGTTACATGCTAAAATGCATTCAAAACCGTCAAGTCCGTAGATAAAGCCCAGAAAACACAAAGAAACACAGAGGCTGTAGCAAGATGTGGGATTGAGATAGCCACAACACACCGGATATTTCTGCTTTCCTCCAGGCATATCCGCACGAAATGTTGTGGAATTCAGCTGAAATTTAACCAAAAAATAACCGTCAAAGTGGTTTTGGAAAAAGCACAGCCTTTCTGTTCGGCAAGTGGATCCAATATCATGTTTACCAACAGAAATAACATGTTTTCTCACTATTATGAAGCTCTTTACCTAGAAAACTTGAACGTGTGGAGGAATGGACTCCATGTGGAACTCATTAGTGTTTGGCGGCAGAAAACAAAAAGTTACATGCTAAAATGCATTCAAAACCATCAAGTCCATAGATAAAGCCCAGAAAACACAAGCAGAGAGGCTGTAGCAAGATGTGGGATTGAGATAGCCACAGATCAATGGATATTTCTGCTTTCCCCCAGGCATATCCGGACAAAGTGTTGTGGAATTCGGGTGAAATGCACCCTAAAAATCACCATGAAAGTTGTTTCGGAAAGAAGCACAACCTTTCTGTTCAGCAGGTGGATCCAATGTCATGGTTACCAACAGAAATAGCATGTTTTCTCGGGATTCTGAATTCCTCTTCTGGGAGAACTCGAATGTGTGGAGGAATAGATTCCATGTGGAACCCATTAGCGTTTGCCGCCAGAAAACAAAAAGCTACATGCTAAAATGCATTCAAAACCGTTCATCTCCATAGATAAAGCCCAGAAAACACAAACAGAGAGGGTATAGAAAGATCTGGGATTGAGATAGCCACAACACACCGGATACTTCTGCTTTCCTGCAGGCATATCCACACGAAATGTTGTGGAATTCGGGTGAAATTAAACAAAAAAATAACCGTCAAAGTGGTTTTGGAAAAAGCACAACCTTTCTGTTCGGCAAGTGGATCCATTGTCATGTTTACCAACAGAAATAACATGTTTTCTCAGTATTATGAAGCTCTCTACCTAGAAAACTCGAACGTGTGGAGGAATGGACTCCATGTGGAACTCATTAGTGTTTGGCGGCAGAAAACAAAAAGTTACATGCTAAAATGCATTCAAAACCATCAAGTCCATAGATAAAGCCCAGAAAACACAAGCAGAGAGGCTGTAGCAAGATGTGGGATTGAGATAGCCACAGATCAATGGATATTTCTGCTTTCCCCCAGGCATATCCGGACAAAGTGTTGTGGAATTCGGGTGAAATGCACCCTAAAAATCACCATGAAAGTTGTTTCGGAAAGAAGCACAACCTTTCTGTTCAGCAGGTGGATCCAATGTCATGGTTACCAACAGAAATAGCATGTTTTCTCGGGATTCTGAATTCCTCTTCTGGGAGAACTCGAATGTGTGGAGGAATAGATTCCATGTGGAACCCATTAGCGTTTGCCGCCAGAAAACAAAAAGCTACATGCTAAAATGCATTCAAAACCGTTCATCTCCATAGATAAAGCCCAGAAAACACAAACAGAGAGGGTATAGAAAGATCTGGGATTGAGATAGCCACAACACACCGGATATTTCTGCTTTCCTCCAGGCATATCCGGACAAAGTGTTGTGGAATTCGGGTGAAATTTAACCAAAAACTCCCCGTCAAAGTGGTTTTGGAGAAAAGCAGATCATTCTGTTTGGCAAGTTGATCCAACGTCCTGTTTACCAACAGAAATAGCATGTTTTCTCGGGATTCTGAATTGTTCTTCTGAGAAAACTCGAAAGTGTGGAGGAATTGAATCCATGGGGAACCCATTAGCGTTTGCCGCCAGAAAACAAAAAGCTACATGCTAAAATGCATTCAAAACCGTTCATCTCCATAGATAAAGCCCAGAAAACACAAAGAAACACAGAGGCGGTAGCAAGATGTGGGATTGAGATAGCCACAACACACCGGATACTTCTGCTTTCCTGCAGGCATATCCGGACAAAATGTTGTGGAATTCGGGTGAAATTAAACAAAAAAATAACCGTCAAAGTGGTTTTGGAAAAAGCACAACCTTTCTGTTCGGCAAGTGGATCCATTGTCATGTTTACCAACAGAAATAACATGTTTTCTCAGTATTATGAAGCTCTCTACCTAGAAAACTCGAACGTGTGGAGGAATGGACTCCATGTGGAACCCATTAGCGTTTGCCGGCAGAAAACAAAAAGTTACATGCTAAAATGCATTCAAAACCGTCAAGTCCGTAGATAAAGCCCAGAAAACACAAAGAAACACAGAGGCTGTAGCAAGATGTGGGATTGAGATAGCCACAACACACCGGATATTTCTGCTTTCCTCCAGGCATATCCGCACGAAATGTTGTGGAATTCAGCTGAAATTTAACCAAAAAATAACCGTCAAAGTGGTTTTGGAAAAAGCACAGCCTTTCTGTTCGGCAAGTGGATCCAATATCATGTTTACCAACAGAAATAACATGTTTTCTCACTATTATGAAGCTCTTTACCTAGAAAACTTGAACGTGTGGAGGAATGGACTCCATGTGGAACTCATTAGTGTTTGGCGGCAGAAAACAAAAAGTTACATGCTAAAATGCATTCAAAACCATCAAGTCCATAGATAAAGCCCAGAAAACACAAGCAGAGAGGCTGTAGCAAGATGTGGGATTGAGATAGCCACAGATCAATGGATATTTCTGCTTTCCCCCAGGCATATCCGGACAAAGTGTTGTGGAATTCGGGTGAAATGCACCCTAAAAATCACCATGAAAGTTGTTTCGGAAAGAAGCACAACCTTTCTGTTCAGCAGGTGGATCCAATGTCATGGTTACCAACAGAAATAGCATGTTTTCTCGGGATTCTGAATTCCTCTTCTGGGAGAACTCGAATGTGTGGAGGAATAGATTCCATGTGGAACCCATTAGCGTTTGCCGCCAGAAAACAAAAAGCTACATGCTAAAATGCATTCAAAACCGTTCATCTCCATAGATAAAGCCCAGAAAACACAAACAGAGAGGGTATAGAAAGATCTGGGATTGAGATAGCCACAACACACCGGATACTTCTGCTTTCCTGCAGGCATATCCACACGAAATGTTGTGGAATTCGGGTGAAATTAAACAAAAAAATAACCGTCAAAGTGGTTTTGGAAAAAGCACAACCTTTCTGTTCGGCAAGTGGATCCATTGTCATGTTTACCAACAGAAATAACATGTTTTCTCAGTATTATGAAGCTCTCTACCTAGAAAACTCGAACGTGTGGAGGAATGGACTCCATGTGGAACTCATTAGTGTTTGGCGGCAGAAAACAAAAAGTTACATGCTAAAATGCATTCAAAACCATCAAGTCCATAGATAAAGCCCAGAAAACACAAGCAGAGAGGCTGTAGCAAGATGTGGGATTGAGATAGCCACAGATCAATGGATATTTCTGCTTTCCCCCAGGCATATCCGGACAAAGTGTTGTGGAATTCGGGTGAAATGCACCCTAAAAATCACCATGAAAGTTGTTTCGGAAAGAAGCACAACCTTTCTGTTCAGCAGGTGGATCCAATGTCATGGTTACCAACAGAAATAGCATGTTTTCTCGGGATTCTGAATTCCTCTTCTGGGAGAACTCGAATGTGTGGAGGAATAGATTCCATGTGGAACCCATTAGCGTTTGCCGGCAGAAAACAAAAAGCTACATGCTAAAATGCATTCAAAACCGTTCATCTCCATAGATAAAGCCCAGAAAACACAAACAGAGAGGGTATAGAAAGATGTGGGATTGAGATAGCCACAACACACCGGATATTTCTGCTTTCCTCCAGGCATATCCGGACAAAGTGTTGTGGAATTCGGGTGAAATTTAACCAAAAACTCCCCGTCAAAGTGGTTTTGGAGAAAAGCAGATCATTCTGTTTGGCAAGTTGATCCAACGTCCTGTTTACCAACAGAAATAGCATGTTTTCTCGGGATTCTGAATTGTTCTTCTGAGAAAACTCGAAAGTGTGGAGGAATTGAATCCATGGGGAACCCATTAGCGTTTGCCGCCAGAAAACAAAAAGCTACATGCTAAAATGCATTCAAAACCGTTCATCTCCATAGATAAAGCCCAGAAAACACAAAGAAACACAGAGGCGGTAGCAAGATGTGGGATTGAGATAGCCACAACACACCGGATACTTCTGCTTTCCTGCAGGCATATCCGGACAAAATGTTGTGGAATTCGGGTGAAATTAAACAAAAAAATAACCGTCAAAGTGGTTTTGGAAAAAGCACAACCTTTCTGTTCGGCAAGTGGATCCATTGTCATGTTTACCAACAGAAATAACATGTTTTCTCAGTATTATGAAGCTCTCTACCTAGAAAACTCGAACGTGTGGAGGAATGGACTCCATGTGGAACCCATTAGCGTTTGCCGGCAGAAAACAAAAAGTTACATGCTAAAATGCATTCAAAACCGTCAAGTCCGTAGATAAAGCCCAGAAAACACAAAGAAACACAGAGGCTGTAGCAAGATGTGGGATTGAGATAGCCACAACACACCGGATATTTCTGCTTTCCTCCAGGCATATCCGCACGAAATGTTGTGGAATTCAGCTGAAATTTAACCAAAAAATAACCGTCAAAGTGGTTTTGGAAAAAGCACAGCCTTTCTGTTCGGCAAGTGGATCCAATATCATGTTTACCAACAGAAATAACATGTTTTCTCACTATTATGAAGCTCTTTACCTAGAAAACTCGAACGTGTGGAGGAATGGACTCCATGTGGAACTCATTAGTGTTTGGCGGCAGAAAACAAAAAGTTACATGCTAAAATGCATTCAAAACCATCAAGTCCATAGATAAAGCCCAGAAAACACAAGCAGAGAGGCTGTAGCAAGATGTGGGATTGAGATAGCCACAGATCAATGGATATTTCTGCTTTCCCCCAGGCATATCCGGACAAAGTGTTGTGGAATTCGGGTGAAATGCACCCTAAAAATCACCATGAAAGTTGTTTCGGAAAGAAGCACAACCTTTCTGTTCAGCAGGTGGATCCAATGTCATGGTTACCAACAGAAATAGCATGTTTTCTCGGGATTCTGAATTCCTCTTCTGGGAGAACTCGAATGTGTGGAGGAATAGATTCCATGTGGAACCCATTAGCGTTTGCCGCCAGAAAACAAAAAGCTACATGCTAAAATGCATTCAAAACCGTTCATCTCCATAGATAAAGCCCAGAAAACACAAACAGAGAGGGTATAGAAAGATCTGGGATTGAGATAGCCACAACACACCGGATATTTCTGCTTTCCTGCAGGCATATCCGGACAAAGTGTTGTGGAATTCGGGTGAAATTTAACCAAAAACTCCCCGTCAAAGTGGTTTTGGAGAGAAGCAGATCATTCTGTTTGGCAAGTTGATCCAACGTCCTGTTTACCAACAGAAATAGCATGTTTTCTCGGGATTCTGAATTGTTCTTCTGAGAAAACTCGAAAGTGTGGAGGAATTGAATCCATGGGGAACCCATTAGCGTTTGGCGGCAGAAAACAAAAAGTTACATGCTAAAATGCATTCAAAACCGTCAAGTCCGTAGATAAAGCCCAGAAAACACAAAGAAACACAGAGGCTGTAGCAAGATCTGGAATTGAGATAGCCACAACACACCGGATATTTCTGATTTCCTCCAGGCATATGCGCACAAAATGTGGAATTCAGCTGAAATTTAACCAAAAACTCCCCGTCAAAGTGGTTTTGGAAAAAGCACAACCTTTCTGTTCGGCAAGTGGATCCAATGTTATGTTTACCAACAGAAATAGCATGTTTTCTCTGCATTATGAAGCTCTATACTTAGAAAACTCGAATGTGTGGAGGAATGGACTCCATGCGGAACTCATTAGCGTTTGCTGGCAGAAAGCAAAAAGTTACATGCTAAAATGCATTCAAAACCGTCAAGTCCGTAGATAAAGCCCAGAAAACACAAACAGAGAGGGTATAGAAAGATCTGGGATTGAGATAGCCACAACACACCGGATATTTCTGCTTTCCTCCAGGCATATCCGGACAAAGTGTTGTGGAATTCGGGTGAAATTTAACCAAAAACTCCCCGTCAAAGTGGTTTTGGAGAAAAGCAGATCATTCTGTTTGGCAAGTTGATCCAACGTCCTGTTTACCAACAGAAATAGCATGTTTTCTCGGGATTCTGAATTGTTCTTCTGAGAAAACTCGAAGGTGTGGAGGAATTGAATCCATGGGGAACCCATTAGCGTTTGCCGCCAGAAAACAAAAAGCTACATGCTAAAATGCATTCAAAACCGTTCATCTCCATAGATAAAGCCCAGAAAACACAAAGAAACACAGAGGCGGTAGCAAGATGTGGGATTGAGATAGCCACAACACACCGGATACTTCTGCTTTCCTGCAGGCATATCCGGACAAAATGTTGTGGAATTCGGGTGAAATTAAACAAAAAAATAACCGTCAAAGTGGTTTTGGAAAAAGCACAACCTTTCTGTTCGGCAAGTGGATCCATTGTCATGTTTACCAACAGAAATAACATGTTTTCTCAGTATTATGAAGCTCTCTACCTAGAAAACTCGAACGTGTGGAGGAATGGACTCCATGTGGAACCCATTAGCGTTTGCCGGCAGAAAACAAAAAGTTACATGCTAAAATGCATTCAAAACCGTCAAGTCCGTAGATAAAGCCCAGAAAACACAAAGAAACACAGAGGCTGTAGCAAGATGTGGGATTGAGATAGCCACAACACACCGGATATTTCTGCTTTCCTCCAGGCATATCCGCACGAAATGTTGTGGAATTCAGCTGAAATTTAACCAAAAAATAACCGTCAAAGTGGTTTTGGAAAAAGCACAGCCTTTCTGTTCGGCAAGTGGATCCAATATCATGTTTACCAACAGAAATAACATGTTTTCTCACTATTATGAAGCTCTTTACCTAGAAAACTCGAACGTGTGGAGGAATGGACTCCATGTGGAACTCATTAGTGTTTGGCGGCAGAAAACAAAAAGTTACATGCTAAAATGCATTCAAAACCATCAAGTCCATAGATAAAGCCCAGAAAACACAAGCAGAGAGGCTGTAGCAAGATGTGGGATTGAGATAGCCACAGATCAATGGATATTTCTGCTTTCCCCCAGGCATATCCGGACAAAGTGTTGTGGAATTCGGGTGAAATGCACCCTAAAAATCACCATGAAAGTTGTTTCGGAAAGAAGCACAACCTTTCTGTTCAGCAGGTGGATCCAATGTCATGGTTACCAACAGAAATAGCATGTTTTCTCGGGATTCTGAATTCCTCTTCTGGGAGAACTCGAATGTGTGGAGGAATAGATTCCATGTGGAACCCATTAGCGTTTGCCGCCAGAAAACAAAAAGCTACATGCTAAAATGCATTCAAAACCGTTCATCTCCATAGATAAAGCCCAGAAAACACAAACAGAGAGGGTATAGAAAGATCTGGGATTGAGATAGCCACAACACACCGGATATTTCTGCTTTCCTGCAGGCATATCCGGACAAAGTGTTGTGGAATTCGGGTGAAATTTAACCAAAAACTCCCCGTCAAAGTGGTTTTGGAGAGAAGCAGATCATTCTGTTTGGCAAGTTGATCCAACGTCCTGTTTACCAACAGAAATAGCATGTTTTCTCGGGATTCTGAATTGTTCTTCTGAGAAAACTCGAAAGTGTGGAGGAATTGAATCCATGGGGAACCCATTAGCGTTTGGCGGCAGAAAACAAAAAGTTACATGCTAAAATGCATTCAAAACCGTCAAGTCCGTAGATAAAGCCCAGAAAACACAAAGAAACACAGAGGCTGTAGCAAGATCTGGAATTGAGATAGCCACAACACACCGGATATTTCTGATTTCCTCCAGGCATATGCGCACAAAATGTGGAATTCAGCTGAAATTTAACCAAAAACTCCCCGTCAAAGTGGTTTTGGAAAAAGCACAACCTTTCTGTTCGGCAAGTGGATCCAATGTTATGTTTACCAACAGAAATAGCATGTTTTCTCTGCATTATGAAGCTCTATACTTAGAAAACTCGAATGTGTGGAGGAATGGACTCCATGCGGAACTCATTAGCGTTTGCTGGCAGAAAGCAAAAAGTTACATGCTAAAATGCATTCAAAACCGTCAAGTCCGTAGATAAAGCCCAGAAAACACAAACAGAGAGGGTATAGAAAGATCTGGGATTGAGATAGCCACAACACACCGGATATTTCTGCTTTCCTCCAGGCATATCCGGACAAAGTGTTGTGGAATTCGGGTGAAATTTAACCAAAAACTCCCCGTCAAAGTGGTTTTGGAGAAAAGCAGATCATTCTGTTTGGCAAGTTGATCCAACGTCCTGTTTACCAACAGAAATAGCATGTTTTCTCGGGATTCTGAATTCCTCTTCTGGGAGAACTCGAAAGTGTGGAGGAATTGAATCCATGGGGAACCCATTAGCGTTTGCCGCCAGAAAACAAAAAGCTACATGCTAAAATGCATTCAAAACCGTTCATCTCCATAGATAAAGCCCAGAAAACACAAAGAAACACAGAGGCGGTAGCAAGATGTGGGATTGAGATAGCCACAACACACCGGATACTTCTGCTTTCCTGCAGGCATATCCGGACAAAATGTTGTGGAATTCGGGTGAAATTAAACAAAAAAATAACCGTCAAAGTGGTTTTGGAAAAAGCACAACCTTTCTGTTCGGCAAGTGGATCCATTGTCATGTTTACCAACAGAAATAACATGTTTTCTCAGTATTATGAAGCTCTCTACCTAGAAAACTCGAACGTGTGGAGGAATGGACTCCATGTGGAACCCATTAGCGTTTGCCGGCAGAAAACAAAAAGTTACATGCTAAAATGCATTCAAAACCGTCAAGTCCGTAGATAAAGCCCAGAAAACACAAAGAAACACAGAGGCTGTAGCAAGATGTGGGATTGAGATAGCCACAACACACCGGATATTTCTGCTTTCCTCCAGGCATATCCGCACGAAATGTTGTGGAATTCAGCTGAAATTTAACCAAAAAATAACCGTCAAAGTGGTTTTGGAAAAAGCACAGCCTTTCTGTTCGGCAAGTGGATCCAATATCATGTTTACCAACAGAAATAACATGTTTTCTCACTATTATGAAGCTCTTTACCTAGAAAACTCGAACGTGTGGAGGAATGGACTCCATGTGGAACTCATTAGTGTTTGGCGGCAGAAAACAAAAAGTTACATGCTAAAATGCATTCAAAACCATCAAGTCCATAGATAAAGCCCAGAAAACACAAGCAGAGAGGCTGTAGCAAGATGTGGGATTGAGATAGCCACAGATCAATGGATATTTCTGCTTTCCCCCAGGCATATCCGGACAAAGTGTTGTGGAATTCGGGTGAAATGCACCCTAAAAATCACCATGAAAGTTGTTTCGGAAAGAAGCACAACCTTTCTGTTCAGCAGGTGGATCCAATGTCATGGTTACCAACAGAAATAGCATGTTTTCTCGGGATTCTGAATTCCTCTTCTGGGAGAACTCGAATGTGTGGAGGAATAGATTCCATGTGGAACCCATTAGCGTTTGCCGCCAGAAAACAAAAAGCTACATGCTAAAATGCATTCAAAACCGTTCATCTCCATAGATAAAGCCCAGAAAACACAAACAGAGAGGGTATAGAAAGATCTGGGATTGAGATAGCCACAACACACCGGATATTTCTGCTTTCCTGCAGGCATATCCGGACAAAGTGTTGTGGAATTCGGGTGAAATTTAACCAAAAACTCCCCGTCAAAGTGGTTTTGGAGAGAAGCAGATCATTCTGTTTGGCAAGTTGATCCAACGTCCTGTTTACCAACAGAAATAGCATGTTTTCTCGGGATTCTGAATTGTTCTTCTGAGAAAACTCGAAAGTGTGGAGGAATTGAATCCATGGGGAACCCATTAGCGTTTGGCGGCAGAAAACAAAAAGTTACATGCTAAAATGCATTCAAAACCGTCAAGTCCGTAGATAAAGCCCAGAAAACACAAAGAAACACAGAGGCTGTAGCAAGATCTGGAATTGAGATAGCCACAACACACCGGATATTTCTGATTTCCTCCAGGCATATGCGCACAAAATGTGGAATTCAGCTGAAATTTAACCAAAAACTCCCCGTCAAAGTGGTTTTGGAAAAAGCACAACCTTTCTGTTCGGCAAGTGGATCCAATGTTATGTTTACCAACAGAAATAGCATGTTTTCTCTGCATTATGAAGCTCTATACTTAGAAAACTCGAATGTGTGGAGGAATGGACTCCATGCGGAACTCATTAGCGTTTGCTGGCAGAAAGCAAAAAGTTACATGCTAAAATGCATTCAAAACCGTCAAGTCCGTAGATAAAGCCCAGAAAACACAAACAGAGAGGGTATAGAAAGATCTGGGATTGAGATAGCCACAACACACCGGATATTTCTGCTTTCCTCCAGGCATATCCGGACAAAGTGTTGTGGAATTCGGGTGAAATTTAACCAAAAACTCCCCGTCAAAGTGGTTTTGGAGAAAAGCAGATCATTCTGTTTGGCAAGTTGATCCAACGTCCTGTTTACCAACAGAAATAGCATGTTTTCTCGGGATTCTGAATTCCTCTTCTGGGAGAACTCGAAAGTGTGGAGGAATTGAATCCATGGGGAACCCATTAGCGTTTGCCGCCAGAAAACAAAAAGCTACATGCTAAAATGCATTCAAAACCGTTCATCTCCATAGATAAAGCCCAGAAAACACAAAGAAACACAGAGGCGGTAGCAAGATGTGGGATTGAGATAGCCACAACACACCGGATACTTCTGCTTTCCTGCAGGCATATCCGGACAAAATGTTGTGGAATTCGGGTGAAATTAAACAAAAAAATAACCGTCAAAGTGGTTTTGGAAAAAGCACAACCTTTCTGTTCGGCAAGTGGATCCATTGTCATGTTTACCAACAGAAATAACATGTTTTCTCAGTATTATGAAGCTCTCTACCTAGAAAACTCGAACGTGTGGAGGAATGGACTCCATGTGGAACCCATTAGCGTTTGCCGGCAGAAAACAAAAAGTTACATGCTAAAATGCATTCAAAACCGTCAAGTCCGTAGATAAAGCCCAGAAAACACAAAGAAACACAGAGGCTGTAGCAAGATGTGGGATTGAGATAGCCACAACACACCGGATATTTCTGCTTTCCTCCAGGCATATCCGCACGAAATGTTGTGGAATTCAGCTGAAATTTAACCAAAAAATAACCGTCAAAGTGGTTTTGGAAAAAGCACAGCCTTTCTGTTCGGCAAGTGGATCCAATATCATGTTTACCAACAGAAATAACATGTTTTCTCACTATTATGAAGCTCTTTACCTAGAAAACTCGAACGTGTGGAGGAATGGACTCCATGTGGAACTCATTAGTGTTTGGCGGCAGAAAACAAAAAGTTACATGCTAAAATGCATTCAAAACCATCAAGTCCATAGATAAAGCCCAGAAAACACAAGCAGAGAGGCTGTAGCAAGATGTGGGATTGAGATAGCCACAGATCAATGGATATTTCTGCTTTCCCCCAGGCATATCCGGACAAAGTGTTGTGGAATTCGGGTGAAATGCACCCTAAAAATCACCATGAAAGTTGTTTCGGAAAGAAGCACAACCTTTCTGTTCAGCAGGTGGATCCAATGTCATGGTTACCAACAGAAATAGCATGTTTTCTCGGGATTCTGAATTCCTCTTCTGGGAGAACTCGAATGTGTGGAGGAATAGATTCCATGTGGAACCCATTAGCGTTTGCCGCCAGAAAACAAAAAGCTACATGCTAAAATGCATTCAAAACCGTTCATCTCCATAGATAAAGCCCAGAAAACACAAACAGAGAGGGTATAGAAAGATCTGGGATTGAGATAGCCACAACACACCGGATATTTCTGCTTTCCTGCAGGCATATCCGGACAAAGTGTTGTGGAATTCGGGTGAAATTTAACCAAAAACTCCCCGTCAAAGTGGTTTTGGAGAGAAGCAGATCATTCTGTTTGGCAAGTTGATCCAACGTCCTGTTTACCAACAGAAATAGCATGTTTTCTCGGGATTCTGAATTGTTCTTCTGAGAAAACTCGAAAGTGTGGAGGAATTGAATCCATGGGGAACCCATTAGCGTTTGGCGGCAGAAAACAAAAAGTTACATGCTAAAATGCATTCAAAACCGTCAAGTCCGTAGATAAAGCCCAGAAAACACAAAGAAACACAGAGGCTGTAGCAAGATCTGGAATTGAGATAGCCACAACACACCGGATATTTCTAATTTCCTCCAGGCATATGCGCACAAAATGTGGAATTCAGCTGAAATTTAACCAAAAACTCCCCGTCAAAGTGGTTTTGGAAAAAGCACAACCTTTCTGTTCGGCAAGTGGATCCAATGTTATGTTTACCAACAGAAATAGCATGTTTTCTCTGCATTATGAAGCTCTATACTTAGAAAACTCGAATGTGTGGAGGAATGGACTCCATGCGGAACTCATTAGCGTTTGCTGGCAGAAAGCAAAAAGTTACATGCTAAAATGCATTCAAAACCGTCAAGTCCGTAGATAAAGCCCAGAAAACACAAACAGAGAGGGTATAGAAAGATCTGGGATTGAGATAGCCACAACACACCGGATATTTCTGCTTTCCTCCAGGCATATCCGGACAAAGTGTTGTGGAATTCGGGTGAAATTTAACCAAAAACTCCCCGTCAAAGTGGTTTTGGAGAAAAGCAGATCATTCTGTTTGGCAAGTTGATCCAACGTCCTGTTTAACAACAGAAATAGCATGTTTTCTCGGGATTCTGAATTCCTCTTCTGGGAGAACTCGAAAGTGTGGAGGAATTGAATCCATGGGGAACCCATTAGCGTTTGCCGCCAGAAAACAAAAAGCTACATGCTAAAATGCATTCAAAACCGTTCATCTCCATAGATAAAGCCCAGAAAACACAAAGAAACACAGAGGCGGTAGCAAGATGTGGGATTGAGATAGCCACAACACACCGGATACTTCTGCTTTCCTGCAGGCATATCCGGACAAAATGTTGTGGAATTCGGGTGAAATTAAACAAAAAAATAACCGTCAAAGTGGTTTTGGAAAAAGCACAACCTTTCTGTTCGGCAAGTGGATCCATTGTCATGTTTACCAACAGAAATAACATGTTTTCTCAGTATTATGAAGCTCTCTACCTAGAAAACTCGAACGTGTGGAGGAATGGACTCCATGTGGAACCCATTAGCGTTTGCCGGCAGAAAACAAAAAGTTACATGCTAAAATGCATTCAAAACCGTCAAGTCCGTAGATAAAGCCCAGAAAACACAAAGAAACACAGAGGCTGTAGCAAGATGTGGGATTGAGATAGCCACAACACACCGGATATTTCTGCTTTCCTCCAGGCATATCCGCACGAAATGTTGTGGAATTCAGCTGAAATTTAACCAAAAACTCCCCGTCAAAGTGGTTTTGGAAAAAGCACAGCCTTTCTGTTCGGCAAGTGGATCCAATATCATGTTTACCAACAGAAATAACATGTTTTCTCACTATTATGAAGCTCTTTACCTAGAAAACTCGAACGTGTGGAGGAATGGACTCCATGTGGAACTCATTAGTGTTTGGCGGCAGAAAACAAAAAGTTACATGCTAAAATGCATTCAAAACCACTAAGTCCATAGATAAAGCCCAGAAAACACAAGCAGAGAGGCTGTAGCAAGATGTGGGATTGAGATAGCCACAGATCAATGGATATTTCTGCTTTCCCCCAGGCATATCCGGACAAAGTGTTGTGGAATTCGGGTGAAATGCACCCTAAAAATCACCATGAAAGTTGTTTCGGAAAGAAGCACAACCTTTCTGTTCAGCAGGTGGATCCAATGTCATGGTTACCAACAGAAATAGCATGTTTTCTCGGGATTCTGAATTCCTCTTCTGGGAGAACTCGAATGTGTGGAGGAATAGATTCCATGTGGAACCCATTAGCGTTTGCCGCCAGAAAACAAAAAGCTACATGCTAAAATGCATTCAAAACCGTTCATCTCCATAGATAAAGCCCAGAAAACACAAACAGAGAGGGTATAGAAAGATGTGGGATTGAGATAGCCACAACACACCGGATACTTCTGCTTTCCTGCAGGCATATCCGGACAAAATGTTGTGGAATTCGGGTGAAATTAAACAAAAAAATAACCGTCAAAGTGGTTTTGGAAAAAGCACAACCTTTCTGTTCGGCAAGTGGATCCATTGTCATGTTTACCAACAGAAATAACATGTTTTCTCAGTATTATGAAGCTCTCTACCTAGAAAACTCGAACGTGTGGAGGAATGGACTCCATGTGGAACCCATTAGGGTTTGCCGGCAGAAAACAAAAAGTTACATGCTAAAATGCATTCAAAACCGTCAAGTCCGTAGATAAAGCCCAGAAAACACAAAGAAACACAGAGGCTGTAGCAAGATGTGGGATTGAGATAGCCACAACACACCGGATATTTCTGCTTTCCTCCAGGCATATCCGCACGAAATGTTGTGGAATTCAGCTGAAATTTAACCAAAAAATAACCGTCAAAGTGGTTTTGGAAAAAGCACAGCCTTTCTGTTCGGCAAGTGGATCCAATATCATGTTTACCAACAGAAATAACATGTTTTCTCACTATTATGAAGCTCTTTACCTAGAAAACTCGAACGTGTGGAGGAATGGACTCCATGTGGAACTCATTAGTGTTTGGCGGCAGAAAACAAAAAGTTACATGCTAAAATGCATTCAAAACCACTAAGTCCATAGATAAAGCCCAGAAAACACAAGCAGAGAGGCTGTAGCAAGATGTGGGATTGAGATAGCCACAGATCAATGGATATTTCTGCTTTCCCCCAGGCATATCCGGACAAAGTGTTGTGGAATTCGGGTGAAATGCACCCTAAAAATCACCATGAAAGTTGTTTCGGAAAGAAGCACAACCTTTCTGTTCAGCAGGTGGATCCAATGTCATGGTTACCAACAGAAATAGCATGTTTTCTCGGGATTCTGAATTCCTCTTCTGGGAGAACTCGAATGTGTGGAGGAATAGATTCCATGTGGAACCCATTAGCGTTTGCCGCCAGAAAACAAAAAGCTACATGCTAAAATGCATTCAAAACCGTTCATCTCCATAGATAAAGCCCAGAAAACACAAACAGAGAGGGTATAGAAAGATGTGGGATTGAGATAGCCACAACACACCGGATATTTCTGCTTTCCTCCAGGCATATCCGGACAAAGTGTTGTGGAATTCGGGTGAAATTTAACCAAAAACTCCCCGTCAAAGTGGTTTTGGAGAAAAGCAGATCATTCTGTTTGGCAAGTTGATCCAACGTCCTGTTTACCAACAGAAATAGCATGTTTTCTCGGGATTCTGAATTGTTCTTCTGAGAAAACTCGAAAGTGTGGAGGAATTGAATCCATGGGGAACCCATTAGCGTTTGCCGCCAGAAAACAAAAAGCTACATGCTAAAATGCATTCAAAACCGTTCATCTCCATAGATAAAGCCCAGAAAACACAAAGAAACACAGAGGCGGTAGCAAGATGTGGGATTGAGATAGCCACAACACACCGGATACTTCTGCTTTCCTGCAGGCATATCCGGACAAAATGTTGTGGAATTCGGGTGAAATTAAACAAAAAAATAACCGTCAAAGTGGTTTTGGAAAAAGCACAACCTTTCTGTTCGGCAAGTGGATCCATTGTCATGTTTACCAACAGAAATAACATGTTTTCTCAGTATTATGAAGCTCTCTACCTAGAAAACTCGAACGTGTGGAGGAATGGACTCCATGTGGAACCCATTAGCGTTTGCCGGCAGAAAACAAAAAGTTACATGCTAAAATGCATTCAAAACCGTCAAGTCCGTAGATAAAGCCCAGAAAACACAAAGAAACACAGAGGCTGTAGCAAGATGTGGGATTGAGATAGCCACAACACACCGGATATTTCTGCTTTCCTCCAGGCATATCCGCACGAAATGTTGTGGAATTCAGCTGAAATTTAACCAAAAAATAACCGTCAAAGTGGTTTTGGAAAAAGCACAGCCTTTCTGTTCGGCAAGTGGATCCAATATCATGTTTACCAACAGAAATAACATGTTTTCTCACTATTATGAAGCTCTTTACCTAGAAAACTCGAACGTGTGGAGGAATGGACTCCATGTGGAACTCATTAGTGTTTGGCGGCAGAAAACAAAAAGTTACATGCTAAAATGCATTCAAAACCATCAAGTCCATAGATAAAGCCCAGAAAACACAAGCAGAGAGGCTGTAGCAAGATGTGGGATTGAGATAGCCACAGATCAATGGATATTTCTGCTTTCCCCCAGGCATATCCGGACAAAGTGTTGTGGAATTCGGGTGAAATGCACCCTAAAAATCACCATGAAAGTTGTTTCGGAAAGAAGCACAACCTTTCTGTTCAGCAGGTGGATCCAATGTCATGGTTACCAACAGAAATAGCATGTTTTCTCGGGATTCTGAATTCCTCTTCTGGGAGAACTCGAATGTGTGGAGGAATAGATTCCATGTGGAACCCATTAGCGTTTGCCGCCAGAAAACAAAAAGCTACATGCTAAAATGCATTCAAAACTGTTCATCTCCATAGATAAAGCCCAGAAAACACAAACAGAGAGGGTATAGAAAGATCTGGGATTGAGATAGCCACAACACACCGGATATTTCTGCTTTCCTGCAGGCATATCCGGACAAAGTGTTGTGGAATTCGGGTGAAATTTAACCAAAAACTCCCCGTCAAAGTGGTTTTGGAGAAAAGCAGATCATTCTGTTTGGCAAGTTGATCCAACGTCCTGTTTACCAACAGAAATAGCATGTTTTCTCGGGATTCTGAATTGTTCTTCTGAGAAAACTCGAAAGTGTGGAGGAATTGAATCCATGGGGAACCCATTAGCGTTTGCCGCCAGAAAACAAAAAGCTACATGCTAAAATGCATTCAAAACCGTTCATCTCCATAGATAAAGCCCAGAAAACACAAAGAAACACAGAGGCGGTAGCAAGATGTGGGATTGAGATAGCCACAACACACCGGATACTTCTGCTTTCCTGCAGGCATATCCGGACAAAATGTTGTGGAATTCGGGTGAAATTAAACAAAAAAATAACCGTCAAAGTGGTTTTGGAAAAAGCACAACCTTTCTGTTCGGCAAGTGGATCCATTGTCATGTTTACCAACAGAAATAACATGTTTTCTCAGTATTATGAAGCTCTCTACTTAGAAAACTCGAACGTGTGGAGGAATGGACTCCATGTGGAACCCATTAGCGTTTGCCGGCAGAAAACAAAAAGTTACATGCTAAAATGCATTCAAAACCGTCAAGTCCGTAGATAAAGCCCAGAAAACACAAAGAAACACAGAGGCTGTAGCAAGATGTGGGATTGAGATAGCCACAACACACCGGATATTTCTGCTTTCCTCCAGGCATATCCGCACGAAATGTTGTGGAATTCAGCTGAAATTTAACCAAAAAATAACCGTCAAAGTGGTTTTGGAAAAAGCACAGCCTTTCTGTTCGGCAAGTGGATCCAATATCATGTTTACCAACAGAAATAACATGTTTTCTCACTATTATGAAGCTCTTTACCTAGAAAACTCGAACGTGTGGAGGAATGGACTCCATGTGGAACTCATTAGTGTTTGGCGGCAGAAAACAAAAAGTTACATGCTAAAATGCATTCAAAACCATCAAGTCCATAGATAAAGCCCAGAAAACACAAGCAGAGAGGCTGTAGCAAGATGTGGGATTGAGATAGCCACAGATCAATGGATATTTCTGCTTTCCCCCAGGCATATCCGGACAAAGTGTTGTGGAATTCGGGTGAAATGCACCCTAAAAATCACCATGAAAGTTGTTTCGGAAAGAAGCACAACCTTTCTGTTCAGCAGGTGGATCCAATGTCATGGTTACCAACAGAAATAGCATGTTTTCACGGGATTCTGAATTCCTCTTCTGGGAGAACTCGAATGTGTGGAGGAATAGATTCCATGTGGAACCCATTAGCGTTTGCCGCCAGAAAACAAAAAGCTACATGCTAAAATGCATTCAAAACCGTTCATCTCCATAGATAAAGCCCAGAAAACACAAACAGAGAGGGTATAGAAAGATCTGGGATTGAGATAGCCACAACACACCGGATATTTCTGCTTTCCTCCAGGCATATCCGGACAAAGTGTTGTGGAATTCGGGTGAAATTTAACCAAAAACTCCCCGTCAAAGTGGTTTTGGAGAAAAGCAGATCATTCTGTTTGGCAAGTTGATCCAACGTCCTGTTTACCAACAGAAATAGCATGTTTTCTCGGGATTCTGAATTGTTCTTCTGAGAAAACTCGAAGGTGTGGAGGAATTGAATCCATGTGGAACCCATTAGCGTTTGCCGCCAGAAAACAAAAAGCTACATGCTAAAATGCATTCAAAACCGTTCATCTCCATAGATAAAGCCCAGAAAACACAAAGAAACACAGAGGCGGTAGCAAGATGTGGGATTGAGATAGCCACAACACACCGGATACTTCTGCTTTCCTGCAGGCATATCCGGACAAAATGTTGTGGAATTCGGGTGAAATTAAACAAAAAAATAACCGTCAAAGTGGTTTTGGAAAAAGCACAACCTTTCTGTTCGGCAAGTGGATCCATTGTCATGTTTACCAACAGAAATAACATGTTTTCTCAGTATTATGAAGCTCTCTACCTAGAAAACTCGAACGTGTGGAGGAATGGACTCCATGTGGAACCCATTAGCGTTTGCCGGCAGAAAACAAAAAGTTACATGCTAAAATGCATTCAAAACCGTCAAGTCCGTAGATAAAGCCCAGAAAACACAAAGAAACACAGAGGCTGTAGCAAGATGTGGGATTGAGATAGCCACAACACACCGGATATTTCTGCTTTCCTCCAGGCATATCCGCACGAAATGTTGTGGAATTCAGCTGAAATTTAACCAAAAAATAACCGTCAAAGTGGTTTTGGAAAAAGCACAGCCTTTCTGTTCGGCAAGTGGATCCAATATCATGTTTACCAACAGAAATAACATGTTTTCTCACTATTATGAAGCTCTTTACCTAGAAAACTCGAACGTGTGGAGGAATGGACTCCATGTGGAACTCATTAGTGTTTGGCGGCAGAAAACAAAAAGTTACATGCTAAAATGCATTCAAAACCATCAAGTCCATAGATAAAGCCCAGAAAACACAAGCAGAGAGGCTGTAGCAAGATGTGGGATTGAGATAGCCACAGATCAATGGATATTTCTGCTTTCCCCCAGGCATATCCGGACAAAGTGTTGTGGAATTCGGGTGAAATGCACCCTAAAAATCACCATGAAAGTTGTTTCGGAAAGAAGCACAACCTTTCTGTTCAGCAGGTGGATCCAATGTCATGGTTACCAACAGAAATAGCATGTTTTCTTGGGATTCTGAATTCCTCTTCTGGGAGAACTCGAATGTGTGGAGGAATAGATTCCATGTGGAACCCATTAGCGTTTGCCGCCAGAAAACAAAAAGCTACATGCTAAAATGCATTCAAAACCGTTCATCTCCATAGATAAAGCCCAGAAAACACAAACAGAGAGGGTATAGAAAGATGTGGGATTGAGATAGCCACAACACACCGGATATTTCTGCTTTCCTGCAGGCATATCCGGACAAAGTGTTGTGGAATTCGGGTGAAATTTAACCAAAAACTCCCCGTCAAAGTGGTTTTGGAGAGAAGCAGATCATTCTGTTTGGCAAGTTGATCCAACGTCCTGTTTACCAACAGAAATAGCATGTTTTCTCGGGATTCTGAATTGTTCTTCTGAGAAAACTCGAAAGTGTGGAGGAATTGAATCCATGGGGAACCCATTAGCGTTTGCCGCCAGAAAACAAAAAGCTACATGCTAAAATGCATTCAAAACCGTTCATCTCCATAGATAAAGCCCAGAAAACACAAAGAAACACAGAGGCGGTAGCAAGATGTGGGATTGAGATAGCCACAACACACCGGATACTTCTGCTTTCCTGCAGGCATATCCGGACAAAATGTTGTGGAATTCGGGTGAAATTAAACAAATAAATAACCGTCAAAGTGGTTTTGGAAAAAGCACAACCTTTCTGTTCGGCAAGTGGATCCATTGTCATGTTTACCAACAGAAATAACATGTTTTCTCAGTATTATGAAGCTCTCTACCTAGAAAACTCGAACGTGTGGAGGAATGGACTCCATGTGGAACCCATTAGCGTTTGCCGGCAGAAAACAAAAAGTTACATGCTAAAATGCATTCAAAACCGTCAAGTCCGTAGATAAAGCCCAGAAAACACAAAGAAACACAGAGGCTGTAGCAAGATGTGGGATTGAGATAGCCACAACACACCGGATATTTCTGCTTTCCTCCAGGCATATCCGCACGAAATGTTGTGGAATTCAGCTGAAATTTAACCAAAAACTCCCCGTCAAAGTGGTTTTGGAAAAAGCACAGCCTTTCTGTTCGGCAAGTGGATCCAATATCATGTTTACCAACAGAAATAACATGTTTTCTCACTATTATGAAGCTCTTTACCTAGAAAACTCGAACGTGTGGAGGAATGGACTCCATGTGGAACTCATTAGTGTTTGGCGGCAGAAAACAAAAAGTTACATGCTAAAATGCATTCAAAACCACTAAGTCCATAGATAAAGCCCAGAAAACACAAGCAGAGAGGCTGTAGCAAGATGTGGGATTGAGATAGCCACAGATCAATGGATATTTCTGCTTTCCCCCAGGCATATCCGGACAAAGTGTTGTGGAATTCGGGTGAAATGCACCCTAAAAATCACCATGAAAGTTGTTTCGGAAAGAAGCACAACCTTTCTGTTCAGCAGGTGGATCCAATGTCATGGTTACCAACAGAAATAGCATGTTTTCTCGGGATTCTGAATTCCTCTTCTGGGAGAACTCGAATGTGTGGAGGAATAGATTCCATGTGGAACCCATTAGCGTTTGCCGCCAGAAAACAAAAAGCTACATGCTAAAATGCATTCAAAACCGTTCATCTCCATAGATAAAGCCCAGAAAACACAAACAGAGAGGGTATAGAAAGATGTGGGATTGAGATAGCCACAACACACCGGATACTTCTGCTTTCCTGCAGGCATATCCGGACAAAATGTTGTGGAATTCGGGTGAAATTAAACAAAAAAATAACCGTCAAAGTGGTTTTGGAAAAAGCACAACCTTTCTGTTCGGCAAGTGGATCCATTGTCATGTTTACCAACAGAAATAACATGTTTTCTCAGTATTATGAAGCTCTCTACCTAGAAAACTCGAACGTGTGGAGGAATGGACTCCATGTGGAACCCATTAGCGTTTGCCGGCAGAAAACAAAAAGTTACATGCTAAAATGCATTCAAAACCGTCAAGTCCGTAGATAAAGCCCAGAAAACACAAAGAAACACAGAGGCTGTAGCAAGATGTGGGATTGAGATAGCCACAACACACCGGATATTTCTGCTTTCCTCCAGGCATATCCGCACGAAATGTTGTGGAATTCAGCTGAAATTTAACCAAAAAATAACCGTCAAAGTGGTTTTGGAAAAAGCACAGCCTTTCTGTTCGGCAAGTGGATCCAATATCATGTTTACCAACAGAAATAACATGTTTTCTCACTATTATGAAGCTCTTTACCTAGAAAACTCGAACGTGTGGAGGAATGGACTCCATGTGGAACTCATTAGTGTTTGGCGGCAGAAAACAAAAAGTTACATGCTAAAATGCATTCAAAACCACTAAGTCCATAGATAAAGCCCAGAAAACACAAGCAGAGAGGCTGTAGCAAGATGTGGGATTGAGATAGCCACAGATCAATGGATATTTCTGCTTTCCCCCAGGCATATCCGGACAAAGTGTTGTGGAATTCGGGTGAAATGCACCCTAAAAATCACCATGAAAGTTGTTTCGGAAAGAAGCACAACCTTTCTGTTCAGCAGGTGGATCCAATGTCATGGTTACCAACAGAAATAGCATGTTTTCTCGGGATTCTGAATTCCTCTTCTGGGAGAACTCGAATGTGTGGAGGAATAGATTCCATGTGGAACCCATTAGCGTTTGCCGCCAGAAAACAAAAAGCTACATGCTAAAATGCATTCAAAACCGTTCATCTCCATAGATAAAGCCCAGAAAACACAAACAGAGAGGGTATAGAAAGATGTGGGATTGAGATAGCCACAACACACCGGATATTTCTGCTTTCCTCCAGGCATATCCGGACAAAGTGTTGTGGAATTCGGGTGAAATTTAACCAAAAACTCCCCGTCAAAGTGGTTTTGGAGAAAAGCAGATCATTCTGTTTGGCAAGTTGATCCAACGTCCTGTTTACCAACAGAAATAGCATGTTTTCTCGGGATTCTGAATTGTTCTTCTGAGAAAACTCGAAAGTGTGGAGGAATTGAATCCATGGGGAACCCATTAGCGTTTGCCGCCAGAAAACAAAAAGCTACATGCTAAAATGCATTCAAAACCGTTCATCTCCATAGATAAAGCCCAGAAAACACAAAGAAACACAGAGGCGGTAGCAAGATGTGGGATTGAGATAGCCACAACACACCGGATACTTCTGCTTTCCTGCAGGCATATCCGGACAAAATGTTGTGGAATTCGGGTGAAATTAAACAAAAAAATAACCGTCAAAGTGGTTTTGGAAAAAGCACAACCTTTCTGTTCGGCAAGTGGATCCATTGTCATGTTTACCAACAGAAATAACATGTTTTCTCAGTATTATGAAGCTCTCTACCTAGAAAACTCGAACGTGTGGAGGAATGGACTCCATGTGGAACCCATTAGCGTTTGCCGGCAGAAAACAAAAAGTTACATGCTAAAATGCATTCAAAACCGTCAAGTCCGTAGATAAAGCCCAGAAAACACAAAGAAACACAGAGGCTGTAGCAAGATGTGGGATTGAGATAGCCACAACACACCGGATATTTCTGCTTTCCTCCAGGCATATCCGCACGAAATGTTGTGGAATTCAGCTGAAATTTAACCAAAAAATAACCGTCAAAGTGGTTTTGGAAAAAGCACAGCCTTTCTGTTCGGCAAGTGGATCCAATATCATGTTTACCAACAGAAATAACATGTTTTCTCACTATTATGAAGCTCTTTACCTAGAAAACTCGAACGTGTGGAGGAATGGACTCCATGTGGAACTCATTAGTGTTTGGCGGCAGAAAACAAAAAGTTACATGCTAAAATGCATTCAAAACCATCAAGTCCATAGATAAAGCCCAGAAAACACAAGCAGAGAGGCTGTAGCAAGATGTGGGATTGAGATAGCCACAGATCAATGGATATTTCTGCTTTCCCCCAGGCATATCCGGACAAAGTGTTGTGGAATTCGGGTGAAATGCACCCTAAAAATCACCATGAAAGTTGTTTCGGAAAGAAGCACAACCTTTCTGTTCAGCAGGTGGATCCAATGTCATGGTTACCAACAGAAATAGCATGTTTTCTCGGGATTCTGAATTCCTCTTCTGGGAGAACTCGAATGTGTGGAGGAATAGATTCCATGTGGAACCCATTAGCGTTTGCCGCCAGAAAACAAAAAGCTACATGCTAAAATGCATTCAAAACTGTTCATCTCCATAGATAAAGCCCAGAAAACACAAACAGAGAGGGTATAGAAAGATCTGGGATTGAGATAGCCACAACACACCGGATATTTCTGCTTTCCTGCAGGCATATCCGGACAAAGTGTTGTGGAATTCGGGTGAAATTTAACCAAAAACTCCCCGTCAAAGTGGTTTTGGAGAAAAGCAGATCATTCTGTTTGGCAAGTTGATCCAACGTCCTGTTTACCAACAGAAATAGCATGTTTTCTCGGGATTCTGAATTGTTCTTCTGAGAAAACTCGAAAGTGTGGAGGAATTGAATCCATGGGGAACCCATTAGCGTTTGCCGCCAGAAAACAAAAAGCTACATGCTAAAATGCATTCAAAACCGTTCATCTCCATAGATAAAGCCCAGAAAACACAAAGAAACACAGAGGCGGTAGCAAGATGTGGGATTGAGATAGCCACAACACACCGGATACTTCTGCTTTCCTGCAGGCATATCCGGACAAAATGTTGTGGAATTCGGGTGAAATTAAACAAAAAAATAACCGTCAAAGTGGTTTTGGAAAAAGCACAACCTTTCTGTTCGGCAAGTGGATCCATTGTCATGTTTACCAACAGAAATAACATGTTTTCTCAGTATTATGAAGCTCTCTACTTAGAAAACTCGAACGTGTGGAGGAATGGACTCCATGTGGAACCCATTAGCGTTTGCCGGCAGAAAACAAAAAGTTACATGCTAAAATGCATTCAAAACCGTCAAGTCCGTAGATAAAGCCCAGAAAACACAAAGAAACACAGAGGCTGTAGCAAGATGTGGGATTGAGATAGCCACAACACACCGGATATTTCTGCTTTCCTCCAGGCATATCCGCACGAAATGTTGTGGAATTCAGCTGAAATTTAACCAAAAAATAACCGTCAAAGTGGTTTTGGAAAAAGCACAGCCTTTCTGTTCGGCAAGTGGATCCAATATCATGTTTACCAACAGAAATAACATGTTTTCTCACTATTATGAAGCTCTTTACCTAGAAAACTCGAACGTGTGGAGGAATGGACTCCATGTGGAACTCATTAGTGTTTGGCGGCAGAAAACAAAAAGTTACATGCTAAAATGCATTCAAAACCATCAAGTCCATAGATAAAGCCCAGAAAACACAAGCAGAGAGGCTGTAGCAAGATGTGGGATTGAGATAGCCACAGATCAATGGATATTTCTGCTTTCCCCCAGGCATATCCGGACAAAGTGTTGTGGAATTCGGGTGAAATGCACCCTAAAAATCACCATGAAAGTTGTTTCGGAAAGAAGCACAACCTTTCTGTTCAGCAGGTGGATCCAATGTCATGGTTACCAACAGAAATAGCATGTTTTCACGGGATTCTGAATTCCTCTTCTGGGAGAACTCGAATGTGTGGAGGAATAGATTCCATGTGGAACCCATTAGCGTTTGCCGCCAGAAAACAAAAAGCTACATGCTAAAATGCATTCAAAACCGTTCATCTCCATAGATAAAGCCCAGAAAACACAAACAGAGAGGGTATAGAAAGATCTGGGATTGAGATAGCCACAACACACCGGATATTTCTGCTTTCCTCCAGGCATATCCGGACAAAGTGTTGTGGAATTCGGGTGAAATTTAACCAAAAACTCCCCGTCAAAGTGGTTTTGGAGAAAAGCAGATCATTCTGTTTGGCAAGTTGATCCAACGTCCTGTTTACCAACAGAAATAGCATGTTTTCTCGGGATTCTGAATTGTTCTTCTGAGAAAACTCGAAGGTGTGGAGGAATTGAATCCATGTGGAACCCATTAGCGTTTGCCGCCAGAAAACAAAAAGCTACATGCTAAAATGCATTCAAAACCGTTCATCTCCATAGATAAAGCCCAGAAAACACAAAGAAACACAGAGGCGGTAGCAAGATGTGGGATTGAGATAGCCACAACACACCGGATACTTCTGCTTTCCTGCAGGCATATCCGGACAAAATGTTGTGGAATTCGGGTGAAATTAAACAAAAAAATAACCGTCAAAGTGGTTTTGGAAAAAGCACAACCTTTCTGTTCGGCAAGTGGATCCATTGTCATGTTTACCAACAGAAATAACATGTTTTCTCAGTATTATGAAGCTCTCTACCTAGAAAACTCGAACGTGTGGAGGAATGGACTCCATGTGGAACCCATTAGCGTTTGCCGGCAGAAAACAAAAAGTTACATGCTAAAATGCATTCAAAACCGTCAAGTCCGTAGATAAAGCCCAGAAAACACAAAGAAACACAGAGGCTGTAGCAAGATGTGGGATTGAGATAGCCACAACACACCGGATATTTCTGCTTTCCTCCAGGCATATCCGCACGAAATGTTGTGGAATTCAGCTGAAATTTAACCAAAAAATAACCGTCAAAGTGGTTTTGGAAAAAGCACAGCCTTTCTGTTCGGCAAGTGGATCCAATATCATGTTTACCAACAGAAATAACATGTTTTCTCACTATTATGAAGCTCTTTACCTAGAAAACTCGAACGTGTGGAGGAATGGACTCCATGTGGAACTCATTAGTGTTTGGCGGCAGAAAACAAAAAGTTACATGCTAAAATGCATTCAAAACCATCAAGTCCATAGATAAAGCCCAGAAAACACAAGCAGAGAGGCTGTAGCAAGATGTGGGATTGAGATAGCCACAGATCAATGGATATTTCTGCTTTCCCCCAGGCATATCCGGACAAAGTGTTGTGGAATTCGGGTGAAATGCACCCTAAAAATCACCATGAAAGTTGTTTCGGAAAGAAGCACAACCTTTCTGTTCAGCAGGTGGATCCAATGTCATGGTTACCAACAGAAATAGCATGTTTTCTTGGGATTCTGAATTCCTCTTCTGGGAGAACTCGAATGTGTGGAGGAATAGATTCCATGTGGAACCCATTAGCGTTTGCCGCCAGAAAACAAAAAGCTACATGCTAAAATGCATTCAAAACCGTTCATCTCCATAGATAAAGCCCAGAAAACACAAACAGAGAGGGTATAGAAAGATGTGGGATTGAGATAGCCACAACACACCGGATATTTCTGCTTTCCTGCAGGCATATCCGGACAAAGTGTTGTGGAATTCGGGTGAAATTTAACCAAAAACTCCCCGTCAAAGTGGTTTTGGAGAGAAGCAGATCATTCTGTTTGGCAAGTTGATCCAACGTCCTGTTTACCAACAGAAATAGCATGTTTTCTCGGGATTCTGAATTGTTCTTCTGAGAAAACTCGAAAGTGTGGAGGAATTGAATCCATGGGGAACCCATTAGCGTTTGCCGCCAGAAAACAAAAAGCTACATGCTAAAATGCATTCAAAACCGTTCATCTCCATAGATAAAGCCCAGAAAACACAAAGAAACACAGAGGCGGTAGCAAGATGTGGGATTGAGATAGCCACAACACACCGGATACTTCTGCTTTCCTGCAGGCATATCCGGACAAAATGTTGTGGAATTCGGGTGAAATTAAACAAATAAATAACCGTCAAAGTGGTTTTGGAAAAAGCACAACCTTTCTGTTCGGCAAGTGGATCCATTGTCATGTTTACCAACAGAAATAACATGTTTTCTCAGTATTATGAAGCTCTCTACCTAGAAAACTCGAACGTGTGGAGGAATGGACTCCATGTGGAACCCATTAGCGTTTGCCGGCAGAAAACAAAAAGTTACATGCTAAAATGCATTCAAAACCGTCAAGTCCGTAGATAAAGCCCAGAAAACACAAAGAAACACAGAGGCTGTAGCAAGATGTGGGATTGAGATAGCCACAACACACCGGATATTTCTGCTTTCCTCCAGGCATATCCGCACGAAATGTTGTGGAATTCAGCTGAAATTTAACCAAAAAATAACCGTCAAAGTGGTTTTGGAAAAAGCACAGCCTTTCTGTTCGGCAAGTGGATCCAATATCATGTTTACCAACAGAAATAACATGTTTTCTCACTATTATGAAGCTCTTTACCTAGAAAACTCGAACGTGTGGAGGAATGGACTCCATGTGGAACTCATTAGTGTTTGGCGGCAGAAAACAAAAAGTTACATGCTAAAATGCATTCAAAACCACTAAGTCCATAGATAAAGCCCAGAAAACACAAGCAGAGAGGCTGTAGCAAGATGTGGGATTGAGATAGCCACAGATCAATGGATATTTCTGCTTTCCCCCAGGCATATCCGGACAAAGTGTTGTGGAATTCGGGTGAAATGCACCCTAAAAATCACCATGAAAGTTGTTTCGGAAAGAAGCACAACCTTTCTGTTCAGCAGGTGGATCCAATGTCATGGTTACCAACAGAAATAGCATGTTTTCTCGGGATTCTGAATTCCTCTTCTGGGAGAACTCGAATGTGTGGAGGAATAGATTCCATGTGGAACCCATTAGCGTTTGCCGCCAGAAAACAAAAAGCTACATGCTAAAATGCATTCAAAACCGTTCATCTCCATAGATAAAGCCCAGAAAACACAAACAGAGAGGGTATAGAAAGATGTGGGATTGAGATAGCCACAACACACCGGATATTTCTGCTTTCCTCCAGGCATATCCGGACAAAGTGTTGTGGAATTCGGGTGAAATTTAACCAAAAACTCCCCGTCAAAGTGGTTTTGGAGAAAAGCAGATCATTCTGTTTGGCAAGTTGATCCAACGTCCTGTTTACCAACAGAAATAGCATGTTTTCTCGGGATTCTGAATTGTTCTTCTGAGAAAACTCGAAAGTGTGGAGGAATTGAATCCATGGGGAACCCATTAGCGTTTGCCGCCAGAAAACAAAAAGCTACATGCTAAAATGCATTCAAAACCGTTCATCTCCATAGATAAAGCCCAGAAAACACAAAGAAACACAGAGGCGGTAGCAAGATGTGGGATTGAGATAGCCACAACACACCGGATACTTCTGCTTTCCTGCAGGCATATCCGGACAAAATGTTGTGGAATTCGGGTGAAATTAAACAAAAAAATAACCGTCAAAGTGGTTTTGGAAAAAGCACAACCTTTCTGTTCGGCAAGTGGATCCATTGTCATGTTTACCAACAGAAATAACATGTTTTCTCAGTATTATGAAGCTCTCTACCTAGAAAACTCGAACGTGTGGAGGAATGGACTCCATGTGGAACCCATTAGCGTTTGCCGGCAGAAAACAAAAAGTTACATGCTAAAATGCATTCAAAACCGTCAAGTCCGTAGATAAAGCCCAGAAAACACAAAGAAACACAGAGGCTGTAGCAAGATGTGGGATTGAGATAGCCACAACACACCGGATATTTCTGCTTTCCTCCAGGCATATCCGCACGAAATGTTGTGGAATTCAGCTGAAATTTAACCAAAAAATAACCGTCAAAGTGGTTTTGGAAAAAGCACAGCCTTTCTGTTCGGCAAGTGGATCCAATATCATGTTTACCAACAGAAATAACATGTTTTCTCACTATTATGAAGCTCTTTACCTAGAAAACTCGAACGTGTGGAGGAATGGACTCCATGTGGAACTCATTAGTGTTTGGCGGCAGAAAACAAAAAGTTACATGCTAAAATGCATTCAAAACCATCAAGTCCATAGATAAAGCCCAGAAAACACAAGCAGAGAGGCTGTAGCAAGATGTGGGATTGAGATAGCCACAGATCAATGGATATTTCTGCTTTCCCCCAGGCATATCCGGACAAAGTGTTGTGGAATTCGGGTGAAATGCACCCTAAAAATCACCATGAAAGTTGTTTCAGAAAGAAGCACAACCTTTCTGTTCAACAGGTGGATCCAATGTCATGGTTACCAACAGAAATAGCATGTTTTCTCGGGATTCTGAATTCCTCTTCTGGGAGAACTCGAATGTGTGGAGGAATAGATTCCATGTGGAACCCATTAGCGTTTGCCGCCAGAAAACAAAAAGCTACATGCTAAAATGCATTCAAAACCGTTCATGTCCATAGATAAAGCCCAGAAAACACAAACAGAGAGGGTATAGAAAGATGTGGGATTGAGATAGCCACAACACACCGGATATTTCTGCTTTCCTCCAGGCATATCCGGACAAAGTGTTGTGGAATTCGGGTGAAATTTAACCAAAAACTCCCCGTCAAAGTGGTTTTGGAGAAAAGCAGATCATTCTGTTTGGCAAGTTGATCCAACGTCCTGTTTACCAACAGAAATAGCATGTTTTCTCGGGATTCTGAATTGTTCTTCTGAGAAAACTCGAAAGTGTGGAGGAATTGAATCCATGGGGAACCCATTAGCGTTTGCCGCCAGAAAACAAAAAGCTACATGCTAAAATGCATTCAAAACCGTTCATCTCCATAGATAAAGCCCAGAAAACACAAAGAAACACAGAGGCGGTAGCAAGATGTGGGATTGAGATAGCCACAACACACCGGATACTTCTGCTTTCCTGCAGGCATATCCGGACAAAATGTTGTGGAATTCGGGTGAAATTAAACAAAAAAATAACCGTCAAAGTGGTTTTGGAAAAAGCACAACCTTTCTGTTCGGCAAGTGGATCCATTGTCATGTTTACCAACAGAAATAACATGTTTTCTCAGTATTATGAAGCTCTCTCCCTAGAAAACTCGAACGTGTGGAGGAATGGACTCCATGTGGAACCCATTAGCGTTTGCCGGCAGAAAACAAAAAGTTACATGCTAAAATGCATTCAAAACCGTCAAGTCCGTAGATAAAGCCCAGAAAACACAAAGAAACACAGAGGCTGTAGCAAGATGTGGGATTGAGATAGCCACAACACACCGGATATTTCTGCTTTCCTCCAGGCATATCCGCACGAAATGTTGTGGAATTCAGCTGAAATTTAACCAAAAAATAACCGTCAAAGTGGTTTTGGAAAAAGCACAGCCTTTCTGTTCGGCAAGTGGATCCAATATCATGTTTACCAACAGAAATAACATGTTTTCTCACTATTATGAAGCTCTTTACCTAGAAAACTCGAACGTGTGGAGGAATGGACTCCATGTGGAACTCATTAGTGTTTGGCGGCAGAAAACAAAAAGTTACATGCTAAAATGCATTCAAAACCATCAAGTCCATAGATAAAGCCCAGAAAACACAAGCAGAGAGGCTGTAGCAAGATGTGGGATTGAGATAGCCACAGATCAATGGATATTTCTGCTTTCCCCCAGGCATATCCGGACAAAGTGTTGTGGAATTCGGGTGAAATGCACCCTAAAAATCACCATGAAAGTTGTTTCGGAAAGAAGCACAACCTTTCTGTTCAGCAGGTGGATCCAATGTCATGGTTACCAACAGAAATAGCATGTTTTCTCGGGATTCTGAATTCCTCTTCTGGGAGAACTCGAATGTGTGGAGGAATAGATTCCATGTGGAACCCATTAGCGTTTGCCGCCAGAAAACAAAAAGCTACATGCTAAAATGCATTCAAAACCGTTCATCTCCATAGATAAAGCCCAGAAAACACAAACAGAGAGGGTATAGAAAGATGTGGGATTGAGATAGCCACAACACACCGGATATTTCTGCTTTCCTCCAGGCATATCCGGACAAAGTGTTGTGGAATTCGGGTGAAATTTAACCAAAAACTCCCCGTCAAAGTGGTTTTGGAGAAAAGCAGATCATTCTGTTTGGCAAGTTGATCCAACGTCCTGTTTACCAACAGAAATAGCATGTTTTCTCGGGATTCTGAATTGTTCTTCTGAGAAAACTCGAAAGTGTGGAGGAATTGAATCCATGGGGAACCCATTAGCGTTTGCCGCCAGAAAACAAAAAGCTACATGCTAAAATGCATTCAAAACCGTTCATCTCCATAGATAAAGCCCAGAAAACACAAAGAAACACAGAGGCGGTAGCAAGATGTGGGATTGAGATAGCCACAACACACCGGATACTTCTGCTTTCCTGCAGGCATATCCGGACAAAATGTTGTGGAATTCGGGTGAAATTAAACAAAAAAATAACCGTCAAAGTGGTTTTGGAAAAAGCACAACCTTTCTGTTCGGCAAGTGGATCCATTGTCATGTTTACCAACAGAAATAACATGTTTTCTCAGTATTATGAAGCTCTCTCCCTAGAAAACTCGAACGTGTGGAGGAATGGACTCCATGTGGAACCCATTAGCGTTTGCCGGCAGAAAACAAAAAGTTACATGCTAAAATGCATTCAAAACCGTCAAGTCCGTAGATAAAGCCCAGAAAACACAAAGAAACACAGAGGCTGTAGCAAGATGTGGGATTGAGATAGCCACAACACACCGGATATTTCTGCTTTCCTCCAGGCATATCCGCACGAAATGTTGTGGAATTCAGCTGAAATTTAACCAAAAAATAACCGTCAAAGTGGTTTTGGAAAAAGCACAGCCTTTCTGTTCGGCAAGTGGATCCAATATCATGTTTACCAACAGAAATAACATGTTTTCTCACTATTATGAAGCTCTTTACCTAGAAAACTCGAACGTGTGGAGGAATGGACTCCATGTGGAACTCATTAGTGTTTGGCGGCAGAAAACAAAAAGTTACATGCTAAAATGCATTCAAAACCATCAAGTCCATAGATAAAGCCCAGAAAACACAAGCAGAGAGGCTGTAGCAAGATGTGGGATTGAGATAGCCACAGATCAATGGATATTTCTGCTTTCCCCCAGGCATATCCGGACAAAGTGTTGTGGAATTCGGGTGAAATGCACCCTAAAAATCACCATGAAAGTTGTTTCGGAAAGAAGCACAACCTTTCTGTTCAGCAGGTGGATCCAATGTCATGGTTACCAACAGAAATAGCATGTTTTCTCGGGATTCTGAATTCCTCTTCTGGGAGAACTCGAATGTGTGGAGGAATAGATTCCATGTGGAACCCATTAGCGTTTGCCGCCAGAAAACAAAAAGCTACATGCTAAAATGCATTCAAAACCGTTCATCTCCATAGATAAAGCCCAGAAAACACAAACAGAGAGGGTATAGAAAGATGTGGGATTGAGATAGCCACAACACACCGGATATTTCTGCTTTCCTCCAGGCATATCCGGACAAAGTGTTGTGGAATTCGGGTGAAATTTAACCAAAAACTCCCCGTCAAAGTGGTTTTGGAGAAAAGCAGATCATTCTGTTTGGCAAGTTGATCCAACGTCCTGTTTACCAACAGAAATAGCATGTTTTCTCGGGATTCTGAATTGTTCTTCTGAGAAAACTCGAAAGTGTGGAGGAATTGAATCCATGGGGAACCCATTAGCGTTTGCCGCCAGAAAACAAAAAGCTACATGCTAAAATGCATTCAAAACCGTTCATCTCCATAGATAAAGCCCAGAAAACACAAAGAAACACAGAGGCGGTAGCAAGATGTGGGATTGAGATAGCCACAACACACCGGATACTTCTGCTTTCCTGCAGGCATATCCGGACAAAATGTTGTGGAATTCGGGTGAAATTAAACAAAAAAATAACCGTCAAAGTGGTTTTGGAAAAAGCACAACCTTTCTGTTCGGCAAGTGGATCCATTGTCATGTTTACCAACAGAAATAACATGTTTTCTCAGTATTATGAAGCTCTCTCCCTAGAAAACTCGAACGTGTGGAGGAATGGACTCCATGTGGAACCCATTAGCGTTTGCCGGCAGAAAACAAAAAGTTACATGCTAAAATGCATTCAAAACCGTCAAGTCCGTAGATAAAGCCCAGAAAACACAAAGAAACACAGAGGCTGTAGCAAGATGTGGGATTGAGATAGCCACAACACACCGGATATTTCTGCTTTCCTCCAGGCATATCCGCACGAAATGTTGTGGAATTCAGCTGAAATTTAACCAAAAAATAACCGTCAAAGTGGTTTTGGAAAAAGCACAGCCTTTCTGTTCGGCAAGTGGATCCAATATCATGTTTACCAACAGAAATAACATGTTTTCTCACTATTATGAAGCTCTTTACCTAGAAAACTCGAATGTGTGGAGGAATGGACTCCATGTGGAACTCATTAGTGTTTGGCGGCAGAAAACAAAAAGTTACATGCTAAAATGCATTCAAAACCATCAAGTCCATAGATAAAGCCCAGAAAACACAAGCAGAGAGGCTGTAGCAAGATGTGGGATTGAGATAGCCACAGATCAATGGATATTTCTGCTTTCCCCCAGGCATATCCGGACAAAGTGTTGTGGAATTCGGGTGAAATGCACCCTAAAAATCACCATGAAAGTTGTTTCGGAAAGAAGCACAACCTTTCTGTTCAGCAGGTGGATCCAATGTCATGGTTACCAACAGAAATAGCATGTTTTCTCGGGATTCTGAATTCCTCTTCTGGGAGAACTCGAATGTGTGGAGGAATAGATTCCATGTGGAACCCATTAGCGTTTGCCGCCAGAAAACAAAAAGCTACATGCTAAAATGCATTCAAAACCGTTCATCTCCATAGATAAAGCCCAGAAAACACAAACAGAGAGGGTATAGAAAGATGTGGGATTGAGATAGCCACAACACACCGGATATTTCTGCTTTCCTCCAGGCATATCCGGACAAAGTGTTGTGGAATTCGGGTGAAATTTAACCAAAAACTCCCCGTCAAAGTGGTTTTGGAGAAAAGCAGATCATTCTGTTTGGCAAGTTGATCCAACGTCCTGTTTACCAACAGAAATAGCATGTTTTCTCGGGATTCTGAATTGTTCTTCTGAGAAAACTCGAAAGTGTGGAGGAATTGAATCCATGGGGAACCCATTAGCGTTTGCCGCCAGAAAACAAAAAGCTACATGCTAAAATGCATTCAAAACCGTTCATCTCCATAGATAAAGCCCAGAAAACACAAAGAAACACAGAGGCGGTAGCAAGATGTGGGATTGAGATAGCCACAACACACCGGATACTTCTGCTTTCCTGCAGGCATATCCGGACAAAATGTTGTGGAATTCGGGTGAAATTAAACAAAAAAATAACCGTCAAAGTGGTTTTGGAAAAAGCACAACCTTTCTGTTCGGCAAGTGGATCCATTGTCATGTTTACCAACAGAAATAACATGTTTTCTCAGTATTATGAAGCTCTCTACCTAGAAAACTCGAACGTGTGGAGGAATGGACTCCATGTGGAACCCATTAGCGTTTGCCGGCAGAAAACAAAAAGTTACATGCTAAAATGCATTCAAAACCGTCAAGTCCGTAGATAAAGCCCAGAAAACACAAAGAAACACAGAGGCTGTAGCAAGATGTGGGATTGAGATAGCCACAACACACCGGATATTTCTGCTTTCCTCCAGGCATATCCGCACGAAATGTTGTGGAATTCAGCTGAAATTTAACCAAAAAATAACCGTCAAAGTGGTTTTGGAAAAAGCACAGCCTTTCTGTTCGGCAAGTGGATCCAATATCATGTTTACCAACAGAAATAACATGTTTTCTCACTATTATGAAGCTCTTTACCTAGAAAACTCGAACGTGTGGAGGAATGGACTCCATGTGGAACTCATTAGTGTTTGGCGGCAGAAAACAAAAAGTTACATGCTAAAATGCATTCAAAACCATCAAGTCCATAGATAAAGCCCAGAAAACACAAGCAGAGAGGCTGTAGCAAGATGTGGGATTGAGATAGCCACAGATCAATGGATATTTCTGCTTTCCCCCAGGCATATCCGGACAAAGTGTTGTGGAATTCGGGTGAAATGCACCCTAAAAATCACCATGAAAGTTGTTTCGGAAAGAAGCACAACCTTTCTGTTCAGCAGGTGGATCCAACGTCATGGTTACCAACAGAAATAGCATGTTTTCTCGGGATTCTGAATTCCTCTTCTGGGAGAACTCGAATGTGTGGAGGAATAGATTCCATGTGGAACCCATTAGCGTTTGCCGCCAGAAAACAAAAAGCTACATGCTAAAATGCATTCAAAACCGTTCATCTCCATAGATAAAGCCCAGAAAACACAAACAGAGAGGGTATAGAAAGATGTGGGATTGAGATAGCCACAACACACCGGATATTTCTGCTTTCCTCCAGGCATATCCGGACAAAGTGTTGTGGAATTCGGGTGAAATTTAACCAAAAACTCCCCGTCAAAGTGGTTTTGGAGAAAAGCAGATCATTCTGTTTGGCAAGTTGATCCAACGTCCTGTTTACCAACAGAAATAGCATGTTTTCTCGGGATTCTGAATTGTTCTTCTGAGAAAACTCGAAAGTGTGGAGGAATTGAATCCATGGGGAACCCATTAGCGTTTGCCGCCAGAAAACAAAAAGCTACATGCTAAAATGCATTCAAAACCGTTCATCTCCATAGATAAAGCCCAGAAAACACAAAGAAACACAGAGGCGGTAGCAAGATGTGGGATTGAGATAGCCACAACACACCGGATACTTCTGCTTTCCTGCAGGCATATCCGGACAAAATGTTGTGGAATTCGGGTGAAATTAAACAAAAAAATAACCGTCAAAGTGGTTTTGGAAAAAGCACAACCTTTCTGTTCGGCAAGTGGATCCATTGTCATGTTTACCAACAGAAATAACATGTTTTCTCAGTATTATGAAGCTCTCTCCCTAGAAAACTCGAACGTGTGGAGGAATGGACTCCATGTGGAACCCATTAGCGTTTGCCGGCAGAAAACAAAAAGTTACATGCTAAAATGCATTCAAAACCGTCAAGTCCGTAGATAAAGCCCAGAAAACACAAAGAAACACAGAGGCTGTAGCAAGATGTGGGATTGAGATAGCCACAACACACCGGATATTTCTGCTTTCCTCCAGGCATATCCGCACGAAATGTTGTGGAATTCAGCTGAAATTTAACCAAAAAATAACCGTCAAAGTGGTTTTGGAAAAAGCACAGCCTTTCTGTTCGGCAAGTGGATCCAATATCATGTTTACCAACAGAAATAACATGTTTTCTCACTATTATGAAGCTCTTTACCTAGAAAACTCGAACGTGTGGAGGAATGGACTCCATGTGGAACTCATTAGTGTTTGGCGGCAGAAAACAAAAAGTTACATGCTAAAATGCATTCAAAACCATCAAGTCCATAGATAAAGCCCAGAAAACACAAGCAGAGAGGCTGTAGCAAGATGTGGGATTGAGATAGCCACAGATCAATGGATATTTCTGCTTTCCCCCAGGCATATCCGGACAAAGTGTTGTGGAATTCGGGTGAAATGCACCCTAAAAATCACCATGAAAGTTGTTTCGGAAAGAAGCACAACCTTTCTGTTCAGCAGGTGGATCCAATGTCATGGTTACCAACAGAAATAGCATGTTTTCTCGGGATTCTGAATTCCTCTTCTGGGAGAACTCGAATGTGTGGAGGAATAGATTCCATGTGGAACCCATTAGCGTTTGCCGCCAGAAAACAAAAAGCTACATGCTAAAATGCATTCAAAACCGTTCATCTCCATAGATAAAGCCCAGAAAACACAAACAGAGAGGGTATAGAAAGATGTGGGATTGAGATAGCCACAACACACCGGATATTTCTGCTTTCCTCCAGGTATATCCGGACAAAGTGTTGTGGAATTCGGGTGAAATTTAACCAAAAACTCCCCGTCAAAGTGGTTTTGGAGAAAAGCAGATCATTCTGTTTGGCAAGTTGATCCAACGTCCTGTTTACCAACAGAAATAGCATGTTTTCTCGGGATTCTGAATTGTTCTTCTGAGAAAACTCGAAAGTGTGGAGGAATTGAATCCATGGGGAACCCATTAGCGTTTGCCGCCAGAAAACAAAAAGCTACATGCTAAAATGCATTCAAAACCGTTCATCTCCATAGATAAAGCCCAGAAAACACAAAGAAACACAGAGGCGGTAGCAAGATGTGGGATTGAGATAGCCACAACACACCGGATACTTCTGCTTTCCTGCAGGCATATCCGGACAAAATGTTGTGGAATTCGGGTGAAATTAAACAAAAAAATAACCGTCAAAGTGGTTTTGGAAAAAGCACAACCTTTCTGTTCGGCAAGTGGATCCATTGTCATGTTTACCAACAGAAATAACATGTTTTCTCAGTATTATGAAGCTCTCTACCTAGAAAACTCGAACGTGTGGAGGAATGGACTCCATGTGGAACCCATTAGCGTTTGCCGGCAGAAAACAAAAAGTTACATGCTAAAATGCATTCAAAACCGTCAAGTCCGTAGATAAAGCCCAGAAAACACAAAGAAACACAGAGGCTGTAGCAAGATGTGGGATTGAGATAGCCACAACACACCGGATATTTCTGCTTTCCTCCAGGCATATCCGCACGAAATGTTGTGGAATTCAGCTGAAATTTAACCAAAAAATAACCGTCAAAGTGGTTTTGGAAAAAGCACAGCCTTTCGGTTCGGCAAGTGGATCCAATATCATGTTTACCAACAGAAATAACATGTTTTCTCACTATTATGAAGCTCTTTACCTAGAAAACTCGAACGTGTGGAGGAATGGACTCCATGTGGAACTCATTAGTGTTTGGCGGCAGAAAACAAAAAGTTACATGCTAAAATGCATTCAAAACCATCAAGTCCATAGATAAAGCCCAGAAAACACAAGCAGAGAGGCTGTAGCAAGATGTGGGATTGAGATAGCCACAGATCAATGGATATTTCTGCTTTCCCCCAGGCATATCCGGACAAAGTGTTGTGGAATTCGGGTGAAATGCACCCTAAAAATCACCATGAAAGTTGTTTCGGAAAGAAGCACAACCTTTCTGTTCAGCAGGTGGATCCAATGTCATGGTTACCAACAGAAATAGCATGTTTTCTCGGGATTCTGAATTCCTCTTCTGGGAGAACTCGAATGTGTGGAGGAATAGATTCCATGTGGAACCCATTAGCGTTTGCCGCCAGAAAACAAAAAGCTACATGCTAAAATGCATTCAAAACCGTTCATCTCCATAGATAAAGCCCAGAAAACACAAACAGAGAGGGTATAGAAAGATCTGGGATTGAGATAGCCACAACACACCGGATATTTCTGCTTTCCTCCAGGCATATCCGGACAAAGTGTTGTGGAATTCGGGTGAAATTTAACCAAAAACTCCCCGTCAAAGTGGTTTTGGAGAAAAGCAGATCATTCTGTTTGGCAAGTTGATCCAACGTCCTGTTTACCAACAGAAATAGCATGTTTTCTCGGGATTCTGAATTGTTCTTCTGAGAAAACTCGAAAGTGTGGAGGAATTGAATCCATGGGGAACCCATTAGCGTTTGCCGCCAGAAAACAAAAAGCTACATGCTAAAATGCATTCAAAACCGTTCATCTCCATAGATAAAGCCCAGAAAACACAAAGAAACACAGAGGCGGTAGCAAGATGTGGGATTGAGATAGCCACAACACACCGGATACTTCTGCTTTCCTGCAGGCATATCCGGACAAAATGTTGTGGAATTCGGGTGAAATTAAACAAAAAAATAACCGTCAAAGTGGTTTTGGAAAAAGCACAACCTTTCTGTTCGGCAAGTGGATCCATTGTCATGTTTACCAACAGAAATAACATGTTTTCTCAGTATTATGAAGCTCTCTACCTAGAAAACTCGAACGTGTGGAGGAATGGACTCCATGTGGAACCCATTAGCGTTTGCCGGCAGAAAACAAAAAGTTACATGCTAAAATGCATTCAAAACCGTCAAGTCCGTAGATAAAGCCCAGAAAACACAAAGAAACACAGAGGCTGTAGCAAGATGTGGGATTGAGATAGCCACAACACACCGGATATTTCTGCTTTCCTCCAGGCATATCCGCACGAAATGTTGTGGAATTCAGCTGAAATTTAACCAAAAAATAACCGTCAAAGTGGTTTTGGAAAAAGCACAGCCTTTCTGTTCGGCAAGTGGATCCAATATCATGTTTACCAACAGAAATAACATGTTTTCTCACTATTATGAAGCTCTTTACCTAGAAAACTCGAACGTGTGGAGGAATGGACTCCATGTGGAACTCATTAGTGTTTGGCGGCAGAAAACAAAAAGTTACATGCTAAAATGCATTCAAAACCATCAAGTCCATAGATAAAGCCCAGAAAACACAAGCAGAGAGGCTGTAGCAAGATGTGGGATTGAGATAGCCACAGATCAATGGATATTTCTGCTTTCCCCCAGGCATATCCGGACAAAGTGTTGTGGAATTCGGGTGAAATGCACCCTAAAAATCACCATGAAAGTTGTTTCGGAAAGAAGCACAACCTTTCTGTTCAGCAGGTGGATCCAATGTCATGGTTACCAACAGAAATAGCATGTTTTCTCGGGATTCTGAATTCCTCTTCTGGGAGAACTCGAATGTGTGGAGGAATAGATTCCATGTGGAACCCATTAGCGTTTGCCGCCAGAAAACAAAAAGCTACATGCTAAAATGCATTCAAAACCGTTCATCTCCATAGATAAAGCCCAGAAAACACAAACAGAGAGGGTATAGAAAGATCTGGGATTGAGATAGCCACAACACACCGGATATTTCTGCTTTCCTCCAGGCATATCCGGACAAAATGTTGTGGAATTCGGGTGAAATTAAACAAAAAAATAACCGTCAAAGTGGTTTTGGAAAAAGCACAACCTTTCTGTTTGGCAAGTTGATCCAACGTCATGTTTACCAACAGAAATAGCATGTTTTCTCGGGATTCTGAATTGTTCTTCTGAGAAAACTCGAAGGTGTGGAGGAATTGAATCCATGTGGAACCCATTAGCGTTTGCCGCCAGAAAACAAAAAGCTACATGCTAAAATGCATTCAAAACCGTTCATCTCCATAGATAAAGCCCAGAAAACACAAAGAAACACAGAGGCTGTAGCAAGATGTGGGATTGAGATAGCCACAACACACCGGATATTTCTGCTTTCCTCCAGGCATATGCGCACAAAATGTTGTAGAATTCAGCTGAAATTTAACCAAAAACTCCCCGTCAAAGTGGATTTGGAAAAAGCACAACCTTTCTGTTCGGCAAGTGGATCCAATGTTATGTTTACCAACAGAAATAGCATGTTTTCTCTGCATTATGAAGCTCTATACTTAGAAAACTGGAATGTGTGGAGAAATGGACTCCATGCGGAACTCATTAGCGTTTGCTGGCAGAAAGCAAAAAGTTACATGCTAAAATGCATTCAAAACCGTTCATCTCCATAGATAAAGCCCAGAAAACACAAACAGAGAGGGTATAGAAAGATCTGGGATTGAGATAGCCACAACACACCGGATATTTCTGCTTTCCTCCAGGCATATCCGGACAAAGTGTTGTGGAATTCGGGTGAAATTTAACCAAAAAATAACCGTCAAAGTGGTTTTGGAAAAAGCACAACCTTTCTGTTCGGCAAGTGGATCCATTGTCATGTTTACCAAGAGAAATAACATGTTTTCTCAGTATTATGAAGCTCTCTACCTAGAAAATTCGAAGGTGTGGAGGAATGGACTCCATGTGGAACCCATTAGCGTTTGCCGGCAGAAAACAAAAAGTTACATGCTAAAATGCATTCAAAACCGTCAAGTCCGTAGATAAAGACCAGAAAACACAAAGAAACACAGAGGCTGTAGCAAGATGTGGGATTGAGATAGCCACAACACACCGGATATTTCTGCTTTCCTCCATGCATATCCGCACAAAATGTTGTGGAATTCAGCTGAAATTTAACCAAAAAATAACCGTCAAAGTGGTTTTGGAAAAAGCACAGCCTTTCTGTTCGGCAAGTGGATCCATTGTCATGTTTACCAACAGAAATAACATGTTTTCTCAGTATTATGAAGCTCTCTCCCTAGAAAACTCGAACGTGTGGAGGAATGGACTCCATGTGGAACCCATTAGCGTTTGCCGGCAGAAAACAAAAAGTTACATGCTAAAATGCATTCAAAACCGTCAAGTCCGTAGATAAAGCCCAGAAAACACAAAGAAACACAGAGGCTGTAGCAAGATGTGGGATTGAGATAGCCACAACACACCGGATATTTCTGCTTTCCTGCAGGCATATCCGGACAAAATGTTGTGGAATTCGGGTGAAATTAAACAAAAAAATAACCGTCAAAGTGGTTTTGGAAAAAGCACAGCCTTTCTGTTCGGCAAGTGGATCCAATATCATGTTTACCAACAGAAATAACATGTTTTCTCACTATTATGAAGCTCTTTACCTAGAAAACTCGAACGTGTGAAGGAATGGACTCCATGTGGAACTCATTAGTGTTTGGCGGCAGAAAACAAAAAGTTACATGCTAAAATGCATTCAAAACCATCAAGTCCATAGATAAAGCCCAGAAAACACAAGCAGAGAGGCTGTAGCAAGATGTGGGATTGAGATAGCCACAGATCAATGGATATTTCTGCTTTCCCCCAGGCATATCCGGACAAAGTGTTGTGGAATTCGGGTGAAATGCACCCTAAAAATCACCATGAAAGTTGTTTCGGAAAGAAGCACAACCTTTCTGTTCAGCAGGTGGATCCAACGTCATGGTTACCAACAGAAATAGCATGTTTTCTCGGGATTCTGAATTCCTCTTCTGGGAGAACTCGAATGTGTGGAGGAATAGATTCCATGTGGAACCCATTAGCGTTTGCCGCCAGAAAACAAAAAGCTACATGCTAAAATGCATTCAAAACCGTTCATCTCCATAGATAAAGCCCAGAAAACACAAACAGAGAGGGTATAGAAAGATGTGGGATTGAGATAGCCACAACACACCGGATATTTCTGCTTTCCTCCAGGCATATCCGGACAAAGTGTTGTGGAATTCGGGTGAAATTTAACCAAAAACTCCCCGTCAAAGTGGTTTTGGAGAAAAGCAGATCATTCTGTTTGGCAAGTTGATCCAACGTCCTGTTTACCAACAGAAATAGCATGTTTTCTCGGGATTCTGAATTGTTCTTCTGAGAAAACTCGAAAGTGTGGAGGAATTGAATCCATGGGGAACCCATTAGCGTTTGCCGCCAGAAAACAAAAAGCTACATGCTAAAATGCATTCAAAACCGTTCATCTCCATAGATAAAGCCCAGAAAACACAAAGAAACACAGAGGCGGTAGCAAGATGTGGGATTGAGATAGCCACAACACACCGGATACTTCTGCTTTCCTGCAGGCATATCCGGACAAAATGTTGTGGAATTCGGGTGAAATTAAACAAAAAAATAACCGTCAAAGTAGTTTTGGAAAAAGCACAACATTTCTGTTCGGCAAGTGGATCCATTGTCATGTTTACCAAGAGAAATAACATGTTTTCTCAGTATTATGAAGCTCTCTCCCTAGAAAACTCGAACGTGTGGAGGAATGGACTCCATGTGGAACCCATTAGCGTTTGCCGGCAGAAAACAAAAAGTTACATGCTAAAATGCATTCAAAACCGTCAAGTCCGTAGATAAAGCCCAGAAAACACAAAGAAACACAGAGGCTGTAGCAAGATGTGGGATTGAGATAGCCACAACACACCGGATATTTCTGCTTTCCCCCAGGCATATCCGGACAAAGTGTTGTGGAATTCGGGTGAAATGCACCCTAAAAATCACCATGAAAGTTGTTTCGGAAAGAAGCACAACCTTTCTGTTCAGCAGGTGGATCCAATGTCATGGTTACCAACAGAAATAGCATGTTTTCTCGGGATTCTGAATTCCTCTTCTGGGAGAACTCGAATGTGTGGAGGAATAGATTCCATGTGGAACCCATTAGCGTTTGCCGCCAGAAAACAAAAAGCTACATGCAAAAATGCATTCAAAACCGTTCATCTCCATAGATAAAGCCCAGAAAACACAAACAGAGAGGGTATAGAAAGATCTGGGATTGAGATAGCCACAACACACCGGATATTTCTGCTTTCCTCCAGGCATATCCGGACAAAATGTTGTGGAATTCGGGTGAAATTTAACCAAAAACTCCCCGTCAAAGTGGTTTTGGAGAAAAGCAGATCATTCTGTTTGGCAAGTTGATCCAACGTCATGTTTACCAACAGAAATAGCATGTTTTCTCGGGATTCTGAATTGTTCTTCTGAGAAAACTCGAAGGTGTGGAGGAATTGAATCCATGTGGAACCCATTAGCGTTTGCCGCCAGAAAACAAAAAGCTACATGCTAAAATGCATTCAAAACCGTTCATCTCCATAGATAAAGCCCAGAAAACACAAAGAAACACAGAGGCTGTAGCAAGATGTGGGATTGAGATAGCCACAACACACCGGATATTTCTGCTTTCCTCCAGGCATATGCGCACAAAATGTTGTAGAATTCAGCTGAAATTTAACCAAAAACTCCCCGTCAAAGTGGATTTGGAAAAAGCACAACCTTTCTGTTCGGCAAGTGGATCCAATGTTATGTTTACCAACAGAAATAGCATGTTTTCTCTGCATTATGAAGCTCTATACTTAGAAAACTGGAATGTGTGGAGAAATGGACTCCATGCGGAACTCATTAGCGTTTGCTGGCAGAAAGCAAAAAGTTACATGCTAAAATGCATTCAAAACCGTTCATCTCCATAGATAAAGCCCAGAAAACACAAACAGAGAGGGTATAGAAAGATCTGGGATTGAGATAGCCACAACACACCGGATATTTCTGCTTTCCTCCAGGCATATCCGGACAAAGTGTTGTGGAATTCGGGTGAAATTTAACCAAAAAATAACCGTCAAAGTGGTTTTGGAAAAAGCACAACCTTTCTGTTCGGCAAGTGGATCCATTGTCATGTTTACCAAGAGAAATAACATGTTTTCTCAGTATTATGAAGCTCTCTACCTAGAAAATTCGAAGGTGTGGAGGAATGGACTCCATGTGGAACTCATTAGCGTTTGCCGGCAGAAAACAAAAAGTTACATGCTAAAATGCATTCAAAACCGTCAAGTCCGTAGATAAAGACCAGAAAACACAAAGAAACACAGAGGCTGTAGCAAGATGTGGGATTGAGATAGCCACAACACACCGGATATTTCTGCTTTCCTCCATGCATATCCGCACAAAATGTTGTGGAATTCAGCTGAAATTTAACCAAAAAATAACCGTCAAAGTGGTTTTGGAAAAAGCACAGCCTTTCTGTTCGGCAAGTGGATCCATTGTCATGTTTACCAACAGAAATAACATGTTTTCTCAGTATTATGAAGCTCTCTCCCTAGAAAACTCGAACGTGTGGAGGAATGGACTCCATGTGGAACCCATTAGCGTTTGCCGGCAGAAAACAAAAAGTTACATGCTAAAATGCATTCAAAACCGTCAAGTCCGTAGATAAAGCCCAGAAAACACAAAGAAACACAGAGGCTGTAGCAAGATGTGGGATTGAGATAGCCACAACACACCGGATATTTCTGCTTTCCTGCAGGCATATCCGGACAAAATGTTGTGGAATTCGGGTGAAATTAAACAAAAAAATAACCGTCAAAGTGGTTTTGGAAAAAGCACAGCCTTTCTGTTCGGCAAGTGGATCCAATATCATGTTTACCAACAGAAATAACATGTTTTCTCACTATTATGAAGCTCTTTACCTAGAAAACTCGAACGTGTGAAGGAATGGACTCCATGTGGAACTCATTAGTGTTTGGCGGCAGAAAACAAAAAGTTACATGCTAAAATGCATTCAAAACCATCAAGTCCATAGATAAAGCCCAGAAAACACAAGCAGAGAGGCTGTAGCAAGATGTGGGATTGAGATAGCCACAGATCAATGGATATTTCTGCTTTCCCCCAGGCATATCCGGACAAAGTGTTGTGGAATTCGGGTGAAATGCACCCTAAAAATCACCATGAAAGTTGTTTCGGAAAGAAGCACAACCTTTCTGTTCAGCAGGTGGATCCAACGTCATGGTTACCAACAGAAATAGCATGTTTTCTCGGGATTCTGAATTCCTCTTCTGGGAGAACTCGAATGTGTGGAGGAATAGATTCCATGTGGAACCCATTAGCGTTTGCCGCCAGAAAACAAAAAGCTACATGCTAAAATGCATTCAAAACCGTTCATCTCCATAGATAAAGCCCAGAAAACACAAACAGAGAGGGTATAGAAAGATGTGGGATTGAGATAGCCACAACACACCGGATATTTCTGCTTTCCTCCAGGCATATCCGGACAAAGTGTTGTGGAATTCGGGTGAAATTTAACCAAAAACTCCCCGTCAAAGTGGTTTTGGAGAAAAGCAGATCATTCTGTTTGGCAAGTTGATCCAACGTCCTGTTTACCAACAGAAATAGCATGTTTTCTCGGGATTCTGAATTGTTCTTCTGAGAAAACTCGAAAGTGTGGAGGAATTGAATCCATGGGGAACCCATTAGCGTTTGCCGCCAGAAAACAAAAAGCTACATGCTAAAATGCATTCAAAACCGTTCATCTCCATAGATAAAGCCCAGAAAACACAAAGAAACACAGAGGCGGTAGCAAGATGTGGGATTGAGATAGCCACAACACACCGGATACTTCTGCTTTCCTGCAGGCATATCCGGACAAAATGTTGTGGAATTCGGGTGAAATTAAACAAAAAAATAACCGTCAAAGTAGTTTTGGAAAAAGCACAACCTTTCTGTTCGGCAAGTGGATCCATTGTCATGTTTACCAAGAGAAATAACATGTTTTCTCAGTATTATGAAGCTCTCTCCCTAGAAAACTCGAACGTGTGGAGGAATGGACTCCATGTGGAACCCATTAGCGTTTGCCGGCAGAAAACAAAAAGTTACATGCTAAAATGCATTCAAAACCGTCAAGTCCGTAGATAAAGCCCAGAAAACACAAAGAAACACAGAGGCTGTAGCAAGATGTGGGATTGAGATAGCCACAACACACCGGATATTTCTGCTTTCCCCCAGGCATATCCGGACAAAGTGTTGTGGAATTCGGGTGAAATGCACCCTAAAAATCACCATGAAAGTTGTTTCGGAAAGAAGCACAACCTTTCTGTTCAGCAGGTGGATCCAATGTCATGGTTACCAACAGAAATAGCATGTTTTCTCGGGATTCTGAATTCCTCTTCTGGGAGAACTCGAATGTGTGGAGGAATAGATTCCATGTGGAACCCATTAGCGTTTGCCGCCAGAAAACAAAAAGCTACATGCAAAAATGCATTCAAAACCGTTCATCTCCATAGATAAAGCCCAGAAAACACAAACAGAGAGGGTATAGAAAGATCTGGGATTGAGATAGCCACAACACACCGGATATTTCTGCTTTCCTCCAGGCATATCCGGACAAAGTGTTGTGGAATTCGGGTGAAATTTAACCAAAAACTCCCCGTCAAAGTGGTTTTGGAGAAAAGCAGATCATTCTGTTTGGCAAGTTGATCCAACGTCATGTTTACCAACAGAAATAGCATGTTTTCTCGGGATTCTGAATTGTTCTTCTGAGAAAACTCGAAAGTGTGGAGGAATTGAATCCATGTGGAACCCATTAGCGTTTGCCGCCAGAAAACAAAAAGCTACATGCTAAAATGCATTCAAAGCCGTTCATCTCCATAGATAAAGCCCAGAAAACACAAAGAAACACAGAGGCTGTAGCAAGATGTGGGATTGAGATAGCCACAACACACCGGATATTTCTGCTTTCCTCCAGGCATATCCGGACAAAGTGTTGTGGAATTCGGGTGAAATTTAACCAAAAAATAACCGTCAAAGTGGTTTTGGAAAAAGCACAACCTTTCTGTTCGGCAAGTGGATCCAATGTCATGTTTACCAACAGAAATAACATGTTTTCTCACTATTATGAAGCTCTTTACCTAGAAAACTCGAACGTGTGGAGGAATGGACTCCATGTGGAACTCATTAGTGTTTGGCGGCAGAAAACAAAAAGTTACATGCTAAAATGCATTCAAAACCATCAAGTCCATAGATAAAGCCCAGAAAACACAAGCAGAGAGGCTGTAGCAAGATGTGGGATTGAGATAGCCACAGATCAATGGATATTTCTGCTTTCCCCCAGGCATATCCGGACAAAGTGTTGTGGAATTCGGGTGAAATGCACCCTAAAAATCACCATGAAAGTTGTTTCGGAAAGAAGCACAACCTTTCTGTTCAGCAGGTGGATCCAATGTCATGGTTACCAACAGAAATAGCATGTTTTCTCGGGATTCTGAATTCCTCTTCTGGGAGAACTCGAATGTGTGGAGGAATAGATTCCATGTGGAACCCATTAGCGTTTGCCGCCAGAAAACAAAAAGCTACATGCAAAAATGCATTCAAAACCGTTCATCTCCATAGATAAAGCCCAGAAAACACAAACAGAGAGGGTATAGAAAGATGTGGGATTGAGATAGCCACAACACACCGGATATTTCTGCTTTCCTCCAGGCATATCCGGACAAAGTGTTGTGGAATTCGGGTGAAATTTAACCAAAAACTCCCCGTCAAAGTGGTTTTGGAGAGAAGCAGATCATTCTGTTTGGCAAGTTGATCCAACGTCATGTTTACCAACAGAAATAGCATGTTTTCTCGGGATTCTGAATTGTTCTTCTGAGAAAACTCGAAAGTGTGGAGGAATTGAATCCATGGGGAACCCATTAGCGTTTGCCGCCAGAAAACAAAAAGCTACATGCTAAAATGCATTCAAAACCGTTCATCTCCATAGATAAAGCCCAGAAAACACAAAGAAACACAGAGGCGGTAGCAAGATGTGGGATTGAGATAGCCACAACACACCGGATACTTCTGCTTTCCTGCAGGCATATCCGGACAAAATGTTGTGGAATTCGGGTGAAATTAAACAAAAAAATAACCGTCAAAGTGGTTTTGGAAAAAGCACAACCTTTCTGTTCGGCAAGTGGATCCATTGTCATGTTTACCAACAGAAATAACATGTTTTCTCAGTATTATGAAGCTCTCTACCTAGAAAACTCGAACGTGTGGAGGAATGGACTCCATGTGGAACCCATTAGCGTTTGCCGGCAGAAAACAAAAAGTTACATGCTAAAATGCATTCAAAACCGTCAAGTCCGTAGATAAAGCCCAGAAAACACAAAGAAACACAGAGGCTGTAGCAAGATGTGGGATTGAGATAGCCACAACACACCGGATATTTCTGCTTTCCTCCAGGCATATCCGCACGAAATGTTGTGGAATTCAGCTGAAATTTAACCAAAAAATAACCGTCAAAGTGGTTTTGG